>NC_137236.1:39230884-39979146 GCF_051294905.1 Botryllus schlosseri
CAGATTGACTCGACTCGACTCGAGTCACTTCCGTGTTTTGATAAAATGACTCAAGTCAAGTCGAGTCATCAGAAAATCGCGACCCGAGTCGAGTCATTACATCCCTGATAACGTTTCAATTAAGACAGCGTTCAATGTAGTATTCATAGATGTTTACCATTTAAAAAAAAATTGAACATTGTACGTTCTGTTATTCGAAATTTCATGCTGGCGACGTCATATTTTGTGATGCGATTGTTGATATACAATGTTCTTTCCAATTCTCTACTAGATGCTGACGAGTGTCAGCCGAAAATATCCGGGTTCATTTCAATATCAATATACTATTCAATTGTATATTAAAGTTCTGTACCTCCAAGAAGCTATTCAGCGCTTCATTTCCTTCATTCTTGAAAATTGCTAATTCTACTTGTAAATGGCTAGAAATTTACAGCGATTCTTATACTTCTAAATAGTACTAATGCAGACTGATAAGACCACGCCCGGATGCAAAATAGTGCTGATTACAATATACAGAATCTCACATATCCTCCACAGTCATATCTTTCAAAATCTGGCAGTAGTCCACGTTCCAGACGGCCTGGTCGTCCCACACTTTCGAAGCCAAGAGAATAGCACCTGGACACAAAACAGGACCAGATTATCAGCTGGTCCGTCAATTCCTGCATCATATTTGAATACGGCAAAGTAACAATTGTGATATAGAGATATAAAAAGCAACACATCCATATTCGTAGCAGGGATGTAACCAAGTCACAAACTATCCAAGTCGATCTCACTTTTATAGTTTTGATTAGAGCTAAGTCGAGTCGTTTTCAATTCACCGCCGAGTCAAGTCCGGGTCCAAGTCAGGGATCAGAGGGCGATTCCAAGTCATAGTATTATGACTCGAGTCCGAGTCCCAGTCATTGTGTTGACTGCTCAGTTTCCAGTTAAAGTCTCGTTAAATCCACTTTTATAGCTCTGTTCGGTGATATCGAACAGTTTGCAGTTTATAATATACTAATTTTCCTCACTTTTAGCAGTTTCTGGTCACGTTTTCAAGTACCAGTAGCAATAGACAAAAACCCATTAGCATGGTTACTTTGAAATTACAATGAATTGTCCGTCTTGGCCGCACAATCATCATGAGCTTCTTTGTACAGGAACCAATACCCACGAAGTCTTGCTTCAGTTAGGATATTGCGGTGTGTCGAGCATAACAACATGTCAGCCTTTTTGTTTCATTTGACCGTTTATGATTCACAATGAGCAGACAATGGGTGGGCCGTCTACAATGGTAGGCCTATAAAGTAGGCTTCAAGATTTATGTGAAATTTATTTTATATTTATGTAAGTTCACCGACAGTGCAAACATCTAAGATGCAGGTTGCAGAAAAATTTTGACTTTGTAAACAATTTTGACAATTTTTGACTCAACGGTACAATTTGGACCTATTTTGACATGTCAAAAAATCGCCTATTTATTAGTTAGTTGTGTTTTAGTTAGCAAGTCGCAGTTGCTAGTTTTGAAGCCACTAGCTCTATTTCAAGTTCTAGTTGAACATTTTTAAAACTGGTAGAGACATCAATGGGCACCATCACAGTAATGATAGTGTAGCAGTGTTTCAACCTGAGTATCGTAACCAATTTACGGTCACACACAAAGAATACCTTAACCCAATAAATCCTACAACAGCAGTTTGCAACAGCACGACTTCGAGATGATTATAGACCACCTTTGAATAGGATTTTATCTTAAGCATTTAGATTTTTCCACTGGCGGTGTTGTGTAGGGTTATGCTGCTGAAGTGTGAGCCAAGTTGTAATACAGCAAGCCAACAACAAAATAATGTACGAGTTATACATATAAATAGACTATTAAAGCATCTATAAATGATATTGAAATATAATTTGATTTTGTGCCTGGTAACAATAGCCACTGAACGAGATAAAAAAAATCATAAGAGATCTACAACAAATATGTAGTTATGTCTTCAGCATCTGTAGCATGACACCATACAAAAATATTGCGCCAAAGTTGTATCTTCAGATCGATCTCCTTCAAAGTGGTCATTGAGATACCTTCAACCCATTCTTTAGTATTCCTAATGACTATCATGCAGTTAACGAGTGCACCTACCTAGTACGATACGCTTCCAATTCCCAGGGCATAAAATAATCTCCGCGTATGTTAATAACCTCTCCAAATAAACCTGAAAAGAGGAGGAACCAAGTCACTAATGGCACCGATAATCCATCCAAAGATCATCAGCAGCGTACCAAGAAGCAATCAATACAATCAATAACTGATTTGACGTTAATAATGTAAAAAAACTGTGTATGAGATTGGGATAAAGGCGCATATATATTGATAGATATAATTGTTCCGCCGATGACAACATTTACCGGTTAAATAGACGTGGACTGAGGAATATAAATAGAACGATATGAGAAAAAATCATTTTAATATACTGGCGTGTCTCTCATTCTTGATGGAATAGCGGTGCGCTCATTAGGATTGTTAAAAAATAACCTTTTTCTCAAAGTTCACGGCCCACTTGATAAAATTGTTAGGTGGCCTCGAAAAAACACTGCCCAGCACACCAATTTAGGCTCAATCCAAAACTATATAAGCATTGCTATATAAGAAAAAGTATCGGGAATATTATAAAATAATATTGCTGGCTACCCAATGAAATTGTTAGGTTGTATGAAGAAACGATGCACAACAAATTTGGCTCAATTCCAACCAGTAGTAGCGAAATTATTCGAGTAGAAAATTCCTCAATTGTTTACTAAGGAACTACCCACCGTGAACACTATGTTTTGGAATCCAAGATTTTGAACATCGATAACTTCGTTCCTACTGGTTGGAATTGAGCAAAATTTGTCGCGTATCGATTTTTCAGACAACCTGATAATTTTGTCAGGTAGCCAATGAAATTCGAAAAAATTTGAGGGTGGTTCTTAGTAAATATATCCACAGCTTTTTTCTTATATAGCAAGGCTTCCATAGGTTGAAATTGAGCCAAAATTGGTGTGCAGTGTTTTTTAGGCAACCAACAGTTTTTATCAAGCAGCCAGTAAAATTCGAAAGAAAAAGTCACTTTTGAGTGTTTCGTAGTTTCACGAATGCAATTTCATCGGTAATTGATGGCAAAACGAATAAACTTGACAACGAGCTCTGTCACGGGGATTGGGCAGTAAGGTAGAGCAAACAAAGAAGTCTCCCAGGAATTACAACTATTAGATATTTTATCGCATGATCAGCGGGCTGATAGAAATTTGAATAATATATTCATATTGAAATATGCTCAAATATTTTTTCGGCCGACACTCGCCAGGGGTAATCGTTACGAACTAGTAGAGATTTCAAATCAAGTTTGTAGCTCATATCGACAATCGTGATGTCATATTTAGCGATATGATTGTTGACATACAATTTTCTTTTCAATTCTCTGCTAGTTGCTGACGATTACCCCTGACGAGTGTCAAGCCGAAAATGTTCAGGTTCATTTTAATATGAATATACTATTCAAGAAAAGAAAATCCTCACCAAAGTAACTATTGCACATTCCGCAGTCAATTGCGCCGCGCTAAATAACGTCCTGATGAAGCGATAAATATGACGATGTTCCGGCTCTCGCTTGTCGTAATCCGACGGCACACGATCGCGCTGAAATGGAGATCGGAAAAACGCTGGTCATAAGTCTTGTTACCGTATCAACCAATCGAACCTTGGCAGGTTACTCGCGAACATTGCCGGCCATCAAAATACACCACTTGGACAACAAATTTTCAGATTTTCTAAATTAGATAGAATTATTGCTGTACATTCTTTATCCAAATTGGACTCGAATTAGAATTATAGCCACTTGACTAGTATATTTTCGGCTGACACTCGTCAGGGGTAATCGTCAACAACTAGTAGAGAATTCGAAGGAACATTGTATATCAACAATCGTATCGCAAAATATGACGTCACCAGCATGAAATGTCGAGTTAAAGGGCGTTCAATGTACTATTTTTAAGTGGTACACGAACTCTTCTTTGTTTGCGCGAAAAATTATCGAGACGACTGATTTCGCGTACTCGGAAAGGGTCGTTCACACTTTCATTTGTGTGCCTTGGAGTCGACTTTTATCAAAATGCACCAGCCAAGGCTGTGTCAACAAAATGAGTTCGTGTATCATCTAAAAATAGTACATTGAACGCTCTCGTATTCGAAATTTCATGCCGGCCACGTGAGATTTTGTGATACGATTGTTGATATACAATGTTCTTTCCAATTCTCTGCTAGTTGTTGACGATTACCTCTGACGAGTGTCAGTCGAAAATATTCGGGTTCATTTTAATATCAATAAACTATTCAATCGTATATTGAAGTTCTGTAGGCTACCTCCAAGATGCTGTTTAATTATAGCCACACAGTTTATTCCAAACTAGATTAAAATTAAGAATAATAGCTAGTTTTTTTCAAATTTGACTAGAATTAGAATTATAGCGACACAGTTCTTCCAAATTAGATTAGAATTAGGATTGTAACTGGTTTTTTTTCCAAATCACCTTAGAATTAAAATTGTAGCCACAGTTTATCCCAAATTAGATTAAAATTAGAATAATAGCTACACAGTTTTTTACAAGTTAGATTAGAATTAGAATTATAGCTAACACTTTTTTCCAAATTGGACTAGAATTGGGATTATAACTATTTTTTTCTCTACTAATTTCGTTAGAATTAAAATTGTAGCTACAGTTTATTCGAAATTAAATTAAAATTAGAATAACAGCTACACAGTCTTTTCCCAGTTAAGATTAGAACTAGAATTATAGCTAACATTTTTTTTAAAAATCAGATTAGAATTAGGATTATAACTAGTTTTTTTTTCAAATCACGTTAGAATTACAATTGTAGCTACAGTTTCCAAATTAGACTAAAATTAGAACAGCTACACAGTTTTTTTCCAAATTAGACTAGAATTACAATTAGGCCTATAACTAGTTTTTTTCTTCAAATTAGTTTTTGATTAAAATTATAGCTACAATTTTTTCCAAACTAGTAATTACTGACTTCGCAAAAACTTGAATAGATGGAAAACATAAATGGAATGGAGTTTGTCGATATCAAATCATAAGAGTTCAATTCTCATACGCACGAGAACTGCAAATGCCTGTGTACAGAAAACTCGGCTCGACTTCCAGTGTAGAGTTCTCCTGTAGCTATTTCAGGTAAACCAGAAATCAGGCCAACATCACGATTACAATTAGATCGTAGAAACATTTTACAGATCAGACTAGAATCAGATTGATGGCATCCGGCTTTTAGAATTAACTAGTTGTCCAAGTTTGCTACTAACGAACATGATATATATAAAAATTGATATTGGGTTACCGGCCTCCGAAACCCCCCCTCTGCTATGAACAACTAAAAATCGAAAATATCTCACTGTCAAAGGATGCTTTTTTTCATCGAAAATTTCCATAGTCTTCTTTTCACTGTCCCATTTTTCGATGAGGTGATAAACAGCTAATGCGACGCTGTATAGACAGAAAATACGGGTGGCAACAATATTGGGTAACGGAATTAGTTTCATCACGTGCCTGATATTGCAAATTGACTATGACTCACTTGTATCCGAATGGAGTGTTAATTCTGATTATTTGAGTCGAGAGAGATGAGATTTGAGAGAACTGAATTATAAGCTCCTCGCCACTGAGGGTTAATTTATCCACGATTGTAGTTTCAATACTATTCTCTACTGGGGAAGGGCTGTGATCCTAGCCTGGTACGTTAGTGGAAATGACCCCTTTGTGAAGAGGTGAAGTATTTGCAGTAGCAAAATTTCTAATTTCATGATTTTACAATAAATATTTGCCGAGTTAGTCACCGTAAATACTAATTTATTCAAATTCAAATTTTTCTACTGCAATAACTTCGCTTCTAGTGGTTGGAATTGAGCAAAATTTGGTGTGCGTCATCTCTACTGAATGAACAGCCCTACTGTGTATGCGCACTGTGCAGTTACACAAACACACAATTGGTACAAGCAGACAAAAGCTGTTCGAGGACTCCCAGAAAATGCAGTTGGTTGGCCACCAATGTGATTTTTCACTTTCACTGGGTCTCATGTACAAAAAAACAGTCCAAATATCAAGATCTATACCCACCACTTGATTGTTGCTTTAATATTCGGTTGGCTCACCGTGCTATCATCGATATATATGGTCGAGCATGAACTATATCTTTTGTGTACTCCGTTTGATAACTGAAAATAAAAGTACGATATTATATATACCTTTATTCGAGAGTATTAACCCCACTTGCAAAGGTGCCACAGGGTACGAAGGCAGACTTGTACAAACTAGACCACTGGATTTTCAAAATGCGCAACTAGAACTACACACTTTTCATAATTCGCAACTGGAACTTGAACTAAATCTACTCAAAAAATCCTGTAGTTAGTTGACTGTCAACTAGCCAGATATATGGGTAGTTTGTAAAATTCTGTATGAGAGACCATAATCTGAGCTTTCGATACATTCTGGGAACCTCAATTGGTCATATCGCAGAATCCAAATATTAAGCACAAGGCTATGAATATCCATGGACCACGGAAAAAACATTTCTGCGATCAACAACCCAGTATGGTAACAAAAAATACAATGATATGAGCAAAATTTATTATTGATGATATGTTATCGGCACTAAAATGCACGGGTTAAAAATGTGCATTATTGAATTTGTTTAGTTGTTCTTACTGTTATCAAGTCATAATGAGTGTTATGCTACAGCTGTGGTTCCCAAACTTTTTCAACTTGTGGCAAACTGGAAAAGTTGTAAAACTTGCGGCGCACTTTAGCCGAGAAAAGATGTTTTTTGATTGCATGAGCAGAACATATAAAATAGAAAGGAGGTCGAATTGTTCACAAACCTATCCGCATTTTGTAATGCGCATGCCTAGATAGTAGATATTAAAAGGATTTTGGGATATGGCTGACAAAACCACTTGCGTTGTAATCGCCACACAGACATAGTCATTAATTCCAAGCAGTATCTCTAGTTTACAGTTTTGAATTTCATTCGAAAAAGAAAAGCCACGTCCACTTTGCAATGAATATTGATTGTTTTTGCATTGATTGTGGAATAGGATTTGCTAGCAGACAGCTAAAAATCACACGATTTATTTTGAAGAAATAGTTTTACATGTTCGTAAATCAACTAGCTGCTCTTCTGCGGAAATATTGCTAATATATTAGGATGCCATAACTGATTTCAATTGTCACTTGTGTTGACGCTAAATGACAATACGGGTTTTCTAGTATTCAAGCAACTAATTTTGTTAAATGCCCAACTAGATCTAGAACTTATATCAAAAACAGCAGTTGGTTCACCCTCAACCAATTAGATGGGTATAGTTTGCACAAGTCTGGTTGAGTACAAGTCTACATGAATTGAAGGTATATATATGTTTGACATTGGACAAAGTTTTATCGGAACGGCATTGATACATAAACAAGGAATTCGTCGACTCACGGCTGCGTTTGCGGCTTTCTTCTTTTCAAGAACTGTAAATGGAAAGCATTTCCGCACACCGATAAACTAAAAAATATCGTTTTGCACTTACCTTTCACTCTGGACATGTGCAAAAAAATGGTTTCCGTTTGCGGGTGGTCGGAAGGCGGCTGGTCAAAATCTTGCAAAAATAAGAAGATAAATTAAATAACCTAATATAAACATTGAGCAAACATACTTTGCTATGATCCTACTCTGCACCAGCCAATTTGATGGTTTCGTGCATCAAATTAAAACCCAGTATGCCAGTAGGGCCTATACCTTACGATTGCCACCATCAGATAAAAATTTGTTGATCATATTATGGAAGATGTACTCGTATCTACGTTTGATCTTCACATTAATTTTGTAGACTTGACTTTGGTCTACTTTAAAATGAAAAATTTATTACATTCATTTTGAATACAGATATTTTCGACTGACACTCAACAATGGTAAGCATCAGCAACTAGTGAAGAACATTGTATATCAGCAAACGTATCATAAAATATGACGGCGCCGGTATGAAAATTCAAATGATCCAGCCAAACGGTTGGCCCAAGCTCAGTGTACTATTTTTTAGATTGCACACCGGATTGAATCGCGGCCCGTTTTATTCAAGTAGGCCTATATCCTGCAAGATGGAGCTGCTCTCGCCGTGACAGAGCCAGCCCTGCGGCATGACAAATTACTGATTTCAAATCACTATACTCCTATATGGAATCTCTGCCCATTTTTTGAAATAAATCCTGCGTGATGAGACCTTTTCTCTATAGAATAATTAAGGAATTAAACAGAAAATCCTGCGTGACGTTGCCACCAATTCCACTCCGGACTATACTCAGTCGGTGCCAAGAAAACATGTGCTCAGTGTTAGCAACTGACAAAGTGCAAGTGCTTCACCAACAGACTAGTGATAGTCAATAAATCCTGGTAAATACATAATGCAAAAACTTTATATACGGTACTACAAACTAATTACAATATCAGCATTTTTCAAAATTGATCTTTAGTTTTTTCAAATAAAATCAACGAGTCATAACCACGTGCAATTGTCAACAAAGTCGGCGCAATCCCGAGTGCCTCAAACACCGATTCCATACTGGATTATACACAGACTGAGTCGAAGCCAGCTGTTCGGCTCAATTGTTGGAAATTTCATACCAGTGGCGTCATATTTTGTGATAAGACTGTTGATGTTTTTTCCAATTCTGTAATAGTTGCTGACGATTACCCCTGACGAGTGTCAGCCGGAAATATTCAAGTTCAGTTCAGTGTTCAATAGAATCCCGAAATTATGCACCTTCAACAGAGTCTAGCCTATTCGGTACAATGTAAATAGAATAAGTTTCAAAATCAATCTTACCATCAAGAGCCTCTCTTTCGCTGATATGCGGCAGGACTGACACAGAAGGTAACTCGTCATCATCGTCGTGATTTGCGTTGGATGTTATGAGCCTGTTACCACGTTTCGAGACAGGCGGGGCCCTAGGTGATTTAGGACTGGATGTCTTGATACAGCTGCAGTGCTTATTTCCCATTTTCAGAAGCTTTTTCGCAGAAGTCTTGATATCGTGTGTTTATAACTTCGGAGACTTGTTCATGTCCTCACGGAAACGTTCATGGCAAACGTTGTGGGACGTAACTTCTTGATTATTTCACCGTGCAAAAAGGCACTGTCGCATGTTAAGCCAAGGTAAGCTCTCGGCATGTGGAATCGCGAACAGATATCAATTCAGGATGTGGATTAGAAATTACCCTATTTTCTGTATTGATAAATCAAATATTAGTGGCAATGAGCGTCTGATTGCAGCCTACTCGAAACAATATTTCTCACTCATCGAATCATTAAGTTCGAGCAATCAAATCATTGTGCCATTTCCAAGCCTATGACGGTGCTCGTGCAGATAAGCTCATTGCAGCAGCGGACCACAAGCCTGCGAAGATTTGCTTACAAGCATTCATTTCAATGAAGTAGTATCGAAGCAATACATAGCCAACTATACGCAAGGTGTATAAACGAAATTGCAGTATAGTCGACAGCAATCTTCGCTTGCTAGTCATCCGCCCGCTTAATCCGGATATGTCATCTCAGCTATCCGGTAATAAACAGAACATCGGTAGGACAACGGTAACGTTTGGACGTCTCCAATTTCAAATGGGTTTCAACAGCTAGTTAATCCCCTACACAGGCTCGCTGTCATGATTTTTTCTCCTGTCACCCCCACTGTCACCATATTCTCGTTTTCTATATATCCATATCTCACACAGTGTAGCTATAGAATGTAAACATGAAATGGCAACAACCGATTTTGCAGCTTCGTTCCGCTTCGCTGAAGCTGGAGTCAGAACTGTTTTGCGTAAGCCACGCCGAGCTATATAACCAACCAACCTTACTTCCTGTTGATTTACAAAATAATTTGGATCAGGACAGATTTTATTTTTCTTCGAACTTTTCTCCCCACTTCCCACGTATAGTTCGTATTTGGACCGCGGGCCGTAAAATGCTCAGGTCTGCCCTACGCTCATCTACAAGCCTTCGGAGAACCCCTAATTTTCAGTGAGTCACAAGAGAGAGAGAGAGAGAGACTTTATTTTTCATCCTTTTTCATCCAACCAAAATACATAACACACGGCAGTGATGGTGGTACAGAAAATATGCTTGCACAGTATTCGGTATTAGATAGGAATGATCGATAAGACCGTGAAGGTCATCTAGTCTGATCACACCAGCATCAAACAGGGACACTTGACTCTAAGCAGTCTGGCTGTAAAAAAGGTTACAGTAGTTAAAAAAAAAAAAAATTGAAGAAAAATTAAACGAAGCAAAAGTATAGCCTACCACAAGTGTTGATACCATATGTGTTGTAACTTTTAATCTGTAGGACTACCAGTAAAGCCAGGCTTGCACAAACTACCCATTTAGTTAGGTGATGGTCTACTAACTAACGGTTTTTGGAGTAGTTCTAGTTGTAGTTCTAGTAGCGGATTTTGTAAATTGGGTAGTTCAAGTTCTAGTTGCAAATTTTGAAAATCGATTATAGTTCTACTTAGTTATAATTGCGAGTTTGAATAACTGAGTAGTTGTAGTTCTTGTTCTAGTTGCGCTTTTTGAAAACCCAGTAGCTTGTACGAGTCTGTGTGCAACCTGCATTTGAGTCCTGTCAAAAGGTATTAGAGTTACTCAGCTGAAATAAGTGACGTTCGAATTAGCCAGATAACCAACCAACATATGGAGCAATATGCTCGGGGATTTTGCGAACCTGTTATAAAACACATCACGTGATTTATCAGTATCACTACCTACTTATGTCGTTATTAACACTGTTGGCCTACCTCGCCCAGACATTGCTTCATTGATCATTGCTCATTTGTTATCATTGTTTAATTTGCTTTTATTATTTTCATTTTTAACGAACATTTTTTACAGCCAGACTGTATGGAGACCAGTGTTGGGATCAAGTCACTACCTTCGAGTCACGAGTCATTTCGAGTCATTGCACATTTTGACTCGAGTCAAGTCAAGTCAATCGATTTTCGAAGGTGACTCGAGTCAAGTCAAGTCACTCGATTTTTGGAGGTGACTCGAGTCAAGTCAAGTCGAGTCAAGTCAAGTCAAGTCACGAGTCAAGTCACGATTCAAGTCAAATTGTCTTTTCGAAAGTATGAGGCATGATTTCGTCATTGCATTTTGCTAGCTGTCTGATTAACAGATTAATGTGGTCATTGATTCTGAACCGATGAACGAATATAAAGTTAAATATACACGCAAGAAGGCACTGTATCGCTCCCATATAGGCATATACGTAGAACTGTTCAACTACGTAAGTAATTGCATAGCCTCAGTTTATAGTTACCAGCCAAACTTGAAAAACGAATTGATAAGATGCAATACATTACTCATTTACATGTTGATATGATACCATTCGAGCCTACACGAATGGTTGAGGATTATATAAACTATATATTCGAATTCAATTTCAATAAAACAAGAGGTTTGGTTAAGGTATAACAACAGAAAACAGAAATGAATATTATGCTATTAAAATACCTCACTACTAGTTTACGACAACCTAAGCTGTACGCTTCAATTACTACGTGTGTGGGTATTTTATTTATGTGAGACAATGATGGCTCAGTGACACACACGATCATTGAGTGATTTGTCGCTCTCACGAGTTACACCAGCGTTTCGCGAATAATCCGAACATATGGAAGATACAGTGATTTTTATCGACACCGATTACTTGATGACTTGAAATTGACTCGTGAATTTTGCTCCGAGTCACGAGTCAATTCACATTTTTGATGCGCCGAGTCAAGTCAAGTCAAGTCATTTTTGCAAAGTGACTCGAGTCAAGTCAAGTCATACGAAAAAGGTGACTCGAGTCTGACTCGAGTCAAGTCATGACACGAGTCATCCCAACACTGATGGAGACAAGTGTACCTATTTGATGCGAGTGTGATCAAACTACTTGACCTTCACGGTCCTATCGATCATTCCCATCTGATACCGAATTCTGTGCAAGTATGCATGCATAATTTCTGTACACCATACTGCTGCTGTTTGTTATATATTTTGATTGGATGAAAATAAAGACTCTCGCTTTCTTTATCTCCTATCAAATATTTCATCATTTCAAAACACCGGAAGATTATTGCGATACAATGAAGATGTTTTCGATGCCACCGTAACTACAATGCGTATCACCCTTCACCCCTAATGACTTAATTTACCTAAATATAGCGGCATTTGTTAGTGGCGTAGGCCTATTTATTATACCACAACACAAATGAAAAGCACGAAAACATATGCAAATGCTTGTCCTGTCTGGGTATAACATGACTATAAGAGCACATTGGAGATTGTATACAGGTTCAATGTGACAATTGTGGCCTTTGGATCACGATCGATTCGTCTGTCTGTGATTCGAGTAAAGTTGCTGTTTCAACAGGTTCGTTAGAAGGCGTTTCGATTTGCATTGAAGAGGTTTTACAATACAATATGTTACGGCACATTCAACACATTATATGTTATCCATCAAGATGATGACGAATAGTTATTTACTAACGTGAAAGCAGGGCTGTGGAGTCGGTGAATTTTACCACCGACTCCGGATCCGACTCCACACATTTTCAATATGCCGACTCCGACTCCTGAATCTTTAAACGTACCGACTCCGACTCCTGGGTCTTCAAACGTACCGACTCCGACTCCCGACTCCGACTCCAGCATTATTACCAATTTACTTCGAAAATTATATGCCACATTGTCGGTTGAATGACTATCGTACAACCATTAAACATATATGCAAACATATGATTAACGGTGGCATGCTAAATTGTTTCATTGTGGCACAGCTCGAATTATCCACTATGCAATTAACATGAAAGAAAGATTTGCTAAATATCCTTCCTTTTTCAAGTTTTTATAACATGGACTCTAATATATCCTGAAATGTATGAATCATTCAAATATGGCAGATATCCCATCCTGTATAATAAAAATGTAGATAAAAAATCCAAGTGTAGCTCTTGTGTATGAGTCAGCAACTATAATAAAGAGATTGAACTTACTAACTTCGTCATTGCACGCTATCCTGATTACAAGCACACACACTCTTACTTACTAATAGACATTGGTCATAAATGGAATTTAGTTAAGTAGTCAAAGACCATAGCCTATGTCTAGTCTACATGTACTTAATCAAGTATTCAGCAAGGATTGGGGCTTGCAGTCTTTCTTGATCATTTGTTCGACCCAAACAGCTAAGCTACACTACAAATATTTTTTAATTTTGTCAAGTGGGAAGCATCGTTTCGTTATATTTAGCCTACATCATTTATACAATTTTACAAAACCAGCCGATGCATTTGCCCTGTCACAGTATCATGGTATAATTCCAAAAATTGCATCAATTTTGACTGTATCGCGAAAACTCATCTTGCGATTTTCTTCCCATCTGCAACTGAGTTGTAATTTGCAAGTAATGTCTAATTATATCTATATCAGGGGTGGGCAACTTTTTCGGCGAAAGGGACACCTGAAATTTACGAACCATTGCGCGGGCAACTCGAATGTTGATAACCTTTTTTTAGTCGTCGATAGGAGCGAACCGAATTAGGTTACATTTCAAACAGGACTTATATTATTCTGCTCTAAATTGATCACAATATGTCATGCAACTGTGCAGTGCGTAATCAGTCCCTGGTCGCGCGAAGCGCGAAAATTTTTTGCAAGATAACGACTGAATTAGGCTATATCAATAAATATGTCGCTAACATACATTGGGTGTCGCATCTGTATACTACTGGGCTCATTTGGCAAGGACAGGATTATTCGACGTTTAGACATAGCAAAATCGACGGTATCAGTGAACAATTGAACATGCCTCTATCATTTTGTGCAAATGTTTTGTCGACGATCTAGCTGCGAGTGCACAAGCGAAGCCGCATGTTGTACGACACGTTATCTCCTAATTGCTAATAGTTAGACTCAATTCGGTGAATAATATGTAGCCTATTTATAATTTTCAGAAGGGGGCTCAAATACTGAATGCAAGAAATCTAGTGACAATGAATCATGCGAAGTACCGGGAAAATATCAAGTCAAATAAATCAGCTATGAAATATTCTACTTTATGGTCATGTACGAAGATCTGGGATAAATGTTGCTGGCCCCTGGATACGTCAATGCGTCAGAACTGTTGTTTTAGTCATCATCAAATTTCGCGGTCATGCTAATCAAATTTTGGTTGGCCTTGCAATTGTACCTGATGTCATAAATAATTTCGAGAATTACCTCGCAGGCCACACCTAACCTTCTCCTCTGCCAAATTTGGCCTTCATGCCACGGGCTGGCCGCACCTGATATGTATGGTTATTAATAACAGTGATTGGTGGTACATAAAAATTATATTGAAAATTCTTTGAAAGCAAATGTTTTCATGATAGAGAAGTTGGAGTCGGAGTCGGAGTCGAAGTCAGGGTCATTCTCACAAACTTCGACTCCGACTCCAGTCAGTATTTTCCCACCGACTCCGACTCCAGCTATTATAGTTTTCACGACTCCGACTCCATCAACCGAAAATTACCCCGACTCCGACTCCACAGCCCTGCGTGAAAGTGCACATTTACACGCAGGCATTACTGGGAGTAGCGCTTTACGCCTCGGTGTGGCATGCACGCGTGATTCAGATACACTTAATTGACACCTCGTGTGGTGATACCATAGTGTCCTATATCGTGTCGACACAAGCAAATCTCACGGCTCAGTGAAATTGTATCACGTCACAATTTCCATTTGGCTACAGGCAATTTGACGGTCATTTTTGACCGGCTTGCCGTGCATTAAATTTGGTAAAACCGGTATCAATCGAAAGCTGACTCTGCACTGATTACGAATATATAAATTTTATTCCGCTCGCGGCCCTGGAACCCCCACAATCAGCCTCGAATTTTCGATTGTTATGGAGATTGGCATTGGGACGCAACAATGCTGTCCGCTCTTTTTCACTTGAGCTACTCTCTCGTTTTGCCAGACAGCATTTTTTTTTAAATCATCCACCTAGCAATGTGCAGAGAAAAACGGTATTTTGAGCTCTGAGCGGAAAGATGACCTTTTTTTAGTCACCCGATCACAAAGTGGGAAAATTCAACGGATTTTGAGAATTCTTCTCCGGTTTTGCAAGTCTCAAATTTCTGAAAAAGTGTCCTCTTTTTAGATTTCCAAAATATGGTAAGCCTATATGCTTACAGCAATTATATAAATTTGACGTCAGTAGGATAGGTCGGGCAATTCAGAAAGAATTTAATGTAGTCCAGTATAAAATTTCAGCTTCTCTGCATCTTTTGACATTATGATGCTCCTCTGAGAAGTGAGAACTGAACTTCACTACCAATAATTTTCCATCATTTTATAATTTTCCTGGACGAGTTTCCTGTTTTGTGCTTCTACTTCTTCCAGAAATTTGATTTTCTTGCGTTTTATCCATCGACTTCCTCTTTCTGCAGCTTCATAAAAGATATCGATCAAGTCTGCAGAAAATATATAATATGTTTATTTTACAGAGCAACACTGCTGTGCAGGCACCTATCAGGGCGTACTCGTCCGGCTCATACAACGTAGCACCGCTACCAATTTAAACTATCCATCGCAATATTGAATATATTGCTCTCAACAATTTCAATCCATTACACACCATCAAGCAACAACACTGGAGCGGAATAATACGAGACACACACCAAGTCGATTGTGGCATCAAGTCTGACTGCATTTCAGATTGGACTTAATCTAAATATGTCATGATTCAATATTATTGATGCAATAATAGATAGGTCATTTTAATAATAAAATGAGAATGCAGATAACTACAAGGAAGTCGTAGCGTTTATCCAGATTTTACGTTCTTCCATGCATGTTATCGGCTCTCTGAAAGGTGCAAGCGCACACAAGGAACAATTTGGCTATAGCCATTTCCAAGTTACACAGGCTATTAGCACAGTGTTCATCCGGCATTTATCCTCATAGATTCAATACATGAGCTATAACACAATATGACTATTTCCGCTGGAAACGGATCATGTTGCATAACGTATATCATATCAATAAGATCATTGAATATGCAGACAAGTGTCCAGTGTAACAGCAATTTGCTACATAATGATACAGACTGTAGACCAGTGGTCGGGAACCTTTTTCGTCCGAAGAGCCATATTGACCCTATATTTTCCATTTGAACTCCCAAAGAGCCATAGATGTCAGTCAACTATTACGTCACAATTGAAAAATCGTGACGTCATTGTAGCGCAAATTCGAAAGCACTACATGGGATTCGTCGTTTTCTCTGTAAAAACTCGTACTCATCATGCTGGTTGCCTTTATTTGAGTAAGGAGTACGAAAAACTTGAGTTACATAGGTCTTTTGAAAGTTATATGTTTTTAATTGTATTGCAATGAGAGGCATATCATATCTTTCGAAGCTTAAGACCTTTTAGATTTCCAACACACGTAAACAACAGTAAAAGTATTTGTCTAATTTTTAAACAGTTTTACCCACCTGTCTACACTAGATTTTGAACATTTTTCGGCCAAAATCACGCAGCTTGCCTAATTATTGTTCGCAAATAAAGTGTAAATGGAGAGGTACGGCATAGGTGAGGCACATCCGGGCGATGCTGTGCCTGTAATAGCGCAATTAATCGCAAATATCATATAATATAATAACTGATATTAATCGAATGTAATTGTCGCACAGATTCCGATTCGACTTCTCAATTCTCAAAGTATTCGGCGATAACATAACGTTGCGCCACACGCCTACATTTTAACAGCGACTACAAAGCTACGTTATCAATCAATAAAGTGGATAGCTATGGCGTTGTTTGTAATTTGAATTCGTAATTGTGATTGTCCCTTCCACGGTAGTTCATTTCTCGCCGTAGTTCAGGAAAACAATGTGTATTTGAAAACTGCATTGTGATATAGGTGCCGCCACGTATCCTACTCTCGTTGATCAATCAACGTATCGTGCAATCCAAGATTTCGTGGCGGGTACATCGAATTCGGGAGTGATATTGGTCGCTGGCGCGATAGCAACTTAAATTTGAGGATTTTGAAAGGGGGTCCGAGCCCCTAATCCCGAATATGCCACTGTATTAAACTCTCGAAGACATGTTTCTGCCACAAGAATAAGTATACTGGGTCGTGCTGAAGATTTAATAACAAGTTGCTGCAATATAGATAAATTAAGCACAAAAATAAAAATTTTGGAAAGAGCCATATCTTATGCCCAAAAGAGCCATATATGGCTCGCGAGCCATAGGTTCCCGACCACTGCTGTAGACTGTATTATACACGATTCTATAAATAGAACGCATATAACACCGAGCCCACATCATGAATACCCCACATAACCTGACTCAAGATTCCTCTAATACATGCTATTCGGTAATCCTATAGTATACGACTAAGGATAATACAGCAATAGTTGCTTCATCCGAAAAGTTGTCAGAAATCCATTCATTTAGACATGCCATGCTGATGCGTGCTTGCGACCATTCATGTTTATTGTAGGTTAGAACACTGCAAATACACACTAGCTCTACGTTATTACCATTCACCAAAGCCAGCTATTCCAAATTCAATGTAATTTTGCTAAATACCTTCATTTTCCGACCCTTTTCCATAAGAGCTCATAGTAAGTTTGGCCGGCCTTGTTCTTTGTTTACATCCAGCTGCGGCGTGATTGGTTCGCGGCGTGATTGGTTTGTGTCATAGGTCACGTAAGTGTCTATTGGCGGGATTGTCTTTAAACGATAGTAGATAGCAGCCAAAGACTGCGAGGCGGGCGGCGCGATAGTTCAGGCTAGCGACACGACATCTTGAGCACGAGGAGACCTTTTACCGACCTTTTACGAGGATACCTTGCGATTGCTAATCATTATACAATTAACGGTATTGTCTCTAAACGATATTAGATACCGTCCAAAGCCTGCGAGGCCGGCGGCGAATTAGTTTAGGCCAACGAACGGACATCTTGCACACGATGCCTGTTACAGGTGCGATCTTTACATAGCCTAGGCCAAGGTGAGTGTCTGATTCCATAAACAAATCTAAGTCGCTTCGACATCTTCCTGTCTATTCATTGTATCGCATTTTTGTGGTGTTGTAGCGTACCGCTCCGTGATTAACCTATAATTACCCTCAGTGATCACTAATTGTGTTACTGCTACGTTTTGTTGTGTTGCACTATTTTATGCCAGTCGCTTTCCGTCACCGTCCGAGGGCAGTCGGCTTTTAGTCACCGTCGGAGGTGCAGTCGCTTTTAGTAACCGTCCGAAGAACATCGCCGTCGTATTTTAGTTGTTCTAATAAAAATACATTATCTACACCGAGCCGCGGACCAAGAAGAACGCGCGCCCTCGACGGAGCACGCTATAGTGCAGGGCTGGCCAACCTTTTCGGCCAAAGGGCCACATTCAAATGACGATCTTTTGCGCGGGCCACTATCCGCGCGAATCGCGAAAAATTTTTGAAGTACATAGGCCAATAATATTGTCACTTGACTATATTGCGAGCCTGCTGCATATCGCTGGGCTAAATTTGCGAGGACTGGGCTATTCGGCGCATGGACATTTCGATATCGAAAGCTGTGACCAACATGCGTCAATCATTTCGTGCCTAGGCTTCACGGTGGACGGTCTTACTGCGAGCGCAAACGCAAGGTCGCATATGTTGAACGACACTTTGTTTCGTAATCGCGAATATAGTTAGACTCAATCTGATGCATTAGGTGTTCTTCCATTTTCACAAAAGAGCAACAATATTAAATACAAGAAATCGAGTGACAACATATTGCGCTAAGCTTGTAGAAAATTTTTACCTTTGATAAATCGATCGCAAATTATTCTGCTTTATTGTGGTGTACGAAGATGCACCAATACGTGAATGGCTGATGGATCTGTCAATGCGTCAGAATTGATATTTTAGTCATCACATCTCAAGTATTGCGGCCAGACTAATCAAATTTTGGGTTGGCCTTGCAAGCTCAAAATCTGTGCAATCCATTTTTGATGATATTAGAAATTTCGGAAATTACCTCGCGGGCCACTCAAAACCTTCTCGCGGGCCACATGTGGCCCGCGGGCCACGGGTTGGCCGGCCCTGCTATAGTGTATCGAACTGATAAAATTGCTAATAAACCAATGGTGATGATGATTGCGCCTAGGCTAACGGTTATGTCATGCGCAACTGGTCTGTTGGAGATGCGACTGATTACGCAAGCGATTATATCTTGCGCAATGCGCATATGGCCTCTTGCATATGTATAAATTGCATATGCGTCTGTTCGGGCCTGTCGTTGACGCGATGAATTGGCGAGAATGGCCGCGCGCGAGTGTCTAGTGACCTATTTCGCTCGGCAAACCAACTCAGCAGGAGATCGCGTGCTTGTGCACACGACTCTCGTTGATTGGCAACACGCTCTCCACTAATTGGCAGCGCGTTACACTTCATTATACGAATTACTAGGCGCGATGGCTGAAAGTGATGCGCGATTGGAAACAAACATGAAGATAGGTGTAATCTCAAGTTTTTTATTGAGGGATATTTTTTCAAGGTTTGTTGTACCCACCCCCTATTTTAGGGCAAAAAATCGTGAAAATTTTGCGCATTATACATGTAAAATTACGGTACTTACTTACTACCTTACTTGAGTAGATTTTAGCACTGTTGCTTCTATTTTTTAATTGCAGTAGTTTTGGGGTGTTTTCAAACAGACTACTTCGGCTCGTATCTGAGCAGGTTTTTGTGTCAGTACTTCTACTTCTAATTGAGTAACTGCTTTGACTACTTTGACCGCCTCTGCCCCCGGTACTTTCTGTAAAATTGATATTATTAGGTATATTTTGACTCCTTATGATTTAATATCTGTTGATTTGATATATAACCATGTTTACTCATAAAACAGTATCAGTAATATTTTATATATCCTTCACGAGTTATTAATGATCATGGTTCGGATTGTTTCTCGAAACGTGGAGAGGCGTGCAGTGAGAATGATGGAGGAACTACATCGAATGAAGCAAGATAAGGATCATTGTGATTTCATAGTCCAAGTGGGAAATGATATCTATGACACCCACAGAAATGTCTTGTCGGCGGGTTCGGATTACTTTAGAGCCATGCTAAAGCACGACACAAAAGAAAGTAACGAAGGAAGAGTCGTATTTAAAGATGTAGATTCCGAGTGTGTAAAACATTGCATCGATTTTATCTATTCCAGTAAACTTGAGATGGCGGATGGAAAAATCGTTGAACTACTTCACGTTGCAATCATGATGCAGTTGGACGATGTAAAGCATGCGGTATCTGATATTTTGGCTGAATCAATTACTGTGGAGAACTGTCTCTCTACCAGAAATGTTGGGGATATGTATGGACTAGCTGCCGTGTCTAGAAAGTCTAGAATGTTTTTGCAAAGAAATATTATGGAAGTCGCAAACCAGGCAGGATTTGGAAGTGTTGATAAAAACGACATTATCAGCATTTTGAAGTCGGTGAAATTGAACTTATGGGAAGAAGAGAAACTTGAAGTGTTGCTCAAATGGATTGAGACAGATGGAAACAAGAAATATTTGGATGAATGTCTCGAATTGATCGTGTTTGACGAAATCTCTCCAACAGTTTTGCAACAACTTCTAGAAATTCACCCCATTATCAGGAATGACTCCAAGGCTTACAAGTTGATCAGTGAACATCTTCAGGAAGCGTCGGTTAGAATTGCCCAAACAAAAGAATTCATAATTCTTTTTGAGAACGGCACGGATTGTGTCCGATCACTTAACCCAGTAACCGAGAAAATCACCAAGTTTCACTCTGAAACGTTCAAGCATTTCATTCCTTTCACACCGATTTCTCTCGGCATGTATGTCTATATTTTATGCGATAATAAATCCTTTTACAGGCTGAATGTTCAAAGCAAAAATTCCAAATGGGAAAGGATGAACAATATGATTTGTTACCATGGATGCAGACCTCGCTCAGTTTCTCTGTCTGGATCAATTTTTGTTATCGGAGGAAGTAATCGTTCGAAAGCGGATGATGTGTCAAGTTTCTACCCTATGAGAAATCGTTATGGAGAAACGGATGCTGTGGAAAGATTCGACCCCTCAGTGAATAAATGGTTTCTATACTGGAACATAAACCTAGTGCCATTTGCGATACAAGTCTTGTCTCGTTAAATGATTCCGTATATTGTGTTGGAGGTTATCGAGATGGTTTAGAGGTTTCTTCGTTCAGCAGATTCACTCCATCCTCGTCAGAGTGGGTTAACCTCGAACCAATGAGATACAAGGTGCATGGCTGTGGAGTTGTTGCAGTTGATCGAAATATATTTGTGACCGGCGGGCTTAGCGGAAAAGATACCCTCAAGAATGTAGAATGCTACGATGTTACTTCAGCTCAATGGACTTCATTGTCATCAATGAATTTTTGTCATGGTTTCAATACTCCTTATCACATCGGCAACTGTATTTTTGTAGTGGATAGGTTGCACTCCGATGACATTGAAAAGTACGATTTATCGACCAAAAAATGGTGTAGCATAAAAAATGAAGCAGAGGGATATTACTCACTCAGAGGATCTGCAGTGGTGAAGCTATAGATCACCGTCTCTTCAACTGAAATACGTACCAATATTTAGTGGACGCGAGATATTTAAACGTGGGGTCAAAACGTCTGCGAATAATGTGTAAACAAAAACGTGCATTCTTGATCTTGGAATGGTCTACTTTTGCTGAAACTTCACTCTGGTTTTTAGTAAGATTAGACGCACCATATTAGGGTTATTCATTTCGATCGGGTATAAGTTATACGGCAGATCAACCAGATTTACAGCTCATTTGAGTGATAAAATTGCTGATTGTTGTAGTGACACATTTAAGAGTATTGTTTTAATGGTTTGAATGACAGGAACGAAGTTTTTCGGGTGATACAATCTCGCATACTATTTGAATCGGTCGAATCCAACCCATATCTAACCTCTATCCCTAACTGCGTCTTACATCTAGCCAGATGTGGCCAAGATGTAAAACGTGAGTAGTTTTTTTTCGGCAATTTGTTTTATTGGTATGTGATCAATTGTCTGTTGCTTAAGGTGTTGGGTCTTGTGTTGTCGGATTTGAACTGTACGTATTGTTTAATTCATTTGTTTCTTGTTACAGAATTAGGTGTAAAAGGCCTATCTCAAGGTCAGAACAATTTATTACACTTAGCGGATGTTGATGATTATGAACTTGCCACTGGTTCTTTGAAAGAGCTCAATGTGAAGCAGAAGAACACCGTTGCGGCTAAGCATGGATTACTGCCTGGCGAGGCTACAGACAGTTATGTCATTCGACTGAAGTCACATAGCAAAAAATGTGGGTGTCGGGCAGTTTCGGCTGAACAATATCTGTTGGAGCTGATTTGCGATGCCTTGATCCCGGGATTGCAATGCAATCGCCATTAATCTGCCAGAGACATCGTGAAGAAAGCATGTTGACTTTCTGTGATGCCTGGAAGAAGACACACGCAATGGAAATGTCTTTTAAGGGATCCTAAAGCTTACCAAACTACTTCGTCATGTGCCACAAGACTGCATGCGCCGAGACAACAAGGCGGGAATTATACCTAGTGTAAGGATGGGAGCCCTCGTCGAAAACCAACCTATTGGAAGCAGATCTGTTTCTTTTGTTGAGACGCTATACATCCCGGTATTAATTGCCCGGCAAGATCACTGGCCATTACTCGAAGGTATGTCAATCTCGCCTAGGAAATCGTCCACGTATCTATACGGAAAGGGCCTCAATACAAGGCCCTGTATCTCCTAGCATAGGAGAAATAGAATTTGACCCGCGAATGACTCTATCAGCTACGGATCGGTCAGAATGCAATGTTAAGGTTGTCAATTTGAACGCTTCTTCATAAGATACTGGTTCTGGGGAATGTTTCATGGATCTACAATTTGGCGACGAATATAGAGAAAAATTGAACATCCAGCTAATCGTTGGTGCGGTTAGGGTAGCCGAGACTTCTATGCGCATGCTGGTTGAAGGTTAATACCTTGCTCGACACACCGCGGGGAGTAACAACTCTCGGAATCTTTCATTCCACATATTGATGACCTTGACGACTGATGTCATCATCGGCCAAACAATATATTCAATTAACACAAACGCGCCACATTCACGTTTTCGTGTCTTATCAAGATAGAAAGTTCCGTATCCGAAACCAGTCAGTCACCTTAACCATGATCGCCACCCAGTAGCCAACAAGCAACGGAGGTATTCGCGGGCAGATCTTGCTTTCATTGCAGAATAAATGCAACGTCTGCTTACTGACAATCTTAGTGAGCCAAGTAGTTCGCCTTGGAGAGCCCAGGTACTCGTCAGAAAAGAAATATTCTACCAAACGACGAATGGTCATTGCCTACATCAGGACAATAACCGGATTCACTCAACTTGACGCCTATAATCTGCCCAGCATTTACGATATTCCGAATAATCATACTCAGTATAAGCTTATCATCAACTCCAACTGAATCCGCGTGACCTCAGTTCAGCCGTTCTAGAGAGGAGAGACTAATGAAGGCTTTTCAAGCCTTAAAACTTCTCAATCTCGATTTCAAGGGTCGGTTACCAAGCGTTACTAAAATGGTTATTTCCCCACTATCGTCAATTAGTATTCACGATTTCCCTTTGTATTTTCTTATGCAGACATGTTCCTATTGCTCCTGTCTTTCCAGTCTTATGAATATTATTCGAGTTGCCGCGGTCCGTTAATCCACGGCCTTCGGGGTCCAAACGGCATTTATTAGTGGCGTGGGCATATTTATTATACCACAACACCAATGAATAGCAAGAAACCACATGTATTTGCTTGTTCTGTATATCCAGGGTATAACATGACTAATAGCACATCGGAGATTGTATACAGGCTCAAGGTGACAATTGTGGCCCTTGGATGTAATGTCCATCAACACTTAATCCTTGCTCACACTCCTATTTCGAGGCAGGGATCGCGATCGATTCTTATGTCCATGATTCGAGTAAAGGTGCCGTTTCAATAGACTCGTTAGGAAGCGTTTCGATTTGCATTGAAGAGGTTTTACAGTACAATATGTTACGGCACATTCGACACATTATGTTATCCATCAAGATGATGACGAATAGTTATTGACTAAAGTGAAAGTGCTCATTTACACGCACGCATTACTGGAAGTAGCGCTTTACGGTCTCGGTGAGGCATGCACGCGTGATTCAGATACACTTAATTGACATCTCGTGTAGTGATACTATTTGCGAGACTCATTTGATTGAGCTCATAATTTCCGCTCGGCGTTAGGCCACAGATAAGACCGTAACGGCATACGCGACGTAATATGCGAGCTCCAGGACAATGCGCATCATGAGATCTGAAAAGTGATCAGTTGAGAAGATGTGACTTTGACAGCAGCCGTTATTGGCGACGAAGAAGAATGCGTATTATTAAAGTGTATTTCATAAGAGTTCTTCTTTCGGCAGCGTAGTGCTTTCGGATTTGCTCACAAAGTTTGTGTGGGGTAGAAACAACGTATATATTCATTACTGACCGTTTCTGCGAGTACTAACGAGTGCTACATTACACCGTATTAGAGCTTATTACCGTCCGCTCATCACGTTTGGAAGGTATAGATATAGATATCTATAGGCTCCGTAATGATGGGATTTTCCTTTGCTACTTCGTATTACGGAGATCCACCGGACATCATTACATGATCCATTAGTATAATGTTAGGTGACCGGCGATGTTCCGTAAATTGTTTAGTCCGAATTTCACTGGTACAGATAGTAGATAAATTGTTGGGGTTACAAAAAACAACACATTTGGCTCAATTCCACCCAGCAGAATCGCTACAAACTCAAGTTGAATTTCAACAACTTCTGGAAGTAACAGTATTTACGTTGATATAAATTTTGTAGGTGTTGAGATTGTTGTACAGTTGCTTGGTACATGCCTATTCATATTTATTACCTGTATGGCTTTTCGAGATAACACTCATAACGTTTGTTTTCAACTGCGAGTTACGCGGAATGTGAGAGTTCCGACAGTACAACATATGTAATTTGGGCATGCTACAGAAAACAGAAAAGCTGGCTAAGACACTCAACGCCCACTACGATGCACTCCTCCGCTACGCACTCGGCATCCACCACCCGGAGCACATATCCACCAATGCTCTGCGCAGACTCACAAAAACAGTCCCATGCCGTTTGCTGGCTGCTGAACGACGCTTACGCTTAATCGGTCATCTAGTGCGGCATCAAGACGATCAACCAGCCGCCGCCATCATCAACCACATTCCGACAGAGCCATGGCGCAGAGGTGGCTGGAATATGGCGCTCAACAATAGAGACCGAGCTAGCGCAACGCGGGCTATCGCTCGAAGACGCCCACGACCGCCCACGCTGGAGACGCTTGATAAGGCCCCAAAACTGATATCTTGATGTTCCTTTGTTTCCTGTTTTCTTTTGCCCTTTTATTTAATTGAAAGCGGATATATATATATGCTACAATCCAGCATGCGATACCTGAACATGTGACTTTCTGAATTCCAAACTAACCCTAATCTATACCTTGCTCTATAACTTGACATCACCAAAACTATAATCTGTGTCGATGGAGTAGAGTATTAAAAGTGGAGGTAGTTTTAAATTTGAGGACATGGCAGTATGCATATAGTCATCAAATTGGTGAACTGCCACTGAATATTGATAAATACTTTTTTTAAGATACCTACCAACATCAAACAGGCCACCATTCTTGTACTAAATCCAATCATTGGTGTCAATATTTGGAGTAAGCTAACATATAATCTCCGTAATTTAGATTCTTGTTACTTCAAAAAACAATGTCTTGATTCTCTGATCTCAAACTACCGCTAAATTGTATTTGCACTGACCTTATTTTATTATATAAGATAATTGTTCCATGGTCCTGTGTTTCGTTGTTCCTAAGTTTTTTTTCATTCTTAGTGATTAATTGTTACCCATCCGCTGGAATCGTGCTTTGATATTCGTGTTGATTCATCACGTTGTAGATGAGATGCATATGCCAATTGAAACTGATCTGTTAGCGTGTGCGCGCAGGATATTCACGGTATATTTACACCTAAACACCCACGAGCAATGCGCACAAGTTGTATAGCATTGCACTCAAGCTCAGACCTTGCAAAACACAGAAACACGATTAGGCACGGCAGAAGATCATTGTTCTGCAATGTGATCTTACGCCTAAGAACGTATTTACTATTGAAATTCTGCTGGTAATCATTGTGTGATCCTCGTGACACATTTCCTGCGCGATGAAAAGGCTTTCGTCCGCCATTCATTTCTTACCAACCAACGAGTCCTCACATAAATAGATAAATGCCGATCCTTTGCCAGGTCTGTCGAAATTCCCTATACGATGAGATAGGTTGCAAGGAATTTTCCCCGTTGTTTATACCGAAATTTACGCCATACGCACTGAGGCTATTACTGCCAGTCGAACCGCGCTAGGAAATCAATACGTAGCTGAGAGATTTGAGAAGAGGTCCATCATGTCGTCAGCTCTCATTTTAAGCTCGAACTCATTATAAATCAATGGTTCGACAGACATTCTCAAAGCAACCATCGTAAGCAGACATGGACAATTGGACAACTAGAAAATATCGAGCTTTTTAAAACTGGAATAAGATTATAATTCGAATTATAGCTATACATTTTTTGGAATTCGACTAGAATTCGACATATGGCTACACAGTTTTCAAGATTACAGTATTATTATTATAATTGCTGAATTCGCGATAACTTCTTAACTTGAATGAAAATCAGTTCATATCACATCAGAGTTCATTGTCATAAGCACGAGAAGGACAGATGTCTGCACAGCAAGCTAGGCTCGTTTCGCACTATACAGTGGTGCTGTAGCATTTTCAGGAAAACCACAAATTATATTCGATTTAAAATAGGAGCATATAGAAGCATTGCACAAGTTAGATTGGACTTAGAATTGGAGCCAAGACACATTTCACAAATTAGATTACCGGCATGACGATCCAATTAGTCTAAATTAGACCGCTAGAGCTATCTAGAACCTATCTAGATATAGTTGTAGAAGTCTGATCGTAAGAACGTTGCTGATTCCACGAGTCTTGTCGTTGTAGCATATGTGCCAACGTAGAATATAGAAGGACTGCTGCTATTACTGCTGATGGTTAAATTATCGCTAAATCCTGATTCCAAAGACTGCCATCAGGTGTGCATCGAACTGCGTGTGCTCTGGATCGATTACGCTAATTCGGAGGATTTAATTGGAAAAGTCAACATTACTGATGTAATTCACTTAGAAATGAGGTTCTGTATCGTGCGATCTAACGTTACCTTGAAAATTTCCAAAATCTACGAACGAAACTGGTGGACGAGGTGGGAGTAGTTTTATAAACATCATCTTTTATCATAATAAGTGTGGTTGTCGGCGTGATCTGACGAATTAACGTGACGCGAATCGAAGTTGAATTGCAAAATTTCATATAGCTCACAATTGTAAGTGTAAAATGATAGGTGGAATTTAATATCTGCATAGTGAGCTGCAGCGTATCTATTTCAGTACTAAGATGAGGTGTAATCCGTTTTCTAATATGAATTTTCTGCTTATGGAAAACAGAGCTTCTTGGAGGCACATAACTTCAATTTACAATTGAAAAGTATATTCATATTGAAATGAACCCGAATATTTTCGAATGACACTCGTCAGGGGTAATCGTCAGCAACTAGTAGAGAATTGGAAAGAACATAGTATATCAGCAATCGTATTTCGAAAACAATCTGTGGTGTAGGCTATTATTATCAGTATTAATAATGATTCCATCATTTCAAAGCACCGCAAGACTGCGATACAATGAAAAGATAGGAAGGTGTCGAATAGACTTGGAGTACTCGCTGAAATCAGACACCCACCTGGGCTTAGGCGACGTAAATAAGAGACCTGTACACTGGATGGAAGTAATGAACAGCTCAAAAAGACTATAGTGATGAATACGAATGGCGCATGTGTCGATAGGCGAAGTTGATATGTCAGATCGAGGTCCGGTCATTTTGGAGGTTCACTTGTCAGGATTTGGCCTGGAACTCAAAGTCAATTCTTTTCGCATACTAATGAAGCGTATTTCTCGGTAATTCCAATGTGCGTTACAGCATACAATATATTATCTTGCATATGACGATGGCTTTGCCCAGTAAAGTCGTCGTGTTTACGTATTCCGTAACATTTCTGGTAGCTCTTCTGCCGCCACGCTGCGGAACAGTAAAATCTTGCGATCCATCCGTTAGAGACAGCTGTGGTTTCGGAGCGACATGTACTTCTGCCATGAAACTGGAACAGTTCAACTCACAGATGAACCCGGCACTGCACTTGTGCGTATGCGAACCAAAGAGTTGCTTCGAATATCCGATGGATTTAACGTGCGCGAAAGTCCACAGTGAACCGAGGTGAGTGAAACTCTTAGGTTCAACATGTGAAGCCGAAGTATACACGGGTCATGACTCGTGAGTATTTAGGGGCCGAACGATATCGGGTTTTTGAGCGTATACCCATAAAACCGATTACTAGCACCTGCACCGATATCCCCAATATATTCTGCCGTTACTGAAAAAAATATGATATCCGTAGCTTGAAGTGCATTTCCGAAATTTCGGAGCATTTATTTGAACAGCCCTCGAGTTTACCGGACCACGGCCAGGCATATCGATCTCGCCTTTCGACGAATGCCACATCTTTTTGTCGCCGGTTCTTTCATAATATATTATTTTATTTCTCCTTCTGTGTGTATTAAGGGTGTTCAAAAATGATTATTTTTTCTCAAATTGCACTGGCTACTTGATGCAATAGTTAAATTACCTAATTGAAGTCTGCCCGCCAAAGTTGGTTCAACTCCAACCAGTAGCCGCATTGTTAGGAGAAAAGAAAGGTAATTATTTATTATATAAGAATAATTTTGTTGTTTCAAATTCTCTGTTTTTCCCATGAAATTGTTATAGAAATGATTCTCATCAAATTTGGCTCAATTCCAACCAGTGGAAGCGGATGAGTTATTGTAGTTGAAAAATTTGGATTTGAATGAAATAGTATTTACGGTGGCGAATTCTTTAATTATTTATGATAATTCTGCCCACAGTAAATACTCTGATTGGATATCTCAAATTTCGAACATCAATAAGTTTGTTTGTACTGGTTTGAATTGTGTAGAATTCGTTGTGCATGGTTTTATTAGACAATCTAACAATTTCATTCTGTAGCCATTAAATTTTTATTTATATTTAATAAATCCAAACCTTTTGCTCTTATAGCAATGCCACAACAGATTGGAATTGAGTCAAAATTGGGGTGCAGCGTTGATTAGGTAACCTAATTATCAAGTAGCGTGCATGCCTCTTTTTTTACATCGCATAGGCCGTGCGGGTGTATGATTCCAAAGCTACTCCAAGTCGATTCGACATATTCCTATATTTTTATTTGAAAAGCTTCTTGGAGGTACAGAACTTCAATATACAATTGAATAGTATATTCACATTGAAATAAACCCGAATATTCTCGGCTGATACTCGTCAGGGGTGATCGTCACAAACTAGTAGAGAATTGGAAAGAACATTGTAAATCAACAATCGTTTCACAATGTTGACGTCATATTTTGTGATACGATCGTGGATATACAATGCTCTTTCCAATTCTCTACTAGTTGCTGACGATTACCCCTGACGAGTGTCAGCCGAAAATATTGGGGTTTATATCAATATGAATATACTATCCAATTATATATTTTTATTGTATCGCAGTCTTGTGGGGTATTGTCATGATGAAATTGTTAATGATAATTTGATTGATTGATTGATTGATTGACATCTTTCCTACCATTGCTATGCTTGGAAATCAAATAAATGATAAAGGCTGCATCTTGACACCTGTAATCAGAAGTGGTCAGTAACGAAGTAGGCTACTTCTACTATATTATTATTCGAGTAGGTTTTGCCTCACTTACACCCGCAGTTGCTCAGGTGCTTATGATTCTACACTACTGACTTAACAGTTTTCAGTTTTTAAAGCAAAACTAGGCCCCAAAAACGCACTTTTTACTTACTTGGAAATCACTACTTTTACTTGTACTCGAGTCGAAATGTACTACTTTAGCTCTACTTCTATTTGAGAACCAACGATGGGTACTTTAACCATCTCTGAGTGTAGTCACGCTTGAAGATGTCCGAATTTCGAATTTCCATGACGTGTTGTCTTACTGATTTGCAGGCTGTTTTTCAACCGGGAATGTGTCGCTATGAAAGAGTGTGAGAAGCAGAAGAGTGTACGAATCGTTGGCTTGAGAGAATGCAACGCCACCGCAACGACATAATATACAAACCTAGGAGTAGGCCTCTAGAGACTTTGCGTTAATGCAGTTGTTCCTAACCTTTGTTGACGAGCGGAACACTTAACGGCAATCTTCAAGACTCCACGGAACCCCAGATATCCTGATTCATCAAACCAAAACCCGCCGCAATACATATCGTAAACATTACTAGAGGTTATTGGTGTACAAAATGATCTTTGTGGAAAATGTATGGCCTGCATCGACAAAGTGTCAAAATAACAAAACCATTTAAACATACATATTAGGATTGTCCATATTTTGGAAAATCTCAAAATTCATGCGTATCCATGTCTCATTCCATAGATTATAGGTAAAAAACGTCAATGAACCTGCAATAAGCTCACAGGAAAGTCGTTAACATTTGTCTAAATGCATTTGAAAGTAGCTGCCGTAGAGTGGGCGTGTTAGCGACCATAGAACGGCAAGCAGACTAGTAATCACGAAATCACGGCGTTTGATTGGCTAATCTGCCATGCTTCAATGATCACGATGTTGGCGGCTTATTGATCAGCTGGTCAAGGAGTCGGCTGACGGCGGTGATTCTGTAAGTGCATTGTAGGTTGGTCCGCAACTAATGATTTAGGATTAATTCAGAACATGTTGAGTTACGAAATACATGATGAACTAAGAACAGCTGCTTCACAATATCTTTAAATACATGACTGGATGGCTTATTTTGAAGGTAACCGTTGTAGCCAGTATGCCTTGATTTCATTGATGGAAAGCACAAAAAACATTCGGAAAAATAGTGCAAAGGCGCTTATGCAAGTGGCAAACGAGTTTCTAGTTTCAGAGGGGATGTACCATAATTGAATACAAATATAAAGCTTGACATTGACACTACTTTGTCTGATCTTATTAGGCTGTTGTCGTGGTACATAATTGAAGTCTTGAATGCTGTAAGGGCTGGATGAATCAGTCATTTATGCTTGGCACTTGTCAGATTCTTGCAGCATAATGAATCATGCCCGCAAGTGCTTTCAAAGTCATCAATGATGCCGGGCAAAGAAGTCTGAAGATAAGCACAGACTATGCTGGTAGGACCAGCAAAATACAATTTGCTTGCATTGGTTAGCATGTCCTTAATGAATGTTATATCATTACCGGCTGCATAACGACTAATACTTGAATCAAATTAGACATGGACATAAAGAGGCTGGATTGAAGCGGTGTGGTAGTTACACTCTTCTTCAGAAATCCAATGTAAGCTACCTGGTCGGCCCACATGTCTTCTGAACATACAGGACGGTGTCCAGCATCCATCTCACATGTCATGCTGCACCAGTTTGGTGATGTCTTATATGCCATACCTGCACCCAGAAAAAGCAGGACCACTTGGCATAATCTCAAGCATATCATATAGGTATTTCTTGGATCTTTACTTAGTTCTATAAGTTCACAATCATTTGCTGTTCCACCTCTGTCATGCCTGTAAGAGGCTATTGTTGCTCTAAACCTATCGTTACCTAGTTTTAACACTAAAACATTCAATGACCAGATGTCTCATTTTATTATTAAATCACCAATGTACAATGCGCTTACAGAATCATTGCCGTTAGCGATCTCCTTGGACTAGTAGAAGCACATAATCAGCAAGCCGCTGAGTTCGTGATCATTCAAGCATAGCTGAAAAACCAATCAAGAGACGTGATTTCGTGATTTCTAGTCTTCTCGCCGTTCTATGGTCGCTAACACGCCCACTCTACGGCAGCTACTTTCAAACGCATTTAGACAAATGTTAACGACTTTCCTATGAGCTTATTCCAGGTTCATTGACGTTTTTTATCGATAATCTACAGAATGAGACATGGATACGCATCTTTTTTGAGATTTTCCAAATTATGGACAACCCTAATACATATACAGTTCAGAAATGCGAGGCTTTACCTTGGAAAGTGTAATCGTATTGTTTCTTTAAAGCGTTGTAGCGTGGTACCAATTGCTATATTACAAAAAACCCTTATCAATATTAGACATGGAACTGGCAATTTAAAAAGACGGGATTTTTATTTCGAACCCCGATCCCCCCTGCGTAGGCCACTGAACACGCCGTACCATTACAACAGTCCCAGTTCGATTACTGGTTTGGCCTAATTATACGTACAACCAACTGTAGCTAAACGGGTGTATCATCATAAATCATAGGTATATGGGTTGATTTTAGGTAGTTACTTGCATAGGGAACTCCCAAGTCCAACTCGGAGAACCCCCTAGTGTTCCATAGAACACCACTAAGAAAAAAATCGTTGATGTTACCTGTTTTTGATTTAGTTATACATCAGTTTGGCTCCGTGAATGTATATGATCACAAACAACATGGCTTTTGCTACACTTCCACATCCTTACCATCCTTTCAACACGCAACTTCAGCTATCTCGTATCATCATCCCGCTCAACTCTATGGCTGCGGACGCATGTTGTTCGAACTTATTTCTCGTATTATAATTTCCTTTATTGCCGATGATTTCCTTTCCGGCGTGGTAAACTGCTTTTGTGTCCTTGCTTCGCTAACACGAGTGCACGATTTGCAGCATTCATCGTAGCAAATATTCAATCTAGTAGCATCCAAAATAGGCAAGTGACACTGGTTCTGGTAGAAATAATCGGAAATCTGCAATAGGCTTGATAGACTAATCACCGTGGCTGTTGAGAGACAGAAACTGACTATAGTGTCAATATTTCGACGCGACACTTCAATGAGCCGATTTATCAGTGCGTCGAATCCTGTCTGCTCAGTGCTCATCTGTAAAATCTACTTTTGGACTCGACAAATGCTGCGTATCGGTTTTATATTCCACTTAATCCAACCAAACAACTTGGTATTTCGTTATAGAAATACAACGACGATCGCAATAGTGCTTGCTCGTCCGATACTCGATGGAATAGATGAACAAGAACAGATGAGCGAGGACAGTATATAGCACGGACGTAGATACGGATAAATCAGTAATCAATTAATCAAATCGCATAGAAACGGATAAAAAGCGCCCAGCACGCAGGCGAACCGTGCTCGATTCCCGTCGGAGGTTTATCTGGGCTCCTCTTCCCCTGCCGTTGCCGTTCTTACGGCGACAAAAAAGCCCAGAAAAAGACCCGACGAAAGAAAGCACTCACAAAGAATGGAAAAGAACTAGTAGAAAGGGCCGCGGCTTCAAAGATATCAACATCGAAAAAGAACTGTGACATCGGGCACTCTAGGCCGAGGTGGATGTTGGAGTAAAGGATCGCTACTGATGCGTGTCGTTCTACATCCTCCTATCTGTTCATGACATTGCATTGTGTCAGATAAAAATATAACCCAACCATGTTATGTTATGTTAAACAAAATACAGAGGACAGTTGAATCGCAAACAGATTCCCTAAAAAGATGAGTCGCCTCACCATCAAATGAAATGATGATAACAAAAAAAAAATAATGACAAATTACATGCACAATTGCTAATTGAATTTAGTTTGGGCGAGTATGATTACATTACCCAGGGATGCGAAAGCTAATGTACCACTTAGTAAAGCAATGTAGAACACTATACGGTTCACGTCATAGGCTGAAACTATTTTCTCGTTTGTCACATAACAATTGGTATCCGGTCAATACCGAGAAAACCATTACCGAGAATGGACACCACCAAGAATGGACATTGCCGAGAATGGACAATATTGAGAATGGACACCACCGAGAATGGACATTAACCAAATTTGGTGTGCAGCGTTTTTTAGGGTAACCTGACAATTTAATCAGTGAATGGCTGGAAGTCGGTAAAAAAAGTTATTTTTGAACAGCCCCAATGGATATTACCGGTACAATTCGGGCCTTGTTGCAGTCACGGGCGATAGCAGGTCGAAATTAGTGATTTTCAAACGGCGACTACGAGCCGTTCGTAAATCCTATCGTCTTCGGGTCACTTGTTCCGGCTGGATCCGACCTAGACGAACGCGATGACACTCGAGAGGTGTCTAGGACCAAGACAGGCCTAGCGTTGGTCAAGTAAAGTCTTCAATTTTGATAAAGTTTCGAAATCTTTGATTTTTCAAACGAAGATTGCGAGACCCCTATACGGCCGATCTTCGCCGTGTCCAATATTATCTTAAGAGCTACGCTAGACGAACTCAAGGACACCTTGGAAGGGTGTCTGCGATCAGACACGACTGAGCAAACGTGCGCGAAAGTCTTCGGTTTTTGACCAATCGACCAACAAACCGTTACCGGCAACCTGTTGGGGCAAATGCAGCCATCTCGAATCTGCTATTCTCAGAGCTCTCCGATGCTTAGTTACGGAGATACAGGTTATTCGTGTATAGAATCGGTCTCATGAGTAGAGGTCGACCGATATTGATTTTTGCAGGCCAATACCGATACCGATTATCGACACATTCGCAAGGCCGATAACCGATATTACAGGCCGATATTAATATGGAAGGAGCAGAGGACCATTGCGCCAAAAATATTATATATTAGGCAAGATGGCACTTGTATATGCCACAGGAAGCTAAACAACAAACGGGAAAACTGGTATTAAAGAGAATTATTACCTAATTGTGCACATTCATTGAAATTTTGGATAACTCAAAAAGCAAAACCTGATGCAGAATCGCACATTGGTCCAGTAGAGGTAGATTGTAATGCAGGAAGCATAGTTTCTCTCAGGGATAAATTGAAACTCTATATGCATGCTCACGCAGTTAAACAATCGTCCTGCAAAGGTAAATCTGTCACGTATCGCCAATTATATCGTTGGCTTCTTCAAGAACACGGAGCATTTAATTTCCAATATTTTTGAATTTTTCTACATATAAAAATATCGGACATCATAAGCCGATATCAATATTCGGGAAAGTTCCAAATAGCTGACTCTATAATCGGCCATGTCGATAATTGGTCGACCTCTGCTCACGAGTCCCTATGTCACATTTCGAAAATGCTATTTTCAGAGCTTTGCGGCGCTTCGTTACGGAGATACGAGTTATCAGGGTATAGAATCTGTTTCACGGGTCCCTGTATCACTGTTCCGGTATCGTGACTCAGTGTGGACTTTTGCATTCTCGGAATTTGGCGTCAATGTCACCGACTTTGTCCTAATACTAATTCGACCAGAGTGAAACTGCAACACTGCTGTCGGATGAGTATAATGTGGTCCATGCACAGTGCACAGGTTCCACATTTGTTGTCTTTGATTCTTACAAAAAACTAAACCTTTGTTTGAAATAGGCTGAAAAAGAAAAGTATTTTTCAATTGCTCTACCTCATGTACACAAAGCCAATCGGAGATATTTGCTGTCGCCATGGTTTCTTCCACCATTGCTACGCGGATGATACACAGGTCTACGGTCTTATAAGAAATAGCAATGATTGGGAGAGCGTGTCATCCAAGTTACAGCGATGTCTTATTGATATTGAGCTCTGGATGACACAAAATCGTCTCAAGTTAAACAAAGAGAAAACTGAACTCATCATTTTTACGCCAACCAGACGCAACATCGACCACAATCAATTCACCATCAGATTCGGACCAGACACCATCCAAGCCAAGACCTGTGTACGTAACCTAGGTATTCACTTTGACGGCATGCTCTCAATGGAAAAACATATCGACCATACATCAAAGATCTGTTTCATGTATATCCACAATATCAGTCGAATCAGGAACTACCTATCTGAGGATGCATGCAAAGCCATAATACTGTCGCTGGTGATATCACGGCTTGACTACGGAAATGCTCTGCTTAACGGGGTAAACCAAAATTGCATCGACAAGCTACAAAAGATCCAGAACATCGCTGCTCGTTTGGTAACTCGGTCAAGGAAGCGTGATCACGTAACACCGATTCTTAGATCCCTACATTGGTTACCCGTGAAATTTAGTTCTGAATACAAGCTTCTTCTGCACGTCTTCAAATGCATGGAGGGAAGTGCACCAGCGTATCTTCGTGAGCTAGTGTCAATGTATAATCCCGGAAGAGCGCTACTCAGCGCTACTCAGCGCCTCTCAGCAACTCACTGAGCGGAGCTAAGCTGAGGCAGAATAGAAGTGGTGAGAGTGAGTCGCCTTGGAAGATACCATTGCATATCTGAATTGTACAGGTTTCTGTTTCACCTTGGTCATGTTTGATCAACAGTTTTGTATGCCAATTTTTCATTGAATTTTCAATAAATCTGATGATGATCGGATTCATTTTGTACATACGCATTGTTTTCAGTATCCACGTGTGAGGGACTGAATCGACAGCTTTTTCGTAGTCTATCCATGCCATGCTGAGGTTAGTGTGTCTCCTCTTGCAGTTTTCAAGAATGGATTTGTCAAGGAGCAGGTGGTCCTTACAGCCAAGGGCGCCTTCCTTGCAACCTTTCTGCTCAGGCGGTAGAAGATTTTCTAGGTGTTTGTAGCTTCGTTTTGCCATGATTTTGGTCAGTGTTTTGAACATGGTTGTCAGGCATGTTATTGGCCTGTAGTTCTTGGCGTCCCTGGTGTTTTCATTTTTTGGAATAAGATAGGTGATCCCTTGTGTGAAACTGTGAACCAGGCTGGGATCTCCTGCGAGCTGGTTGAGGATAAAAGCTCAATGTAGGTCACCGCTAGGTAACTATGTGTTGCAGTTAGTTTTTTTAGCCAAAAGCTTTTGATCTGGTCAGGACCAGCTGCTTTCCAGTTCAGTGAACTTTTTAGGGCCTCCTTGATTTCTTGTTTTGTGATTTCGGACCATTGTTGTTCTGGTGTTTGTAGATGGTCAGTATGGAGGACTTGTATCCAATTTGCATTTGAGTTGAGCAATTTTTTGGTTTCCCATATTTTCTTCCAAAATGATTCCACATCTGCAGTGGCTAGTATTTTGCTGCTGGTAATTTTTTGATTTGACTTTTGTTTCATCATTCGAAAAAATTGTCCAGGTTTGCGAGCAAATAACAAATTTTGGCGATATTGTGTTTCTCGTTTTTTATATCGTTTCAATCGTTGTGCTTTGGCGCATATTCTCATTTTTATTTCTTCTTGCAACATTGTCACTTTTTCTGTTGACTGCAGTTTGGTTTGGTGCTCCAGTTCTATTCTTTTTACTTTATTTTTTACTTTGCGGGAAACATTTCCTTTTTTTAGTTTTGAGAGTATCGCAACTTCACACCTTAGTTTTGCGATTTTGTTTTCAATTCTGCGTTGCCAAGCTGGCGTATGGCTTCCCCTTTTTTTGTTGACAGTTCTTGGTATTTTGCAGTGCCTTTCTGAGATAACTGCCGCAGTGCTGTAAATGAGGTTGTTGATTGTTGTCAAGGGACATTGTGGTCTTTCTCCTTGTTTGTCATTTAGAGTTGCAGGTAGTATGGTTTCTGTCAAAATTTTTTTCGCTACTGCAATATCAGTTTTCAGGTTCTTTGTAATTTGTAGGTCAGGTAACTGCACTCTGTCATTTACATTCAATGTGGATTTCATTCTGTCGATGATTTGATTTTTGATCTCCAATTCTAATTCCGTGTCTATGTCGCCATCTTTAGGTGTTGTTGATTCATTCGGGTGCCCGGTGGTATTTTGTAATTCTATTTCTGCGATGTTCGGGTCATCAAGTGATTGTTGTGGGTTCAGGTCATCTTGGCCGAATTGCAGTTCCAGTGCCTCAAAGTTTTCTATGTTTTTGTTACACATTTCTTCCTCGATTTCTGCGAGTTCTTGTTCAGATAATTTTTTATTACACAACGTCTCATTGTTGCCAAGGTATTGGCAGTCATGGTTGGAGAGTTGTTTGTTCTCTCTTTCCATTTTTGAAAAGTTCCTTCGGTTACTCCTGCCGAGTTTTCAAATTTGGCTAAGAAGTAACATCTCATTATTTCTTTATACTCTTCTTTACTCCATCTGTGTCCTTTCTTTTTTTCTTTTGCAGCAGAGCTGTTTTGTGAGCCACAGTTCGGTGTTGCACAGGCGCCATGTTGAGAAATATCTTCTCTTTGGTGTTGCTGTGTAGTCGGAGCTGACGAGTCCTCTGGGGTCATCCGCTTGGTCCCAGGGCGGGTACGTCCAGGTGCGATATATCCAGATCGTTTCGCAGGCATCCACAGCAGTGATGCGTCAGTTCAGAAGTTAGGTTAATTTAAAGTAATTATTATTGTTATTATTATTATTATTACTCAGAATTGCTTCGCAGGCTGAACTACAGCGTCTGGAGGGCCGTATGTTTGACACCGCTGCTCTATAGGTCAAGATGGGTGTCTGGTTAAAAACTAATTGAAGTCGTTTCGACACCTTCTTATCCTTTCATTACATTGCAATCTTGTGGTGTATTGATTTGTTTAAATTTTTTTTAAATGATGACTAATGCTGAAGAACTTCATCTCTGATTTAATTGGGCGATTTTTTTGACGTGTCAAAAAAAGTCAAAATTTTGTCAAAATTGTAGCGTTAGGTTAAATAATGGAAAAATTGTGTAGAAAGTTTAAAAAAATTGCAACCTGCATTTCGTTTGAATTGTAGATTTTGCACTGTCGCTGAACTTATCATGTGACATGTTACAGCTTGTAGCCTACTTTATACTTTATATACCTTTGTAGACGCCCCATTGTCTGCTCATTGTGAATCATAAACATTCAAATGAAACAAATACGTTGACATGGTGTTATGCTCAACGCACCGCAATATCCTAACTGATGACTGTGACTGAACAAGACTGTGTGAACCAATGTTCCCTCTGAGCTGCGAACGTGCGCAAATGCGCGGTGCTGAAACAGTCTCTGCGCACAGAAAATCTTGGCTGCGCACAAAAAATCCGAAGTGATGACTTTTTTCAGTCGTTGCGCACTGTTGTCCAAGGGACCGCGCAGGCGCGCAGAAAAATTATAGGGAACATAGCCAGGGGAAAATAGTACTCTCGCTGAAGTCTGAAGCCGGGGTACAAGTGCTGCCCGCAAAGGTAGATATTGCGCTCCGTGAAGAAATGAGAATCTGCAATCACGTGCGCCTCACGAACGAGATTTTTCTTTTAGTATGGTGTCCTACGCGTGAGCGATACTGATTTCATTTCAATAGCGCAATCGTTTCTGGGAATGGCGAAATAACATGGTTTAACAAAGTTATAGGTAACAATGGGCTAGCTCAAAGTTAATCTGCGAGAAACTAACGAATAGTCTTTTCCGCGTGGCATGAACATTGCGTAAGATTTACTGTACAATTACATGCCGTGAATTTTCGAAGTCATCACCTCCATCAGGCGAATGTGATCACGTATGGTGAGATAGGATAATATGCAAGCCAAATTAACAAATAAGTGCGATTCGTTTAACATGAAATGATTGTCGGAGCATGTGAAAACGGAAGAAAAAATTGTATAATTAGTTGAGAATTTTTCTTTTTCGAGCGAGAAAGGTCTGCTCTGCAAAATATGTCTAGAAGCAAAATATGGAAAAGAATAGCATACATTTTCTTAGGAAAGCCACCGCACTCGTACTGAAGGCAAATCACCTTCAAAATATGCACCCAAGCACACATGCGATATCCATGATGTCGAGATTTATCGCCATTGCACGTGAATGCTTCTTAAACCTTTGCGACACCACAGAGTCGCACGTGTGTTATGGTGCATATCTTGAAAATATTTGAACGCGGTGGCTTTCTGCAAATAAATGCCCTCAATGGATCAACTTCAAGTCGAGACCACATCGTGTTTAGAGCGTAGCTCCCCTTCTTCACTCATAATGTGATTATCTGGTGTCATGCAATAAAAATAAATGTAATTGCTGAACTTTGATTCTATCAATGAATCATGTGACTCGAATGGATACACGCACGTCTGGGTTACGCACAGGACCCTAACGGCCGCACCCTAAACCCCCCAATTGGGGGACCCGATCTCAAAAAGAAGCCAAAATTATTTCGTGAATAAACATGAATCATGGAGTATTTTTTTGGAAATTAATGCAATTTTTTCAAAGAAATGACAATTTGAAACCGCGTACGTCTTAGTTTAGTACGTTTGGGTGATTTCAATATCTTCTGACACAGCAGATAGGAGGACATGAAATAGCATGTACCGAAGTCATTATACCAACGGGTACGTCCGAAGATGTTTGATTATTATTTAGGGGCCCTACCTTTTCGAACGCACTTCACTCGATCAGCTCTACCGGTAAATCTGATTACGTGAGCAGAGAGAGGATAAGTGTTAATAGCAATATATATGCAATTCCCGATCATATTGACCGATTCAATCATGAATTATATAAAATTTTCGCGCTGTGCGCGTCTAGGCTATAGACCCACTAAGGGACACCCAACGTAGGCCTAGATGATGAGTTGTGGCAAAAAACGTAGGTGCCGAGAGGGGTCTGGGGGGGGGGGGCGAATCCCCAGAAGTTCGGCTTACCACCATATGAGGGGCCTGGTTGCGCACTGTTGTTCATGGGCTTGCGCAGTAAGTTGACGTGTTTGCGCAGACTCGTGAAAAATTAGAGGTAACATTGGTGTGGACACTGCATGGTTCATATATCAAGAAGAGCAAAAGAAAAATTTTGATGCAAACAGTCTAGACACCAATGTCAGAATGAAGCAATATGGTTTGTCACCAGCAGTGTACGCACAACCTCAGGTACGTGATGTCTGGAATTCTTCATAGGGTCTGAAAATGAAGTTTTTTTCATGTAACAATTTGTCAGATTTAGAGTCAAAAACAGTTTTTCAGGCCAAACTGCTTCGTAAGGACAGACAGTTCCAACCAGAAATGTCTGTTCAATTCTAACCATATGTGGGAAACACCTAATTTGCATACGTTAGGTCAAAATAAAGTTTTTTAACCTTCCATTCTTACGACCCTGAATCACTGAAAAGCCCCCTGAGCTCGGTTCCACAAAATGTATAAGAATGATGGTGTTCTTATACTGCAATAGAACTGCAGAGGAATATATAGGAAGTTACCTGAACTGAAGAACTTTTTAGAGCAACTTCCTAGGCCTCCTGATATTATGTTAATTCAAGAGACGCACCTTATTGATAAATATGTTCCAGAGATTACTGGATACAATATGGAAAGGAAGTATGAGGTCTAGCCAATCAATTGTCTTATTGAATTCTTGATATTCAGTCACCCGGTAGTGGTATGGATAACCTGTACATTGAAGTGAACGGTTTGCGGATCTGCAACATATACTGCTCTCCCGAGTACCGAGTTCTTGATGGTGACCTAGACTTCTTGGGTGACCTGTCAAATAGGTCTTTGATATTAGGGGAGTTCAATGCCCATCATTGATCATGGGGTGCTTGAAACTGGAGTCGCAGAGGTCACATATTGTATGATTCAATAAAACGGCGTGAAGTGGTAACTCTGAACGCAACGAGTCCAACTCGCATCAATACTGCAAACAACGCAGTACTTGGATTGCACGATACCTTGATTGACGAAAGAGAATAGCAGACATAGCTACATTTGTAGAACAATGCAGTTTTCAAATACATAATGTCTTCCTGATTCACACCGAGAAATAAAATGCCTTTGAAGTGACATTCGCAATTACAAATTCAAATTAAAAACAACTCTATACCTATCCTTTTTCTTGATTGGTTATTAGCTATTTAGCACCGCCGTAAAAATATGAGTATGTAACGCAACGTTACGTTACGCCGAATATTTTAGGAGTCGATCAATACTTAGATTTTCAGAATCAGCGTGACAAATACATTTGATTAATATCAGTGATTATAAATTCTACGCTATTTACGATGAGTTGCGCTGTCACAGGTGAGGCTTGGCCCGCCTGTGCCTCATGTGAGTCTTACCTCTCCTTTCGCATTTTATTTTCGAACAATAAATATGAAAATTCCGTGATTTTGGGAATAAAAATGTTCAGAATCTTGTCATTAATAAACATCGATAGAAGATACCAATAACTATTGAAGGGTTCACAATTTTCCTTCACTCATCCCTGACGACATGTAAGGCACTGCCTCAATTGCCTCCACTAATCTCACGTCACTGACGTATCTCACTGTGGGTATGTACTGCTGTAGTGACCATGTTTGGCTCGACCCACGTATGTGGGCAGAAAAATGGCAAACACTACGAATCCCATATATTAGTGCTACCAATAAGTTACGGATGTTCAATTGTGACGTAGCAGTTGATTGACATGTATGGCTCTTTGGGAGTTACAATTGAAAATATTGGCCCAATATGGCTCTTATGGGTCGAAAATGGTTCCCGACCAATGCTATAAACTATTTCTACTTTGGGTCTGTTCTATTTTATTTGCATAACAAAGAACTATATGATGGATTAGCTGCATCTCATTGTTATCTGAGGCATAATACACTCATAATTCAACAAAATTATAAATGCAACGTATTACTGCAACAAAAACTTGCCCTGCTGATGACCTCTGGTCTGTATAATGACGATAGAGAGATATATGTTGAACCTGCACGTGCATACGGCCAAATACTAACTTGATGAAAATGATGTTTTCCAAGAAGATGAAAGAAAAGCTGTCAAAAGTCTGCTATTTCTTCAGACACGATTGACCGACAAGCGAATAAAATCAACGTCAAAGTTGCTCGCTATCGACGTAAAACATGTATAATTTTATATAGGTCACAGGTGAGCAAACAGATGTACCCACTGCGCAGCAGCCACATGTGGCCCACGAGAAGGTTACCGGATGGGCATAAGTTCTAAAATGGTATATGAATTGCGATATCAACGCGTGAGTGGTGACTAGGGTTGTTCAAAAATAACTTTATTGCGGCTGTTGGGAATTCAATGATTAAATTGCTAGGTTGCCTAAAAACGCTGCACACCAAATTTGGCTCAATTTCTACCAGTAGAAGCCGACGCAGAGTCGAATGAAATTTAATTCTTTACTATCAAAATAATTAAACTGATTTTTCAGATGTTACTGTAAACCCCACGGAATTGTTGAGTTGTGTACGAAAACGATGCAAAACACATTTGATGCAATGCCAACCCGTAGAAGCCAAGTTATTTGAGTTTTTCATTTATAATTCTGGGTTTTCCCACCGTCAATGCTATTTTTGCAAATTTTAAACTTTCAACTGCAATAACTTCGCCCCTACTGGTTAGAATCGAGCAAAAATCATTACCCATCGTTCTTTTCAACAACTTAACAATTTTATGGGGTTGACAGTACAATTTAAAAAAACAACTATTCATTTTTTTATGATAAATTCAAAAATTCAATTGACGCTGCGTGGGCTGTTACTGATTGGAATCGAGTCGAATTCAGTGTGCAGTCTTCTTTAGGCAACCTAACAATTTAATAAGTGAATTCCCGGAATCCAAAAAAAAATTATTTTTGAACAATCCTGGTTGTTACCCTATGATTTACCGTTGCCGGCCTCATTTGACCACGCAGGTCGTGTTTTTCCCAAGCCTAATCTATCGATGCATCAGTGGGGTAATCGCGATTAGTAATCGTAATCGATTACGACGATTACAGCATTTTCAAGTAATCGTAATCGCAATCGATTACATTCGGGAAAATTCTAAAGTAATCGTAATCGACTACTTCCCATAACTAATCGATTTCTTTGCGGAAGAACGATTACTTTTCATTTGTACCAGGACTATGACATAAACTGAAAATTCGTGAAGAAGGAAGATATATTATACCACGTTAGTGAGAGAGAGAGAGAGAGAGTCTTTATTTTCATCGAACCAAAATACATAACAAACGGCAGTGATGGTGGTACAGAAAATATGCGTGCACAGTATTCGGTATTAGATAGGAATGATCGATAAGACCGTGAAGGTCATCTAGTCTGATCACACCAGCATCAAACAGGTACACTTGACTCTGAACAGTCTGGCTGTAAAGAAATGTTTAGTTAAAGGGAAATAGAAAAAAAATTAAACAATGGTGGCAAATGATCAATGAAGCAATGTCTGGGCGAGGTAGGGCAACAGTGTTAGTGTAACGGCAAGAGGTGATCAAGTATAGGGCTTTTTTGAATCTATTATAAGGCAATTCACGGATATGTGGTGGTAATGCATTCCAGATGATAGGTCCCGAGTAGTCGATAGATCTCTTAGTTAGGTTGCTATTGGGTGGGGGTAAGTAGATGTTCCCTTTAGACGAGGATCTCGTGTAATGGGAATGGACATGTTTAGCAGGTATGAAAAAGTCATCAAACACAGTAGGCAGACTATTGGAAAAATATTTGTGAACAACTTTTGATACTTCGAAGCGATATAGTTCATCAACTCGCAAAATTCGATGCTTACGGTAGTAAGGCGATAAATTGGTACGTAAAGGTACAGATGATAGCACAAACGCATGATTTTCATACGCCACTGCTCATTATTACGTCAGAAGTATTAGCCTTGCTGGTCATTGCGTAAGAAGTATCCACCCACATGTAGTAAATAGGTATTCGATGTACATTGTAGCGTGATTGTAAGAACAACCGCTATGCTGTATATCAGGTCATCAATACACTTCAGACGCCACTACCTCGCTGCAGGATAATAATCACCACTCGTCCTAGTTTCAAATAGCAACTTACGTATTGATGTTAATGTTAGCTTATGCTTAATTACGCTTTAGATTCCTAACCGACGGCTACCGTAGGTTAGCAATCTATAGCTAAACGCAGTTCGACCGCTGCTGGTTGGCGAGCAGTAGGCCTATGTACTGTATGTACGTAAAAAAACGACAAAGATTTGAAATTTTGTACTCGTCAAATGAAACATTACGATTTCCGCAACGAAGCATTAAATCAACAGCTGCTGATACATATCATAACAGAGCCGTTCTTTGCCGTTTCTCGTAATGGCAGCTTGTAGAATATGTACTAAGTGGACGGCAGAATTGTTTGTTCACTTTATCTTATTCTCATATGACTCTATTTGAAACAAGCGCCAATTGTTATTTCCCAATTCTTTACTCAACATTCGAACCTGCCATCATAGTCATCCGCTTCTCCCCCAGGTTAAAGCGTGGGTTGTAATTGTAATGTAGCTAGAATCAGGACCAAAACAGCAATTCGTCCCCGCTTTAAAACTTGATCTTGAGCCCCCATTTGGATGTCCTGGTCATTTTTCAAGTTGATGACTGCATTTCGTCAATAATATTGGTACTTGCATTATATTATTACTCTCATAGCCCCCCGATGGTCAGATTTACCTGTAGAGCTGGGGGCACGTATATTGATAATTATAACTTCTGGCATGTTGTTATAATTATATTATTGTATGTTGTTGATTCGTTACCTCCCGTCTGTTATATAATCAAAAGATATTGTAGTCGCCCAAACGCAGCACACTAAAAGAAAAAAACTTTCGTGAGACAAATTGTCATATCTTCATTCCTTTGTGGGTGCGCCGGGTGACATTTGATTTGGGGATCTGAGATTGGAATGACAGGACTGTTCGTCACTCCCACCCAGCGCGGCTATTTACATAGGACACATACCTAAAGTTCCGGCCAATGTATTTGGTAGCATACTTCGTGGAGTCGTCGGATGTTAGCCGAAACTGCATATCTTCTTTGGTGTGTTATGGCGCGGTATTGACCGGTACCCGAAATGCCTATTTCTATAAATCCTGCTTTTTTCTTGAGGGGGAGGGTTATGCATTTCAAAATCAAGCAATCTAGAGGCATTAAATCGCGAAGCTCGACGAAAGTTTCCATGTTAATATAATCTCTCGAAAATACTCTATAATTTATGTTGAGGTATGAAATACTTTTGACCCCCCTTCAAGCTCGCTTCCCACCCGATTGTGGTGTTTGGGGTGCGACAGTTACGAAGCAGGGAGGAATGCAAATCGTTGGGTGCGATAAATCGTCCCCTATAGATTGGGGCAGTTGGTATATTATGACGTAACAAGCAAAGGACGTCACATTTATAAAGAAAGTTGTTATCTCATATAGGCCTTTTCATCTCAATCCCTAATTGCTTATATTTCTTTCAATATATTTTTTAAGTTTAGTTGTACGAAGCAAAACTATTGTAATCGTGAGTAATCGTGATTACTTTTCCAATGTAATCGTAATCGTAATCGACTACTTCCTGATTTCGCTGTAATCGTAATCGCAATCGTAATCGATTACATTCATGAAGTAATCACCCCATGTCTGTGCATCACCGTCTTCCATAAGCGAGATAAAAGCCATACTCATGCTGACTGAATCCAGATCTAACATGACAATGCTGTATCAAGACAGTTGGAATACATTTGGATCCGATAGACACTGTGACTGCGTTTCCATTACCGTTAATCTCAATTGGCAAGCCTTACCAGCTAACCCAAGTTATGAAACCTGATATACATGCCAATGTTGTATGGTATTTTGACATCATGCATTTACTGTGCATTCATTTATATAGAATCCCATAGCACGGCCTCTATCGAGTCTATAACAAATTGCGCAATTACAAATTTCCAACATAATAAGCATATATTCAAGTAAAATTACTTTATAGTACTTATCTAGTCGTATCAACAACCAAATTTCCATTCTACAAGTCTAAATCAAATCATATATCATCAGCATGACATATTTTACTATTGGAATTGTAGTGCGTCACGTAGGCTAATTGCCATGCAATAATAAAATCCGTTGCTTCATCACAGAATACACATTGCTATACGACAAGTTTGATGCCGTCTTCGGGATATTTACTTTGGGTCATGCAATTCACTTAATTTCGAATAAATTTTGACAGTTGGTGCAAAACACCATTCCGGTCTTTGCATACATAATTACGTGTCCACATCGGGGACAGCTTTCCGGTCTGTTTTCTATCTGACAAACTGCGTATGCTTGCGCTCCTCTTTTTGCATTGAATCCTAAGGTGAAGTTCACGCGTTGCTTTGATTTAGCGTGATAGCTCATGAAGCGATTTTTTGTTGTGAATGGTAATTCCATGCGATTGCCGCGCATCTCAATTGTTCCCATCCACGTCCTCACGTCAATTATCTGACCGTCAAATCTGTGGAGAGGCTGTCGCTTTTCGTTAGCATCATGTAATACAGACAGGTTGGTATCACCATTGAGATCCTTTATGAATTCGATAGGCTTTCGGACTATATTGGACCTGAATAGCCTCTGACAATCATCCAAACGTTTTTTGCACTTGTCTAATTCTGACCGATTCCCCGGTGTGTAATCCAGCAACGTCATTACGTATTGGATGATGTATCTGTACAGCGGAGCAAATGATCCGCCCTCATTCCTCATATCCCAGAGATCGGCATAGTGCTTAGCATAACGTAGTGAGGCTGGTTGCATTAGATTGCGCGAAATTCTCATCCAATCCTCCATGTATGGAGATATTTTTATGTGAGATGAATCTTCGTGATTGATGATATCTTCAAGTAACTTGATATATTCAGCATGTTTATATTCCGGTAAATTCTTTATTACATCGATATGTTGATTCCCCCCCTCGCATCTACAGGAAAGACGCATTAATGCTGCTCGACAACGTTTCGAGGTGAGTGATGTGGCCGAATCTATCCTCAACACAAAGTCCCACAAACGATCTTGAGCAGAAGCAAAACAGGACATGTAGTCATCTATCTCATTCTGGAATTGTAGCTGACCTTTTCCTCCTTCTGACAGCTCAATACATTGTTCGAAAAGATACTCGATTTCCGCGAAGGTGTCGAGAATAAAATCCCACATGAAATGTAAAGAATGCTCCGGAGATGAGATCGTCATTAGATCGCGTGCATTGTGATTGAAACAGTATTTTGTTATCAGCAGACGGACCTTGATCTCTCCGATGTAATCATGGAATCGGATGACACCTGAGCAGAATTTGTTCCGACTTTCTGCGAATACATTGACAGCTGCTAAAGCTTTCTCTTTTGCTTGTTTGAGTTTTCCGATATCCGGAACGTCTGTGCGGGGATACTTGTTTGAAATCATATGACGTAATATTTCAAAATAGGCGAAGCCAAGCATGTTTCGTACTCGTTGAAGCTGCTCATCATCCGTCGGCATATTACCGCTGGTACTACTCTTCCTCAAATTGTCACTTCTGATTTTTACAGCTTCATTTAGAGCATTTTCAGCCTCTGTATTATAGGACGTGTTCGTGAACTTCTTGGCCACAAATCTCCCGAAGTGCGCATGAAATTCCGCATTATACGGGAATGCTTCCACCAATAGCTTGAACACTCCTCTCTGCTCATCTTTGTTGCCAATATCAGTGATAAGTCGTGAGAAAGCTGATTTTCGCCCGGCCATGTCATCAACATACTTCCCGTTGCGGACGATGAATACGTTCGTCAAAATGTCGATGAAATTACTTTGTAGGGTATCTCCAAACCTTTCGTGTTCTTTCATGCATATGATGAAATAACGGGCCAATTCTGCAAGATTTTGACAAGCGATTTGGCTAAGTTCTGGTTTATTTTTATCACTTGGAATGCGGCCAAGATATTGTTCCAGTACCTCTTTTGCAACTAGGTAGTGTGATATTCTCCACTCCTCGCCATCGGAACATTCGCGTATTAACTGTTGTCCTAATCCCGGGATATCATTTTCCAAGATCACCCTTTCAGTTTCATTTTTTTCCAGAATGATTGAAAAGAATTCTGCTGGCAAATCTCGATTTCCGTAGTAATTTGTCAATGATAGCATCGCAACGACGTGGTGCCATTTGCTCTTGATGTCTTTCAGTCTCAGATGATTTTCGACATACTTTCCGATCCCTCTGAAATCTGAGTTGAAAGCAGTCAGTCCATATTCAAACAGAGAGTGTTGGTTGCCAGATAGAGTACTTTTTGTCAGTTTTTCCAAGGATTTTTTGGTTCCAGCTGTGGCACTTCGTAGAAATGCAACTTCGAAGTTATGAGCTTCGTTTGACGAAACTCTATCATGAAGAAAAAAATGGTCATTGTTGTCTTGTTGGTTAATAATGTCGTAATTCCGTTCCACCTGAATGATAACAATGCTTTCATCTTGGAACATGCTCATAATATTTTTTGCTTCTTGACTGGACCGTCCATCGAGTAACAATAGGACGGGTAAGCCTGATATCTCAAGTATCTTCTCAAGTTTCTCCTTGAAGTCGTGTCTAAGTTCTATTCTCTTATCAAGGGCCAGGCAAGGAACTTCGGACCTGAAACTCCATAGTAGCTGTCGTCCGAGTGTTGTTCCACCACTTCCAGGGGAATGATGTAGGGTCACGATTCCTGTTTCACGATTGTTGACTAATTCCTGGATCCGTTGCTTTATTACATCGAATTTGACCCTTTTAACGGCGAATCCCCCATACTTCAGAACTTCCCACGTGAGATCTCCACCCTTCAAGAATTCGATTCCTTGGGCTTTAACTTTTTCGTCGTCAAACTCTGAGATAGGTCCTTGGAAAAACGATAGTGTTAGTACATGAAAATCCACGGTTAGCCATGCCAATATTTCTTGGTCGAGTTCACAAGATGATACTTATCCTTTATCGTCTTCTCCCTTCGATCTTGGCAATAGTGTGGCTTCAACGTCATGATCTACGGGAATCAGATCATCTTTCAAGCTTTCGATCCACTCACAAATTCTATTTAAAGGAGCGACGATTGTTTCGTCTACTTGTTCCTTAGATACTTTGCTCATTTTGCCACTGTCTTGAACTTCCTTGGATAAGCAAAGTATAATCTTGATAGGCCTATTCCCAAAGCTTCCTTCCACTTTGGAAATGAAATCTCGAACATTCTCTTCCATTTCGTCATTGACATCATTATGATACCAAAGAATTACCATGGTAGCTGATTTTCGTCCCGAGCAAAATTTCGCCAACGACGAGATATGCTTTTGCAGTTGCCTTTTCACCTTTCTATTCCCACCTTCTGCAATGCCAACCCAATTGACTATTTTATCTCTGATTTCCCCTACTTCTTTTTGATCAGACGTCGTCAGAACTTCCAGACGACTTGTTGGTAATGATTGTCGTAAAATATTTAGCAAACCTGAGGTTTCATCGGTTTCTCCGTCAAAGTCAAATACTTTGCTCCAGGGTACTAAGGAAAGTGCGTTGTAACAGCTTTGATCAGTGGAAATATGTTTAACGCAGCCGGTCAGTACGTACAGTCTTTTTCTATCAAATCTTTCTACAGCGCCAAGAAAAACATCCTTGTCCCGGTCCGGGTCTTCCATTGATCGTACTAGCGATTCTACAAAAAGTATTGCGTTATTTTATTGAAGAAAAAAACTGACAATATATATACCTCCATAAGTACCTGTATGTTCTGCCGTTGGCGATATAATTTCAGGCTCGTTCGACACGTGACTTGAATTCTTTTTAACAAATTCCAAAATTCGGTCCGTTATTTCCTGAGCGTCTGGTTTAGGGCGCATAGGCTTCACTGGCAAATCGAGTAGCAATTCCGGGATCCTTTTCTTGTGTGCGTCGCGACAAAGTATCAAAGTGTTTTCCCTTGAAAAGTGCTCTCTCTTGAACACGTCTTTGTATGCAGGTTCGTTCAGATCGTTTTAAACGAATGCGGTGTTAATGAAGAATATCCTGCGAAATGTTTATGAAATGGATAAGTATAGGCCTACTTTCCATTGACCAAGAAAACTTTTAAAAAATGAGTATCATTAGGTATAGAAGGCTATTATCAGATCTTCGCGGTTTAAATGGAAATCTGAAGTATAAATATAGTTCAGACAGCATCATCAAAAAACTTGTCTTGGAATACAAGTGCATGTTTATGTCTGTCGCAATTTGACGAATATTTGTCGTATGTTCGTGTATCTTGAAATGAATAAGCTGGAATGTTGGCATAGTAGCATAGGCTACTTATCTACATAGATGTAACATTCCAGACAAAGAACTCATGCTACTAAATTGGAGTTCTTCCACACTTGTCCACTTTGGTAGAACTTAGGAAGCTAAGAATATAATTTGAGACTTGACTTGGAATTAATTCATGACGCTAACGTTAGTGCGAATATGAGTCACCACGCAAGATTTGAAATTTGAAAACGTAACATTCAGTTATTCTAGACTAGATGTTACGGTGCAGCTAAAGGATTCAGGAGATTTTTCGATATCGAGAAGCCAATATCGACTTGATCACGGCAGTGCCGTAAATGCCTCACGTGGGGGTTTATATCACATTGTTACAAAAGTTACCAATAGCTTCATATTGAATCCCACTCAATTGATTTACAGCAGAGGCTGGACTGATATATCAGCGCCCAAATCTGCCTTATTATCATTAATCCAGGACCCAGATTTAAACACTGAAGTCCAGCAAGAAATTTCCGGGAAAATCCAGACATATCGCTACCCTTATTATCTGAGACCAAAGCATTGCCGACAATTCATCACATACCCGTTCGAGGTTTCGGAAATACGATGTCGATTATACTTTTGTCAGTCGTCTTTATTAAAATCTAGAAATTTTGTTTTAACTTACTTGCATCTACTCGATAATGCACTGAAAACGGCTTGCTTCGTAGTTGAGTTAGCAGCATATGTGCATTGAATATTCAATCCCTTTTGTCGTAGACGACGTATAGCATCTGCAACTGGCTCCGCAACATTGCGGTGGCAAAAAATATGGGCATCACTTCGTTCCTGCTGAGTCACTGCAACCGTTGGTGAATTGAACTCTGAATATAAGCAAGATTTGCGAAGATGGTGAGCCTAATTCTCCATTACTACTCCACAGATGTTGTGAGTTGGATGATGAGATGATATGGTGAGACGTATATAACGAAAACGTGATTCAATTGCGGATCTTTGTCGCATACAAAATATGTACCAAAGCAGTGTACGTACGTGTGCAAATCTGTTCACGGGTGCACATTATACAGTGTTTACCCGCGGACAAAACGTGAATTTGTTGGGACCATTTCTCGGATACAAATAAGTAGCGTGCTATGTCAACGCACGATTGTTTGACGAAGGTTCTGTGCGTTTACAAATGTACATTTTACGTTATACACAAGCTACCGTTGAACGTCAAAACATGGAATCGTTCTCAGTTGTGAGTAGGACACTGTTGATAAAAATATCGATTTGAATGAAACAGCTTTATTTAAACCTATAGGCCAGGGGTGTCAAACTCAAATTGCGTCGCGGGCTGGATTCAAGCCTTCAAATCGCTCGCGGGCCAGACCAGTCAACAGATTCCAAAATGTTACCTCGTGCTCTTGCTTTTCACTTGAATACCTTAAAAGCATGTACAGATAATACACAGATCATGGGGTTTTCAAAGTAGCAATGCGCAACCCCTTTTTCGCGAACAATGGAATTGTCAAAAATACGAGGATTGTCTGGTTGAATACAGTTAAGAACCGCCAAAACAGTGACGCCAACGACGATATAAGTTGGCATATTCTTTACTATGCTCCCTTTGATTTAGTCGTAATCTGGCGTCAGCCCTGCATAAATGCGTTGTGAGCGATACAAAATATATTTAATTAAAAACGCGGACGTTGGAAATTGGTTTATTAGCATTAAACCGTGAGTCTGGTTTATCTTATGTCTGGGGATCTATTGGGTCGAAAGTGACACCGCAGTGCGATCATAGATATTTCAATTATATATATGTGCAACTAATATATTTTCCATGTAAACTGCATATAACGGTTTCTCATCTGCATTTCGCTTCTGTATAAGTAGCTGCTTTTTGATCCATGTTTGTATAAAACTCAGAACTCTTCTTGAAATTGGATGTCGATTTCAATGACGTGTTATTAGTGGTAACTATAGAGTGAAATCAGCGCCGTTGTCGGGTGCATGGTTATAATGGGGCCAATGAACATTGAAGCAGTTCCTGCAAAATATCTCAACATTTGTTGCAAATGTGCTGGAAAATATAGGAATTTTTCAATTTACTAAGAATTGCTTCGCGGTTCGGATAAAATCGTCTGTCGGACCGGATGCGGCCCGCGGGCCGTATGTTTGACACCCCTGGTATATACCTAACAACAATCAATCAGCGATAACGATTGGGAAATTGTACATTAAATTGCAGCTGATCAAATGTTGCGGTTTATGAATTCTTCATCGCAGCGAGTAACACCTTAGAGCAGTGGTTCTCAACCATATTGTCTTCGCATACCCCTTTTAGGCCATCGCGGACCCCCGCCGATCCCAAAATAAGTTTTTGTTCTAATTTAGCTCGATTATCGTGCAGTGGTGTAGCCGTGTCGTGTATCGTGTCTTGTGCAAATATTAACTGTAGGCTAGTGATAAAAAGCAATAATATGACTTATCATGAAAATAGCATCATAATATATGTGGGAATTGTGTATATTTTCATCCTTTCAAAGCAAATATTGCAGCTTCATCTCTTGAAATACATGACCGTGTCCTGAAAATCCGCGCTTTCGATTTTAAATGCACGAGAGCCGAAAATACGTTAGCCACAACAATGATAAGTGAAGCGAATAAAATAACAGCGTGTAACGCTTACGACAACACCTTTGATCGCATATCGCATGATCGCATCTTAGGCCCAACAACAACGACAACAACAACGACAACACATAACCAGCCCAATCATTTCTATCCAGCAGCTCATCTCGAAGTTATTCTGGGATAGCACAGCACTGGAGAGAACAGTTAGAGATTCCGTGCTGAGGTTTCAATTCCTTTGGTACAGATTAGAAATGAAACTTTAGGAATGATCATTTCAAACGATTGTCCACAAATAAAAGACTCTACGGCAGGGGTTCTGAACTCGCGGCTAGCGACATCTTCCAATATGAACGCAATTACTACTGGCAACGCAAATCCACTATGACCTCACAATTGAATATTCCTGACGTCATGGCTTAAAAAAAAACTATAAAAACATGTTTTAAAAAGGACCTTGTTTTAAACATGTTTGTTTTAAATTGATTTTTGTTTTAATTGTAACCCTAACCATATACCGAATATCATCTATCATTGGCGGCACGCAGAAGGCCGGGAACGGAGACAGGCGCCGCTGCTAACTCACCATTAATAAATGATACTGATAATAATATTATTATCAGTTGCGGCTCGTTACGTAGGACAACTGAGGGCATTGCTCCACCTATAATTCTTTTTGAAACCAACAATTAAAATTTATCGATGGAGAAAAATGAATATGGCGAAATTGAGGGGGAAAGAGCGGTACAATGTGCTAATAAATAAGAATTGATTGGCATCAAAGAATTATACATGATTGGGCCACAAAGAAAAAAAAGGTTCTCTCAGTAGCGGGGAACTTTGAGATTTTATTGATTATATACCGTCGACGGATGGCATTTTTCGCTGGCATATCGACACCACAATTGTAGCAAAGGCTACTATCAATGTACATTCTCACGGCACACTAGTTGAAACGCACTACTCTGGACTATAGTACTGATATTAATTCCACCACTAACATATAAATGTCACAAATCACATTACGCCAATATTGCTAAAAGTTGTCGCGCTATCCGCCGCGAAATTGTTAGTCTCTGCTCCGCTATCCGATCTTGAGGGAGCGGCCGCTGTTATCTGTGATCAAAGGAAGCGTAATATCTGGCATATGACTTGAGTTTCAAGTCACAGTAATTTCCAAATTCAAATACATTAGATATATAGTTAAGAATTTCACCTTCCGCTTGACCATCCTTGATCTGTTCTCTCCTTTGTGTTTTCTCAGAGGTTTTTGGAACTTGAGAACTTTTTGTGATGAAGACATTCTCGGGTCCAATATCTTAAATGAGAAGCAATAAAACAAGCACCTATAAATTCTCTCTAAGTTACCAAGTACCATATATATCGATATCGACAAAGTATTACTCGGTAGCGGTAGCAGTAGAATTTTAGACTCTATATGACCCCCATTGCTGTCCCTTTTCCGTGCCTACCACGCAGCAATACTGACCATGGGTTATTTGTGGCGAAAGAGAAGATTGTCATTGATTCAAGAGAAATTTGGCTAGCTAAAGTACAATCGTAACCAACGCCACAATGTTGAATAATTCGACTGGACGCTGACCTCTTATCAGTCAGCAGGTAGGTGGACGACGGTGACATGTACATCTGAAGAGTATATCGCACCCCCTCAAATAGTCGGCACCCCTGCATCAGATGTATTCACGCACATGATTCGCAACTCGATGCATATATTGATATTCGGAGAGCAGGCCAGATTATGAAGGTGAATGGTCATGGTCAAGTTATCTAATAATTGTATCTTTATTTCGAGTAGGCTTTTCAACTGATTTCTTGGTTGATTCATCATTTTGTTATGAGATGCTTTTCAACTTACTTCGTTCTTTCTTTTGGCTCTTTTCGTTTGCTAGTTCGCACGGAGAACTTTTTGTATTGCCGTCATGTTGAATGCCTGAACGTGAGTAAATTTGGTAAATACATTCGTCGCAAAATGACAATACTTACCATCGAAAAAGATATCATCGCGTATTTCTTTAGCAGTAGGCCGTTTTGCGGGATCGTGTTCCAACATGCGTTCAAGCAAATGTTGCAATTTGTACCTTTTGTAAGATTCATCGGGAAAAATTGGGATGCCAGATAAATCACGCTCCTTATTTTCCTTTATGTTTACGGCCCATAATAATGGGTCAGGACCGAAGGGGTGACGTCCATGCGTAACGATGAAATAGGCAATTATGCCCATGGGATAGATATCCGCTCGATATCCGAGCTTCTCCACTTTTGTATATGTCTCAGGAGCTCTAAACCCATCGGTTCCAGCACTTGATTGTGTCACGGTGACGTTAGTTGCGTCGTCCGGGATTTCTTTGCTGATTCCAAAATCGGATACCTTGATCCTTTTCTTGTCTTTTGAAATGAGAACATTGCTAGGCTTCAAATCTCTATGCATAATTCCGCATTGATGGATATGTACCATTGCCATAACCATTTGTAGAAAGAACATTAAGGCCTTATGGAGGTCAAACTCACTTTCCTGTGTATATTCATTAAGATTTTGCGAACATCGCTCCATTGCGAGGTATATTCTCGGAATGAAACCCGGTAAGATTCCGGAAGTAACAATTCGCATGACGTATGGGTCACTGTCCATCTTTTGTAAAATTTTAATCTCATTCTCAAGTTCTTTTGTCTTGCGCACAAGTTTAATTGCGAGTTCCTGCTTATGGCCATTCGCATGCTTCTGATATCCGAAGTAAACTTCTTTCCCTTTACGTATCGGTTCAAGAATGTTCATCCATATGTTGCTTCCGGGAAGGTTAGTACAACCTATGACATACAATCATTGTAATTACCAGAAGCTTGTGGTTAAGAATGGTTATAATATATTATTGCTGTGGCACCAGTCTGCGTCATTTGCTGAGAGACTTCTCCAAAAATACGTCTTTCGTGCCGAATGTTACAATCGAAAAGCGACAATGCCTGTCAGTTTGTAGGGAGTAACTAATTCGTTCTCTACCAATGCATAAATCACCAGTACGCACAATTTTCCAAGCATTTACAATCCTCGGTATAGAACCAATGAAAGTCAGTGATGTCAAACTATATAAAGCATGTGCGCTTTTATTTAACCGGAAAATCTGTCCAGCATATGCAGTAACTATATCTGAATAATATACTTGTTTACTTAACAGTTAGCCCCATAATATAGCACCGTATAGCGATAAAGATGTAGACCCGAGCACAACAGATAAATTAATCTCCCTATCCATGCGCAAGACTGGCATTAGTTGACCTGACAGGAATGATTATTAGCCACATCGCACATCTCCGGAAGTCGAGCAATCTCTGATTTCTTATATGAAATTAACGATAATCTGCACGTCACTATACCATTGTTGAAGGCGCAGACATGTTTTACTGAATCGAGAAACATTCCCCGCATAAATTTTGAGCTTGGTGTTCTACAGATGAGCTGAAGTTACTCCCACTCACCGTCATGAGACACTCCTTCGTGTACATTTTCACTTCCTGTGCTCCGTTTTCCGTCGCAGTTTTCACCTACATGTACCCCACAACGTTAATTCATTGAATTCGAACCAATCCATTTTATTCGGAACAATTTCTACTTCAATATGACTGGCTGCGTGGCGAGAGTTGGTACTTAGCTGTCGTCGCGGCAATGATATCAATGTATTACTTCTGACGCAAAAGGTCTCCGACATTCAAAGAAGTTCAAATACCTAATTCTAGCGTCACTGTTCAGTTTAATCTCCTATATTCCTGACAAGGGGGCTTCAATAGAGCATTCCAGTGAAAAACAAAGATGTTAGGGTTTGGTGTTAACATTTCGGAATCATTTGACTGGTCCGGCTCGCAAGCTATCTAATAGAGGATTGAATACGGACCTCGACGCTCGACCCCAGTTTAGTTCGACCCGCTGCTATAAACCTATAATCAGCATTTTACCTGCTGCATTCGCGGACTAAGTCCTATCCATACAGGTCAAGGAAACGCTAGTAATGTGTGCTCACACTTATCCAAAGCAACTATAGAAAGTACCGACACCCATCATCAACAGCGCAACGTGTCCCTAGAGCCCTACACAACAAGCGGGCTAAGCCAATCGATATCGTAATAATCTGATATATCAAATGAATACAGCTACCTTGACGGAAAGATCTCTCTATACCAGTGGTTCCCAAACAGTGTTGAATTCAATGGTTTCTGATGGGGAATAGACGCATTTGTTCAAAATCATATACAGGACTGTCGACATATTCACGGAGACACATGCGCAATTACCGTTACCATTTAACTGCTCTGGATCGAAAACTATGTTGCGTGTTGTTCACAAAACCTCCTTTTCAACTAACTCTGGATTGCCAATGATGGCCTCACAAACGCATCCAGCACGACTAGTTGGACATGAAATAACGCTTTTGCGAAATTTTGAGCGTTACTGGCATCGGTTCGCAATACGTTTTATGTTGCAGTTATAAGCGATTGTCTTGCGTACTGGTGTGGTTGTGAAGACAAAAGTGCTGGGTAGTGGAAAACAGGATCGTAACTGTCGCACTCAAAACCCTCCAATTGGGGGGCGAGCTCGAATGGGCCCAAAATTATTTCGTGAATTATCGTATTTAATTAAAGTATTTTTTTTAATTCATGCCACTTTTTCAAAAAATTTCCACGGTGGGTGCACGATTTAATATTGCCGAATATCTGGTTATTAGGTACCCTTCCCCCACGAAAATACGCAGAATTTATAGAAATGGCCACTTGGGCGTCGGGCATTACTGCGCCACGACGCACCAAGGCATATGAAGTTATAGGCCATGTAAGATGCAACTCGGAGAAGTGTACCAGAACGATCAGCAGCGAGAAGACCATGGCCGAAAATGAAGGCCCTTGTGGTGATCAAAAACTTCGATAGATATAGGCTACAATATACATATATGTTTAATTGGTTAATGGCTGGCGCCGAATGTTCCTATCTTGGCGATCTGAACCCCATAGGACAAATGCCATCCCGCAAGGAAAAATTATCTGCCAGTAAAGCAATAACAATTTGGAATCTTGTGTGTCTTTTACTTTTGGCGATCTCCATATCTTTGACATAGCAGATATAGGAGGTCACGAAATAGCATAATGTAACGAAGTCAATATACTAATGGAAACGCCCGATGATGTTCAATTCTTATTTAGGGGTCCTACCTTTTCCAACACACCTCACTCAGCTTTACCGGTAAATCTAATTACGTGACAGAGAGGGGAGGCAAAATTGACAGCAAAATATATGCAATTCCCGATCATATTGGCCGACTCAAACACGAATGATATAAATTTCTCGCGCTTCACGCGTTTAGTCAAAATAAGGCGATGCACTAAACAATAGACTCAATGTAGCTATAACTTGCAGAGAAAACGCGTACAGGCTCATCGGGGCTGAGAGGGTTCTGGGGGCCTAAGACCAACGTTTTGGGCGGGGCAGAAAAGGTGCTATTACGGTTCTGGTGGGGAATGAAGACTCGGAATAAATCTGAAGTGGGGAATGAAGACAAAAAAGTTGGCAACCTCTGCTCTATACGTTGAATGACAATGCACGAAAATTTGTAGGGCCCAAATGCATTCTGTAGACACAGTTCTACCGCTACAAGTGAAGGAAAGGCTGGTAATTTGTGTACTCATCAATACCGAACGACTATAGAAAGTATTAACTGCGCAACGTTTCTCTGCGACGCGATTGCACTTCGAAACACAAGCTCATTTCCCAGCTGGGCAGTCACTCTCGCTGCGCTGTCACTCATTTGCTCCTCGGTAGAAATGGATGTAAAGTGTGGAGTGCCTCAGGGCTCAGTTTTAGGACCGACCCTATTTTTGATCTACATCAATGACATTATCAACTGTTCCTCCTTTTATACTACACTGTTTGCCGATGATACCCATCTTTTTCTTTCATCCGATACTATAAGCAACCTACAAAGTTCTGTGCAGAGTGAACTTACAAAAGTCTCTCAATGGCTTGCTGCTAACAAACTAAGTTTAAATACCGATAAAACTGTGATGATGCTCTTTAATACTGCTTCTGATAACCTTACTGTGAATCTAGATAATAACTGTATCTCACTGTGTGACTCAGCAAAATATCTTGGAATCATCATTGACTCTAAATTGTCATGGAAACCGCATATTGCTCATACCATAACACAGCTTTCTAGATGTGTAGGTGTAATGACAAAACTCAAGCACATAGTTCCTAGATCTGTGCTTAGGACAATTTACTTTTCGCTTTTTTACTCGTATCTACAGTATGGCATAATTGTATGGGGGAATGCTTGTACTTCACATTGTTCTAAAATTCGTACCCTGCAAAACCGAGCCATGCGTTTGATGGCTGGCTTGCCCCAACGAACAAGATTATCCCAGTACTACCGCAAATACAAAATTCTAAAATTTGACGATATTTTTACATTTGAAGTAGCTAAATTTATGCATCAATATTTTTCAAATGAATTGCCTCCTGTGTTTAATGATTTCTTCGCCCTTGCTCAAACTGTTCACTCACATAATACCAGATTTTCTTCCCAAGGTAACATCTATTTTCATCGACCCACAAGTAACCTCACAAAGAAATCGATCGACTATGCCGGTCCTGTCATATGGAATGCTATACCCTCATCAATACGGGACCTCCCATACCACTCCTTCAAAAAGGAATTATTCAGTCACCTCCTCTCCCGTTACCAATGATCCGCTTGTCTCACACCAATTTTTTTAGTTTCTTCAGTATTTTATTTTTATGCTGAGCTGAATTGATTGATCCCAACCAATGCATCCAAATTTATGACACGATATCTGTATTTGTTAATGCAGGGTGTGATCAGACTAGTTGACCCTACCCAGAGTCATATCGGTCACACCCTGTCCTATACCGTTAAGTTCATTTATTGTTGTTTCATGTGCCAATGATGTTTTCTTTACGGTTGGACAAATCAATAAATATCTCTCTCTCTCTCTCTCAGCTACGCTCTCGTTTCGCCAGACAGCATTGCTGCGTCACTATGTCACTCTGTATAACAAGGGAATATTCGAGGCTGATTGTGGGAGTTCAAGTGTCAGGAGCGGAATGACATTTATATTTTCGTAATCAGTACAGCGGCAGCTTTCGATTGATACCCGTTTTATCAAATTTGATGCTCGATAAGCCGGTCAAAAATAACCGTCAAATTTCCTTTATCCAAATGAAAAATGTGACGTATACCAATTTCACTGAGCCGTGTGATTTGATTGTGTCCACACCATATAGGACACTATGTTCAATCGAAAACCAAATTGCAAAGAATGGCGCAACAATGCAATAATAAAAATGAACGCTACAGGCAAAGTCATCTGTACCGGTAGTCATTACAAAGAAGAGAGAAAATTAAATTATACAATACACATAAGACATTACACAGACAAATAGCGGTATAAAATTTTGGAATTTTTTTAAGAATTGTATAGAAACTGTTTCTGCCGGCATAAATTAGGATTGGTCAATTTTATGATAGTCGACTTCAACACAGACATATGGAAGGCAGATTTACATTCAACCAGGACCGTAACAGCACTTCGTCACCCCCCCCCCATAAGAAAAAACGTTTGTCTTGCCCCCCCCCCAATTGGATGATAATCCAAGCTTCTGGGGGGCTTGTCCATCAGTTTGGTCGTGTTTGCTGCGACTTGTCATTGACAATTATTGTAGTGTTTAGTGACACGACCGTTACATCGCCTATACGCGCGAAGCGCGAATATTTTCAGCAGTTCCTAACTAAATCGGGCAATATTATCGGGAATTGCATATATACTGCTATCAATTTTTTATCCTTCTTGCTCACGTAACAGATTTCCCGGTAGATCTGAATGAGTTGTCTTGGAAACTGTAGGGCCCGCGCGTAAATAATATTTAAACTATAAGCATATTCGGGTGATATAAAAACTTCATTACAGGATATTGTTTCGTGACCTCCTGTCTGCTATGTCAAAAGATATTGAAATCGCTCAAACGTACTAAACTAAAAGAGGGACAGGATTCCAAATTGGTGTTTCTTCACTGTCAATTAAATTTTCCTTTGGGGTAGGCATTTGTCTTGTCGGGTTCAGATTGCCGGGACAAGAACATTCGGCACCAGCCTTTTACGCGCCTATGGACAATTAAACAAATAGGACTACGTATATATAACGAAGTTTTCGGGCGGCATAAGGGCAGTCATATTCGGCCTCGGTTTTCTCGCCGCCGATCGTTCTGGCACACTTCTTGGATTCGCATGTTACATGGCCTAAAACTGTGTATGTCTCGGAGCGTCGTGGTGCGGTAATGGCCGACGCCGAAATGCCCATTTGTATAAATCATGCCTATTTTTCGTTTTTTTTTAGGGGGGGGGTAGAGTACCCAATAAGCCAGATATTCGGCAATATTAAATCGCGCGGAGCGCGAAAATATTTTTAAAAGTTGCAAAAATGTTCAAAAAGTAACTCTATAATTTATGCTAATTTACAAAATAATTTTGGGCGCACTTCGAGCTCCCCCCCAAAAATTTGGAAGTTTTGGATGCGGCAGTTACGGTCCTGTATTTAGCAATCACAGTGAACATGCCGTCATTGTAATGACTGGCACAGACATGATACTTCATAATATGTTGGCCGATTGCTGAATTCAACGCTGTAACCTCGTTATACGAACCAGAGTCGACCGCTTCCCTAAACCACAAGTACAGAACGATCGATAGGTTAGTTTACTGAGCTAATCGATTTAGGCATATTTTGGTTCCCTCGTCCAGCCAACCGCAAAGTTGTGCGTCCCACATACCGACTATCACAGTCTCATGGGAAATTATATATAATATTACTCTTTTAAAAAGCAGGAAACACATCCTTGTGGGTGTGAGGCTTGAGCGGTCTAGTCATAAACACCACTCGAGGAATGAGCATAAAATAGGACGATTGCATAGTTGACCTAATCTGATAAGCAAAGCGGTCTGACACTGACACACGCGAATGGAAGTGTATGTACACTGTACCGTAGTACCAGCGGCTGTTTGAATTGCCATATTTTCTTTGTAATTCAGTTGCCCAATCTGGATATCCATTGTCGATCAAAATGGACTTGATATTATAAATTTCCACCACAAGCCGAACATCGGGACAGATCATTAGCGCACGGCAGTGAAGAGCCCGGAAAAACCTAGCAGTTGGTCAGTACCGGGATCCAAACTCACTTCGTGACTGCAGCGCGTAACCAACTGCGCCACTCGCTTCCCGTATAAATATATAATTTCAAAGAGTCGGCAGTAAATATAGCTTCGAATATTACATTAGATATGCATACATTTGTCGCAATGAAATTTAGGTTTAATTTTGAATTTTTAAGGTTCACCGCCGCGCAACACTTATTTTAAAGTTTTATCGGTCCGCTAAATCAAAAAGGTTGAGAACCACTGGATTAGAGAATCCAAGGAAACATTGCCGTCGTCTTGACTGTCTAAAATTGCAAATGTGTCATCTACATTTTTAAAATACATATGCGGTTTGCTTACATTAGAAAAATCGCTTTCTTAGAAACCAGCGAATAAATTCGTCAACCTAGGCCCAAAAAGTGACCCCATGGCAACATCATCAATTTAGCGATACATATTGTTGTTAAAGCTTTACTTTCATGTCGATTTTATAGTCTGTAGTCTGAAAAGAAAATGGACAGTCATATTTTGCGGCCCTCGACGTGATTTGAGATTTCAGAAGAAAACTGAGAAAACGATTTTGAAATGCAGTTTCAAGTATTGTTGTGGTTGTTTCGAAATAAGCTATTCTCATGTGCCCAACATCACTATTCGTCACATAGCTAAAACGGCTTTGGAGATGACAACAGCATTCCATCGAGGGAGAATAATCTGCTGGAACGAATGGGCTGGGCATATTGCCTTGACGTGCAATGACCAAAACACTGCCAAGATCGAGACGCCTATAAAACGGCATACGGCAGTGGTTCACTGGGCTGCGCGCTCCTCTTGTGGGGGCGTGAAAGCATCTGAAGAGGGTGCGGGGCTTCGGTCAACTGAAAAATTTTTCGCGCTCCGCGCGATTTACGTCAAGTTTGGTTTTTGTGGATGTTCCGTGTATTTTGTGTATATCAACAGTCATAACCTTCAATGCCATGAAACTATCCGTTGGGATTGGTAGCAATCTGGTTGCATTTTGTTATATGACGATAAGGGGGGGGGGCGAAAGTTTTCAGTATCATTATGGGGGGCGTGTCTAAAAATGTTTGAGAACCACTGGCTTAGGGCTTCCCCACAAGATCAAACTTTACGTGGAGATGGTATTTCAGCTAGTACCGTATCTCGCTAGCCCCAATATCGAGTCCTTATTCGCTGAAAAGCGTTTCCAGTATCGTGCACAGCTCAGACTTCAAAATAAAATGAAAAGATTGATATGATTTTTTGTTGTAGTTGTATTTCTTTGATGAAATATTACTTCTTTTGTGGTCACTACGCCCATTGCCTAAATTAAGTAGCACGGCGTTATACTGACGTAGAGTTCCGAAACGATGGTTGCCTAGTTTATACCGATATTGAATTCATGCGGCCCGCGGCCGCTGCGAAATTTGAAAAGTGGCCCGCAACCCGATTTGAGTTAGCGACCCCTGGTCTATACTATGATTATAGTGAGATTATTGTGATAATTGCTATAAAATGTTCAGTAGTACTTTTGCATATGGGAAGCGAGTGACGTAGTGGTCACACAGATCACTGCAGCAACATCACTGGTAACTGATTCTAGTCTTGGCTTTGTGAGGACTCTACGAGTCGGATATTTATCTGGACTTCTCATGGCCGATCCTCATGTAGGCTACTAACCGTGTCCCGAAAAGCCCAAAACTAATCGAGAATGTTCGACCAGTCAGTAGCAAATACTCCAAATTTGGTCTCACTGAAGAGTCTAAAAGTGTATGATGGGACAAGTGAGCGATTGAAAGTCTTACGCCGATGAATAATACAATTGCGAAACTTATGAACTGTACAATTATTAATTTCTACTTAAGACCGATAAGAGCCGGAAATCATCTCACGATCAACAAGGGAGGATAAATGGAGATCGAGAGAAGTCGACTGTTAGGTATATTCGAATATAGACAATTAATTAGCGTTAGAAGCTTACCAGATCCACCACCAGACGTTGATATGTTGACTGCACTGTTGTGGATTCTGAAATATTTTATAAGATATATTTCCCCATAAACTATAACGTCTACCAACAGTATACGGCAGTGGTCGGGAACCTATGGCTCGCGAGCCATATATGGCTCTTTCGGGTATAGGCTCTTTGACTTATTTTTAATTTTGTACTTAGTTTTATCGATATTGCAGCAACGTGTTTGTAAATTTTCATAACGGGCAGAATAATTATTCTCGTGACAGGATAAACATGTATTTAAGAGGTCAAGACAATGGCGTATCCAGGATTAAGGGCTTGGACCCATTTACAAAATCCTCAAATTTAAGTTGCTGTAGCGCCAGCGACCGATATCCCTCGCGAATTCGATGTACCGGACATCGCGCGCTGCGTAATCTTGGATTGCGCCATGCGTTGGTTGATAAGAGAATAGCAGACGTCTGTATGACGATCTAGTTTACAAATACACATTGTCCTCCTAATCTACGCCGAGAAATGAGCTGTGAAGGGCATGTTAATTACAAATTCAAACTACAAACAACGCTTCGTTATCCACTGTTTTCATTGGTAAGTCGGCCTAGCTTACTATTAGCCTACTGCTTTTAAAATGTAGGCGTGTAGTGCAACGCTTATGTTACCGCCGAATACTTTAAGAATTGATAACTCGATCAATTCTTAGATTTTCGGAATCAGGGCTATAGTTATATTAAATGAATATCAGTTATTATAGATTCTGAGCTACTTACGATGAATTGCATTATCGCAGGATGATTAGTAGCCTACCAGTTTTTACAGAGGACACATGGCGCCCACGACAAATCCCATGTACTGAGTTCGAATTAGTACTACCATGACATCACGAATTTTCAATTGTGACGTAACAAGTGGTTCACATGTATGGCTCTTTGGGAGTTAAAATGGACAATATATGGCCAACATGGCTTTTCAGATGAAAAAGGTTCCCGACCACTGGTATACGGACTTCCGGCAGCTCTTGCTCGTACGCGAGGATTCAAAATATTATTGCGTACCGCGTGTTTGACGTACCCAAAATGAGAGCAGTTACGTGGTACATTGCACTTATTGCTCACGAATGAATGCTCTTAGTAACTTAAGGCCCGTGTACCTGTACATAGTTAGATAAGGTGGTCTCGAAGATGAATTGTTTTGGATTGACGTCACGAGAAGGCTTGCCTACGTTTTAAAAATATGATCAGGTTTACATGGGCATTGCCCATTGGGCAATATATTTGTCGCAGTTCGAGAGTTACCGCCGTTCATGATTGATATTGAAGGTTACGCTGCACCTTTTGCGGCAACCAGAGATACATTTACCAGTTCTTGAATGACTAATTGACTATTTACACGAGCTCTATTCAAAGAACTCCTTTTCCAAATCTTGCGTACTATACGATTAAATCGTCAGGTTGCCCAATGAAAAACGATGCACATCAAATTTGAACTTTTTCCAACCGGTAACCGCGAATCTCTTACACCTATCAGTTTAGAAATTTAGAATTTATTTTAAAAGATTTTTGAATTTGTTTTTTCAAATTTCACTGGGTAACCCATCAAAATGATACGTTGTCTACAATGCAAAACAAATTTGACTCAATTACAACCGGTAGAAGCCACGTTATTTTAGGTTTTCGGTGATAATTCTGGGATTACTTACCGACAATGCTGTTTTTTTTTTCAAATCCAAAATTTATAACTGCAACAACTTCGCTTCTACCGGTTGCAATTGATTCAAATTTGTTTTGCATTGTTTATGTTGACAACTTATCAATTTCATGGGGTATCCAGTAAAACTTTAAAAATTAATATTCTACAATGAGTTCAAAATTTCAAAACTGTAAGAGCTTCGCGATTACCGGTTGGAAGGATTCAACTTTGGTTTGCATCGTTTTATTAGCCAACCTGGCGATTTAATCATCTAGCAAGAAAGATTTGAAAAATAGTTTTGTAATAGTCCTAATTCGCGCAAAATATTTTTTGATACTTCTGCTATCTCTTCTTTTGAAAATCCATTTTTTTCATTTACTTACGTGATTGGCTGCATATTTCCACTTTTTTTCATTTCGTCATTACCCTCTGCCATTATCATTCAATGCAGGATATAAAGCGAGCAATGGTACAGCATTAACTATTGGTCGATTGTTACGTCACGTGCTGAATCTGCGAAGAATGGATCAGGGTGAAACAATAGCACACAGTAAGATAGATCCATCCGAACCCTCCTGAATCGGAAATAAGTTTGGCTTGTCAGCATACTTACAATATACACACCCTGTCCCAGGCTAAGCCTATTCATTTCATTATATTTAAACATGTCAGTGCATACCATCCAGTCATACGAAAAACTATCATACCAAGACGATAATTCACACTCAAATCACTCGATGCGGCGAGATAGCGCAGTGGTATAATCCGCGGCTGCAACACCAATGAGTGCGGGCTCGAGTCCGACCGAGGTCGACTTACGAATATCGATACCTAAGTGTTGGAGGTTTACCTAGGCATGCACCTCCTAGCCACCTCATCCGCGTCAGCGGTGTCTTACAAAAGTCTAGAGGTGGGCCGTGCTATAAGTCGGCAGTTACGGAAAATAAGAAGAATATTGGTCTGGTGTATATGACCATAGTAGTCGCTAACACCATGAATACCCCAAAACAAGCAAACACTCGATGCCACAGATCACGAACGGAAAATATCCAAAAAATCGGCACCGACAATATTATAACTACATTTAGATTCTAACAATGCAGTTCTAACAATCAATTTCCTGATACGATAAATCGTCGATCTACTATGTCTTTGAAAGCAACTTATTTCCGCAAGTCACATTCGGACAGTCACATTCAGAACCAATAACGCCCTGATTGGCGCATTGTAACTATTTTCCTCTTCAATCGTGTTCTGAAAGGTCGCTTGGTCGTGTTTCTACGGATGATGTGTAATCTAAAGAACGCCAAAGCAATTAATTTTGAAACCTTTCATGACGTTTGCGCTCTTTGCCAATGTAAACATGGGTAACGGTAGATATGACTCGAGTAATGCAGAGCTATTCATCATTGCTATGTCTACTATATTCCTGTCACGCCCCGCTAACGAAGCGCAATTATCTGTCGCTGAAGCTACTATCCTGGCTTTTCGGAATGAGGCTGGCAGTAAAACAACTGATGTCTGGCTATTCTCGCGCGTACGCACACACCATTAAAGTCGTTGATGAACGCCTCTGTATTCGTTATTGGTGATCGTGGTCTGTTTCCTGTATGCCAGTGGTCCTCAAACTTTTTCAGACACGCCCCAACCCCAACCCCTTTATCATAGATAAATATTTCGCGCCCCCCTTATCGACATATCATAAAATGCAACCAGAATGCTGGTAATCCCAGCGGATAGTTTGCTGGCATGGAAGGTTAAGACTATTGATGAGAGAAGTCTAAATATGAAGTTCAAACTATAAACAGAGCAAAAACTATGAATTATAGCTCAATCGCGCCCAGCGCGAAAATATTTTTCAGGTAACCGCAGCTTCGTGCAGTTCAGATACTTTCACACTCCCCAGTTTGAGAGCCACTGCTGTATGCGATGGTTGATTACATCAAAGATGAAACAGCTTATGACAGAAGTCGCCCACTCAAAACGGGTCGCAGGTCACTTTTTAAGCTTCGAGAGGTCGCCGGCCGCATGAATTCAATATCGAGAGGAAATAGGCCACACAGTTCAACAACCACGTTTTGGAAACTTTACGTCTCTGCAGCGTCGTGTTCTCCAACATGGGCGTTGGGCAAATATTTCTACGGCCAAACAGTTTCGTGCAGTGTGAGCTGCGCACGATACCTGACAACTCTTTCGGGCGACTAATGAAGCGCTGTTGGGGTTAGCCAGACACAGTACATGCTGGAATACTATTTCGTCGTGACGGTTTATCTTGTAGGGAAGCTCCAATTCGTTTTCTAAGCGTCACATTTGCGGTAGTGTCTGGGACAATGCACGTCAAGGCAATATGCCCATGCCCAATTGCCCATTCATATCAGCTGATTGTCCTTCTACAGAACTCAATACCGTCACCGAAGTCGTTTCAGCTAATGAGGAATAGTGATGTTGGGCACATGAGAATAGGTTACTTTGAACAGCAATAATGTTAAACTAAAATCAATTTCAGTATTTCGAAATTATTTACTAATCGTTCTTCAAAAATCTCAAATCAGTTCGCGGGGCGGGCCGTAAAATATGACCTCGCGGGTCGCGTGATGAGACCCATAGTTTTTTGGTGAATAACAAACCTTAGCAAATGGTATTCCGCCATAGATAAGTAACCTACCTTTAGGTTATTATTGAGGTTGCACACTGCAGAGCACACACATGGCTAATCGCGAGTTGATTTCTTACGATCTAGACTTACGCGAAGCAGTGAAACCACGTTTGATCGTAATGGAACAGCGTTTAATGTTTTATAGTAGTTAGCTAAATCACACCTTCTTGATTCAACACCATATTCATGCATGTGTCTTGTGTCTGAAACTTTATCTTACCATTGTTGTTACAATTGCGAGCTGTGAGGAAAGTTTCTGAAAGCTCAAAATGATAAAGCCATATTTACGCTCTTTCATCAATGATGATGATCGGCTCTGTCGATTCGTTCTATAGAAAGAGACTTCGTTCAAACACCTACATTTACCGATATTATCGCTGATATTGCTTAAGGGAATGCTCGAAAATACCTATTTTGGGATGACTGTTGATCTTTTATTGCCTAATACATTTGTTCTTCATTTTTGTCTCCTATTATTGGCCTTACCGCTGAGACTGTGAAGCTTCTTTCTCAAGCTGTATAGAATTTCAGAGACGCGGCACATTTATTTTTATTGTAAAAATTGGTTGAAAATTAATCTATTTCAAATTTGCTGCAGTCTACTTACGGCGGCGTTTTCGACGAATATGCTCCTACTCCACTGCTATCAACGTCAGGGGTTCTTAAGCTAGTTTTAGTGGGTACGATTTTCGAATCATAGCTCCCTTATCATGTTCGACACAAAATTTCACCACCCCATATTTACGGATCCCAAAATAGAGGACATATAAACGTAACATTTATTCACCTAACTCTGATCCCTGCTGAAGTGACTAAAAAAAGGTCATTTATCCGAGTGTTTGCTCAGAAAATGGGTTTCGCGTCTACTTTCCGTTGAGTTGACCTTTCTTTAGTCAACTTTCGCGTCATATATAGAACAAGCCATTTGCGCGTGCTCTGGTCGTGTTTAGAAAATATATCTCACTGGAGCTTCTAATATTTCGCCCCCTTTGGTATTGTATCAACATTGGTTCTCAAAATCGCCTACTGGGGACGATATGGCCCATATTGGAAACCCTTGGTATACTTATCATGTTTCCAAGTAACGATAAATATATAGCACATAGGTTATCAAACCGGGCCCGCTAGAGATTTTTTTGGTAAGGGGGGGGGGTACGCGAGCAACTTCATTTTATGGCACTGTAATAATATTCTGCGACATTTTGCGTTTAGGTGACAATCGAGAAAAGAGTATAAATTCTACAAATGCAGAGTTTCTCAAGGCTTAAAGCACCATGCATTTACATCGCCATGCAACGTTACGCACCTCATCTATACATTACCTGAAGTGAATTTCTATTTCTTTACTACCTCAGTGATGGGACTTACTACGAAGCCTTCCGGGGGCCCAAATCCCTGGTTAGTTCTGCCAAAAATACTGTCATCTGCTTATTATGAAGGCCGATTGTTGGTGATATAGCAATCTTCGGTGTTTTGCTTGTGCATCGAATAGAATACATAGAATAGATCTACTCGTGGACTTACGTCAAGCTCATCTATCGCAGTGAAATGTTTGAGAGTGTAAATACATAGTTTCTTTATGTGTTCTGTCTTTTAGTTAGTGTTCCCGTTATGCAACAAGTTGAAAAAAGCCAAACTAGCCAAACTAACAACAGCGAACATGAGAACAGAGGTTCACCGTACATTTGGTTGTCTTCCCCAAGTATCAGCCATTCTGCTACCATTAAGGGTAAACCAGATTCAGAGCCACTGTATTACGGTAGTTAGTGGCCAATGAGAAACGAACCAGAAATATGTTGCACAGCACTTGTTGATATAGGCGGTGAACTTGCGTATGCCTGCAATTATTTTTGGTATGCGGCATACCTGGAATTTCGTCGTCGATTGTACCTTTACTTATTAGTAATCAAACGAAGCAACGCGACAGGATAATACGCGGCATCGCTGGATGTCAATTTCGGCACGAGCGTTTAGAAACGCCATCGTATATAATAGTCGTTTGACGACCACGTTCACGCGCGTTCTCCTACTCCAAATAAATCACATTTGCATCGATAATGGCCTGCAAGCCGTGCTCAAAATGTGTTGTGCTTCATGTGTGGAATATGTATTTTATCGGAGCGCAAAATTCGACACTGTTTATGTCTGGATTGGATTTCATTCCTTCCCATAATCGTTACTTCCATAATGCTTTGCGAACGTATATAGGAAACGGACATGCAGCAATACAGCCAATATCGCCGTTAAAATCACTAAACAGTTGCCGCGATGCGAGCTACTCAGTGCGAAATCGGAAATGCATCATCTTGGCGGCCGTACGAACAATCACGGAATGAATACGCGCTGTCTCGTTTGTCATCATCAATCTTCTCTGCCTGGCACATTCGTATTCCACAATTGTCGCGCCGTGTTACTTGACATTGCGCAGGTTAATTCGTTCTTTACTCACATGGCGCATTGTGTTTGAACTACGTTCTCAGATATGGATGCGACAATAAATTCTCAGTGGCACGAAATATGATTTTATTCGATGCCTTTGAACGGAGACCTTCTATATTCCAATAAATCGATCGCCGTCGGACGGACTGGTAACGCAGTTCCACTTTGGACTATAATCGTAACGTTATAATATTCCATTTAATAATTCACCTGTGTGAGTGCAGCGTCGATGGAAAAACGTAGCATGCGTGGTAGTAAAGTGCATTCTAGTGTGGCTATAACGTCATCGATTAGGAATGATGTTGACGTTACATGATTCCGCATACCCACTCAAAATGACAATTCAGCGCCTATGCTAGTTGATATGTCGTAGACCGAATAGAAAAGGTTGTAGACCGCTGCACTTTCCCTAGACTTTGGTACGGTAAACTAATTTGTTCGTGACTCGTGTAAATAACTTGAATAAGTAACTTATTGTTTGTGTAGACTACATCGGTACGAACTCTACACACAATACAATACCAAATATCGTTGGTATGTCTTAAGTATATAGCCTACGCATCGAAACCTTCGCGGAAATCACCACGGTTGTAATGACTCGAGTCATGACTCGACTCGAGTCAGACTCGAGTCACGATTTTTTTATGACTCGACTTGACTCGAGTCATTTTCTTGAAATGGGAAAATGACTCGACTCGACTCGAGTCAATATTTGGATTGACTCGACTTGTACTCGAGTCATTACGCATGAATCGACCCAAGTCATTGACTCGGCTTATTTTATATGACTTGAAGATGAAGAAATTTGCGAATCGTAATGGCTAGATCAATGCATCCGACGAATTCTGCCGACATCGCTATTTGTCAATACTGCTTTCGTTGCACTTGTCTGATATCAGATATGCCACCGTAAAAACAACAGAAAATGATACATAGTAGCAATAATGCATTGTACAAAATCGTCCAGTGATGAAGAGGTAATAGATCCTCCGCAATTAAAGTACTCAAGACTTTTCAATTATACAAGCAAACAATTGAAGCAAAGTTCAATTAGAGCCAATGAAATGACTCAGATTGTCAAGAGACTGATAAGCTCATGTGTAGATTTGAAGGCGATGATTCTTTGCATTTTTGGGCGACTAGAAAGAATGAGTATTCAATGCTCTTCAGTGTGGTTCAAAAATGCTTGTCAATTCCTGCATCTAGTGCACTAGTGGAACGTGTATTCAGTAGATGTGGATTCATTCTACGGCCATGCCGCTTTAACATATCTGAGGATCTCCTTTCCACATTAGTATTTTTGAGGTGTAACTCATTGATTTGATCTGCTGTCTGTGATAACACACAATGCCCCTCGTCCATTCGATGTTTTGTTAGGTATGTGCATTGTGCACGTGAGCATAATGATGAATGGCTAATGTTGTGTGATGTTTGTACAATATGCTGTTCTAAAATAACTTCTTTTTTATTTTACTGGGTGGTTACTTGATAAAATTGTTATGTTGCATAAAAGGAACACTGAATCTGGTTTAATTTGAAAAAAGTGGAATCAATGATGTGAGAGGAGAATATTTTGGATTTGAAACTAAATGGAGTATTTTAGTGAGAAATTCTTTCATATAATATAATTACATAGTAGCAAGCCGACTATTTTTTCATATCCAAAACATTCTACTCTAATAACTTCACTTTTTCTAGTGGGAATTGAGTCAAATTTGCTATGAATCATATTTTTACACAATGTAACAATATCATGAGATAGCCGGTAAAATTCTAAAATCTCTAATTGTAATTAGTCTAAAATTTTCTTTCATAGCATTGCTTTCTACTGGTTGGAATTGAGCCAAATTTGATTTTTTAGGCAATCTAGCAATTTAAAGAAGTAGCCGGAAAATTCGAAAAAAATGTTTTTGAACAGCCCCGTTGTACAATTATTTATCCAATGCTGTAACTGCGATGTAGTCTGTAATGCAATTGGGAAAACCTCTAGTATAATCAAAAGGTATCTGTTCTGTTGTCACTGCACAATGCACATAGTTGCATGCACGCTTTTACAGCATGCTGGCCTGTTGTAAATACCTCTACATAAACATGCATCAATTGATTCTCTATCTACTAGTATCTTGACGTGAATTTGTTGGTTCTCTATCAGATAGTATGTAGACGTGAATTCGTTGGTTCTCTATCAGCTATTCGTGAGCTATCGTCAATGTGCTCATAATAAAAACTGAATGCTTGTATTTGTGATATATCAGACTGACAAGAGAGATATTTGATTTTAAGTTCTAAGATTAGTAAAGTTATATTTAGCATCGGTAAATGAGGCCAGGACCTGTCCGTTATCTGCCTAAATAAACACGTGCCAAGACTCTGATAGGGACAAAATGAGCATGTTTCGCAAACAAGGAATTCGATATCACCCAAGCAGGATTGAAAACATGAGATGAACATGGCTTCAGTACTGTGACTTGGACTCGACTCGAGTCATAACACCATGACTCGGACTTGGCCCTTTAAACGGTGACTTGGACTCCGACTCGAGTCTGTGATGAATTGAAAATGACTCGACTCGACTCGAGTCAAAACCACAAAAGTATGATTGACTCGTGACTCGGAACCATGTGACTTGGTTACAACCCTGGAAATCACACAATGTAATTTCTCTGATTTTGTGCTACGCAGCGCTACATCATTGTCTAATGCAGTGGTTCTCAACCTTTTTGTGGTCGCGGACCCCTTTTGGACCGTCACAGACCCCGCGGACCCCCTCAAGTTTTCGTTCAAAATTAGCTCATTTATCGTGCAACCGTCATCTGTCATGTGCAAATATTAATCGTAGGCTAGTAAGAAATAGCCACAAAATGACTTTTATTGAAAATAACTCCATACTATATGTGAAAATTTGCTAGGCTTTTAATATTTCGAAAGGAATTTTCCAGCTGTATTTATTGTATAGGAAATCCGAGTCTTCGATTTGATATGAATGAGTGCCAAAATCCATTTCCACCAAGATATATTGGTGGCGAATGTAATATTACCGCGTAACGCCTCCGACGACAGCTTTTATTGTGAGTTTTTAATGAACATATCACGTCCAGCCTAGTCATTTCTATCTAGCATCTTATATTGAAGTTATTTAGTGGTTATATCACAGGAGAAAATGGATTTCGTGGGGAGATTTCAATTCCTTCATTGGGGCAGATTAGGAAAAAATTCAGGAATTTATATTTCAATTTGCTGAGACTGATAACTCCAAATCCAAAATGTTTCGCAAACATTTAGAAGTCACCCTGTTTGACCTTGCTATCTCCAACATTTCATTTTTCCACAAACCCCAACAAAAATCTCTAAACAGCAATATAATTGCTTTAGCAGGCTATTGGCAATTTGACAATTAAAATGAATTTGCACATTCGGATATTTTATATCAGACGACCATTTCGATGATGCGAGTCCTAAAGTCTGAGCAATTATGAAGCGAAACTGGCTCATGCTTATTCTAATTAAAATAAATAAAAAGTAGGTTGTCGATCATTTAAAATTTTAGAGGCTTCGCGGACCCCCTGAAAATGCTTCACGGACCCCCACGGGTCCGCGGACCCCCGGTTGAGAACCACTGGTCTAATGTGTATATTCGAAGTGTTGTCAACTCTATAACAAGGGATATCCAATTATATATCGACTTGTCCGATACAACAGGGCAAAGAAACGACTATGTAACAACGAGCGAAATAGGTAGACCTGTTTGCACTGTCGCATGACAGTCATGGCGAAAAGCAAAAACAATGATATTGCTGACTTTTCGATAGTAAGTCATATTGCAAATTTTTCCCGAATGATTGTGGTGATCGCTATCGTCTCATTTCTCTCTTTTTATTATTGCTGAATTGGTTGATTGTCTGAACGTTATCTGCTGTAGGCTTAGGTACAAAACTATTAGGTTTCGGTTCGCTGTTTGTCCTAATAAATTAAGTTATTAAAAGCCTTGGATGTAAAGAGGTGTATTCGATTTACAACAATGACCACCACCTTGATTTATATTTAATATATGATGGTTTGTAGCCAATGGTTTAGGACAGTGGTTCTCAACCTGGGGGGCGCGGGGGGCTCTCAGGGGGGATTGGCGCGAGAAATATACGAAGTCTGTATGAATTCTGACTAAACATGAGCTTCACAACCCTTCTGAGAGGAAGATTGTTGAAGATTAAATTTATTTTGTATTCAAGAAAGCACGCCAAATTCAAACTCCAGCAGTCGCGATCAACGGAGTGTTAGGTGATTTCAACTTCGTTTGAGAAAATGTTTGATATTCTTTGAAGATTTATACCAATTCCCACGTGTAAGTCACTCATTAGTTCATATCTTTGGCAGTAGCCTAAAGCTCTGAGCGCTGGGTAGCTGTTGTAAATAGCTGGTGAACTGCACTGCCTAAGACAGATTTTGATGCAATATAAGTTGTCCGATTTCGCCCTCAATTAGGCTACCCTAAATCAACACAATTTAATCCAATTCTAAAACTGATCAAATTTAGCATGGCAATACAGAACGACGTCGTGCTCACTGTAGTCACTACCAGCATTAGGATTAGTCTCAGTGCCACCTACCTTGAAATAAATTGATGTCCTGTTCAATGTTTTTGCTCCGTTCAAACAGGTTTGGGGAAATTTGTCAGAAATATTAAAGACCCAACCACTGGAATGCGGATTCAAAGTTGCCGTAAGACATACCATATGTATACTATTAGATCAGGGTTGTGCAGCCTGCGGCCGTAGAGGGGAATTTGTACGGCCATCGACGCACCTGATTCAATTAGTATGTGTTGGCGGCCGTCGACATGAAAATTGAAATTAGGAATTCACTCCTCAATTTTTGAAAGATTTTAATTATTCTTAAAATATTCCTCGCGCCCCGTGCAATTCAATATTACTTCATTTTTTGATTTTGATATAATACCGCCATTCTCAATCTGAGCCGGAATCGGAATCGTGTGCTCCTCACGTAAGAAATTTGTTTATAGTACATTTGAGCGATTTCAATATATTTCCACTATATCCACTACCGATACAATCGACAATCCTGATGGGGAAGGATCAAGAAATAACAGCATGCAACAAAGTGACTGATAACAATTCGCCCATCCCAAGATGCAATATCATTTATATAACTTGCCCTATATTATCTAAAGCACTACCTTCATAAACTCTACCTGTGAATCTGATCATATGGGCTGATGAGAAAGGATATATATTTGATTGTGATATGTGATACTTTTACTATTAAATACGGATTTCATTCGTGAATATGAAAAATTCACCAATGCATGCTAATATGCTTTTCTGTATTAGGTATCTCTGGAGGATGTCGATGGGAATAATGCTAGAAAAGTTTGCCAATGCCTTGCTTACAGGCTAATGAACAATGTTCAAAGTGGTCTTCTACCATTCCGGCTGTAAATACTAGACAAAATCAACGATCAGCAATCCCAGTTCTAACGCATTCTAGAAACATGCCCCGTAACTTCTATAGAGAAGTAGTATGCGCAATTATGGCTGCGAGCAAAATCGAGTATCGGAGTGATTCGATTGAGGATTAGGCTCTGATTCCTCAGATTCGACGTGAGTGCTGTAGAATCACTCATTATTACTTCACAACACCAAAGAATGTATTGACAAATCTACATCATACTGAACGGTATTTGCAAAAATATTTCAACTGTAGGCTACTTAAGAACCTAAATCATTGCGTGATCCTATCACCAACAGCCACAAGGGCAGCTCTCAAACTATACAGAGCATATTATTGTTGTTGCTAAGTCTGTAGATGTCGTATCGCTTCTAAACTATGAAAGACAACATAAACATAATTCAATAAGTTATCTTGGCGCCAGTCAGTATTACATAGATACCACCATCGTAACTGCTCAGATAGGCATTTCTATTCGTTAAAAGCCGTTTATAAATACTACAAGAGTTGTACAGTTCTGCCTATGTACCAAATAGCAATGAATGCCCTCGAAGTGTATCTCAAAAATGACCTTCATCTCCGCCCACACCAGTAGTTGTGTGGAGAGTCAATGCGTCACGCTCAACGAAGCTCACCTGAAACTAGAGTTTCATATCTTATACAAACACGTCGTATTTAGTGCGTGTAATGGGAATGGCAGGGTCCACTACACTCGAATCAAAATCACATCGGACGCAGACGGTTAATTCAAATTTAAAGCCACATGCATTTCCTAAATTCCTATCAAATGAAACTAGCAATAGCTAGTCAATCTTTATTGACAATGTTGAAGTTGATTATTATGGGGGTGGTGGTTCATGGTGAAACCCACGGTTGTAATGACTCGAGTCATGACTCGACTCGAGTCAGACTCGAGTCACGATTTTCCTGTGACTCGACTTGACTCGAGTCATTTTCTTGAAATGGGAAAATGACTCGACTCGACTCGAGTCAATATTTGGATTGACTCGACTTGTACTCGAGTCATTACGCATGACTCGACCCAAGTCAATGACTCGGCATATTTTATATGACTTGAAGATGAATAAATTTGCGAATCGTAATGGCCAGTTCAACACATCTGACGAATTCTGCCGACATTGCTATTAGTCACCCCTGCTTTCGTTTCACTCGTCTGATATCCGATATGCCGCCACAAAAACAACAGACAATGATACCATAGTGTCCTATATGGTGTCGACACAAGCAAATCTCACGGCTCAGTGAAATTGATTCACGTCACAATTTCCATTTGGCTACAGGCAATTTGACGGTCATTTTTGACCGGCTTGCCGAGCATTAAATTTGGTAAAACGGGTATCAATCGAAAACTGACTCTGCACCCATTACGAAAATATAAATTTTATTCCGCTCGGGGCCCTGGAACTCCCACAATCAGCCTCGAATTTTTCATTGTTGTGTAGATTGGCATTGAGACGAAACAATGCTGCCTAGCACTTTTGCTCTTGAGCTACTCTCTCGTTTCGCCAGACAGCATTGTTGCGCCCCAATGCCAAGCAGGGTCGTACCAACCCTGCTCTCAATCTACAACCATGCGAATAGGCACATCCTCACTGTAAATTTATATAGATAATTAACCTACGTAGGTTAGTTATCTATAGTCAATTACTTGCACGCATTGGTTGAAGCATTGAAAAATTCTATTTCAAAGCGTTTTGCAGGAGTGTTTGAGAATGTGAACATGATCACAACTGATGCGTCTTTGGATAGGCCTATCGGTAATCCCGAACCGTTTGGTGAAACCATCTACCTCACATCTTGCGTGCTCGATCCGAAATTTGCTTTCCATTGGCTTATGGATCTAAATTGCTCAGAACAATCCCGCATTGCACTGCGGCAGAAAATAATCGAGTTGACTCAGATGGTCAAGTACTTGGAAGAGACTGATAAGCTCATGTGTAGATTTGAAAGCGATGATTCTTTGCATTTTTGGGCGACTCGAAAGAATGAGTATCCAATGCTCTTCAGTGTGGTTCAAAAATGCTTCTCGATTCCTGCATCTAACGCACCAGTGGAACGTGTATTCAGTAGAGGTGGATTTATTTTAAGGCCATGCCGCTCTAATATAGGCCTATCTGAGGAGCTCCTTTCCACTTTGGTTTTAAAGTGTAACTCATCATTGATTTGATCTGCTGTCTGTGAAAGCACACAATACCCTCTGTCCATTTGAGGTTTTGTTGGTATGTGCATTGTGCACGTGAGAAATAATGAATGGCTAATGCCGCGTGATGTTTGTACAATAGGACTGTTCAAATGCAATTTGGAAAATCTTAAGTAATATCAACAGGTATCTGTTTTTTTCACTGCATAATGCACATTGCACATAGCTGCATGCGCGCTTTTACAGCATGCTGGTCTGTTGTAAATACCTCTACATAAACATGCATCTGTTGATTCTCTATCAGCTGGTATCTTGACGTGAATTGGTTGGTTCTCTATCAGATAGTATATAGACGTGAATTGGTTGGTTCTCTATCAGCTATTTATGAGCTATCGTCGATGTGCTCATCATAAAAACTGAATGCTTGAATTGCTGTTGTATCAGACTGACAAGACAGATATTTGATTTTAAGTTCTAACTTAGTGAAGTTATCTGTAGCATCGGTAGATGAGGCCAGGACCTGTCCTTTAACTGCCTAAATAAACACGTGCCAAGACTCTGATATGGACGAAATGAGCATGTTTGGCATGCAAGGAATTCGATATCACCCAAGCAGGATTGAAAACATGAGTTGAACATGACTTCAATACTGTGACTTGGACTCGACTCGAGTCATAACACTATGACTCGGACTTGACCCTTTAAACGGTGACTTGGACTCGGACTCGACTCGGTGCTGAATTGAAAATGACTCGGCTTGTCTCGAGTCAAAACCACAAAAGTAAGATTGACTCGTGACTCGGATCCATGTGACTTGGTTACAACCCTGTGAAACCCGATTAGTCACCGGTTATCACGATAATGGGTTTATTCCGTATCAGAGCCAATGCGACACCTTTGACGAGCATATCCATGTGGGATCGATGCGTGCATTGAAAGAGATACTGCAGTCTGAAATCCGGTTTCCCTTTCTTTTAAACGCAGGACTAGATCCTGACCGGTTTTTGATTTTTGATAAAGTCGATATCTACCCCCTTCATCGATACATTTAGCAGATATTTAAAAATAAGGCATCTAAATTTTATTAACGCGCATTTCCACAACTCCAGACCAGTTCCAGGGTACTCAACTGATTTGCCTATTTGCACTGATTAATCATGTGGTTATGATTTCAGAATACTCAATAGTTTTCCAAACGATACCTAGGATACTTACTTTTCAACTTATTCGGAAATCCTCGTTTCTACTTGTATACTTGAGTGGAAGTGAACGACGTTAGTTACACTTCACCTTGAGTACCGACGGGGCCTACGGTATCAACTATGACTACTCTGAATACTTCAGCTTGTACGGACGATTCCCAAATCAAGCGTATTTTTTCGCAGCACAACGAAATCACGGTTTTCCCGCTATCGGCACGAACCCAATCGTCAGTCCTCGTACGTCTTCAGCAGGGTTCTAACCATGTCACAAGGCCCCGAGTCAGAAGTCAATCTCAGTTTTACAGTTTTGATTCGAGTCAAGTCGAGTCATTCTGAATTCACCACCGAGTCAAGTCCGAGTCCAAGTCAACGATCAGAGGTGCTAGTCCGAGTCATGGTATTATTACTCGAGTCCGAGTCCAAGTCATCGTGTTGACTGTTCAGTTTCCAGTTAAAGTCTTCTTAAACCCACTTTTATAACTGTGTTTGGTGATATCAAATGGTTCGCAATATAAGATACTGAATTTCCCTCAATTTTAGCTGTTTCTGGTCGCATTTTCAAATACTACTACCAATAGACGAAATACCAATAGGGTGGTTGCGTTACTATTCTGTGAAATGACAATGAAATGTCGGTCATATGACTTGGTTAGAGTCATGCGCAATGACTCGAGTTCAAGTCGAGTCAATGCACAGATTGACTCGAGTCGAGTCGAATCATTTCCGTAATTAGAAAATGACTCGAGTCAAGTCGAGTCATCAGAAAATCGTGACTCGAGTCAGGATCGAGTCGAGTCATGCCTCGAGTCATTACAACCCTGGTCTTCAGACGGGGCATTACCGACTTGCCAACCACCTGCTTCTAATTGGGAGCCACGAAGACGAGCTATGTCGACCTTGCCAGCGGCATGAAACTGTGGAACATTTCCTCAGTCATTGCCCAAAATATTCATGCGAACGGGAGTACCTGGAAGGCGTAGCTCGGGAACACGGCGTGCCTTTCTTCATAGGTAACATACTGACCCATCCCGCCACGATTTCCTCGGCAACAGAATTTCTTTTGTTGTCGGGAAGAGAGATTTAATGGCATAATGCATATATAACTAATTGACCTGATGCACAAGGCCATTGCTGCCGAGCACCAAAAATTCCATACCAACAACAACAACTTCGGCTTATAGGCTGGAATACAACAATATTCCAAGTCTAGCAGTCACAGATTATGGGTCTCTCACTCCCTTCCACCGTGCTGTGACGTCTCGAAAAATGCCGATTTGTTTCTACCTTCAATTGCCGATACCGATATTTCTTTCAAAGTGCTATATCGACTCCATATCATTGGCGAAGCGATAAAATCGGTCTGGCTATACACATGACTGCAAATCAATCAATGTAATTGATGTCGCGTAAATGACACCAGCTACTACGTAAAGATGTTGATACTTTCAGCGATTCTTCAATAAATAAGCCTCGATAATAGCTATAATTCCGCTTTAGATGTCGGACTAACCGAGCTGAGTGAGAAACAGAAATTGTGGTAATCTTAATTCAGACCAAAACACGACCGCAACAATGTCAGCGTTCCTAGTTGTAAGTAATGGTGGTGCTCCTCGCAACCTAACCGTAGTCTTGCGACACCACAAGCATGACGCGCAATAACATATTTGTAGCAACCAAAGTTCAATTTTAGTCACTGATGCTTCTAATAATAGATCGCATGGAGAGCAACAGAAGAATGTCCGTCCTAATCCAATTTCGAAAGAAGTCGATTAACTTCCGATAACGTAAGTATGTGAGAGTGGTTAATTTGATCTTGAGAAATCTCGTACAGTGGATCTAGTAGAAGCGTTCTCCATGAATAAAGTGATTTACCGTATGCAGTAACCGAGAGAATAGTTGAGGATTCATCGTAATGACGTTGATGAGAATGTGGCGATTCCATCGCGTTTGCCCCTGGCAATTAAATAACTGAGCGTAATATTAAACATTCACCGAAAGTCATCATCTTACAGTTACGATTAGCCGAACATTGGCAGCAATGACTCAGTACATTCACAGTTAAGCGGTAAACACATAGGATATCAACCTGGTAAAATCTAAAAAAAATATTGTCATTCCGACATTACTGCTCTAAAAATAAATAAAAAGTCAGATTCCACGTTTCCAGATTAGGACACGCCATGGACATGCAAGATTACGGTATGACAAGCAAATGCTAGATTGCGAAACATCAGTTTCAAACGCTATGATGAGCCATACTTTGATGAATTAGTTCATATGGGCGAAGGGCGACAATGTGGTATAAACGGAACCACGCCAAACCGCGACCTAAATTATATCCACCGATACTTTCGTGAAATTATACTGGTCATTCTGTATCCACTGCGCGCGAAGCGCGACGAAATTCTTGGCTTTACTAAACTTTTGTGAAAATTAAATGTTGATACTCCGTGAAAACAGCCTCGAAATTTCTCAGGCTATCTTCCTGATTGGAAGATTGAACTACTTCTACTTGACAAACTGAAAATAGCGAAAAGTAAGTAAGTAGATCACGAAATATTACGAAGTAGAAGTAGCGAAAATCAAATCTACTTGAGTAAGTAGCAGAAGTAGAGGAAAGCTACTTGAGTACTTCGAAAAAGTAAAAGTACTTCGTTACTGACCACCACTGATTATACTATAGGATATTATAGTGATTCTTATTGTCTTCGCTCGCAATCTGCATTGCGCAGTACAATCCGTGACAAGTTATTTTAAATAAAATTCTTACCAACGGGGAAGTAAGTCTATCGTCATGAACAGCGCATTGACTACGTGATCTTAATTACCATTTTCAGAGCATGGCATACAGTTCAATCGCTGATATTTCTATTAATAGTAGTTTGCAACTGTGAAATATTTGATATGATTCTATTTCGAATAAAATCGATAAAAATCCGAGAACATCACCCTTTTAGGGCGGTTCATATGTTCGCAGGGAATCTCGTTAATTAATCTCCGACGAAACGACCACCAACAATAACCGATTCGCTGAATGATTGCCCAAAAATAAGCGAACGAGAGAATTGTTTATGATGCACCGGAATGCTGCAGATTTAGAATGCCGCGATCTGGTAACGTTTGCCCCCTGGCGGTGAGATAGTTATGACTCGGCTCGTTTGCCAAAATACTGTTGAACTTTCCCCTCAATTCATCATAACAGTGACAACAGTGACTAAGCAGCTCAACAAAGCCGCATTCAAGAACAGTCTGCCGAATGGTCTACTTTCTACATTTGATACGAGCAGATCGAAGAGAAATGCAACAAATGATTGAACATTATATAAATCTGATGTTTTACAACTGTCCAGTTTCCATCAAATTTATTGGCTATAGCAGTGGTTCTCAATCTTTTTGTCTTCACCGACCCCTTTTGGACAGTCACGGATCCCCGTGGACTCTATCAATTAGTGTTTATTTAAAATTTGATCAATAATCCTGCAATCATCATGTATTTCCTGTGCAAATATCAACTGTAGGCTAGTGATAAACAGCAACAAATTGACTTTTCTTGTAAATAACATCAAAATGCTTGAATATTATATAAATCTGATGTTTTACAACTGTCCAGTTTCCACCAAATGTATTGGCTCTAGCAATGGTTCTCAATCTATTTGTCTTCGCCGACCCCTTTTGGACAGTCACGGATCCCTGTGGACTTTCTCAATTAGAGTTTGTTCAAATTTTGATCATTAATCCTGCAATCATCATGTATTTCCTGTGCAAATATTAACTGTAGGCTAGTGATAAACAGCAACAAATTGACTTTTCTTGAAAATAACATCGAAATGCTTGCATCAGTATTAAGTATTAGTATAAGTAATAAAATAAATAAGTTTGTACCAGTTAGGATTACTCATGTCAGACAGTCATTATGTAGATGTGAGCTTAGCAGTTATATGAACCTTATAAACTCTCTCATGATTTTCCGAGTTTAGAAAATTACAAATAGGGTAAATTTGATATTGCAAATGTAGAGGTTTCGCGGACCCCCGAACATACTTCGCTCACCACTATTTGAGAACCACTGGTTTATAGTTTGCACACGTTACTTATGTGTAATGGTATTTGTTGACAGCCTGACGCTGCTATGTCAAAGGAATAACTTTCGATTGAAACAATGATCTGAAACGTACTCGAGTATGGGGTTTCAAACTGTAGGCTAAGCCGGGGGCTAAGATTATAAGCTACTTTTAGCTGTTGATTCGAGAGGAATACTTTTCGAAGAACGAGGTAGGCCAACATCTTCGCGATTGGCGGAAAATTCAAAATAGCACTACAAATTGGTGCGGTTTCCGAAAATAAATTCAGTCACCGTTGTACAGAGGCTATTTATCCAGGTTAGAAACTTCACCAAAAATGTAATGCAAACATACCCCCAAACTACTTTCTACGTTACAAACCAACTTTCTACTTTACAAAACTGTAAAGTAAAGGTATTATAAGTAGTCAAAAACATAAATGCCTGAGTTAGTATAGTGCAAGATGGCAAAAAGTAAAACAGGAGCTCCGTGCAAATACTCTGGCTTCTAATAATAGAAGTCAAAAAGCCGAATATCTACGTGACCTAACCTATTTTGTACTACATAGAAAGCGACCCGATAACATCAGAATGTCGGGATTGCTTGTTTGTGTGCGAGGAATCTTGTTGTTCAATCTTTGAAAAAACGATGACCGCAACATCGTAAGATTACTTGCCGAGAGATTTATGACTCGTCAGAATACGTGGATCGATCATGTCACGATTCCGTCCATGAAATTGTATGAATATAAATATATGCATGAGCTCTTCACAATAATAACATAAATTCCCGCGATTTAATCAAAACAGCGCTACAGGAACAAGCAGCTAATCTGATCGGCAAGTCAATTAATACGCCGTTGAGCAGAGAAGTCACTGCATGCCGACCAGATTTATGCTATAGATGATAACATTTTATGGCAGTCGACGTGTTTACCATAGAGCCCATTTGGTTGGTTTCCTACCGGCACGAATTTCCTTCAAAGATAGGTCAAAGCATTCGACATACGTTAACCAGGTAACAGAAGGTGGCTACTTTAATATATGCTAGATGCTAGATATATTTGTGACTAATGCAAAACGAAACAGGACACGACTACAAACACCCCCCAGTCTTTGAAACTGTATTCAGTTACCGCGGATTGTTGTTGTTGTTGTGGTATTTATGGTGTTTTTCGACAACCATGCTCATCTACAGCAGGCCAATCTTCTTCATTTTTGTCCCGTAGATGCCGATTTGTAGCACGGCAGACTTATAGTCTTTTGTAAGACATTCCTCACAATGATGAGATGTCGAGAAGGAGCCTACAACCTCCAGCCCTTAGGCAGGAATTCTAGAGTCGAACTATAGGTCGGACGCGAACCAGCAACTCATTGATGTTGCAGCAGTGGATTTTAGGCTATCTCGTCACCCATGTCACCGATTTGTGGGCAATGGTGTACTGTACGCAGTCGCAATGACACAATCACTCGTGAACGTGATGTAAATATATCCTAAACCGCTTTCTACTGCACAAAATCAATGTTTCAAAAGAAAGTTGTTTTACTTCTGAAATATTAATGGCATCTTTCACTCGGGATTAGTCGTGACGACGTGCCCTGGAAGTTAAAAAGTATCAACCTGTTGCTGTTGTATTTGTTGTTGATTATGCTTGCTTGACGATTACATTCGTCAAAATACAAGATTCCTTTTAATACAATAAATCGTTTAAACTCAAATGTATGGAAAATTCAACAACGTATGAAAAAAATCAGTCCGTATGTCCGCAAGTTCATTAAAGTGAGAGCGATATTTTATTCCGACACGTGTTAATGGTGCCTCCGGTGTCTATGATTGCGACATTTCAATAATTAATGGCTGACGCTCTCTACTTCGTTGAACAATTTACTGAATCTGCCATTCTCAATTTGATCAGGTGAGCTGGTCCCGTCCGCAATGTCCGGTTTGTAGCCGGAACAAAATCGATTGACATTATCAATATTATTATAAGTAATGGCACATTGACGGTGGTGCTTAACGTCTTTTTCAGGGTTTGTGCACCACGACACGAATATTTGTAATGTTCATATTTCTTTGCCTTTCGTAATCTTGAGGAAGACTTTGACTCTTTCTCTCATTCAGACGTCCGTCTCTGTCGATTCAATGCGTTCCCATGGTGGTCTTTTGCTACCGACTTGTAGCACGGCTCACTTTGGGGCTGGGCTTTACAACGTACTATACGGTAGTAGTGAAGTCGGAGATGAGGAGTCCAGAGAAACTTCCGGCAGAACCGTGATTCGAAACCACTTCCATTGGTGTCGTGACTACAATGATTAGATTTACCAACTACGCCACTCGCTTCTCCAAAAGACGTTTGACATCTTTTCGGCAGTCTATTCGTGTCAGCTCTGTGGTAAACGGTCGAAAACATTCCTGACATTGTTGTATCCACCTATGGCTTTGACGACGTTTCGACCAAATTTTCTATTTTGAAGCTACTTCCTTGAGTACATTTCAAAGATTTATTTTCAATTTCCACTTAAAGTATATGTAATGGGTATCGCTACTTCGACCTGTATTTGAGTGGTAATATACGTGGGAGCTTCTACTCCTACTTGAGTACCAATGAAGCCTGCTTTAACCTGCCGTGGATGGTCAGTAGATATGTTCTGCTTGAGATATTCAAAGTTACTGAAAGAATGTTATCAACGGGTTCTGTTCAGTTACCACAATGAGATACGTAAACAGCTTGCATCTACTTATGGTAATAAAGGCCAAGCTATACTTCGTCCTAAAACACCTTTTTGGGTACATTATAAAAGCTCGGTGAAAGTATGACACCAATAAAAACTCTGTTCCTCGAAAATAATATCTCGTGATGCAATCTCAAGAACCTGCGATGTTTTATTGTAAACAGTGTAGACTCCGGAAACCTCCGATCTGAGAACTTGAAAAAATGACTCTCCTAAAAAAGGGGCGTGAAATCCCGCCTATTAATACAAACAGCGCTAAATCGTATATAACCCGAATATCTGCCGGACCTGTGTAGATGATAGTCGGCATAGCATGCCGCGCATGAAGATAAGCGGGTGTGCTTTGATTGTCAAAGTATTCAGAATTTTTACTCAAAGCAGTAGAAGAATTCAGACATGGACAAGCACATAATTCTAGCTGTCACATGGATTTATAATACGGGCGAAATGCTGGTTGTCTAATTCACATTTAATTCCTGAAATCTTTCAATGGTATCATTTGAACTCCAAGCTATTTCGCGATTTCCTAAAAATGCTGCAGCAGAACTGTGCAGTGCAAAACGAGCCAAAAAGCTTGATATAAAGACATTTGCCATTTTCGTGCTTATTAAAATGAGCTCTGATTGATATGAACTGAACTTTTTGTTGTATTTCTCTCCAATCCCGTGTACAATTCAATTTACAAGCTTTTCCGAATTCACAAGTTCTGATTCTAATCGAATTTGCTCAAGCTGAAAATTTTAAAGCTGTGCCATTCCGGTGGGGATAAGGTCGTAACTTTAATACTCAATTGCAAGTAAAATTAGCTTGTATACAAGCCAAATCTGCATAGAGCGAAAGTAGGACAGAAAATGTCCGAAAACTATTCCAAGAAGTAGTTCAAAAAATAGGTCTGGTCGGGGGCTCGCATAATAATAATTAGTTACCCGGATACGGCTATTCTCGAGATTACAGCATATATCTTCGGACCAAAAATGACTCTACAAATAGGTACGATCTTCAGGAACCGCATGATATATTTCACGCGCTTCTTTCGATAATTTAACTCCCGAAAGCGATGGACCCATATCCAAAAACGACTTTAAACTTATTAACATTATAATTATAAAAAGTGAGTAGCGTTGCTTAAAAAGTGTTGAAGTCGACGTGAAAGTAATTTAAAACACATAACCACCTCACTAAGTAGTGAAAATGGTGTGTGTATACACCAAAAACTATATGTTCTTAGTCACTTACTCACCTAGACTTTTAGTATTGTGTCACATTTGCAAAAATAGCATTTTGACTCTTGTTTATGATTATGAGCTTCAGGCAAAATCAATTCTCTGCCGCGTTCCAGATTTATCACTGTATACTTCTGCAGTCTGTATAGATCGAAATGCGATTCCACGCGAGTTTGATTCTACTTTTAGCGGCGGGTGAGTATGACATATGACGTGGTCGCTGACGTGACCTACATCAATGTTTACCATTACAGTCGTGTGCAAAGCAAGTTCCACGAATGGACAGCGAACGGATCGTGGATTGGTGAGTAAGTCGCAGTCGTTACGCGTTTAGCAGCCGACAACGCTCTTCTTTTCACCGCCCTTGATGCATTTCAATACATCCCAAAATGCCATATACACCGTACTAAACATAGGTCGTCAGATGTGAAGAAATGTTGTATTTGTTTGATAATATCAATTTGGTTTCGTCTGTACTGAAGAATTTGATCATGTGGTCATGTTTCAGACAGCTTTCTCTTCTGCTTGAGATAAGCAAAACTAGTAGAGTGGTTATGATTTAGACGACGTCGAAAATACCCACTGATTAACTGCCACCCTCTGCGAAACCGCGACCAAATCTACTTCATGAAACAATACTCAGTTGAGGTGCTTTCGGGACGTCTCAGTAATCGCTACTTCTATATGTACTTGAGTAGATGTTCTCGTCATTACTTTTAGTTCTACTCGAGTAGCATCTCAAGTGAAACTACTTCGTTCCTCTTCGGAAATCTACTGTTCGTTGAGCGGTTATAGCTAGAAATCAATGGTTATGATATTACCAACGTTATGACATTCGTGGTTTATCTGGACTATATAATTCCTGAATAATGATTATATAATTTCATGTTTTTCTTCATTGCTGTAGTACGTGGACTCAAAGTTGGTTAACAGCGGATACAGGGTGCGTACGCCTAATCGTCCACAGAGGTACTCTCAGACATCCTTGACAAATTACTGGATTTCTCTGTGGCTCAGCAGTAAGTATGAACATGTGTTATCAGAATATATCAGGGATCGGTAACCAATGACACGCGTGTCATTTGCACAAGTCACATGCGGGTTAATGTTTGTCCTACCTCCTAAATCAGTCGCATTTTTCGAAGCAGAAGTTTTCAAAAATTATAAATCATGACTGGAACCAACGAGTTACCGTTTTTGGTGACCCAATACGCCAGTTTATAGAATACCACAACTAATATATTCTACTTATGTCTTAATCTTATCGCAATTCATGAAATATCATCACAAGCGTAAAATCGGTGCGGTAAGACGCAACGGCGGCTCTCAGATTTCAGCTCAATTGTTCGGATTTCTTGCCTAGTTCGAAAACTAGGAACGAAATCGAAATCTTGCACATACTACATACTACTTCATGCTGCGACTAATAATAATATTATACCCCTAATCCCATTTTTATATCATGAAAACGTAACATCACTCTATAAAATGCAGTCAATGTCACCACAAATATGCGCAATGTTTACAAGTGATTTAGATACCGTGGTATATCCAGGGACTATTTACCATGTACTTTCAATGGCAATTTCTTCTATGAAAGCGATACCAATTTGGGCTACCCCGAAATTGGTGTCTCTAAAGTGCAGTTTTGAGTTGAGTTTCTAAGAGCAGTTTTGCAGCGGTAGATTAGAGTATAGATCAGGGGCGGGCAACTTCTCGAGTCAGCGGGCCGGATATAGGAAAATTGAGTACTTGGCGGGCCGGATTGCTGAATCGATACAATATTCGTCCATTTATCCACATTCCACATATACAAGGAATAAATCGCATTTAATGAATACATTTTAACGACAGTAATGTCACTTCAATGCCATTTCTCGCCGATAATGACGACGACAATGTGGCTTTGAGAATAGCCTTGTCATACATGCGCCGCCATGTCTGCTTCTATCTGATCAATCAACACACGGTGCAATCCTCAATTAAGATTTCAAGGAGTTCGATAACCCCGGTACCCCTAATTTACCAACACATATATTCGTTAGGGTTGAGTAGGTGACGAGATAGCATCGTTGTTCAACTGTGTGGCCTGAGAAATCTCGATAATGAATTCATGCGGTCCGCGACCTCTACGAAATTTGAAAAGTAGCCCGCGACCCGTTTTGAGTTGGCGATCCCTGATATAAGCAGTGTTTTCGTCTTACAAAAGCCTAGAAGTGTGCCGTGCTACAAGTCGGCGGTTACAGAATGAGAAATAAGAAATATCAGCCTGGTGTAATTGACCATTGTAGTCGACAAACACCATGATTACCACAAACGACATTAGGGTTGAGTACATCCGAAATGCCGATAATGCAAGTCTTCTCGCTTCGACGAACTTACGCGTAAGCTCCACTCTAGCACGCTGCGCATATACGTATATAATAACATGCACTAAAATTTGACGTTGTAAGCAAGTAGTGGGAAATCTCGGCAGACTAGGGCCGCAGGCCACATTATCATGTAAAACGGAAAACTGTTCGCGGGCCGGACAAAATCCCTTCGCGGGCCGGATCCGGCCCGCGGGCCGTATGTTGCCCACCCCTGGAGTAGATGATACTCTTGGAGATACAAAACTTCAATATGTAATTGTATAATATTATCGTATTGAAATAAACCCGAATATTTTCGTTTGAAACTCATTTGGGGTAACCGTCAGCAACTATCGGAGAATTGATAAGTGAAAGTGCAAGTAATCTAACCATGTTGAGTACTGAGAAAATGTAAAGGCACTTCGTTAGCGACCAATTATATACAAATCATTCGCACGTGAGTTGTTGATACTTAGATATTCAGACAAATTTCCGACCCTTAAACTATAATTTCAGCATCGGACATCGGGATATATTCCAATATCCCTCAAATTGTCCTTTTCAGATTTATTGGAAAGCTCTTATGACTGGGTGGAGTACGAGGGTTGTCGCTATCGAGTCGGACCGAATGTAGCGACCGCAGAAGAAGCAATATCGGATTGCGCCAAAGTTAGCGATGGACACCTTGTTCACATGAACATCAGAACTGCCGACGACCGCCTGTGAGTGTAATTAAATTCAAGCAAAATGGCGTCAGATCTGGCGCAAGCCGGTGACGTAAGCGGCGGTGGTCGAAATAGTCATAGTCTCTAAAATAAAAGAAGACGTAACGGTGTCAATGTCTACTGAGCTACCACTAAAAGGACTACTTTCCAAGAGGTGTAAAAACTACCTCAAGTTGAAGTAGACTATGATAGGTCTGAAAAGTATTCGAGCGGATCGTTTCAAAACCTATATTCGGCCTGGGAACGACGCACGTTTTAGCAGTTATTAAAATTTGACTGCGTTCGGAATCGCAAGAGGAAATGTTTCGTGACTGCTGCATGAATGATTGGAATATCATAGAGAACTATCCAGGCACACTCTGTGCCACTGTGTCCTCGGCAATACATCTAACATGCGTGAGATAGTTTAGGCATGTCTTGAAATAGGTACTTCGACTTATCGTTCAGAATCATCTATGATTATTATGACCAGTAATCAGAGGTGGTCAATGACGACGTATAGCTACTTTTGACGTGCACTCAAATTGTTTTCACCTTTGCTTTGCCTACTAAGGCTCCGCCTACCTGCTATACTCACTCCACTGATCGTGCTTTACACTTCGTATTCTTTTAATGTTGTAAATTAGGAAACAATATTAGGGTATATTTGCATCAGTTTTCCGTGTCAAATAGTCATGCGGTCGTCGAAATAGCTGGAAACTGAACTAACACTGTGACTAAATATATTTTTGAAAATTGCACATATTAGTAGCTCCATTAATGGTTCGGGTTGGTCGCGAAGTTACACTTCGCAATTTCGTAAGAATATTCGCGTCCGATTAACTGCGACAACTGCTGACTTGAGTACTTTTCAATCCCTTTTCAGCTCGAATTGGTTTTGACGTGTCTTGCAAATCACCACTGCTACTTGTAATTGAATATAATTTGCGACGTGAGCTGTATACTTCTAGCTTAGTAGAAATTAGAAAGGCTGAATACTTGTGCATGTCTAGGTTCGTGTGCTGGATGTCTGATTTCAACGACTATTTTTCTAATTTTTTCATTATATCACGAACTTGCAGTTTTCTGGAAGGATGAAATTATCAACAATAAACGGAACTGAGCCGAACCCTTTCCTACTGTAACAGATCATCATTCTTCCTCGTTTGAAATCGTTTTCGTGATTTCAGTGTGCTTTTCCGTGATCTATTGGGTCTGTCTGAAAATGTTTGGATCGGATTGAAAGACACCGACGGAATAGGGACCGCGAGTCCCGTTTGGCTCGACGAGTCGCCTTACGTCACTGAAAGGATGACATTCGAGATCCCGCCGACAAGCAGGAAATTAAACATCGGCGCCGCAATTTCAATCTCGTACAGAAACATCATGTTTGCCCCGCCTGCATCGAGATACCACTACGTGTGTGAGGACTGCGCAGTTTGAAGGCACATAACATTGTAGTTTGCGCATCTTTGACAATGTCGCGTTATCGCATTTTAAACGTATTCCGTCAATCCATGTCTTTATGTATTCGTTGTATTTTGCGGGTCCGCTCGAGATTAACAAAGACTCAGAAATGCTATTGCTATATCCAGGTTTTGTTTTCCATTGCAGTACTGTTGTTGCTGTTTTGGGTATCCATGGTGTTACGAACTGTGGTCATTTACACCAGGCTGATATTTCTGATTTCCATTCCTGGTCTGTTGATTTGCAGCACGCAGACATGGACAACTTGATAATTCTAAATCTCTAGTTGGAATAATGAGAACGATATCCTAATTTAATTTGTGAGGTGCATCTTAGTTCTATTTTTAATTCCAATCGAATTTCTGGTTTTCCTGAAAATGTAACATGAGAACTGCACGGTGCGAATTGATCCAAGCTTTCTGTACAGACGTTTGTTATTCTACTGTATATGAGAATGGGCTCTAATTTGATATGAACGGAACTTCATTCAATGTCCAACTTTTCGCGAATTCGGTAATTCCAATTCAATATTGCGTCAAATTTGAAAAAAAAAACTGCGTAACTATAATTCTTATTCTAATCAAGTTTGGAAAAGATGCAAATTTTCTAGTTGTTCAAGTCTGCTATGGCAAAGACTCAATTTTCGTTTTAGGCTTTTGTAAGACACCGCTTGCGCGCCATAGTGGATAGATAGCGTAGTGGTATAATCCACAGCTGCAACACTAATAGATTGCGGATGTGAGTCCGACCACGGTCGATTCTAGAACTCCTATCTAATTGTTGGAGGCTCGGCTAGGCTCCTCCTCGCCATCTCATCCGTGTAAGCGGTGTCTTACGAAAGCCTAGAAGTTAACGGTGCTGCAAGTCGGCAGCTACGGAATAAAAATCAAGATATCCCTGATGTAAACGACCATAGTAGTCGACAAACACCACGAATACCAAAACGAAAACGCCGCTTTCACGGATCACATTTATCACAGTAATTGACAGTACTTTTGTGTATTGTGTCTATCTTGGTCGTATGGGCCGGGATTCTCACAACGAATCTTACAATAAAGGAAAGGCTTAATCTGAAAGTAAAAGCAGTGCGGTACGTGTAGCATGGAGCCAGTTCTCGCGTTCTTCAGGATTTGGGCAATTTGCCTTTGGTTAACTGCATTCCCGCCAGCAGTTGGTAAACAAAGGACGCCAACTGGCGGCACATGATATCCGTGCATGTAAACATTTAAGTCACGATGCTCGAACATTCCACTGAATGAATACTGATGTGCGTTCGAGTTTGTTGGATTGCCATCTGATATGTCCATTTAGCCTGCTGACATATTCCACTTCATTTCAATCGCTTGTACGTTTTGTGTTATTTTATGTTATTAGTTTTGATTCAGTGTACATTCCTCTTATATTATACACATGTTCCAGGCCAAGGTGGGTGTTTGATTGAAATACTATTGAATGGCGTTTCGTCTTCTTCCTATCGATTCATTTATCGAAATCTCGCGCTGTTTTGCAACGATTACATTATTACTAGGACGATTATTTGACATGTCAAAAAAGTCAAAATTCATTACTGAACAAGACTACGTGGGAATTGGTTCTTATGTCAAGAAGCGCATGATGAAAAATGTGATGTAGACAACATTGTCAGAATAAGGCAACACGATGTGTCACCAGTAGTGTACGCACAACTTCGGTGTTCCCAGCTAACAACTGCTGCTGTTGAACGGTCTTTTTCCATTCTTAGTAAGGACAGACACTTTCTACTCGAGAATGTAGAAAAGTATCTTTCATTGTATTACTACAAATTTTAAATATTTTTACAATAATGCATGATGCAACTACCGGAATTATTCTTCACAGGTCCATATTTTTTAAATAAGGTTTTTTCCATGTAAACATTTGTCCGTTTCTCGGTGAAAAAGTTTTCTTTCATGACAAACTACTTTGTCGGAACTGCCAGTTCTAACCAGAAATGAAGATAAGTAGTACAATTCTAACATTGTGTGCGAAAACGCCTACTGTACAAGTACATGCACGAGGGCAAAATTTTGTCGAAGTTAGGTTTTCCAACGTAAAAAAGTAAAAATTTAGATTTTTAGGTCAAAATCTTCCATTTATAGGTAAAAATATTCGCTCTAATTATTACTAAACTGAACTGACATAGGCCTATACGAGTGTCCGTTAGACTCGAAAATAAATCGATTCCAGTTTGACATATTAGCAAATAAAGGCGTGACTCAGTTTTGAAATTCCAATAAATATTTTGAAGAACTTCTTGAAAGTACAGAGCTTCAGTATACAATTGAATAGTATATTCATATTGAAATGAGACCCGAATATTTTCGGCTGACACTCTTCAGGGGTAATCGTCAGGAACTAGTAGAGAATAAGAAAGAACATTGTATATCGATTGTTACGATTGTTGATATACAATGTTCTTTCTTATTCTCTACTAGTTGCTGACTATTACCCCTGACGAGTGTCAGCCGAAAAATTTGGGTTTCATTTCAATATGAATATACTATTTAATTGTATAATAAAGCTTTTGTGTTACCCTTGTAAAATGAAGATTTATTGGCGTCGAAACTATAATGTACCTCCTCCGTCAGTCATGTATGTGCGATTTGATCACGGTAGCGACAAGGACTGCCTCTTTACGCACGTAACTCGACCTCCACGTAACTTAATTTTGTCCAAAAACATCAGTTGCACCCAGCCAGACTCGCGGGGTTTATAAGGTTTGAGTGTAAACATAGAGCTTTGTATTTCTGTGTCACCATTTTCGGCTCTCGATGCGCTGATTGTGATAGGCGAATTCTGTCTCGTATAGAATCCATTTCGTAGTTAGATTTCAGGGCGCAGTGTGATTTTTAGATTTACCTATTGCTTACGGCGAGGTCGTTTGAGTTACTACATTGGGCCGAGTCGATTGGTAACAATGTAGATTCACCACTTGTTATGTAACGCAATGTCGCGATGTTTCAACTGAGAAAACACCACAATCATATAAGATATACAGTGATCAGATGGTGTCGGTTCCGTTTACGCAATAGCTTTGACGAAATCCGTAATCAGTCGAACAAGCCCGCTCGCTGAAGGTTTAAAATAGGCAGTAGGGAATATTAGTGTGGGTAGTACGAACATAAGTCAAGTTAGCGACATGCAAATAAGTGTTGATACTAGGTAAATTCGCATTTGCATAATCCCGCGACGTCCAGCAACATTTCCCACATTCGAACGAATTCAAGTCGTTACCGCGATGTATAACAAAAGATCCTGACACAAACTTTACCGCGTTACCATTCGTTGAAAGGAGAAATTACACACTGGTATTAATATTTGTCCGATGTGATACGGATTTCATCCGATATAAGATCCCGTGACAAATCACAGCGCAAACCTACGATTGGAGTGGGGTTTGGGCGCTGTTGTGTCTGAAGGGCAATATATCGCGTCCTTGTTACGAAATAATTCGTCTTGTTGCTATGGTTTGTCAGAATTCACCACTATCAAGTTGAGTCCGTGGTCATATGAGCATGCAACAATTGGGTATGGGAAACATGATCATGTGGGTAAAATTCAGATGTGGTCAGTAACGAAGTACTTCTACTTTTTCGAAGTACTCAAGTAGTTTCTTCCACTTCTGGTACTTACTCAAGTAGATCTTTTTTCCGCTACTTCTTCTACTTCTACTTCCTAATATTTAGTAAACTACTTACTTACTTTTAGATATTTCCAGTTTGTCAAGTGGAAGTAGTTTAATCCCCCAATAAGAAATATAGCCTAAGGAGTTTCGGAGCTGCTTTCACTCAGTACCAACACTTGATTTTCGTAAAAGTCATGTAATACCCAGAATTATCGTTGCGCTTCGCGCAGTAGATATTGAGGGACAAATATGTTTTAACGAAAGCATCGCTGAATATTTAGATACCGGGTTGCGTGGACCTCATTGTCGCCTATATCAAATATTTCATTGCAGTAAGTATGGCCCCCATAACGCTTGAAACTACCGTTTCGGAATCTAGCAATTACCTAATATACCTAGCAGCCCGCATGACGTGTCCTAATCTGGAAAAGTGGACTTTGACTTTTTTGAACGTTAAACCTGTTTTAGCTGACCATCATTGGAAATTTCTGGACAAAAGACATGAAATCTATTTTCCGCGTTTTAGAAGTTAAGTATATGTAGTTTTCTTTCAATTTCGAGTGTTATACGTTGAGTTCTAATTATAGTTTCAGTTCTTTTGTCTGTAGAACATCAATTTATAAGTATAAAAGCAAGTGTACTAATGCCTTACATTTTCCGACAAAAAAGCTATACACTATATGTGGCATTTTTACGATCTGCCATATTTTTAATCAACCTATACTAAGCACGCGAACTGTTAAAGCAGTATGCGACACAACTTCTCGTATTGCTCTTCGACTGAGCTAGGGGCCTTATATGGTGGAGGGCGCCATGCCCTGATATTCCCTAAAACGGGGTGTTCGAGTAAACAAAGGATTAGTATCGCATTTCCATATCAATACTATCATTTAGATCCCATGTCGTGGACGACTGCTGAAGTGCTTATTCTGTCAAAAATTGACACCTCCTGGTACGCATCAATATGAATCAAGCTCTCTACACCATCCGCATATCTCCATTTGCAGCTTTTGAGAGTCCTTGCGAACGAATTACGATCGTTTTCATAACTACTTACTTGAGTAGATTTAAACTCACACAATTCTACTTTTACTTCAAGTAGTTTAAAGCTGCTTATGAAAGAAGTACTTCTACTCGCACTCGAGTAGATTTTTTCTTTGTTACTTCTACTTCTACTTGAGAAGCTTTTTCGACTACTTTGACCACCTCTGGTAAAATTACGGGTTTCGCGTGGATTAGTTTTATATTTATGGATGAATTAGGGACTTGGGGTTATGGTTCGGGTTTGAATATATATTGGTGATAATTTCAGGGTTATGTGTGGTGTTAGGGTTAGCTTTGGTGTTATAAAGTAAAATGCTTAAGTGACGCATGCTAAAGTGTCCCATGCTCAACTGCCGTTTTCCATTGTGTCGCAAGCTCACATGTCGGGCGACCATCGAGAGGGCATTACAAAGACACCAGACAAATAACAATTGCGGCTAGTTTATTAATTTTCGGTAAATTGTTAGTGGGTAATCATTGTTAGTTGCGACAGTATTCCTATTAGAGATATTTTAAGTGGTAGCAGAAAATGGACGGTCTGAAAACTGAAAAGGCGGATTTGGAGGCAGTATGACCAGATTTTATGAGACATTGATATTCGCTAATAGCTAATTTGTAAATTATAAGATGCATATTCAAGACTAACGCAAAAAGACTAATGACTGTGCAAATATTCAGTTATCGTTAGGGGTTATATCGCAAACTTGTTATGACAATTTAACCCCTAAACGTGTTACCAACATATCCCAAAACCTCTCTTTGCTTTCAAAATTCCAAGTCTGAAAAGTAAGTAGTTGGGACTTGAAGACTGTGAAATTGAAGCCGTAGTCCAAAGACATAACAGCTTGAGTAATTATACAGTAGAAGTAGGGAATACCTACTTCGGTACTATTGCCTCTTTACTGACAATCTCCAGAGCTACGTTACACATGATTGTAGATGTAGACTCAAATGGATAAACCTGTAAATTTTAATTCGTGGTGCGAACTTTGTGGTAACACCTTGTTTCTAATGTCGGACACATATGATACTATTACAACAATCGATGGGTATGCCATTTATGGTGGTTGGCGGACGTCCTGTGATAAACTCACAATGAGGTCATCCAGCCAGCAAAGAATCAAATATCAGCTTACAAAATACTTGTAGCATCACCTATAAAAGAAATCCGCTCATTCTTGTATCATAATAGTATAAAGTCAGTTCGGTATCGGATCAAGACGGACGTGTCAAGCATCCAATGACGATTTGCATATGGCATACGTGCTTGGAAAAGAATTAACTTTCGACTATTTGCGACAATACTTGGGTCTGAAGTGACTTCAGTAGCGATCCGGATATCATGAGCTTGTTTGGAGCATATTTGTCGTCTGTGCTGTCACTGGTGAACTTTGTGACGGATATCTGCTCGGTTTGGATATACTGGATGCACACGGACGATAGTTTGGACGGTTTCTATGTAGCGCTTATCTCTACACTGATCTTATTTATAAGTCCCATACCTATTACCATGGGTATAGCGTGTACCTTCACCAAAATATCAACTAAAGTGGAAACAACTTTGCGCAAAGCAAAATCGATCGAATTGACATTGACAGCTATACCTCAACTATGGATCAGTTTATACGCTTTATCAGTTGGCGCAAATCTACTTAACGGGGAAAGAACACTGTTACTCGTGTCATCAGCTATGTCGTATTTATCAGTATGCGCGATCCTACCACGTGCCGATAACAGAATTTTAGGTAAAACATTCCAAAACGATTGCATGACTGACTGCGACCGCTTCGTGGTTAACTCCTCAAAATGTGCGATATTTCTGGCGCGAATGTTGTTGCTGGTTTACATGACCTCACAGATAGGATGGAATACGGCTTTGTTTTTTGGGACGCACTGGATTTTGTTATCTGCTTTGTGTTTTTGTGCGATTTCAAGGCATTATACGAATCCGTGTCGAAATGCAATTGACGCGATCGAATCAGGACTTTTGCATTTCTTCTCGTGGGTATGCCCGGTTAAGCGGACTTGGTCTCACTTCTTTATAACGGTGTATTTTATTTTGGAACACATTCTAGCGTGGATTATATTGCTGTGTTTGCCTAACAACCAATCTACTTTTCTCATCGCCAATGTACTGGCATTTCATGTGTTGATGAATACCATCGCTACTTTTTTCATGGTTGCGTATGTTATTAAGAAATAACAGTTCGGATATAACATATCCTGCTACATTGAAGGGTTTACAATTACGCGGGAAGTAATATAAAGTCAATTATTGCATGGAGTCTCGTAGTATTGCGCCCAGCGCATGACCTCACTAGATAGGCCCTTGTGGTGCGTGCAACATATTCCTGCTGTGCGTCAACTTATATACCCGTTTCATTTAATTTCGCAAACAGCTTTTTCATTTCGAAGTATTCAAGGTGATTTATTTATTTCCATTGCCATTCTTGGTCTCTAGTAGACTATTTGTATTTACCGAATGCGTTAATAAAATTCAAAAGTGCCGAAATCGACAGTTACCAGACTGTTGTTCCATGTCAATGAACTACGAAACAATTACTTTAGTATGGAAAAGACATTGTAAAAGAGAGGAGTATTCATCATGGAGTGTGTATACGTCATACATAGAACTACTATAGCATACTCAATGTATATCCATTTTGGTGAATATTGGTTTGAAGAGCTTCTTGGAGGTACAGAACTTCAATATGCAATTGAATAGTATACTCATATTGAAATGAACCCGAATATTTTCGGCTGACACTCGTCAGGGGTTATCGTCAGCAACTAGTAGAGAATTGGAAAGAACATTGTATATCAACAATCGTATCACAAAATATTACGTCAGCAGCATGAAGTTTCGTGAATGATAGAGCGTTCAATGTACTATTTTTAGGCGGTACACGAACTCCTTTTGTTGACAGAGTTTTGATGATGCTGATCAATCAAAGGCCATTAATTCTGCCATCGGCAAACATCTGTTAGATAATCCGATTTGTGCGAATAATTAGCGAGACGACCGATTTCGAATTGTTGGTCGAGGCCGTTCACAATTCCATTTCTGTGCCTAAGAGTCGACTTTTATCGAAATACACCAACCAAAACTCTGTCAACAAAAGAAGTTCGTGTACCACCTAAAATAGTGCATTGAACGCTCTCTCATTCACGAAATTTCATGCTGGTGACGTAATATTTTGTGATACGATTGTTGATATACAATGTTCTTTCCAATTCTCTACTAGTTGCTGACGAATACCCCTGACGAGTGTCAGCCGAAAATATTCGGGTTCATTTCAATATGAATATAATAATCAATTGAATATTGGTTGTACTCGCAGCAAAAAGAAAATGTTGTATTCGGTGCGTACGTCTTCGTATCATTCGTATTTGTGTGACACAGTCACAGCTGCCAGCGCAATGCACATTTTTCCTAATGACATCGTGCCATTTGAAAAATATGACTTCCATTGCCCCAATGCTCGCATCAGAACAAAATCAATTCAGAATTATTATTCATCAAAAGATCCGTGGAATAAACACGAATTGCTAAACAATCAAACATAAAGAATACGTCGAAACAACTTCTTCAACACACTCGATCAACTCCTACCTCGGCCTGCAGGCTCTAATGGGCCGGAAATCATCACAACATTAGGAAATTGCACATGATATGCGCACTATATGAGGCACGAGGTGTCGGACAAACTGGATCATTTACGCCTCTCTTTCGAATCACGTAAAACATAAAAGTTTATCACACATGATAATCTCATAATCGGGGTGTCAAATTTGATTTTAAATAATTATACGTATTGTTAAGTGGTGGTAAGTATGTAAATAACTTCAACGGTATCGAAGTTGCAATATAAGTTTCTCAAAGCCCCTCGTAAATCACACAGGCTAGGGTTTTGGCTTTGGATCAATTCGAAATACAAATAAAATCGTTTCAATAATATATTCATGACAGAAATATATTATAACCCGAAGCTTTTCGAGCTGACACTCTTCAGGGGCAATCGTCACATAATGGGGAATTTCAAAAACATATTTCTGTCATGAATATATTATTAAAATGTACATTAAAGTTCTGTACCCCGAACAGTCTCTTCAAATAAAATCGTGGAACAAGCGTGATGTTCATATTTTGACAGATGGCCCACTGCATACGATAAGTAGCCAACCCTTGACCTACGGAATTATCGAAATATTGGACAAGCAATAAAAATCAAGATACCATTTTCAATACGAGGCACAATGGAAGTAATAGTGTCAGCCAAAACATATACTAGCATTTGAATAGCTTCTTGGAGGTACAGAACTTCAATATAACAATGATTAGCATATTGATATTGAAAGATTACCCCTGACGAGTGTCAGCCGGAAATATTCGGGTTCATTTCAATATGATTATACTATTCAATTGTATATATTATCTAGAATGTATTCCAGTTTCATACTCTTCTTTCTCCTTTCTGCGGATGATGTCATATATGAAGTGGCGGAAGAGCATTGTTTCAAGTCTATTGTTATAGCGTTGCTCCATTCGTTGCCTACAAACCCAGTATAAAAGTACGGTAATGTGACCGTGCCTGTAATAATATATTGCGTTGTAGTCTACGATTCTCACGGCGTCATGTTTTCATCACTGGCCGCGTGATGTGATTGTGATACTATCGTCTGTTCCAGGCGAATCACGTTGCAGACCACCTGATCTGCGAAGGTGTGGGCGAGGCGTGACTTATTACTATGCGAATCGCATAAACCCGATATCAACTTCGGGCAGCGTGTCTAATGTCAAGTCTAACGTCAACATTTGATCTAAGCAAATCTTTTTGGTGTCGACATCAGACGCTGTTCACGAATCAATCTCGTCTAAACATCATTGGAATATTGCCAGATCGCAGATCGCATATGTTATGTACCGGTTGGAATGTTTCCGTGCGGGCCGTTTCGATTTTTGATTGGGTAGAATCGCATGTGTGTTTGGTTTGTAAATAGCATCGCGTAATTTGCGTAATATGTATTGTATAAGTCTGACGTATTGTAACTCAATGTGCGAACTCACCCCACTTGATTTCGACGATGTTGTCAGTAATACTTAGTAGAAAAGTCACCATTTCTGATTGAGCTAACTACTTCGTTACAGCTTAATATTAACTTACTTTAATTGGCGTGAATATTTGTTATGCTCCGTACAGTATACACATTTTTTGTGGTTTTGTAGTTTTCGTTAGCATTTTACTTTTAGTAGCAATATCCCAATCGATGCTATATATACAATACATTGTATATAATGCCGGTGACGTCATTGTTGGTCATACGATTGTTGATTTACAATGTTCTTTCCAATTCTCTACTGGTGTTTGACGATTACCCGAAACCTTCGGATTTGTTTCAATATGAATATATAATTCAGTTACATATTGAATTTCTGTACCTCCAAGAAACTCTTCAAGTTGATATCATTTCTATATTATTATGTACGGATGCAGTAGCAGTAATTAGTCATCGGCCACCTCTACATATCTCGTAGATATATGACCAGTGGATTGTACGATTTACATATAGCACATTCCAGAAGACTGACCTGACAATACACTTCGCCTAACGCTGTACGAAATACGCGGTGTCTGGCCAATATATTCGTGTCTATCAGTCACACGCGGCATTCATAACATGCGTCAATCCCGTTCACAGCAACTGAAACGCCTACTTGCGATGCGAAAAGATGTCTTCAAATACAATATTGTTGTGTCATGACTAGCGTCTGCTGGTAATATTTCCTGGTTCAAACATACGGGATATCTCACTTCGAGTGCAGTTAAATTGCCGCATCACGTCGCTTTGAAATGGAATGACAGATTCCTCGCAAATAGGTAATAAACCCGGATAATTGAGATATCAATAAAACTCGATAACTTTGCAGTAAAATTAGTATGCTGTAGCTTAAAGTTCCTCCGTCGAAAGAATCTGTTCCGTGTTCAGTTCAATGTTAATATGACAGATAGCAAATGGACGAGGATTGAGAAACCGCTCGGCCTGATCATTTCAACGCCCGCAATTGATATCAACAGGTATAAATAGCTACCACCACAAGCTTTGGTAACGCCGAAGTGTACGGGAACGGGTAATTTACCGTTAATATATTGATCAATCTGTTTGGGTGAGGTCGATGTGAATAGAAATCGGTAATTCGATGAAGCAAGCCGCTGCATCAAGTCGACCGAAATTCTGGCAGCATACGTCAAATGATACCACTGCTGAATCTCTCTTCTCAAATGGAACCGACAAGTTTTGCCTTCCAAGTTATAAAGCTCGAATCTAGTTATCTCTATTGAAAGGATGGTAGCCTATGTTTACCAAGGTCATTGTATTTACGCCGTAGCGTAACGATGACTTCTGATCGCGTACCAGGGAAATACCTCAAGTATAGTTCATAGGGAGGATAAAAAATGACGTATTCTATAGAACTGCTAAGGCAGGCCTCATAGTCGTTATTGTAAAATGATAGCTATGGCTGACTTATAACAGCTGGTTCGCATTGAAGTAAGACGTTGTGAAGTTGCGTCATTGGAAGTCATCAGATTACTTGGGATACACATCATGTGTTTATCGCAGTAGTGGAGAAATTCGGTACCTTGACTCATGCGTGACTCTATAGTGAATACGATCACTTATACGGGGAAATATTCAGGTATCTTGCTCAAACTATGGGTATGAATACTTGAGATCAAGCGACACAGACGCTTTCATCGTAATTATCATGTTTCGATTCCAGATACTTCAAGACTTGCAATACAGTTAATAAAAAGGAAGGAACAGAAACGACTAATTAATCAAACTCATTTCTTAGCCTACAAATATATAGTTAGCAATCGGACAAAAAACGTGATAAAGGAGGCATACACGCCATAGTCTAGTTTTAATGAGAAATGTCATTCAGAATTCCAGGTAAACAATGAAGAGACATTTTACAGAATAGTGTACAGGCGAAGTCGCTGTGTCAAGATCAATTCGACAATCTCAATACGCACCCTATATTAATCCGATAAAATGGGCATGCATTTAGACTTCAAGGTGGTCATCGGTCATACTTTGAAAGCTCTGCCATCGAACCAAAGAGGGCTTGTACACATGTGCGTTAGATTTCATAGTACTGAAGGTGTCAAATTCAGCGGACAGATACATAGATTGAAAGAATACATTAACTAGCAATTTCTAGCTACCTCGTTTCTTTATTATTCAAGGCTCGATTTGATCGAAAAGAATCTCACAGAACTAACTTACATAATATTAGTCGTATAACTGAATTCGGTATACGTATTTACAGGTGATATAGTCACTTTCGTTTAATCGTGTTTTTGCGTTTGGTTGCTACTACTGCGCCAACATTGGGTTTGGCTGTGAATAGCTGGTGCTTTCGCGTGTGTCATCATTCTCCTAGCGAACGTATTAGATCGTTATGCTATTCACTCCCAGTTTTCTCTATTCAATTTATTGTGTGTTATGAACTTGAGCTGTATAAATGTCGTACGATAGGGGGTGTTCTTCAAGGATTCTGCTGTAGACCCTACGTACACTGTACCGGAATCATACTTATTGGATTACATGAGCGTGAGCTTGAGCATCCTGTATAATGAATAATTGTCCGATCGAATTTATATCAAACAGTTCAAGTTGCCTACATAAGAGGCCCTTGATTACAGGGGAAATGGCTATCCCATTTGCCTGGAAAATAACTGGACAGTTGATAGTTATACAGTTAGACAGTTCTGCAGGCGATAATGTGTTGATTATAGGTTGCAAGGTCAATTTGATTTTGATGCTATAAGGTGGTAGCAACAGGACATGTTTTGTTCAGATAATACCACTTATACAAGTTTCTTTAATATTACGAACTGATGATGTCGGGGAAGCAGTCGGTTCCGGAGCTGCAAATTTCGCAGACAATAACAAAGCACCTTCAGAGATCACGTTTCAGTGGGAAGTACGCAGATTTCAAAATCATAGTCGGCAGCAAAGTGTTCCCAGCTCACCGCTTTATTCTCGGAAACAAATCGGCGTTTTTCCGTGACCTGATTCATAATAACGCAAATAAAGACACCCCAGTATCGTGTGATCATTCGGAATACTCATCAGATGCTGTCGGCGTATGCTTGGAATACATTTACACAGATCGACTCGAGTTCGAGTCTCACAACGCGCCGGCTGTTTTGCGCGTGGCGCATCATTGGACTTTGCGTTATGTCGTCACGAAGTGCGAGCAATTGCTGAAGACTAGCATAACGTCGTCAAACTGTATCAAAACAAGAGCGCTGGCTACGAAACTTGGCCTTGCGGACCTCGGGGAGTGCGCTAACAAGGCTATTCTTGGGCATTTTGAAATGGTGACTAAAGCTAAAGATCTAATCATTTTATCAGTTGATGATATGAAGTCCATTAAAGAGACAGCTATGGAAAGAGCATCAGTACGCATTAAAGACTTATGGACTCTATTTTACACATGGCACAAACGAAAAAACAAGGCTGGATCTCACATCTTATGCGAATGCTTGCATATATTCCCGTTCGACCAGTTTACAGTCACAGGTTTCAAAGAGCAGATATGGAAAAACGAACACGTGTCGAACTGTGACCAGTGTCAGGAAGTCGCGGTACGGGCGTTTCTGAGTACATTTGACGAGCCACGTAAAGGCGACGACGTTTTATTCCTTAAAAAGCTCGCGAAGAAATACGATTTTCGTACGTTGAACGAAATTACGCGCAGACACATTGTAGAGAATCATTTATTTATATTCACAAATCACGACATGGGCGAGCTCGATAACGATGATTTGATGGAGTGCATTAACGATATCGAGGACATGTGCACGCCCGGTGAGTTTACGGCGATCGTGAAATGGATGGTAAAATCGAAAAAGCGACAAGAAATTTTCCCGCAAATATTTAAATGCGTGGAGGATCCTACCTGCGCGCCACACAACGTGTTTCTGTCCAGTATTGGCGGATTTTTTGGTCTTTCCGAACCCACTGCGGCAGAAGTAGCATGTTCTATTTCACGTGAGCAATATTGGTGGCCGAAATACTGCCTTTTCCTCAAAAAGCTGGCGGGAAAATACGACTGTAGCGTTACAGAGAAATTCGTGGATCAATGCATAGCCGGGGGTTTTGCCGAGGTCTGTGAAGACGTCGGTTTTTTAGAACTACGTGCTCCTGACTTGATAAATTATCTGTCGTCGAAGTCCACGTATAGCTGTCGTGAAAGCCAGATTTGGGGGGCGATCATGTGCTGGATTCGTCATCACGAGTCGAGACGGGAGTCGTTTCAAGCTATCTTCGATTCGCTAAAGCTAGAAGAATTTACGACCGGTTTCCTGAGGTCGAACATATTAATCAACGCGTTAGTGATGGAGTCCAAAGCCAGTGTTTTCTCCGTGATGAGGGAGATTCTGCGAAGATTAGAAATATTGGAAAGCGAACACGCGGAAATGAAGAAAAACCTTCGTAACAAAATCGATCGGAAACAGACGAAATGAACGACGTATGTCTTTATCCCGGAACGTATAGATCTGCTCTGCTCGCTGAAACGCAGACATGTTTACCAAGCAAGGTTTGCTGGATGCAGTATTGCTTTGTTAGGCTTAACCTGGTGCTAACTAGAGAATGGGTTCCCGACCATTTTTTGGCGTAACCCCGTATTTGAATTTGAAAATGTATCAGTTATTCAGCCGCGCCGACGGCTTATATGTATCTGTATATGTATACTATTAACACATGAAACTACCGGTTCATTCGTAGATTTCCAGGAACGAGAAATTACAGTCCTATTGATTTCCATGCACTCGACACTTTAATACTCATAGCAGTGGCCGGATATCATTCTCACTTTATGCCAGGTGGGGCTTTAAAATGATGCTCCTACTTCGTTCTTTTCTATTAAGAAAAATGAATTCGGATTTTCAGAAATGGCCCGCCCATAAAATCCGTATCCCTATAGTTAACATTCTCGTAATAGTCATTGGTATTTAATTTCCGTCCCCAGGCCATCCAGAGATAGATAAACGACCCAACGTTGAAAGCTTTCGAACTAAAGTCTCACTGGTATCAAATTTTCTCAGCTTTCCTATGAAACCAATATTTGCGGATTGACAGTAAACGTTTCCATATTTAGTGGATTGCTGATTTGCATAAATTTATATACCTGTTGATCGCAGCACCGTGACTAGGTCTACATTCCTTTCTATCAGTGGATACCTCTTGAATCGAGGGACTGCTAAACATTTTGCAGACGTGTTCGAATGTTTCGGTGAAAATACTTATATTTCAATAATACTTTACTCCATATTATCCGTTTTGCTATGCTCCACGAATTTTATAAGTTTTTATATTGATTCGTATCTTTGATGTGAATAAAATCTTTATTATATCCTTGAACTATGTTCTATGCATCGCAATATCATAATATTGGCAAATTTATATTGTGTTAGCACGGCAGTCGATCAAGTGTCGTTGCCGATCGATTTGCACGCTGCATTTTTGGTTCGATTTGACAGGACATGCCAACGATATGTTAGAGCCGTCGTGAATTATAAAAAGCCCGTCTTGGACACGAAAGAGAGCATATGGTGGCTATTTCGCCCTAGCCACAGTGAGGAGCATCGGAGCGGAGTCGGAGTGGATTCGGAGCGGAGTTTTGCCGATTTTGTGACAGTCGGAGCGGAGTCGGAGTTTACTACAGATATTTTGTCGGATAATTTCGGAGTATTGTAACTTTTGTCTACGATATATTTATATAGCTCTGACCAAAATACCCTATTGATTATGATTACAAACCAAAACACAGACAGTTGACACCTTGTAAAGCTGTAATATGACGGGTAACATGCAAAAATGATTGCCTAGTGCATAAAAATCAGCCATCTGCACTGCAATTGGGGACTGGAAAGTAAGCAATACTATGAGGCCAACCATATTATCACATGTACCATGTTGTACCATGTGTGCCATGTACCCCCTGATAAAGTGAGGCTCACGAGACGATTTCGTTGAGTCTGCGACAGCCTCTCGACCAAATTGCTACTAAGCAGGAAAACGTCAAGCCGAATTCAGCACAAGGCCGCTAGTGAAATTGTTCAACTTTTCAGGCCAACATATGAGCTAACGTGAAAAACATACCGTACAAAATTCATCGATTCAACTCAAGTCTATAGCAAGCGGACTTGGTGATTTATTTTTCGTCAGCAGCGACCCGACCGGTCAAAACAGGTCAAATTTGACTGTACTTTACCAAAGTTTAGTGCGGTCTGCATTCGCCATAGTTCGGACAAATCTGAATATGTTTGGTCAATAATTGCTCAGTCAAAAATGGTTGCGCGTTAAAAACCACATTTTTTCAGTCACAGGCAACTTTTTCATAGGGGGGAATTTTTGCTCAAGTATCGGCCAAGGGCATGCACGAGACAAAAAAGGTTGGGAACCACTGGCCTAGTGTTAGGCAATATCGTTGAGATATACCATACAAAATCTTGGCAGCCATCTCAGTAAGAAACATCGTCAAAATCAACGCGCAACAATACCGACTTTTGCGTATTTTATGCGTAGGTTTGATGACAGAACGGCGCTCACCTATTCTATACAAGACGTTTGGTACAAATCAAAAATCATTACATTGGTTCATGCTTATGCATGTGCACAACATAACATTCATGACATATTTTGCAGTGACGTCCACGCACGGCAGACTGAGCTCAGCATGAAGCAGCGATTACTTTCCTTCGGCGCGTTATCTTTAATGTCATATCCATGAACAGGTCATCCAGCGCCAGGACTGGATTTGTAAATCATATTATATTGTTTCTTCAAATATGAAATAATGATGGCTGGGATCGCAGAACGGAGAGTAGTTTTGGCAATACGGGACCAACCAATTATCGAATGTGACTACAGTCGAATCTAATTATCAACTCAATGTGTTGTGGAACAGATTTAGCAACTTGAAAGACGAATAGCGTTCAAAATGAGCTGTGTTCTCGAAAAAGAATTGAAACTTTTAAAGATTTTTGGCAGCAACCAGTTCTCTCAGAATGCAACTGTTTTCGTGCTACAGATGCAATATTGTATCATACGGTTGCTCCCTTTTACCTCATCCATCTCTGTGGTATCGAGGTCACTCATCATCACGTGCCATCGCTTCTTAGCTCTTAGCAAAATGATTACCACGCGATCAATCAGTCAGGAATTTTCGATACATATCGGTCGACAATAGGAAATAGGCCTATATGTGTACCACGAAACACGACGGTTTATAAACACACAGTTATGTTGCATTTAAAACTAAAATCAATTTAAAACAAGACCCTTTGTTTAAAACATGTTTTTATTGTGTTTTTGCTGTTGTTCAATCCATGACGTCATGAATATTCAATTGTGGCGTCATAGAGGATTGACATCGACAATTGAAGATGTAGGGTAAAATAGCTCCTTTGACGAAATATCTACGTCTAATGAGCTATGTCGCTGGCAATTCCCATTATTCCAAATGCACAAGTGGCGGCTCGTCCTGTAGGGCAGAGGTCTCAAACTCAAATGTGCTCGCGGGCCAGTTTTCCAGTTTTGACGAAGCTGCGGGCCGCAACATTTATAGGGGTATGCTATGTCTTTCCAAGTAGGCCTTATTTTGCGGGAATGAATTGTCCTATTGAAAGAGAGCCGATCATACTGACTGACAGTGAACACACATTGTCAAAATGTGATTTACTCTTGTATCAATTTAGGCCTAGCGCGAATAGAATCATCACATTCATAACTATTTGAATAGAATTGTTGTTGTACTTGATATATATTAATTATAAGATATAGACACCATATGGCGGACAAATGTATGAAGCCATCATAAAAGCTATCGGGTTATTAGTTTTCAGCTACTATGAATATTTTGAATTTAACAGATTTATAATAGAGACTGATCTGATATCAAAACATTTTTAAGTTGAGCATTGTAATTCCAATCCATGATTCGGGTATACTTCGATAAGTAGGCTATTAATCTCATGGCCATATATCTTCAAATATAGGAGCAGAAAAAATATGAATATAATATAAATATATTATTGAATGTGTCCTAGTGATTGAAATGTCGGAACGCCGAACGGCCCATTGCTGTTACATCGTTGGAGCGTCCCACTACGGTACTCGATACCTTTAAGTGGCCTTAATGACATGGTTTAGCGACCAAAATGTAACTAACAGATTGCCTATGGTTACCATAACAACTTGCTTAGTTAGCGAAATACCAAGCTGCGACCTTCTGATCTATTACTACCCTGATACGCGATTAGTTTGTTGCGTCCATGGTTCTAACAAATTCACGGCATTCCGAGTCACTCCAAGTCTACTCAAGTCATTTTCATTTTGCCATCGAGTTAGCCCGAGTCTGAGTAATTTAGGCAAAGTCGCGTCCGAGCCCAACTCACAAATTTCAGTGACGAATCGTCTAAGGGTTACGATTTGTCATCATGAATTGGAAATGTGGCGAAATAGTGAATCTTCCACTGCATGGTAGCGTTTGCAATTCATGTGATAGTGAAGTTTGATGAATAGTTTGAGGCTTTCGGAACAATTTAAGAGAGCATTTTCACTTTTTAACCTGAAAAGATATATGTGACACTTCTATATTGTCAAATTATTAAAAATGTAAAATGTCGTCGCAGGCCGCACAAAACGCTCTGGCGGGCCGCATGCGGACCGCGGGCCGCGTGTTTGAGACCTCTGCTGTAGGGCAACTGGGGCATTGACCAACCTAAATGTTCAATGACAATGATTTGCTATTTATAGGCGCTCGCAATCAATATTTACTGAAATCATGGCGGAAATCGCATTCTTTTTGTGCTTTCGCTTGTAAATGCCAATACATAGCGAACTCTCGACGAAAATCGAATGATCTTCTCTGTTTTCGCTTTGTAAATGCCTAGTCGGGTCTTGCCCTGGTAGCGCTCATAACAAGCTTTCACCATAGTGTCCTATATGGAGTCGACACAACCAGATCTCACGCCTCAGTGAAATTGATTCACGTCACAATTTCCATTTGGCTACAGGCAATTTGACGGTCATTTTTGACCGGCTTGCCGAGCATTCAATTTCGTAAAACGGGTATCAATCGAAAGCTGACTCTGCACTGATTACGAAAATATAAATTTTATGCTGCTCGTGGCCCTGAAGCTCCCACAATCTGCCTCGAATTTTTCATTGTTACGGAGATTATTGGCATTGGGACGCAACGATGCTGTCTGGTGAAACGAGAGAGTAGCTCAAGAGAAAAAGAGCCGATATCAAGGTGTCACCAATTTCATTAATATCTGTAGTGCAGAATATGGATTCGGCTATTTGACCGTACCTGTCCAGGGTTATTAAATGCAATATGGCTTCAAGTCGGCGTTGTAGCTGAACTTGGTTGATGTGTTCATAATGTCGGACCACTTGTAAATACCGGCAGACTATGCAGAAGCTTCTATAGCCTCACCTGTCCTCGCTCGCTGCAACACTATTAGGCAGAAGCTGAGCAGCAAAAATCTCCCGTATCTTTGCCAAGCTTTGCATACGATAATGTGCATCCATCAATTTGCAGCATCTCAATTCCGTCAGTTCAAACAGCCGTAAAATGCCGCCATCGACTAAATTTACCATCCTTGTTGAGAAGTTTCGTACCACCAGTGCGGCTGGCGTAGAGGTTGTTGCGTACGGTTTTTAACAAATGGAGAGGGTCGAAAATCAAAAATATCTCATGCTGGGGGTTGAATATATTTTTGCATTTGTAAGGATACCGTAATTTTCCAAGTATAGTACGCCCCCATGTGCAATACGCACCCCTAAAATAGCATGTAAATTCTGGGAAAAAGCCTGTACCCACGATGCCTATTACAGATGCGAATGCGCCTAGGCTAACGGTTACGTCATGCGCAACAGGTCTGTTGGAGATGCGACTGATTACGCAAGCGATATCTTGCGCACACGGCCTCTTATGTATGTATAAATTGCATATGCGATTGTTTGGGCCTGTCGTTGACGCGATGAATTGGCGAGAATTGCTGCTCACGACCAGGGCCGTAACAGCACTTCGTCAGGCCCCCCCAAAAAACTTTGGTCTTGGGCCCCCCATAGCGTTGTAGACCGAACTTCTGGGGGGCTTCGCCCCCCACACCCCCCTTCGGCGATACCCTGTTTACCGCTGTTTATCATATTCGTTACTTCTTTGTTTAGTGAATCAGCTTTTGTCGCCTAAACGCGCGACCACACAATAATAATTAAACATCTTCGGGCGTGCACCCGTTGGCAAGAACGAAACAGCACTTCGTCAGGCCCCCCAAAACGTGGGTCATGGGCTCCCACAGGGTACGCTTACCATATTTTGGAAATCTAAAAATAGGACACTTTTTCAGAAATTTGAGACTTTCAAAACCGGAGAAGAATTCTCAAAAACCGGTGAATTTTTTCCACTTTGTGATCGGTTGACTAGAAAAAGTTCATCTTTCCGCTCAGAGTTCAAAATACCGTTTTTCTGCCAATATTGCTGGATGGATGACTAAAAAAAAGGTTAACTTTTCGCTCACAGCTAAAATCACAATTTTTCCCTCCGAAATACCCGCCGGAGCGTCACTTCTGTGCTAATTTACGGCATATCACTCGCAATTTGCTCTAAATCTGACCTATAATTTCAAAAAAGAGGACAAAATCTCAAAAAAGAGAGAAAAAGGGCGTCCTCCGAGGACCCTTTCAAAAAAGTCAAAAAAGAGGACAAATCCTATTAAAAGAGGACGTATGGTAACCCTACCATAGGGTGATGAAACGACCCGTCCATCACGTTGTTTGCGTTTGTCACGAAATCATCTGTACTGTATTGTGAGCCAGCGCGAGGCGCGAAAATTTTCGATAATTTATGATAAAATCGGTCAATCAGATCGGGGATTGCATATATATTATGTTATCAATTTATTGTCCTCTCTACTCACGTAATTAGATTTACCGGTAGAGCTGAGTGAAGTGTCTTGAAATCGGGAGGGCCGGTAAATAATAATTAAACATCTTCGGGCGGGCGGACCCGTTGATATGACTTCGTTACATGATGTTATTTCGTGACTTCCAGTCTGCTATATCAAAAAATATAGAATCACTAAAACGTAGGCTTCTAAACTACGAGACGCACACGATTTCAAATTGGTATTTCTTCACTGGCATAAAATATTTCCCAGCGGGATGGTATTTGTCTTGTGAGGTTCAGATTGCAAAGACAGGAACATTCGGCGTCAGTCATTTAGGCGCCTATGGACAATTAAACCTATTTTTATTTTATATATATAACGCAGTCATCGGTCAGCATAAAGGGCATAGACCTTTTCGGCCAAGGTTTTCTCGCTGCCGATCGTTCTGGCACACTTCTTGGAGCCGCGTGTTATACGGCCTAAAACTTGATTGTATGTCTTGGTGGGTCGTGGCGCGGTGATGGCCCAATACCAAATAATAAAGATAAATGGCTAATTGAATTCGCGCACAGCGCGAAAAAATGTTGAAAAATTGGCTCAAATTTTCAAAAAATACTTCATGATTTATGCTAATTCACGAAATAATTTTGGGCCCCCTTCGAGCTCGGGCCCCCCAATTGGGGGGTCTGGGGTGCGGCAGTTACGGTGCTGGATATAGCCTACATATATATTTAATTGTTCATAGGCGCCTAAATGGCTTGCGCCAAATGTTCCTGTTCTGGCGATCAGAACCCCACAAAAAAATGACATCTCGCAGATATACCTATTTGAAATCGTGTGCGTCTTTAAGTTTAGTACGTATGGGCGATTTGAATATCTTTTGACATAGCAGACAGGACACGAAATGTCATTACGTAACGAAGTCATTATACCCACGGGTTCGCCCGAATATGTTCATTGTTCAATTATTATTTACGGGCCCTACATTTTCCAAGACACCTCACTCAGCTTTACCGGTAAATCTGAATACACATGAGCAGAGAGAGGATAAAAAATTGACAGCAATATATATGCAATTCCCGATCATATTGACCGATTCAATCATGAATGATATAAATTTTTCGGGCTTCGCGCGGATTAAGCCGACTAACCTAAGAGTCCAACAATTTGTGCTGAGAAGTAGCGGTAAAGAGGTATCGGGGGGAGGGTTTGGTCTGATGGGTGCAGAAGTTTGCTTTGTCGCCCTATGGAGGGGGGGTCAAGACCAACGTATTGGGGGGCTGACGCAGTGCTGTTACGGTCCTTTTGGAATCAAGTCGGAGAAATCACCTTTTTTGTTAGTCAACTCACCAAAATTTAGCTGGAAAAGTGTACTTTAGAGGTCGACTCGAAAATTTGACCTTTTATCTTAGTTAACTCGCCGGTGATTTCAGTCTGTATGCCCATTTTTCGGTTCCCAATATTTGGGGGGCAATGATCGGCGTGGAATTTGAAAAGGGGGCGATGAGTCGAAAAAAGGTTGGGAACCACTGGATTATATCTTGCGCACATGGCCTCTTGTGCATGCAATTGTTAAGACCTGTCGTTGACACGATGAATCAGCAAGGATTCCGCGCACTCTTGTAGCAATCTGCGACCTAATTTCGCTCGCGTACAAACGGCAAACTAACTCAGCAAGAGAGCACGTATTGTGCAGAAGACTCTCGTTAATTGGCAACACGCTTCTCTATTTGACAGCGCCGTACACTCTATAATACGAATTACGGGGCATTGGAAACAAACATGAAGAAAGGTACGATTTCAAGTTCTTGATGGAGGGAGATTTTTTTCAAGGCTTGCTGTACCCATGTATAATGCGCACAGCCTATTTCAGGGCAAAAAAATCGGTAGAATTTTGCTCATTATACATGGAAAATTACGGTATTCCCCACTAGAAACCATTGAATTTCCCACCAGTGGCGAATTCCCCACCGTTTGGGAACCACTGGTCTATTATATCGCATTACGTTAACTGTTTATATGTATCCTCACATCTGCACTACGCTTACCTACCAGTGATGAGCGGACTGTGATATTTTTCGGTCCAAGTCCTATCCTGAAAATTTTTAACTCACTCCTACTGCATCCTGATCCAAAAATATTTTCAAAATTCACAGTCCAAGTCCGTTCCTGAAAATTTTCAACTCAGTCCTACTATATCCTGATCCAAAAATATTTTCAAAACTTACAGTCCAACTCCATCCTGATCCAAAAATATTTTCAAAATCTGAAGTCCCAATCTATAAATAAAAAACAGAAGAACATGTTATAGAGAATAATTAGGCTATCTGAAATATAACTCTGGTCTGTGAAAAGATGTATATTTCCAATGTTTGCCTTAACTCGAGCTGCAGTGGGCCTACATGACACAGCAACTTTAATTTTACATTTTAGCAACACGAATGTAAATATGTAGACTGGCTAGATGGCTATCAATACCTAACCATCAAATCATGAGCAATGTGCATGTACGTACGTACAATGACATCAGGGTTGATCATTATAGTTTTTTTTTTATAAATTTGACTGGCTAGTTGATAAAATTGTTAGGTCGGTTTGAACAAACGCTGCACATCAAATTCGATTCAATTCCAGCCTGTAGAAGCGAAGTTATTACAACTGGAAAATTTTCAATATAATAAAAAGTATACACACTTTTTCGAATTATACTGGCTGCCCGTCCCTATAAAGGTTTGTAAGAATGGTGCATAACAAATTTGACTCAACTCCAACCCACACGGTATTTACTGTGGGATATTCTCTCATCAATAATTATAGATCTGCAACACTACTTTGAAGAGCTTCTTGGAGGTACAGAACTTGAATATACAATTGAATAGTATATTCATATTGAAATGAACCCGAATATTTTCGGCAGAAACTCGTCAGGGGTAATCGTCAGCAACTAATAGATAATTGAAAATAACATTGTATATCATCAATCGTATCACAAAATATGACAGCCGAAAATATCCGGGCTCATTCCAATATGAACATACTATTCAACACCATTTTTCTAACCCAAAATTTTCCACTTCAAAGAATTCACCTACACCGGTTGGAATTCAACCAGTAGCATCTTTAGCCAGTAAATTTCGAAAAAAAGTTATATCTATCCAATCCTAATGTACCTACTATCCATACCAGACAAACAACTAATATATTCACGTTCCGGGTCGATACACAACAAACTTGCCATAGTAGTTTGTTCCGTGAGTACATAAAATATTTTAGACGAAAGAACCAGCCAAATCACAAGATATAGGTGAGCAACTACTACATTAACGATCAACTTGAATCAACGTCCATTGGCAACACTGGGAACAATTCTTCTCTCCATCCGCCCGCACTGAGGTATATAAACAAACACTGAGCTATATTAAAATACCCCCCACTTCTGGTTGCGAAATCAGCGTGCCCGAGTCCGGATTTTGGCATGCTGAAAGTCCAAGTCCAACTATATTTTTTTAAATCACAATCCGGTCCGAGTCCAAACTTTTTTTTCAAAATCACGATCCGGACCTAACGAAAATAACCCCATATTCCTGATCCTGTCCAATACAATGCTCATCTCTGCTACCTACCTCACCTTAGAAAAAGTTCTGGCGCATACATTTTCTTCCGATGGCTATGCAACTTCTTGCCCCCTTCTACGCTTTCGCATGATAACACACGCTGATTAAGTCTCCTCACACCGCAACAATCCAACCAAATTTACTACAAGTTTAAATGACTAATTATTGTTTATTTCACACTAATTCTACACATTACATAACATGAAAATGAGCTGCATGAACAAAATACAATCAGCGAAAATTCAGCTACTACACTCCTAGTCTAAGCTAATGTACTTCGTAGTCATTAACAATTTTCTCGGTTTGGGATAATATTATTGTTGTTTCAATCACAACGGATAATGAGGAATATTTGTCAACGACAAAATGTTACAGAATGTCAAGCAGCGAAGCATAATAATTTCGTAATAAGTGTTTAGTGAATAGTGTTTGGATAGTATATTCCTATTGAAATGGCCCCGACATTTTCGGCTGACCATCGCTAGGTGTAATCGTCAGCAACTAGTAAGGAATTGGAAGGAATGAATATACTATTCAATTGTATATTGCAGCTCTGTAACGCCAACAAGCTCTTTGAATCACATTTATACGATTTCATAAATTCCGATTGTTATACATTTAGAAATTGTCTCTTTATCTGTTAACTTGAGTATATTAGACCATTAGGAATTAATTATTCACATATAATAATAAGCATGGTCACTAAGGGGGATGTGGTAATGATATTTCGGTTTGGTCATTTGGAATCACCAAGCTAGCATAAAACGTGAACATCGAAATTGAACCATGAAAATCATTGACTTGAAATACAGCGACCATCATTATGCAACAGCATAATATCAAGCTTTTTGATGAGAGAGAGAGAGAGTCTTTATTTTCATCCAACCAATATGTCATGAAATACCTTGCCAATGAAAGTTATAAAGTCTGTTAGATTAATATTTTTTTTTCCGTGACGCCAACTGTACTCAAGACATAGAAAGTGATCACGAGAGGATGACGGAACATAGAAGATACTACATAATTGATATTACATTGGGATTCATGCACTACTAGAGACATCTATGATCAACAACATTTTTTTTTTCATTTTTTTTTAGTTATTCATTTTTTATTCTATTTTTTTATCATAATCAACCATTAAAAATGACAACACACTATACACGATACATGTGGGATTAGTAACATTTTTTTTATTCATTTTCCGTGTTTTGTATTTTTTTTGTACATCATATTCAATTATTTAAAACCATCACACCTGATCACTAACACATATCGAGATTTTAGTCTTTATATACACATAACTACCTTCTACAATCATCGTGAAAGTTTGCATGAAATGTATATTGTATATTGGCTTAGAAAAAGTAACATCACGAATATTCATGATAACTAGTGTAACAGTAGTATGGATTAGAGTTGGACAACGATTGCTGATTTGACAAATAAATTCCAGCATAATTATTCTTTGACATTCTCCGACCTGGTGATTTAGAAAGAGGACATTGGTTGCTACAACGAAATATACAGTATGACAATAATTCATCATAGAAGACGGAAGATATTTATTTTGAAATGAAGCTATTCCATTGTAACCTGCGTATCAATCATGATAAATGCACCAAATCCTACATAATCACGGCTTCAAGTCTACTCTAGTGGAAGAACTTGTCTGTTCAAATTCATTAAATCAGTAATTAACGCCTTAAAACACACATGTGATGAAAAGCGAGAATCGAAACGATATTTGCGGACATGAATGTTGTTTTTGTCGTGTCGTTAAACCTGCGCAACTTTTTCAGGTTACCTAACTGTAAAATGCACGATATAAATCGCATCATTACATTGTAACGTGTCAATTGTGTCAATCGAATGCGAAATCGTCAACTTGAATTCTAAAATGCAACGCAGTCATTCCGCTCGTAAATCTCAATTTTTGCTGATGACGAATTGTTGGCTATTGTACACGATTACCCTCGTTGCTTCTGTCGCCTTTTCTTACGCTCGCTGAAAAACAAGTAGGCAACCTCTGAATAAATCAATATCCTAGTTAATCAAACAAGTTTTCCTACTATTCGGATAATCAGAGGGATATGCACCGTTCGCTCGTTTACGTCATTAGAGCGTGTAAAATAGAATTAAACTTTTTGTAAACGACCCAGGCTCATAGTCGGATGCATTGTAGGGATTTAATCTACAGATGGACTTTGGATTTCCATTTTTGCAATATGATTCACGAGCATATCCGGCTCACAATCCAATATACGGCGACATATCAATTCAGTACACGCCTTTCTGGAAAAGAAACTTGCAGGCAACACATCGTATACCAGGGAGTGGCATTGACCGGGACGCTCTACTTACTAGAAGGCTTTGTTGACACTTTACATTTCCATCACGTAAATTACAGTGTAGTTACAAATGTCGAGTATCAATGACAATTGGAAAGATGGCTCAACACTTTGATGGAAAGTGTCTTTTTAGCGCCACTAGGATCATCTGTATGAGTGGAAACGTCAAAAAAAATAGGGTCGTGCATTTCTGCATCAAGGTAACCTTAAATGGGTGACAATATGCGTAATGATATCACACTTGGATCATTGGATAATTCTAGTTGTCTAATTAGACTAAATAGAGTGAAATGCCGGTAATCTAATTCGAATCTGATCCGTGAAATAATTCGTCGTTCTCATTTTGATTCTAATCTTATTTCTGGTTTTCCTGTAAATGCTGCTGAGAGAACAGTATAGTGCGAGACGAGCCGAGCTTGCTGTGCAGACATTTTCTATTATCATGCTCATGTGCAGGAACCGTGATTTGATATGACGGGACATGATGAAATGTCCAAGTTTTCGCGAATGCAGTCATTCTAATTCCAATCTAATTTGGAAATAGTTGTGTAGTTATCATTTCAATTTAATTCAATTTGGAAATAACTGTATGACTCTAATTCTCATTCTACTACAATTTGAAAACGCTGTAAATGTTATAGTTGTCCAAATCTGACTGTTATTAATCACGAAATTGCGTCTACTTGCGGCTCAATTTTTGACGACACGTTGATCCATACGATACGTGCGGAAAATTTGTAAGTTGTCACCTGCGATTACCTAAGAAAAGTATGACACAACCCATCAAAATAATCATATTTTAAATTCCCATACTTGAGTAATTTTCATCCTTCATTTACAATACTTGTTCTTGTACCCAAGAAAAAAATGGACGGGATCATTCCAACTTCTGCACGAGTCGAATCAAGGACTATTTCGATCGTTTCTACAAATGATGCAACCACATATTCCGACCATCCACTCTATTTTTTACTTCGAGCAGGTAAACAATGCGGACGGATTATTTTTATACTTTTGCCGTGTTAATAATGCAAGCATCTCGTCAAATGTCAGTTTTTATTATCCAATACTTTTCGCAAGAAAATGAGATCTACGTTAGATGAATGCAGCAAGTAATCGTGCATTGAAGTGACGCATGAATGCCGAAGCTCAACTTTAGTTTTATACATTGGAAGAGGTTGACAGCAACCAGGTACTTCTACTTTTTCCAATTATAAAAGTAATTTGGCCCAATTTCACTGCTTACTGGGATGCATGACAGCGCTATTATATTCTTGCAGAATAAAAAAAGTTTTATTTCAACGACACTTCGTTTGATGCACCGTGTGACATCGTTATGACGACACTATACGACACCACATTAATATTTAATCTAAAATACTTTTTTTTACTATGCATGAGAATGGAAGGATAAATCTCAACACTCATTTCTAGAACCGGTCAGACTTCGCAACATCGACTTACCTGTCGAAAAATGCGCTGTCGAGTTGCTGCCAGGCGTCTCTTTCTCGATGCACTGAAATGAGAAAGAATTTAGAGAATATATAATGCTTGTTATTCAATGATGTATGCGTTGGTCTAAATCAAAATCCTGTTACTGATTAGAATTTCAAATCCAAATCCAAAATTATTTTGTATCGGTGGTCAATAACTAACTACTTTTACTTTATCAGAGTACGCAAGTAGTGTTGCCTGCTTGCACTCATTATTCTGGTCGTTTCAATTTTGAAATACTTTCATTTTTACTGGTTGTAACAGTTTTTCGACAAAACTACATACTTCATGCAATTTGGATTTTGAAAAGTAGCAAGTAGTTCCGGGATGATTTTTCGTCATTTTTGTTGTGTGAAAGTAGCATAGGAGTCGCGTGAAATAGCCAATGTATCGCGGTAACTTAATATATATTTTACAATATTTCGCTCACTTGCCGTGTATTTAGTCATTTTGCATTAGTCACGATGATATATCAAGATTGCAATTTGGAAAGTAAATATATTCCGTTAACTGCTAAAAGTAAGCGACCCGTCAACGAAATCTACTTTAGAAACGACTTCCTTGAACGCACCGACGATCATTCAGGAACTCGCGTTAGCAACTTTCAGAACCAATGGGTGTCAGTATGATCACCAGATGTCGCAAAAAATCCATATAGAGCACTGTATTTTCTCCTACGGTTACGAAAATATTCGATCCCCAATTTTTTTTGACTCATCGCCCCATCATTAAGCACTATGTATCTTTAACACAACCCCAAAAGCTAGGGTGTCATCAGCTGCGAAGTACTTCTACTTTTTCCTAGTACTCAATTAGTGTATAGCGACTGGTGTACTTACTCAAGTAGTTTCAATTGAGTACTATTTCTACATCAGTTTTTTAATGCTGGGCAACTGAATTTTGCATTCTTGATATTGTCAATTGAAAAGTAGTTTTTAGACGCGCTTCAACGACGTCTTACTTCAAAATTGACAAGACCTCATAAACAAGTTCACGATCAGCGACGTATGGGAAATCATGCGTAAAACAATTATTCGTATTAAATATTAAGTATAGGATATCGAATTACACTACTATTCAATACTACCGAGCGTTTTCAGGTAATCGTGGTAACAAAGCTACGTCACACCATATCATGTCATAACCACAAGATTTCAAGTTGTGTCAGTAACGCATCAGGCATGTTACGTGAAATGAGCATTTCATGCAAAATGATGGCAAAACGTATATACATACGTAATATAACACCTTACCTAATAATATACCGAACCAAACCATGACTCACCTTCTAAAACTTCCAACTCAGTATCGGTATCATTTGCAATCTTCTGCACTTCTTTCAAATCGTCTCCTTTCAACATGTCGTCTTCACTGAAGTATATCAATGTTACTTTCTTCAAAGTAGAGTTGTTGACGAGAGACGAAACGTCATAGACTGAAGCAAGCTTACATCCAAGGTGGATTATGCATCTGATGCATTCGATCTGCGACGGGAGAATATTACTATTAATATTGTATATTATAATGATGCTTCTTGCTATTGCTAGGCATGTCACCAGGGGCTATGATTTGTTACATGGCACTTTAGATCAGGGGTAGCCAACCTTTTTGCTGTTCATAGCCACATTTCGATTACTCATGTCGCCCACGGCCGCATTCCAGGACATAGTCGTAATGAACTAACTGGATGTCAAATATCTGCCCATGTCCGTTTCCGGTGAACTCCAGACGAATCTATTTATAAACATCGGCACACTAATTTCTGGAACCAATTGTGGTCGCACAAGCCGTGAAATTTTTTTCAGATTCGGGAATGAATTTTGTCATTAATATTAGTAGTTTCACATATCACTGCCAAACATTTCATTTTTCCTTCCTCAGCCCATGTGATCAGATTCACCGGTTGAGTTCATGGAGGTGGGAGTTTTCGAAAATCTTGGGCAAATCATAATTGATGATTTATCTTCTGGTGGGCCGATAGTTAGTAGTCACTTTGTTGTATCCTAACTGTTGTTATTCCACCTCCCGTCAGGATTGTCAGTGTATAGTGGAAATATATTGAAATCGCCCAATAGTGCCAGAATCAATATTCTTTCGTGAGGAGCACACGATTTCAAGTTGGTATTTGTATGTCGGGCCCTTCATTTTCATATGCTGTTCACATCTGTACTGCGGGGCTCAGATTGCAAAGGGCGCTCCTATATTAAAGTTGCGCAAAAAATATTTCCATATTGATCACTATCAGGAGTCGATTTGTAAATTGAATATGCATGTTGTGTTGAAGGCCACCAAAAAATAATAATTGAATTACGTGTCGAAGGCCGAACAAATTCCATTCTACGGCCTCAGGTTGGCCATCCCTGCTTTAGATAAACTTATTGATAAGAATTACGAACTCCGCATCTGGGGTGGATATCTAGGACAAGAAAAATAAGTTAATTCATGTGAAGGGGATTCGAGCTGAGCGGCAGAATTCAATAATAAACGTGTGTTGGTGGAATATGTACGTTGAATCTGTGCAAATAACACCGGATCATAATTACTACCTTCTTTTGCTTGAAAGCTTCTACAATATTTTGGAATTCATCTTCTTCCTGGAGGAAGAACATTGCATGGATACTGCCAAAAGCGGAAATTTCTCTGGCACGGTTCAAATGTCTGTTGTAATCCTCGACGGAAATCTGGCCATTCACAGCAATTTCCAGGACCTCCATCTTAAATGCGGAAGACATAAGTTGTTAAAGCTTGAAACAAGATTCAGGTAATTTGATTAAAGACAGTTATTCCCGGAAGTTAAGATAGACACCTAAAGAAGGATCAATTCCGATACTCGAGATATAATGATAGGGAAATATAAATGAGTTTGAACGCATTCCTAAAACCGAATGAGGAATCGTACTTGATACTTTTTCCAAGACGTTTCAATTACCGACCAATCGATATCTTGTTCCTCCGTGCAATCGAGCAATATCTTGCTTATCTGAACACAATATTGGCTTCATGAGGTAAGATGACATCATCGTGACGTGATCATGTATTGAAATCGATATTCATATATTTACAGTTTATTAGTGATTTGTTACAATATTTGATTGTACACAATGCATACACTGCATTAGTTTTAGTCTCATTCCTGAGCATGAACTCTCGTTAAAATCTACTCGTGAATATTCTTTGTATTGTATAAAGTAGTGGTGGTCAAAGTAGTCGTCGTCGATACTCAAGTAGAAGTACTCAAGTACATTTCTACCAAAGTAGTATTAGCGATATACAAGTACGTAAAAAAGTAAGTACTTCAGGCCAAAGAATTAAAATTAGAGTTATACTGTTTTTCAAAATTAGATTAGAATTAGAATTAGAGCTGCACAGTTTTTTATACGAATACCATTAGTATTAGAGATACACAGTTTTTTTCAAATTAGATTAGGATAAGAATTAGATCTACACAGTTTTTTTCTAAATAAGATTAGGATTAGAATTATAGCTACACAGTTTTTTTTCCAAATTAGATTAGAATCGGAGCTACACAGTTTTTTTCCGAATAAAATTATAATTGGAGCTACACAGTTTTTTCCAAATAAAATTATAATTAGAGCTACACAGTTTTTTTCCAAATAAAATTATACTTGAAGCTACACAGTTTTTTTCCAAATAAAATGATAATTAGAGCTACACAGTTTTTTTTCCAAATAAAATTATAATTAGAGCTACACAGTTTTTTTTTTCAAATAAAATTATAATTAGAGCTACACAGTTTTTTTCCAGATAAAATTATAATTAGAGCTACACAGTTTTTTTCCAAATAAAATTATACTTGAAGCTACACAGTTTTTTTCCAAATAAAATGATAATTAGAGCTACACAGTTTTTTTTTTCAAATAAAATTATAATTAGAGCTACACAGTTTTTTTCCAAATAAAATTATAATTGGAGCTACACAGTTTTTTTCCAAATAAAATTATAATTAGAGCTACACAGTTTTTTTTTTCAAATAAAATTATAATTAGAGCTACACAGTTTTTTTCCAAATAAAATTATACTTGAAGCTACACAGTTTTTTTCCAAATAAAATGATAATTAGAGCTACACAGTTTTTTTTTTCAAATAAAATTATAATTAGAGCTACACAGTTTTTTTCCAAATAAAATTATAATTGGAGCTACACAGTTTTTTCCAAATAAAATTATAATTAGAGCTACAGTTTTTTTCCAAATAAAATTATACTTGAAGCTACACAGTTTTTTTCCAAATAAAATGATAATTAGAGCTACACAGTTTTTTTTCCAATTAAAATTATAATTAGAGCTACACAGTTTTTTTTCCAAATAAAATTATAATTAGAGCTACACAGTTTTTTTTTTTCAAATAAAATTATAATTAGAGCTACACAGTTTTTTTCCGAATAAAATTATAATTGGAGCTACACAGTTTTTTCCAAATAAAATTATAATTAGAGCTACACAGTTTTTTTCCAAATAAAATGATAATTAGAGCTACACAGTTTTTTTTTCAAATAAAATTATAATAAGAGCTACACAGTTTTTTTCCAAATAAAATTATAATTAGAGCTACACAGTTTTTTTTTTCAAATAAAATTATAATTAGAGCTACACAGTTTTTTTCCAAATAAAATTATAATTAGAGCTACACAGTTTTTTTTCCAAATAAAATGATAATTAGAGCTACACAGTTTTTTTTTCCGAATAAAATGATAATTAGAGCTACACAGTTTTTTTTCCAAATAAAATTATAATTAGAGTTACACAGTTTTTTTTTTCAAATAAAATTATAATTAGAGCTACACAGTTTTTTTTTTCAAATAAAATTATAATTGGAGCTACACAGTTTTTTCAAATAAAATTATAATCAAAGCTACAGTTTTGTTGCAAATAAAATTATAATTAGAGCTACACCGAATTGGATTAGGATTGAAAATGGAGCTACACATGTTTTTACGACGTAGAATTCAATTAGAATTAGAGCTACAAATTTTTTTCAAATTAGATTTGAATTAGAATTTGAGCTCACCATTTTTTTCCAAATTAGATTGAAATTAGAATTAGAGCGTTTTTTTCCAAATTAGATTGGAATTAGAATAGAAGCTACACATATTTTTTTTCAGAATTAGAATTAAAGGTACAGAGTTTTTTTTTCAAATTAGATTGGAATTACAGTTATACAGTTTTCCAAAATTACGGTACATTAGGATTAGAATTAAAGCTAGTTTTTTATCGAATTACATTAGAATTGGAATTAGAGCTACATAGTTTTTTACGAATTAGAATAAAAATAGAATTAGAGCTACACAGTTATTTTCAAAATTAGATTCGAATTAGAGCTACACAGTAGGGGTGTTCGAAAATGACTTTTTTCCAAATTCTATTAGCAATTTGATAATTGATAGGTTACCTAATTGAAGCCTGCACGCTAAGTTTGGTTCAATTCCAACCAGTAGCCGCATTGCTACTGGAGAAGAATGTCTTTTCAATGATTATATAAAAATGTTTAAAAAAATTCAAAATTTCCCGTTCATCCCATGAAATTGTTCGGTTTTCTAAAGAAACGATGTTTACCTAATTTGGCTCAATTCCAGCCAGCGGAATCGGAGTTATTGAGTATTAGTATATTGCCTTGACGTGCAATGGTTCAGACACTGACAAGACTGAGATGCTTAGGAAACGGCCTAGGGCGTCACTAGAGTGTTGTCAGGTATCGTGCGCAGCTCATAATAAAAGGAAGTTCATGATCATGATATTTCTTGTTGTATTTGTACTACTTCAATAAAATATTACTTCCGATGCCCATGTTAGTGAGCACAGCGTTTTAGTAACAGTAAGTTTTAATACGTGGATGCTCAACTGTGTAGTCTATTTTGTCTAGACATTGCATTCTTGCGGCCCTTGGCCTGCACGAATTTTGAAAAGTGGTTGGCGACACGTTTTGACTTGACGACATCTGCACTATAAAGTTCTCCTGAATGACTGCACGGTGCAAGCAATGCGATGGCGACTTGGCACCGGATCTCTCTGCAAAATGCCTTATGCAAATAAACATTTTCAGGAAAACAATAAACTAGATTAGAATTAGAGCAAAGAAGCAATACATAAATTAGATTAGAATTAGATTACTGGCATTTCGCTCCTAATTAGTGAAATTAGTAACTAGAATTATTCAGTTGTCCAAGTCTGATGGTGAGTAACCAGGGCTGTGGAGTCGGAGTCGGAGTCGGGGTAATTTTCGCTTGATGGAGTAGGAGTCGTGCGAACTATAATAGTTGGAGTCGGAGTCGGTTGGAAAATACTGACTGGAGTCGGAGTCGGAGTTTGTGAGAATGACTATGACTATGACTTCTCTATCATGAAAACATTTGGTTTCAAAGAAATTTCAATAGAATTTTTATGTACCACCAATCACTGTTCTCATTAACCATACAGATTCGGTGCGGCCAGCCCGTGGTACGCAGGCCAAATTTGGCACACGAGAAGGTTAGGTGTCGCCTGCGAGGTAATTCTCGAAATTATTTATGACATCAGGTACAATTGCAAGGCCAACCAAAATTTGATTAGCATGACCGCGAAATTTGATGATGACTAAAACAACAGTTCTGACGTATTGACGTATCCAGGGGTTAGCCATATTTATCTCAGATCTTCGTATATGACCATGAAGTAGAATATTTCATAGCAGATTTAATTGACTCGAAATTTTTCTCGGCACTTAGCATGATTCATTTTCACTAGATTTCTTGCATTCAGTATTTGAGCCCCCTTCTGAAAATTATAAATACATATTATTCACAGAATTGAGTCTAACTATATTCACAATTAGGAGATACGGCTTCGCTTGTGATGTGCACTCGCAGCGAGATCGTCGACAAAACATTTGCACAAAATGATAGAGGCATGTTCACTGATAGCGTCGATTTTGCTATGTCTAAACGTCGAATAATCCTGTCCTTGCCAAATGAGCCCAGTGGTATACAGATGCGACCCCCAATGTATGTTAGTGACATATTTATTGATATAGCTATAGCCTAATTCAGTCGTCCAAAAAATTTCGCGCTTCGCGCGACCAGGGCTTGATTGCGCACTGAACAGTTGCATGACATATTGTTATCAATTTTAGAGCGTATTAATAGAAGTCTTGTTTGCAATGTTACGTAATTCGGTTCGCTGCTATCGACGACTAAAAAAAGGTTATCAACATTCCAGTTGCCCGCGCAATGGTTCGTAAATCTCAGGCGTCCCTTTCGCCGAAAAAGTTGCCCACCCCTGATATAGATAAAATTGGACATTACTTGCAAATTACAACTCAGTTGCAGAGGGGAAGAAAATCACAAGATGCGTTTTCGTGATGCACTCAAAATTGATGTAATTTTTGGAATTATACCATGATACTGTGACAGAGAAAATGCTTCGGCTGGATTTGTAAAATTGTAAAAATGATGTGAATATGACCAAACGATGCTTCCCACTTGACAAAATTAAAAATATTTGTGGTGTAGCTGAGCTGTTTGGGTCGAACAAATGATTGGGAAAGACTGCAAGTCCCAATCCTTGAATACTTGATTAAGTACATATAGACTAGACATAGACTATGGTCTTTGACTACTTGACTAAATTCCATTTATGACCAATGTCTTTTGTTAGTAGTAAGAGTGTTAGTGCTTGTAATCAGGATGGTGTGCAATGACAAAATTAGTAAGTTCAATTTCTTTATTAGTTGCTGAGTCATACACAAGAGCTACACTTGGATTTTTTATCTACATTTTTATTATACAGGATTGGATATCTGCCATATTTGAATGATTCATACATTTCAGGATATTAGAGAGTCCATGTTACAAAAACTTGAATAAGGAAGGATATTTAGCAAATCTTTTTTTCATGTTAATTGCATTGCTTCCAACTTCCAACCAGCATATGCCGAGGTTGCTCAAATTGAAATTTCGGTCATTTTTGAACAATTTCGTCACAATTTCGTCACCAATTTCGTCACACCGACATGACCAAATTTCGTGTTCCAGGTATGCCTGAAGTGACAGGGATGTATTTTCCACTTGTTTTGATCTTAACAAGGGCCTATGGTGCGGTTTGGACAGGGTTGTAATGACTTGAGCCGTGACTCGAGTCATGATTTTCTGATGACTCGCCTTCATCCGAGTCATTTTGTCAAAATACAGAAATGACTCAACTCGACTTGGACAAGAGTCATTACGCATGACTCGAGCCAAGTCATATGACTCGAGACGCAGACGGCCAAGACCGACATTTCATTGTAATTTCGAAGAATAGTAAAGTAACCATAGTATTGGGATTTTGTCTGATTGGTACTGGTACTTGAAAATGTGACCAGAAACTGCTAAAAGTGAGGAAAATCGGTATATTATAAATGAGTAATTTCCTCTCAACATGCAAACGCCCGTCTCCACACCATTTCAGATCAAATTGAAAATTTTCACATCGATCAGGCATTAAATTTGGTGCATAACAAACTTTGTTTCAAGAAAATCGGACAATTCGTTACAGAGTTATTGCAATTTGAAAAATGACATTTTGTGCTCACTCGGCCGTGACGCTATACCGCTTGGAACCTGTGTCTAATTGTAATTAACATTATAGTGATCAAATTGCTGCCGGGCAGACTTAAATTTCTGTAGTAAGATATTTTGGTATATGCTTATTGTGATAGACCTAAATTTTTAACTTTACTGATGGGGGTTAGGGGTCAAATGTCAATTCAAAGTCACCATGTTTTCAAAATCAGCCATGCGTAACAAATATGCAACTCTGCCTAGCGTAATTCTATTTAAACCGATTTTTTCGAGGAAGGTGTCTAATGGAAGCTTGGAAAGAGTAGAACGTTGCTGAATTGGTATTGCATGTGATCTTTGAATGCCACTTGTCTAAAACTTCATTGAAAAGATGCGCTCTAAACAGTGCATGACCTGTTCTGCATAAAGTGTCAAAGTATATTTTTAACCGTTGTTCCTGTCTTATATTCAATTCACAACCAATTCTGATGGATTCTAATTGGTAACAGCTTTCATATGACACCTTACTTATGAATTTTGAGTTAGATAGAGTCGTGCCAGAGAGTTCAGAAATATCGTCACGCATCACCGATTTTAACATACTGGTATGTCAATTTTCAAATCAAGATTTGAAATATTATTTGAATGTTGACTCGAATTACTGATAGTCGGTAAATCCAGAAGCACCTTTTCAAGCATAATGCACATGCAATAAATAAAAGTACTCTCTGAGCATGACAATAATTATCTACTGAAACACATTATCATATAAGGAGTAGAATAATGTCAAAATCAGATAATCACTGAATTAATATAATTAAATTAATTAAAAAATGACCTATTTTGCATTATGCACCATATAATATTTTTAACCATGTTGCTGTCAAATATCAATAATAAAACCAAGTTTCGTGCATTCTAGTTGGAAACAGCTTTCAAATGACACCTTGCTTGTGAATTTTGGTTTAAATAGAATTGCACCAGATGAGTTGAAAAATATCGTTATGCCTCACCGATTTTAACATATGCCAATTTTGAAATCGCGTTTTGAACCTTGACCCAATACTGTGGAGCGGGGAAATTCGTGGTAAGTGAAGAACATGTACCAACAATTATTGCCAAATAACATTCAAACCTTTACTATACGTAACCTCTGAGCTATATCAGTTACAATCATACACACGTTTTGTGTTGCCAAATTTCATGGTTGAGTAATCACAAAATCATCATTTTTCAAACTGCAATAACTCGAGAGCCGTTCAACGAAATTTTCCGAAATAAATTTCGTTGTACTCAGAACTAGATACTTTGGTTGTATATAAATTTAGAGAAAAATCTGAGAGGGTGTGGAGACGGATTTAAAAAATATTTGCATGTTGACAGGGAATTACTCAAATGCGAACCATTCGATATCATCAAACAGAGTTATAAAAAGTGGGTTCGGCAAGTTTTCAACAGGAAACTGAGCAGTCAAAACAATGACTTGGACTCAACTCGAGTTATACTACCGTGACTCGGACTCGATCCTCTTTTTGCTGACTTGGACTCGGACTTGACTCGGTGATGAATTGGAAATGACTCGAATTGACTAGAGTGAAAACTGTAAAAGTGAGATTGACCTGTTACTCAGTGCCTTGTGACTTGGTTACAACCCTGGGTTTGGATGAAGACATCGCCAGTAAAAGAAAAAAGATGTGACACGGATTACCTAAAAATTGGTCCACTTCGTTGAAATTGACATGTTGAAACGATGGTGAGATAATTTTCAAATAGAGTATTTTACGCACTGAAATTACCGACCACAAAAAGGAAATGAACCGACAAGCAGGTAAAATACCGGTAAATATATTTCTCAAGTGATAGTCAAGACGTATTTTTTGTCGGACCAATTTAGATTTCACGAAATCGATCCCAGTTATGCAAGACATACCGATGTCTCTCTGCCTTGATTCAAAGTTTTTACTCTTTGCAAAGTCGCCATTCCCAAAATCTCATACACAGAAACGTCAGTTGCATTCCTCAGCAGCTCCGGTGTTAGAATATTTCTCTGCTACTTGACATTGGCTTATACAAGGCGTTAAAAATAGTGCTGATTGCAATTCAGAATGGGCTATGCCACTGATTCGTATTTATGAGTTGATAAAAAATTCTGATACTTCACATAAGCGTTGATACTAGAGCTTTTTATGTGTTCGAAACTTTGCGAGATTCAAGGAAACCAAAGGGTAACCCAATGAGCTTACAAAACACATTTGTCATTTTCTGGTCTTTCAATATCACCTGGGCCCCCTTGTCATGGAATAATAAAAAGCATTGGTGTTTTACCACGATACATGGATACAATTAGATGGTAGCAACCAAATATGGAGGATGACATGACGAGAGGATGATAACTTTTGATAGGGAGAAAATCTGTCACGATGCCCATTAGTCTTCTAATTCACCTGTGATATAGTACTACAGAAGTGTTGCAGAGCAAATAATAAAATATCATAGAATATCAAATTGTATCGTGAAGAAATCTACATTGGACCGGCAAAGAATATAGATATTGTCTATCACTTGAGAAATATATTTGCCCGTGTTTTACATGTTTATTGTCAGTTCATGTCCTTTTCGTGGTCGTCAATTTCAATGTGTAAAGTACTCTATTTGAAAATTTTCTCACCATCGTTTCAACGTGTCTATTTCAATGAAGTGGACCAATTTCCAGGTAATCCGTGCGATATCTTTTTTTCGTTTACTGGCGCTGTCTTCATCCAAACCCCACCATAGGCCCTTGTCAAGATCAAGACGAGTGGAAAATACATTCCCGCCACTTAAGGCATACCTGGAACACGATTTTTGGTCATGCCGGTGTGACGAAATTGGTCACCGTAAACACTATTATTTCAAAAATGACCGAAATTTCAATTTGAGTAACCTCGGCTTCTACTGGTTGGAATTGAGTCAAATTTTGTTGTGCAACGTTTTTTTGGTAACCTGATGATTTGACAACTAAGCCGATGAAATTTGAAAAAAAAAAGGTTGAACTCCCCTATTGGAGACGCAAGATGAGGAGGCATTGACAACACAATTTTTAATTGAAAAATCCGTCTTAATGAACTGTGCACCGTATATTTAGTAAAAATATCAAATTAAATATTTTATATGTTTTTCCCAATAAAAATAGTAAAACTTAAGATTCCGAAATACCATATCAACTCTACTTGAATTGCAACAGAAAGTCATTCCGTGCAGATCTGAAAAGAAATAGCGCATATGCACACGAAACACCCCGAATTATGCTCGATTCAGGCACGCACAAGAAATCGTTCTATTCCTGATATCTGTTATATAGTCAGACAATGATGACTTGATTACCTCCTTCCGGATAAAGTATGGATGAAAGTAGATGAAGAAAATATAAAAGAATCGGTTACCACGATTCAATGTTCAAGTTTGAACCAAACTTGAAACTATAAATTTATGAGAAGAAAAATATCAGTAACTGACCTTTTCCAATTTGCAATCTGATAACTGCCGCAAATCATCCTGCTTGGCCAACAGATGTCGTTGTTCGTCAAATTTGATAAATTCTGCATCGAAAAGTATCCCGAGAAATCCAATGACGGCTGCACTATCGACCCGGTCGAAAAACAGAACAGATTTCTGTGAAAATGTTGTCAGTTACATCACATCCTACGTACGAGTCATTCTCAGAGATACGATCAATCATGAGAGAATATTGTCACTTCATATAGCCGCTGCGGGTAAGGCGATTGCAACTCATTATCAGAACATAGCTTGAAAACGAGTCGTCTGAAATTGCGCACATGAACCACGCAACCGCTACATGAATTATATTGACTGAGACGTTAATAGAAATATCAGATCCATCCATATCTATTTTGCGCAAAGTGTCACCAAATTCTTGACTCTCTTTAAAAACAATCACTGAATTTCTCCGTCATGGTCTTTCTCTCTCTCTTATTGGAAGTTCATAATACTTCTACTATACGAAAAGTTAAGTTAGTGGATCACGAAATATGACAAGTACAAGTAGAAGTAGAGCCACAGAAAATTTGATTTACTTGAGTGAGTACTACAAGTGCTGCCTACGCCATAATAACGCTCATAATTACGTCATAAGCTACAGCCTGGCTACACTACACCGTGAATCCATTGCTGTATGTGACTATTATGTTGCTTTACAGCAGGGGTGGGCAAACTACAGCCCGCGGGCCGCATGCGGCACGCTACGCCGTTCTGTGCGGCCCGCGAGAGTCTAAAGAAACATTTCAAAAATTTTGATAAAATGCGTACTAAAAATCGAACTGATGCAGGGACTTGACTAACCTTTTCCTAGTATATTTCACCATGATAATTCTAAGACAGTGGTTTTCAAACCCCCCTGGAAGGCGTGAAAGCATCTGAAGGAGGGCGCGAAGCTGAGCACAACTGGGAAAAATTTTTGCTCTCCGTGCGATTTACATCCTATTCCTAGGTATTGATATGTATTTAGTATGAATTACATAGTAGAAGCGTGTTTGAAACTAACATGGTTATGATTAGGGCCATTTAAAGTCATTAAAGTCATATTTTTTTCTATGCATCAGTAAGTCGTGAAATCAATTTTAACGCAAAAATCGCATCCATATGGGGTATATTAAGAAAGTTATAAAGTCATATAAAGTCATATTTTCCTGGTTAGGTCATATTTGAGTTATAAAGTCATATTGTTGGATACTTTCAATAAAAAGTGCCAATAGAAGCAATTACGCACTAAGAAAGTAAGGCAATTTCTGATTGAACGAAGGCAAACTGTAAGGTTAGCCTACATGACATTACAGTCGCTGACCGATGAGGTCACACATTGTATTATGAGGTCACACATTGCATTGTGTTGCCACACAATCTGTTTTACTTCTGTGCACTGAAGTGGGACGTCATTTGAAGTTCAGAGACTTCCACAAGCGAAAGAAATAGTCAACTCGTGGGAAGCTGAAGGAGTTATTGTAAAGAGCGTCAAAGATTCATTGAATGATCCAAAGTTGACAAGTCAGTTAACAGAAATATGCCTCCACTACAACAAAATTTCAAACTTGATACTGAAAATGAGGCTCATGTTGATCTAAATGCCCTCGATTTCGGAAAAGATCCACTTGAGCTCAAAAATTACATTAAGAAGCGATTAGACAAAAACGATGTGAAACGAATTATGGAGCTACAAAGACAAGACATTTCACCAGCGCCGTATGCAAAACTGCAGAAGTGTCAACCAACATCAGCGTCTGTGGAACGCTCATTTTCCTTACTAAAGTCATTTTACGTCCAAATCGTAACTTTAAAGACTCCAACATTCCACACTACATGAAACTGTACAACAAAAGTGGTTTAAAATAAAAATGGATGTGTCATAATGTTATGTTGTTCATGTTTTACTCGTCAGTTCCATGAGTGACGTTGGTTATATGTAAAAATACACGATTTTCGCATAAAGTGATATAAAGTCATATTTTACCAGAAATAAAGTCATATAATTGATTTTTTAAGGTCATATAAAAATGGCCCTAGTTATGATGCTGTCAGCATTGTATGTCCTGGAACTGAGCCGAAAGTTGAATTACTAGGAATCGGGCCAACCGACTTTCATCTCTATAGTTTTGACAAATTGGTGATTGAGGTCCGCCAGCCTATCAAATCTCGCCACTATATCTCTCTGACGCGTGTACGATATCATCAATGCAATTTTTGGATTGTTTTAAATAAGCACATATATTGTCTCCATGTCCTCACTATATTGCGTTTTGGTCTATAATCCAAATTTTATCTAATGCGGCCTGCGATTGAATTCAGATGTTGAATGCGGCCCGCGAGCTCAAAAGCTTGCCCACCCCTGCTTTAGCAGCTTTGTAATGAAGTCGGTGAAATAAACAGACATCTGATCATCAGCATGAGCCCCGTTAATATAAAATACTAAATTTTATTTTGTCTATGGCTCTGGAACCCCCAAAATTGCAGTTTTGCATTGTGACGGAGTTTGGCATTGTGACATTGCTGCTTGGTTCCCTGTTCCTGATCTGCAGTATCGTTTTGTCAGACAACATTGTTGCGTCACAATGCCAAACAACAACACAATGTAAAATATGAAGCAGATTTTGGGGGGTTCCAGTGCCATGGGCAAAATAGAATTTATATTTCCGTAATCGGTACAGCAGTTGCTTTCTATTGGTACCCGTTTAATCAAATTTTCCACTCGGCAAGTCGGTCAAAATTGACCTTAGATTGCCTTTGGCCAAAGGGAATGTATGACGTATCCCCAATGCAGTGAGCCGTTCAATCTCACTGTGTCCACACCATATATAGGTCACTATGGTGAATTGAACAAAGGTCCGATCATTAGTAATGAAATCATCATTCCAACCTTAATGGTAAAGTGACCGCTAACATCGTCAGTTATCTCGATGACATCTTCTCCGTTCTTCAAATCAAAACCCGATCCTTCTGAAGACAGCTTGACAACCTGAAAATTGTTAAGAAACTCGATTATTCCATCATCCACCGACACGGATTACATTGTTAGGTTGCCTAAAAAAAACCTGCGCACTAAATTTGGCTCAATTCCTACCAGTAGAGGGCGAGGCAGAGCCAGTTGAAAATAGTTATTTTTAATAACATTTACTGTAATCCTCATGAAATTGTTGAGTTGTCTACGAAAACGATGCGAAACAAATTTGACGTAACTCCAACCCATTGAAGCCAAGTTATTTGAGTTTTTCATTAATAATTTTCGGTTTTCCCACCGACAATGCTATTTTTGCAAATTTAAAACTTTCAACTGCAATAACTTCGCTTCTGCCGGTTGGAATGGAGCAAAAATTGTCATGCTTCGTTCTTTTAGGCAACTGAACAATTTTATGCAGGTGGCAGTAAAAGTTGAAAAATTTATTTTTCAATTTTGGTATAATAAATTCAGATTTCAATTGGCTCTGCGTCGGCTTATACTGGTTGTAGTCGAGCCAAATTTGGTGCGCAGCGATTATTTAACGAACCTAACAATTTAATCAGTGAATCTCAGAAATCTGAAAAACAAGTTATTTTTGAACAATCCTAATGTATAAATGTTTATTGTATAATATTGTATGCATGAGCAGACCTGATATGGCATGATAGTGACTTCTACTATACTTTTACACTGTTATTATCGGCAAACAATTTGCGGATGCGATGTCAGAGCTCACTCTAGAATTGCCGTGCTCCCAGTAATGTTGCTTGTTACTAAAGGTAGTCGGTGACCAAGTACTTCTACTTTTTGAAGTACACAAGTCGTTTTCGACTACTTCCAGTACTTACTCTAATATTTTGCTACTTCCACTACTACTTCATATTAGTTTGCAACTTACATACTTTTCACTATTTACAGTTTGTGAATTAAATGATTATATTATTCCAATAGAGAGAGAGAATGAGACTAAAAAAATTTAGTGACGTTTTTTGTCGAGTATGAAAAATAATTCACATATCACAAAAGTTAAAAAAGTTCGGAATGTTCGTTGTGCTTCGAGCGAAATAGATATGGAGCGACAAGAATGTTTTCATGGAACTGTTGGTCAGTATCATTTAGGTGGGTTCATTTCATAACATACTTTCGCCTGTATGACACGTTTCATCACAGTCAATATGGCTCAGAAAAAATATTCGGAACTATCTCATCGTAATCTTGCATTCTAGCCGCACCGCGAGTGCTCAAACAGGGAAAAGGTGGTCCTTGACTTTTTAGCGCTAGACCGTTGAGCGTCAACCACCGTTGAAACCGCCTGAAACCTGTTTTAAATACTGTAGTTGAATTTCTCTTCATGCACGGTATCATTACAGTTGGTTTTTAATTAATCTTAGTTCTTTTGCCCGAGACACATACGCATAGAAGTGTAATATTACGAAGTAAATTGAAACGTGAATGGCATTATACAATCTACCCTATTGTTGTTTCATGTAACAATCATCGCACAAATCAGTAATACGGTTTCTGATACAACTCCGTATCGCATTTCGCCTCAACTACGGGTTTTATAATACTGCAGAGTGCATAATTCCATGACATTATCTGAAATCGAGCTCTGGGGTAAACAAAAGTTGAGAGCCGCTTCTCTGCAGCAAAACGATCATTTGCATCCCACGATGCGGTCTAATTCTTATGTTAGGAAACTTTGCACTGAGAAGCAAGAATCCATCTCTCTGTGCCATTCTAAGGGCCCAGTTTCGGCTTTATTTATGACTTCTTCTCACAACTACTTACTCCTTTGCTTACATGAGTACATTTTAGCTTTGCTACTCCTAATTCTACTTGAGGTAGTTTTAGGATGCTTAAAAAACGGATACGTTTACTCATACTGAAGTAAATTTTAGCTTCGCTACTTCTACTCCTACTTGACTAGATTACTTGACTGCATTGGTCACCTCTGCTTGTTACTCGCACAGTGCATTTCGCAGTGGCATGTGGCATTGGAACACGCAACTGCGACATGATTTGTAAAAAATATTGATGCCCAGATTCTGAATTCATTCGAGTTGCCAATAAAGTTGAACGCCGAATAACTGACAGGTTTCGAGAACGCCAATATCGAACTTCAATCAATTGTGTATTTAGTAGAAAGCTAATTTCTCTGTTTAGGTCTCAACATGCGCTAAGCCTCGAATTGGTGAGTCATCAAATCCATGATAAATGTACGTCTTGTGGATGAATGCAGATGGCATGCAGCGGAATGCCGTCTCTAGCGACTATGACGCCACAGATCATGAGTGATTATGACGTCACAAGTCGCCGCACACCCACATAAAATTACGCCTACACTTGTTTGTGCGCAACTAAATCTTAGAATCGAACTCACATTCCAATCCAAATTTCCAGATAGCGACTCAATCTGACGATGTCCAAGAAATGAACATAGTGCTGTTGCCGAGAATTTGTTGGCTCTCAAATCCACTTCTATCACCTGAAACGATGGAAATATTATATAAAGTGTTGATCAAAACTATGTGTGAAAGTCAGTTTGAAATCTAATCATGAGCGTCGAAATACAAAGTAACTGAGCCGTAATCAATTCGCCGACTGTTCGACTTAATTTTTCCTGCGCATTCGATGTCGCTTCTGCATTTGACGTGGGCATACGATTCAAATCTCTTCATCATTGTAACGATATAACATAGTAGTTGTACTAGCCATAGTCGTTAAACCAGGGTATGGTGAGTATGCCGCAGTCATCCTGTATTGTTATTAGGCCTAAACGGCATACTTGCAATAGGAGTATTCAAAAATGACTAATTTTCAAATTCTACTGGCTACTTGATAAAATTGTTAGGTTGCCTAGTTGAAGGCTGCACACCAAATTTGATTCAATTCCAAGCAGTAGCCGTATTGGTACAAGAGAACAAAGTTTTGAATTTATTGTTTAAAAAATGAATAAAAATTTTCTCAAGATTTTCTGGTCACCCCATGATAGTGTTAGGTTGTCTATAAATGGTGCTCAGCAAATTTGGCTCAATTTCAACCAGTCGAAGCGGAGTTATTGCAGTCGAAAAATTTGGATTTGAATGCAATAGTATTTACGGTGGCCAGTTTGAGAATTAGCCACCTTAAATATTATTTTATTCAAATCCAAATTATTCGACTGCAATAACTCCGCTTCCACTGTCGAGCCGTGTTACTTGCTAGTGCATTACTCACACGGTGCGTTGTGCGACAATTACGTTGTCAAATATTGAAGCAACAACAAATTTTCAGCAGCACAAATTCTCACAGTATTCGATACATTTGAATGGGAACCTAGTGTATTCCAAATAATAAATGGCAACAATTTTCCTAATGGTGTCGAAATGAATTATGGCAAGTACGGGGAAGCGGCGTATTGAAATTTGTAGCGGTATTTGTTATATTGATCAAGGCTTTTGTACAGTTACAGTGTAGTACGACCGAGCCCCGGCTGGTATCATGATAATACAATATACATTTATATATATGGTAATCAAAGGTGGTCAATATAGAAGGAGACTCGTGTTGAAATAGAAATGGTGATGCAGAATTATATACCGGTATAATCAAATACGAGTTGAAGCAGTGCTGTTCGAAGCAGCTCAAAACTATTTCAAGTGGAAATCGAATTGCTGTCTTCGAAAACTACACGAGTAAGTAAGTAGTTTTGAAAAGCAATAATAAATACGCACTCATAGATCGCTAACACCTGGAAACTGAGAGCTGGTTCTGTGTTGCTACATCCCCAGGGAATTATTACGGCATAAGGATTCTCTTGCATCATGCGAAACAAATGATAGCTTTGCCATTGAAAAGTGGTTATGTACTTGTTTTGACCCCGGTGCCCCCTTCCAGAATATATGACTCTATTGCGCTTTTTCTCGTAGTACAAGGCCCATAGTTAATGAGGCGATAAACGATACGGATAAGTTGGTTCTGATACTACATTCACGCTTTGATCGACTAGGAAGGAACCTGGAAATATGGAAGATCGTATAATTCCAAACATTTTTGATGAGTGCCATTTACTGTGATGAAACTGATATATGGGCGATGATGTGGTCTTAAAGTTTGCACATACCACATAGGACAGCTACATAAATCATATTGACGGAGAGAGATTAGGCATATACATTTCGCGGAATCATGGTAAAAATTCCGAGAAAACAGCTCCCCTGAATTTCATCGTCTTGATCTTATTAATTCTCTTATCGGATTATTTAAAATACATCTTCCTGATAAACTGTAAATAACGAAAAGCAAATAAGTAATTCACCAAATAAAACAAAGTTAAAGAGAAAGTAGCTGGAAAGCGGATTTACTTGAGTAAGTAGGTACTGAAAGTAGAGGAAAAGTACTCAAGTAGTTTCAAAAATGGGTAACGAAGAAAAGTAACAAAGTACCTCATTGCACAATGCATATTTTGAGTCAAGTCAAATCAATGGGATTTTGAAAGTGACTCGATTCGATTCAAGTCAAGTCAAGTCACAATTTTTGACAAGGTGATTTTTCACAGTACGAGGCATAATTGTGTTATTGCACTTTGATAGCTTTTTGAAAGTTGCCATTTATTTTGAATCGAGGAACGATATGATGCAATGCACTAGCCATCTACAGATCCGTGAGATCGGTGCCGATGGTTGACGAGTAACATAAATTCATTAACTTCATTAAAATTTGATTTCAATTTTACAACAGTTTACCGACCACCTTAGGCGCTGAACTCTAATTTACCGAAGGTATGCGTGATCGATGTCGGCATGAAGGGGTGACGTGATAATAGTCAGAATTGACGAATTAGCCGACTCGCAAACGTTCAATAGTCGGTTGTATATGCTGACAAAATTACGATACTATTAAGCAGGCTGCCTGCTGAATTGATTTCAAAACTTCCAAGGTAGCATCAACTTATTAGGTTTAAGTACGTGCCCCAATCCCGATAATGCTGTTTTTTTTTCGTGCTAGAAATGGACGGAGGAGGAATGCATGGGGATTACACATTATCGAATACTAGGTTATGGAAGGCATCACTTTGAAAATCGCATCGGCTACGATGATGAATCTAGAAAACCGCTATTTGTTGTTTTCCTACGGAAGCCATGATCTAATGAAGTGACTCACGTGTATTGGATCCTTGATGCACCTTGTTATGATGTCCAACAGCTCATCGTCGATACTGCAGTCGTATAATTTCAAAGAACGAAGGCCCTGACTCCTTGCTGCAAGCGTTCCAACGATATGAGCTTCATCGCGACTCAATGTGATGTTAGAAGCATCGACAACGTCAAGATCTTTCATGAGATCGTCGTCGCCTGATTCATAGATCGCTGTGTAAAGTTCCACGCGACTGCGATCAAACTGGCGACCGATGAAGTCTCTTTGTATTCTTCTTCTTGAATTCTTCTTGAATTCTTTTTGAACATTCTTCTTGAATTGGAGGTGGAGTGATTGTGATAAAACTTGTTTCTTCCTCGTTCCATCGGAGACTGTGACGAGACAAGAAATATCGTGGTAACCGTTGACGGCACATGGCCACGAAACAATTGGACGATGTGCGCCGCTGCGACAAAACCAGGTTAGTAGCGATTGAACTCTCGGGTCGAGTTTACAGCGTTTTGACACCAGTGGCAACGACGAGCTTTATCATTAACGAAGGAATCCAGACATCTGGGTTTTTCGACCCATATCTGGGTTTTTCGACCATCACATGAGTTTCTGGGTTTTTGTCCTTGAAATCTGGGTTTTCAACATCATGTGCACCAGGTTAATTTTATGTTCGAAAATCAATTATATTACATTAGTGAGTTCATAATGTCGATGTGTGTCGATGTCATTATAGAATGTAAACGTGAAATAGCAACGACCGAATTTGCAGCTTCGTTCCACTTCGCTGAAGCTTTACTCAGACTTATTTTACGGCAGCGAGTTAAATTTTGGAGGATTTTAAAAAGCGGGCGGTGCAAACCCCTAACCCTGGATAACCCACTGCCTTGACCTCTCAAAGACATATTTGCGCTGCCACCAGAATAATTATCCTCGCCGTCATGAAACTTTACTAACAAGTTGCTGCAATATTGATGAATTAGGTACAAGAATTTTTCAAAGAGCCCCATATGTTATACCTAGGGCGGTTTTTTTGACATGTCATTTGTCAAAATTTTGTCAAAATTCTAGGGTTAGGTCAAAATTTGTCGAAATTATTCATAAAGTCAAAAAATGTTGACGTCTGCATTTCGTTTGATTCGTAGATTTTGCACTGTCGGTGAACTTATATCGTTTGATATTTTACAGTTTGTATCCTACCGTTGTAAACGGCTTATTGTCTGCTCTTTGTGAATAACAAACGGTTGAAGAAAACAAATAGGTAGACATGGTGTTATCGTCAACGTACCGCAATAGCCTATCTGAAGAAAGACTTCTTGGTCATTGCATCATTCTTACATTACGAAGCGCATAATGAAAACATATGATGCAGACAACATTGCCAGAATGAAGCAACGCGGTGTCACCAGCAGTGTATTCACAACTTGAGTGTTGTCAGCCAACAACTGCTACTGTTGGGCGTCATTGGCAAGATTCTTAGTAATAGGCTTACCATATTTTGGAAATCTAAAAAGAGGACACTTTTCCAGAAATTTGCAACTTGCAAATTCTCAAAAACAGTTGAATTTTTCCCACTTTGTGATCGGTTGACAACAAAAAAATTTGCGGCATAACACTCGCAATTTGCTCTAAATCTGACCTAAATTTTCAGAAAAGAGGACAAAATCTCAAAAAAGAGGACAAAAGGGCGTTCCCCCGAGGACACTTTCAAAAAAGTCTAAAAAGAGGACAAATCCTCTTAAAAGAGGACGTATGGTAAGCCTACTTAGTAAGGACATGCACTTTCTACCCAAGAATGTAGGAAAGTAGCTCTCGTTGTACTGCAAGAAAATTTAATTATTTCTACCACAATATGTATCGTATCCACTGGAATTCTTCATAGGGCCAGATTTCGTTAAAATATTGATTTTTTCATGTAAAACGTTTCCTGTTTCACAGACAGAAACGTTTTTTCAGGCCAAACTACTTCGTTAGGAAAGTCAGTTCCAACCAGAAATGAAGATAAGTTGTACAATTTTAATATTATGTGGGAAAACATCTAATTTGCATACGTATGGTCAAAATTCAGTTTGTTTAGGTCAAAAAAAGTCAACATTAATATTTTTTAGGTAAAAATTTACCTTTTTTTAGGTCAAGAAAAACCGCCCTAGTTATACCCAAAAGAGCCATATATGGCTCGCGAGCCATAAGTTTCCGATCGTTGATTTACAAGATAGATAACAGGCGTTATATTAGCTCAGTGGTTGCATAAACGCTACATATTTGGCTTTAGACGTAATACATGATGTTACGACGTCATATTGGGTGATACTCCATCACTCCATTCGACTCGAACACTGAGCTATATAAACACTCGAAGCCTCGAAGCATATTACGTAGGACTCGAAGCATATTACGTAGGACTCAAGCATATTACGTAGGGTTACCATACGTCATCCTTTAGCGGGATTTGTCCTCCTTTTTCAGGTTTTAGAAAATGTCCTCCGAGGACGCCCAATTGTCCTCCTTTTTGAGATTTTGCCCTCTGTTTTGAGAATTTTGGTCAATTTGACTGTGAAATTGGAGTGAGATGTCGTAATCAGCACCGAAGTAAAGCCCCGGCAGCTATTTTGGAAGCCGTGCCGAAAAAATGACGACTTTTTTCTAGACGACCACCTGTAGACGTGAAGGAAAAAACTGTATTTTGAGCGCTGGGCGAGAAAGTTGATCATTTTTTTATTCGACCGACCACGAAGTGAAGTATGAACATTTTGAAAAACTGTCCTCCTTTCCCGATTCCAAAATATGGTAACCCTAATATTACGTGATTCCGAATCGAATCCCTCCGGTACTCGATTTTACCCAGCCCTAATAGCAGAGTTGGTCAGTAACGAAATCCTTCTACTTTTTTGAAGTACTCAAGTAGTTTTCCTCTACTTCTGGTACTTACTCAAGTGGATCTGATTTTTTCTACTTCTACTTCTAATTCAAATAGCTGGTTCGTGGTACAGAACTTGAATATAGCTTTCAATACAACATCCATTGTAGCAGTATATTTATTAAACACGAAGACTTTTCGGGTGCCTCTTTTCAAGAGTTATCGGCACACTAAAGGGATTTAAACAGATTTAAAAGCAAAACCAAAAAGGCAAAGTATGACGCAACAATCAAAATCACAGACCATGAAATTCGCATCGTATCAATGGCAACAATAACAAACTACGAAGTATACGGACATACGGTACTATGGTTGCCAGTGAACTCGGCACCTGGTGAACTCGGCACCTTCAACTCGGCACCTTCAACTCGGCACTTGGTGAACTCGGCACTTGATGAACTCGGCACTTCGTTTGACCGTAGATGCTGTGCGATCTCTATTGTTTCAAGTTTATGACAATACAATGTTCCCCATGACACCAATAAATGTTTCCCATGAACACATCGAAACTTATGAAGGCCAAAATAATCAGTTTTTGCCTTCAAAGAAACGGATATTATAAATTAAATATCGCCCTTCAACTATATTTTGTTAGCAGGATGTTTCCCTAATGTTACCCTTCACCTTGCTCCTTATAAATTAAATATCGCCCTTTAACTATATTTTTTTAACAGGATGTTTCCCTAATGTCACCCTTCGACCTGCTCCTGACCAGCTACCTGTGACAAAATCACACCTTCCTATAAGTAATCAGCTAATACAAAATCAGTATTGTTGTGTTGTATTGAACTTATAAAATCTCTAATAAACCTAACAGCTGAACTTATCAATAACTAATCAACTAATAAATAAAATATGTGTGCCGTTAACTCTTGAAAAGAGGCACCCGAAGTCTTCGAGTTTAATAAATATTATTTTACAATGGATATTGTATTGAAAGCTATAAATAAAATACATATATTTTGCACGATTCTTGCATCTCCAAAGAATTGAGGCATGTTTTTTTCTTCATCTTCCTGGTGTAAGAACGATCGACTTTAGTCGTCAAACAGCATATCTCATCCTCTTTGCGATACACCCTCCAATATTTTATTAGTTGACTCGTCCGAGCATGACATTTCAGAGTTGACCTGAGCAGCGGACACATCGGATAACGACGACTCAATGAGATCATCTTCCTGCAAACAAAATTATAAGTTAAAATCTGATCACTCATATCGAATTAATTACCACTATTCGACTTACCTGGTTGTTAAGATCGGCTACCGGTTGCGAACCCACTTCAATATCAACGGCATCTTCCTGCAAACAAAATTTAGTTAAGATCTGATAGCTCACATCGAATTAATTAGCAATATTCGACTTACCTGGTTGTAAAGATCGACTACCAGTAGCGGCCCCACTTCAATCTCAACGCATATGTCCAATTGTCCATGTCCATCGATTATATCAATCATTCCCTATATCCGTCAAATTAGCAATACATGTACCGAGTAGACCAACACCGGCATACGGCATTGTTGCGTCACAATACAAGCGCCGATTTCACCAGGTGCCGAGTTAAAGGTGCCGAGTTCACCAGGTGCCGAGTTCACTGGCAACCGGTACTATCATAGCCTTTATAAGTCTTATAAAGGCTATGGTACTATAGTAGCAGCACAATTTGTAAATAAACAATTACACGCACGGAACAACACGCACTAATGAGAAATTTGTAGGTTATAGAGGAAATCTTTCTGTCTGCATAAAATAGGTTTGCTCAACTGAATAATAGTAGACTCTGTAGCGTACCGCTCCATGATTAACCCATAATTACCCTCGCTGATGACTGATTATGTTACTGCTACGTCTTGTTGTGTTGCACTCTTTTATGCAGTCGCTTTTAGTCACCGTCCGAGCCAGTCGTCTTTTAGTATCCGTCGGACGAGCATCGTCATGTTTTAGTTGTTTTATTAAAAGAGCAATGCTGACTTGTCTACTTTGACTTATCGAGCCGCGGACCAAGAAGAACGCGCGCCCACGACAGAGCACGCTATAACTCCAACACTTTTAAATGAAACACAGACCTACCACGCGCAATGACAGTGAACATATTCTCATCATAGTGCTGTGCACAGGCAAGGTTTTCGCTCAGATGCTGACCGATTGACGAAGCATATGCTTGGTAATCATCATAGCAGTCTGTTTTTGCAGCCAATTTGCACTGACGTGTGAGCTCCGTGCGATCATTTGCGCATGTTTTTGACCGAATCAATTTTGGGATATGCTGCTTAATACGCTCAAACAATCTTTGAGATGTACGTCCTACATACCTACTATCACAGTGGCACTTGTATTGGTAAACAACATTACTTGCATCAAAGGAAGGAAGTACATCTTTTCGAGAGTTGGGTAACAAGGGTTTCGTCGTGTACACTACATGCGTGTTAACGCTGTAGTAGCAACGGTGAACAGCCGATTTAATAAGCTTTTCAAATCGGCTAGACACGTTACCTAGCCAAGGTAGGTGTAAAAATGCCGGGCATTTTTCTGGGCCATATTTGGAGCTGTATCCGATTTTTTCAATACCCTAGAGATGGAGCATTTTAATATGTGGTCCGGATATAGTACCGTATGTCTGTATACTTCGTAGTTTGTTATTGTTGCCATTGATACGATGCGAATTTCATGGTCTGTGATTTTGATTGTTGCGTCATACTTTGCCTTTTTGGTTTTGCTTTTAAATCTGTTTAAATCCCTTTAGTGTGCCGATAACTTTCGAAAAGAGGCACCCGAAAAGTCTTCGAGTTTAATAAATATACTGCTACAATGGATGTTGTATTGAAAGCTATACTTCTAATTCGTAATATTTTGTGATTTACTTACTTACTTTTCGCTATTTTCAGTTTTTCAAGTAGAAGTAGTTTAATCATATCGTAATCTAGCAGCAGCCCATTAGGAGTCTTGCTAATCTGGAAAATCCAGTTTTTTGAACGCTTCTCCTGTTTTAGCAGATCACCTTTAAAGCTTGATGGACCAAAGACATGAAATATAGTTTCTGCTTTTTAGACGCGGTATTTGTATTTGACTTTCAATTGCGAGCATTTCGACATGCGAACCCTACTGACTGATCCACAAGTACTGCGACATGTTGTTGAATATGTTAGATCGACTCGAGGAATATTGTAAAACCTTTTTATGTGCACATGTGTACCTATCTTAGTTATATAATATGAACTTTCTGTAGCGTTTAACTTGTTTCTGTCCGTGGCGCAAAAAGCCTTCAGTTGTGATAAGCGCCACTCATGCCAATGTTTTTACCTATAATAATAATAATAATCATACTCCGAGTTCTAATTACTTGCAGATCGTATACTGATCGCGCAAAGTGATGAAATTGTATCCAATAAAACTTCTACGTATTGCTCTTTGCCTAAACTAGGGACCTTATAATATGGTGTAGGGCGCCATACCATGGTATTCTTTAAAACGGGGTCTTCTAGTAAACAAAGGGATAGTATCGCATTTTCATATCAATACTAGGCCTATAGTTTGAATCCCATGACGTGAAAAAATGCTTATTCTGTCGAAAATTGGTACCTCCTGGGATGCATCAATACTAATCAAGCTCTCTGCATCCTCCGCATCGCTCAATTCGCAGCTTTCGACAGTCGATGCGAACGAATTAAGACTGTTTTCGAAACTACTTTCTTACTTGAGTAGATTCAAAGTCAGCCAATTCTAATTCTGCATCAAGTAGTCTTAGATGGCTTATTGAAGAAGTACTTCTACTCGTACTTGAGTAGATTTTTTTCTTGGCTTCTTCTACTTCTACTTCTACCTGAGTAGCTTTCTTGACTACTTTGACCACCTCTGCCAAATAGTACCGTTATAGTATTTCAATACATTTGACGGCCACCTAACTAGGAGGCGGTATAAACTCACTTGAACTCTTGTAGTTCGAGAAATGACAGGACGCATCGAATGGAACACGCGATGGTAATATAGTCATGTCGGCAATCTCAATAATGGATGACATTGGCCCAGAACTTATAGTGTAGCGTTCAACAAATTGCCGTTAACCAGTGGTGTTCTTTCGTCAAAATAGAAATTGAATTATCCAAAAACTTTGTGGTTCTGGATTTGGGCAAGCTGAAAATTATCTAGTTTTCCAAGTCTGGCTAAAGCAGGGGCGGGAAACTCCAGTCGGAGTGACAGATACAAGATAATTAGGAATCTGGCAGACCGGATTCCAGAATAGATACATTATTCGCAGATTTATCCACCTATAGTAGGAATATATCGTATTTAATGTAACTTTAATGGTTATTGCAAGACCAAAATCAGTATTCAAAGAATTTATGATTGTAATATACTTCATTATCTGTTGGAGTCAATGAGACATCTTGGGCAGATCAAAATAATCAGCAAGTTCTTTGAACTCTGGCTGCATGTCGGACTTAGAAACCATCAGTTAGATTGGAACGCAGCTTTGCCTTGTTCCTATTCATGGTCGAAATTGTTTGTCTGCAAATGTTGGCCGTCGTAGACCGGAATAGAACAAGTGGTTTTATGGCCACCTTTCTGACGTTGAAAAACTTGGATTCATTCAGTGATGCAGAAACGCACAACTTGAAGAAAACAAAGAGCTATAGAATAACCTACAGTCACTATAGTTTGACGTACTAAGCAAGTAGTGTGAGATTGCGACAGACTGTGGCCGCGGGCCGCATTATCATGCAACACCGGAAGCGGCGGGCCGCTCAAAATCCCGTCGCTGGCCATATGTTGCCCAACCTGTTTTGTTCAGTTCGTAATTATCATGTGATGGAGCAATTCAAGTGATTCTTTGGTGTCTTTAGCCAAAAAACATACCTCCATAACCAAGCAGCTGCGTAACATAAGAAAAAGCAGACCACGATATTTGCATTTGTCAGAAATTTTGATATGTCATACATATTTCTGTTATGGTTGTAGGATCCACAAATGAAAACATTCTAGCGCAGGGAATCTCTCTTTTGGGGTGGGGTGGGGTGGGGGGGGGGGGCGTTGAAGCATCTGAGGAGAGGCACGAAGCCGTCTGACATAAATGATGTTTCTTCAACTTGGAATGAGTTTAATAGGGATGGTGTGAACCTCATGACGTCACGTGCCTTCATATTGCTAATTCCAACCCTACATTCCAGGGAATTGATATATTAATGTACACCTAGCAACGACTCGGGCCACAATGCATCAATGATGCAGTACATACTGACTTTTTAAACGTCGCCAAGTGTACAAATGGGGAAATCAAATGATATAATAATTTCATAAAATCAATATTTTCCGTCGCTTTGCCAACCATTTTGACGATGACTTGCAAGAGATTATAAGCTTAAGCCTTATCGGTCCAGTCAGGACAATGTATACGGCGTCTGAGAGTTGCTACGTTGATATTCAGCAAAGTGCGAGTCGGGTTTCTATACTTGCTACAGATATTACCCCATTAACAAGTTATACCGCAGTAACCAATACCCCAATCACATGGATTTTGTTATTATGATACAGTAAGTATATGAAATCCAGATGGACTCCCAGGCGGCCGGGTGGTGGGATGGCGCAGCCATCCCATGACACATTTATGGGGTGGCGGCCACCCCATACAATTAGATCAAACACCCGCCGTCTGCGATTTTAAATCTTCAGCGCTGTCAATCAGCGAGTTCGTTATAGCGCGAAAATGCCAACTATTTAGCATTGACAGATACGCGCGAATAATTGATTACGCTAAATCGTCATCGACGACGAACTATAACGCCCAATAAGTTGTAATCCGTGATTAGTATTCAGACAATCGAAGCAACCTCGCTTACGACGTCCATTTCTACACGCTTGCGCTGAGAAACACCATATTCGCTCTCGACCAGAGGAGCGAATGCCCGTTCTCTTCCCCTAATTAAATTGTATTTGCGCCAATATTCCTTTAAAAAATACTTCGTTATAATGCGCAAACGATTGTCGCAATGACAGAGTTGGAAGTTCCAAGTTGGAACCCCATTGTGCTGTACGCAAGTTGAGGAATTACTGATTAGATGCGCGCTTTCTCATTTGCTATCATCGGTAGGCTACTAATTCTTGTCTGCTTCATACAATCGTATTCCTTAGGTGTCACTTGTCGGTGTTTCATTTGGTATTAATACTGCGCATTGTGCAGTTCGCGGCGTTGAATTACATTGTCAAATATTGGTGCAACACGAGCTTCTCGATGGCGCAAATTTTGAATTTATCCAATTAGTTTGAACGGAAACCTTCTATGTTCCAGTAAACTTCATTGCTGGCCGGACTCTATCTAGCGCAGGGGTCGCCAACTCAAAACGGGTCGCGGGTCACTTTTCCAATTTCGTAGAGGCCGCGGGCCGCATAAATTCGATATCGATAAAATAGGCAACAACGTTCTAAAACTCTACGTCAGGTCAACGGTGAGCTAAATAACATAGGCGATGGGCATATTGACCGCAAAAGAAATATTTTTTATTAAAGGAATACAAATACAACAAAAAATCATATTTTGAACTGTGATCTGTGTACCAGTGCACGATACCTGAAAATGATCTTCCGCGACTAAGGAATCGATATTGGGACTAGCGAGATACGTGACTAGCTGAAAGCCCATCTTCACATAAAGCTTGATCTTGTGGGGAAGCCCTAAGCCAGTGGTTCTCAAACTTTTTTAGACACGCTCCACTTTATGATACTGGACGATCGTCATATCACAATATGCAACCAGAATGCTAGCAATCCCAGCGGCTAGTTTGATGGCATGGAAGGTTATGACTGTTGATAAGAGAATTCTACAAGATGAATTCCGGGCTATATACAGAGCAATAACTATAAATTACCCGTAACTCGCACGGAGCACGAAAAAATTTTCAGTTGAGTGCATCTGCGCCTCCCATTCAGATGCTTTCGCGCCCCCACGAGGGGCGCGCGCTGCTCAGTTTGGAAACCACTGCCCTAAGCCGTATTCTAAGCGTCTCGGTCGTGGCAGTGTTTCATCATCATCATTGGTTTATTAGCAATTTTATCAGTTCAATACATCACAAATAATGCGATACAATGAAAAGACAGGAAGATGTCGAAGCGACAAGGAGTAGTCTATGGAATCGGACACACACCTTGGCCTAGGCGATGTAAAGAGGAGGCATGCAAATTGAATGAAAGTAAAGAATATAGTATAGAAAAAAAAAGCGACAAGAAATAGGGCGGCATGTCATGGGAAGCGAGATCGATAGGTCATTCGTGGTCCGGTAATCTTGAGAATGGACTGTATTTATTTAGTAGTAATTGCTTGTATTTCGACTTGAATGTGGACATGCTTGTCGACTGTCGGATGGCCGGCGGGATACTGTTCCACACATCAGGTCCGGCATATTTGATAGAGCGATGATCTTTTCGGTCGATCATATGATATCTGGACGACGTGGACGCGCGTGTGTTGTACTTGTGCGCTTTTGATTCAGAGGTAAAGAAGTCATTGAAATATTCGGGGCAACGACCGCAGTGAAACTGATACATGAACTTCGCGATTTCTAGTTTCCGCATGTCTTCTATGTTTAGGACGCCGAATCTCTTCAGCAGCGACTTGTTTGGGCCATTGCAAGTCGAGACTGTATGCCGATTCAAATTAGCTGATTCTCCCTCGATGGAATGTTGTTGCCATCACCACAGCCGTTTTAGCTAGCGGCGAATAGTGATGTTGGGCATAAGAGAATAGCTTAATTTGAAACAACAATAACAACAACATGTTGAAACTAGTCAAATTCAGCATTTCAAATTGGTTTTCTATGCTTTCTTCCGAAATCTCAAATCTGGTCGCGGGCCGCAGAATATGACTACGCGGGCCGCGTGTTGGTGACCCCTGATCTAGCGCAGCCACATCGCGGATCGAATTTCAAACCTTTGGGATATGTATTTCTATTGATGAGGTCACGGCATGCGCCCATAATTTTACGATCATATTCGACAGGCTGATATTAACCAGCGCGTTGTCGGCATTTATACCCCAGGTGCGTAGCCCTAGCCAGGTAGTTTCTCATTTATAACTAGAAATACCGTCCTTTTGAAATGTCAATTCACGAATTCGTATTATCGATGCTGCGTACTGCAAATTAGCGAGAAACATTTTATGCGAAATTGGTCATCGATATCTCACGTGCACTATCCGCGGTGGTTTGATTTAGCGCGTCCGCATGTAGGCTTGCTACCGTCCGCAGATACACTTTCGTCAAACAGTAACAATCCCTGAGTGCAATATTGTTTGTATTTATGTATCTTTTTCATTAAAACTTATGCCCGCGTCGGAACAAATTGTGCTCGTTGCCATTGCCGAATCTGGGTATCTAGGTATGACTAGCACACCCTGTAACTGTAATTATCGCAGGTTAGCGGCATGTCTGCAATTTTGTTATCAGCGCATCTTGCCGGCCGATTGAACAGTCCAATGAAATTATACACTACTAGGTATTTCACTCAGCGTACTGAGGCTGATTTCAGCAAACTAACGATCCTTATTAGACGTACGAATTCGAACGCATCGTTAGAAACGTAGATTCGAAACACAATCGCGATTTGACGAGCAAATATACGTTCACCTTCTACAAATTAAGGTGCATTATTTGCATTGATGAGGGCTGCAAGCTGCGTTTGAAGTATTTTGTAGGGATGGTGTGAACGTGAGGTTCACGTTCGCGTTCTGTGTGTGAACCTGGGGAAATTTGAGGTTCGCGTTCACAACAGAACGTTGGTAGGTTCTGCACTGTGAACCTTTTTCACATATTGCAATTTTCACTTCATTATAACATCTTTGGTTCAAATTAATTGACTTTCAAATGCGAGCATGGAGCATGGAGCTGGCAGCATAAACATTCAACACTAAACGAGCATGCCCTTGACAATCTCAAATATTTACTTGTATTGTAACCAGAGTTTGCTCGAAATATCCAGCCTTCCGTTTGTGCATATTTATTGTCTCTGTGCTGTGAGCTTGACCCGCAATCACATGATATCAAGAGCGAAATGCACGGTATCTTGTCAGCAAATGATTCTTATTCAACCAATCAATGAGATTGATATCATCTTCTGATGTACAAATCTGAGCTGGATATTTCAAGCAAACTTTTGTAACAAAGAAAGTAAAATTGTTGAGATTGTCAAGGTGCATGCTTGTGCACTGTTGATTTTTATGCTGCCAGCGCGATGTATAGACTGACCCGCAGTTGAAATGCAATAAATTGTGACCAAGGATGTCATAATGACGTGAAAATTGTGATATATAAAAAAGGTTCACAGTGCACAACCGGGGCCTATCAAGGTTCGTTTGTGAACGTGAACCTCTAAATTTCCCCAGGTTCACATATAGAACGCGAACACGAACCTCACAAATCATAAACTGGAATTTTTTTTGGCGTTCCGCGCCACTTTCTTCCAGCTAGAATTTATTGTCTCTCTGTTCTTTCGCGTATCTGACGTCACGTTAACGTTCATGATCCCCACAAAACTGTAGTAGGCCTAATATACGAATCCGGCATAGTCTCTTTATGGTTAGGGTTCTGGTAAAAATCCTTTTGCCTCTGCTTAAATTCTCTTCTAATCGAAGCAATAATTAAAATCATGATTTTTACTAATAATAAAACAATAAAAGAACATGGGATGAATGAGGACCATATCAATTAATATAATGGAACATATCGAATAAACTCAATAATTCGCAGCTCGGAGACACCATCCCATAGTTCAAATAGTTCAATATCACTGGCAGAAATGGGTCGCCAGAATCGCCATTAACCTGTTCCAGATATGTTGAGTAGGGCAGGTGCAGGGTTGCAGGTCAGAAGGTTCTCAGTCACAAGTCAGTCTCACTTTCACAGTTTTTAATCGAGTCAGGTCGAGTCATTTTCAAATCACCACCGAGTGAAGTCCTAGTCGGAGTCGGATGTAGGACAGGCATTATATTTTTGTGGTTGCAAAAAGTGTACATATTCTAATTTTTCTAGGTCAATGATACAATTGTTATTTCAATAATGTGTGATACTCGAATATTCGACTAAACGCCAAATGCGCGATCCAGAATCGATTCCCTCAGGTAATCAATTTCGATCAGTGCAAATGTTGAGTCAAGTCTGAATTATCCATAACACTAGCATATGTAGCATTAGTATCATTGATGATATCTGGAGTGATTTCTGGATGCGAAAAACTATGTCCGGTTTATGTACAATGCACATGATTAATAAATAATAAGCCATATTCATACAAATCCCCAGAAAATGAAACAGCCGCAAAAATATATAAAGTCAGCGCGGAGGAATTAAATCGAATATCAAGGGTGAATACCTGATATAAATCGACCTGAATTAAATCTGCCTTATAAATTCAATATCGGAGTGAACGGGGCAATATTGAATAATTACCAAATACATAACATTTCTTTTAGTGCAACACGCTGTAGATTTTTCCATGGTAATGTGAGTAGGCCTACATTGCAGATTTATTGATATCACGATGACATTTTTTAAATCGAAAGAAATCCCGAAAACTTAAATCCCGAAAACTTGAATAAAAATTGACATTACGGATGGTCCCCACACATTTCCAGATGGTGACCCCTCAATTTCTGCACGCAAGGGGATAAAAATGCACATTAACAAACTAAATTAAACATAATATATCTGACCTTTGTAAAGATCGTTTTGTGATTTGGAGAAGACGACGCCTGCCACGAATCGTCGCACAACGGACCATCGTTCTTCGTGGAGATGTTCTTCATCGAAGCGAGAGAACTCGTTGAGATTCATTTCTGTTATGAAAATCGCTGCCAGATATTCTTGAAGGCTTTGATGACAGAAAAACAATGTGAAATTTCCTTCCATCAAATGTCGGCTTAGTAGGTTGTTCCCCGGGACTTTAGTCATCAAATCTTGGACTTCATCTGCCGAAATTCCAAATTCCTTCAAGTCCGCCTCTTTGAACACGACCCGTCCTTCTCTCATGCCTCGAAATGCCAATGACTTCAGTTTGTTGACGATCGATAAGATTTGTTCCCGATTTCGAATGTTTTCGACGCTTTGTAGAGATGATATGATCCTGGTGTATAATTCTGTCACCGTTGTTGGAGGAGGTTTATCTGGATCCCTTCCCATCACAACTGCCGTAAGAATCAGAAAAACGGGCACAGAGATTAAATTGATCAATCTTGGTGACATAGTCTCAATTTTCTGCCAGAGGTCCTCACCATTCTCTTGGAGTAAAAATGCAAATAACCTATGCGCGTCATCATACGTAAGGCCATTCAGCGTGATGATGGTTTCGGGTCGCGCCATCGCCGGTAACTCTGAAACCTTGAACTCGCGCGAAGCTATGTAGACATTAACGTGACGCAGGATATTCCGGGATAAAATGTTGTACATGACTGTGCTGCAGCTTGCTTTTTCGTGCTTTTTCATTTTACGTGGATTTTTCTCAAAATCCCACCTTGCTTGATCAAGTCCGTCAAATATGAGGAGTGCATCGGATTGATGTTGATCCAGCCATTTGAATGCCTGATCCTCTTCAAATTCACTTTCGAAGAGCCCTCCAAATAAAAATTTTGATGGTTTAATATCGCCCTTCACTGCAACGTCTTTCAATTCAATATAATGGACCATTCTTTTACCGAAAGGGGGCAGATCCTCAACATGCTTAACTTTTGGAGATGTATCGAGAGCTCGTCGAGCTATTCTGCGTGTAAGTGTGGATTTTCCCGATCCTGCAGATGCCACAATAGCGGTTATACCAACTGTTACTGATGAGCCTGATTTTTTCTTTTGCCACATGGATGCCATAACGTCCTCGATCCCGATATCTTTCGCTTCAATCGTGTCCTTCCGAAGAAATCCAACTTCCTGTGTCAGCTGATTATGGCCATAGCGACCTTTGTAATAATCATCAACGTCAATTTGACGCATCTGTGGGTTTACTTCAAAGTCAGGTTGCTGAAGCGTTTCGTGTCGAAAATCATTAAGGATATCAACGGCCGTCAAATTCACGGTATTTTCGTTGCAAATTTGTAATAGCTTTTCGTTACTGATATCTGAAAAATACGACATAGAAAGTACAGATATGAAAGATAGAGACAAGTTCAAATCTTCTAATAGATACACTTTCTCGAGCAATCGTTCTCACACGGTAATTTGACTGCAGATGAGCGCATGCGATAAGACTTTGTTTGGCCAGGGCTGGCTATGGCTGAACGTTAACACAACACCCCCAATAATGATAATGAATTCCCATACAAGGAAAACCATTATTATCATGACAGTCCTATATGTTGTCCGGTATATTAGCATATAGTAGCAGAGTTGGATCAATTACATTATTTCAGTTCAATTACAATTACAATTACTCCATGCTAAAAATATCAAATTACAATTACAATTACAATTACTCCTTGCATGCTTCAATTTCATTACAATTACAATTACAATTGCTGCTGTTGAACATGTAATTGAATAATTATAAATTCAACCGTGCTCCTTGACAACCATAGCGTCGTAATTAACAACAATTCGAGTCTAGTTCAGATTGTGTAGTAATAAATGCGTTTATGTGCGTACATACTATGCTATGTAAGATGTCATTGTGACGTAATATGAGCGTGTTTTGTATGCTCGGTAATTATGGCTTACGTAATTGGAAATGTAAAATGTTATTTACCTAATTTCCTATGGGTTAGGATTAAGGATAGGGTGCAGTATGTCGTTGAAAAAAGTATTATAATATATGCACGTGTTGGATTTGCGTATATAGTATATAATTAAAGAAATAATATTATTTTTATCGAGGGACGTAGGAATTAGGATGAGGAGTAAAAACAAAACCGTGCTTTGTGAGATAAGACGTTATATAATATCCAGTGGTCTGGTTAGTTAGCCAGACGAAGTAACGATGCAGCATCGTGATCTGAAATCGTATTGTAGATTGCCGACCCACGGATAGATGCGCAAGATGTGAGTCACGGATGAATGCACCGACAAACGTACTGCAGAGCCGGCTAAAAGCAGCAAACTTTGTAGTCCTAGAGCTGGCGATCCAAGCCTCCAAATTTGATGCATCTGGTCTTTATCGTAAGCTATTGATGCACTAATTCCGAAAATACAAATTAAAATCTCGTCAGGGCAATGTAACTGCTCCAAAATAGCCGTTTAAGGCCGACTTTTCTGAAAAGTGAGAGCGCGGCAGCAGCATGACCACAACAATGACCAATTACGCCCAGCGATTGTTCAGAACAATGCCGATTCCCAGACTTTCACGACTATTTTGGGATGGTACCATTGCCTGGAAATATACTTTTATTGCAGAATCAGTGCGACACTAGCTTTCGATTAGGACCATACATATCAAATTTCGACGCTTGGATCGCCAGCTATGGGATTATCAATTCTGCTGCTTTTAGTCGGCTCAGCAGTTCGCTTCTCAGCGTATTCAATCGTGAGTCACGTGTTGCGAATCCATCCGTTGGTTAGTAATCTAATAATTTTATACAATAGCAGCCGAGGCCAGCATAGCGGTAAAAATAAAAAACTTCGCCCGCAAGGGCGCAGTCAAGGGCTTCCGCGAATGCATCCACCAAATTCCTTGTCGACATTTAAAGAGAATGCATTATAAGTCAATTATTTTACGATGTGCTTGTCAGGTCTCAATAGCAATTTAATGTAATTGAAATTGTAATTGAGCAAAATTTTTGTTAAATTACAATTGCAATCACAATTACACAAAATAAAAGTGCTTAAATTACAATTGCATTACAATTACATTGAAAAATGTAATAATTACATTGAAAATGTAAATAATTACATTACAAATTACAATTGATCCAACTCTGTATAGTAGTATGTGGTAGTATATACGACATATTGAAAACGACAGATAAGCGTGAGACACTTAAGCATGCGTTACTTTGGCATGTGGTTTTACAACCCTAAAACTTACCACAACCCCGAAATCAACATTCATAGATATTATAATCACAAACCCAACCCTAACCCTAACCCACTTCTCAATATAACTAGACTGCAGAGGTCTCAAACTCAAATGTCCTCTTGGGCCAATTTCCTAATTTTGATGACGCCGCACGCCGCAGGTCGAAGTTCTATTATGATAAGGTTATTCAGGGTCGAGTATGAACAGGGACGTAACAGCACTTCGTCAGCACCCCCCCCCAAAAAAAACAACTTTGGTCTTGGGCCCCCCATAGCGCTAGGGGCTATAGGGCTATAGGGCATAGGGCGAAGCCCCCCAGACCCCGCTCCGACGATACACTGTTTACCACTGTTCATCATATTCATTGGGAGTTTCATTTGTTGCCTAAGCGCGCGAAGCGCGTAAAATTTCTAGAATTCCTGATTTTATCGGTCAGTATGATCGGGAATTGCATACATTTTTATCAATTTTTATCTTGTTTCTGCTCACTTAATCAGATTTGCCGGTAGAGCTGAGTGAGGTGTGTTTGAAAAGGTAGGACCACTCAATAATGATTAAACATCTTCGGGCGTATACCCGTTGGCAGGAACGAAACAGCACCTCGTCAGGCCCAAAAAACGTGGGTTTTGGGCTCCTATAGGGTGATAAAACGACCCCCCCATCACGTTGTTCGCGTTTGTCACGAAATTACCTGTACTGTATTGTGAGTCAGGGCGAGGCGCGAAAATTTTCGATAATTTATGATAAAATCGGTCAATCAGACCGGCGATTGCATATATAATATGTATGCTATCAATTTATTGTCCTCTCTACTCGCGTAATTTATTTTACCGGTAGAGCTGAGGGAAGTGTCTTGAAAACGGGAGGGCCAGTAAATAATGATTGAACATCTTCGGGCGGGCGGAACTGTTGATAAGACTTCGTTACATGATGTCATTTCGTAACTTCCAGTATGCTATATCGAAAAATATAGAACCGCCCAAACGTAGGCTTCTAAACCAAGAGACGCACACGATTTCAAATTGACATTTCTTCATGGCATAAAATTTTCCCAGCGCGATGGTATTTGTCTTGTGAGGTTCAGATTGCAAAGACGGGAACATTCGGCGCCAGTCATTTAGGCGCCTATGGGCAATTAAACCAAAATGTATTTTGTATATATAGCGAAGTCTTTGGTCTGCATAAGGGCATAGACCTTTTCGGCCAAGCTTTTCTCGCTGCCAATCGTTCTGGCACATTTCTTGGAGTCGCATGTTATATGGCCTAAAACTTGATTGTAAGTCTTGGTGGGTCGTGGCGCGGTGATGGCCCAATACCCAATAATAAAGATATATGACTACTCGAATTCGCGACCAGCGCGAAAATTTTTTAAAAAAATTGCATAAATTTTCAAAAAATACTCTAGGATTTGTGCTAATTCACGAAATAATTTTGGGCCTCCCATCGAGCTCGCCCCCCTCCCCACTTGGGGGTTTGGGGTGCGGCAGTTACGGTGCTGAGTATGACGGATTCATGTATACGATCCAAGTAGGCCTTGTTTGACGGCACCTTGCAGACAGGCATTCCAAAAGCATCGTGAAAATGCAATTTACTATTATACTATTCAAGCTTTGCACGAACAAATTGCATTTTCAAATGTTTGAATCAAATCGTTTTTGTGCCGGCATAATTTGTTAGAATAACGAGTTATAGACCTCATGCGAGAGGACACTTGATGACACCGTAAAAACTGTCGGATTATATTATTGTAGCTAGCGGACCTTTGACGTGCCACAATTTTATGTTGAATGTTTTAGAATTTACTAAATATTGATCTGATATCAGAGCATGTGAGCGGTGTAGCCTAATCGGGGTTTCTGATATAGTCGCGATAAGTAGGCTATTGTTACTGTCATTGCCAAAGTCAAATTAAACCAGCGTTAGATTTTTTCCGGTAATATTGAAAGAGGTCAAAAACAACTCAATTTTTTTGTTTTTGTGGTATTCATGATGTTTGTCGACTACTATGGTCATTTACACCAGGCCGATATTTTGCATTATTACTGCCGATTTATAGCACGACCTACCTCAAGACTTTTTGTAAGACACCGCTTACGCGAATGGGATGGCGAGGAGGAACCTAGGTAAACCTGCAACATTTGGATTAACAACTTGGATATAATCATTATTTGGTCATAGTTATATCATTGTTTCTAAACCTTTTTCTGCGATCGTACACATTGTGCTTTAAATGAGATTTCCGGTCCCCACTGTCCATTACAACACAATTTCTGAGGGTATATTATCCCGTTGAATAAATTGGCTAAGAAAATATTCCACAGCATATAGGCCTATTTCCACTATGGATCTCGTATCCTTAATGTGGTGCTTCCTACCACGGCGGGGCTATGGTAGGATTGCCATACGTCCGGAATTTTCCGGACATGTCCGGAATTTCACTGTTCAATCTGGCGTCAGGAAGGAATTTCTAAAATATGCCAAATGTCCGGAATTTCGAAGACTTGGCATAGGCTCATAATTTTGTCGTAAATCAACATGAAAACCTTATTTTTGGGACTATTTATGCTGATACATGATATTTTTCTTCGCGCTGGGCGCGATTTACCATCACTTTTATTGATTTTAATATGTAGACTATCACCTTCGCCAAAACTGCAATAAAATATAAATGAAAACAAGCCTCATTTACTGGAATAAGCCTAATTGTAATCGTAATTATAGGGGAACAGTATATTCCTAGAGATCGTTAAGGCCGTTGAAATGCTTTATTTAAAGATAGTGGTTCAAAACGTGGGGGGTCATTTGCCTTTATTCTAGGGGCTGCGAATATGTTGAACATAATCAGCTTCCAAAATAGCCCATGAGTAAGTCTGGGCAAAGGTGCTGACTTCTTTAAGTAATTAGCTCGTCAAATTTTGATCTGGGCCACGGAACATTGGAGATCGAGTCGCGGCCATAACAGGCTGGAAACTACTGGATCTGGGGTGTTTATAAAGCTCCGTGGTGCGCACCGGCATAAGGCTGATATTTAATCTTATCGGTAGGACATGAACATGACTTAACGATGTGCAATGACGCTCCCTGTATTTTCGAACTCATCGTCCTCCACCAGCTCTACCGCTAACTCTGATAATGTGGGCGGAGAGTATAGTATCTATATAGTAATATACGGAACAACCAATATTATTGACATAATTTATTCAACAAATTTAACGACCAGATGCATATAGTTAGAAACCAGATTCAGATAGAAAGCACCCCCATAAGTTGCATCGATTACCCCATAGTGTGGGCTCAAAGTCATTGTTCATTTGGGCGGTAAGGGGTAAAAAACATGTGCTTTCGGTCCCGGTTACACAACACACAGCCACATACTCCTGGGCCATATCGTGACCACCTCTAGTCTACAAACACAGCTTTACTAGTGTGACGTCATAACTCATTTTGAAATTCACTAGTGGGCGCTGAAGAGTGTCCGGAATCTGAGTAGCAGAAATATGGTAACCCTAGGCTATGGACCCCAGGTTAAGATCCCACAATGCATCTCGTATCCTTAATGTGGTGCTTCCTACCATGGCGGGGATGCGGACACCTGGTTAAGAACCCCTGAAATAGAAGTGACTAATCGCTAAAGAATCCATAGGTCTTACAGCGGTGAAACAATATCACCACCTTACTCGTCAGCGATAATAACATGGACAAAGAGAACAAACAACACCAAAGATGTCACCAAATATGTGTCACGGGGGCCATACAGTGCCCATGGTTTCCACACATACTTGATGGACAACGCAAGCTATGTATGGGCTTTTGATATATAACTATATTCCCCAAGACAGTTTCATAGATTGTTACGTCCGCAGGATTACCAAGTCTCTATACAGAGACGCAAGTCCTTCTCTGATTTTAGCGCTTGACCCGACTCAACTCGAGCCATTTTAGCTTATTATCACCCAGTCAATCTAAAACAGTGTAATTTGACGAAAGGTCGCACCAAACAAATTCATAATTTTTAAGCACGAATCATCAACGGGTCATGTTTCATCATCATGAACCTGAAATGTGACGTAACATGCAACGCATGGCAGATTTTAGAAGTGATGTCATAGTGAAGTGGGCACTTCAATATTGTCGATTACTTTAATTTCCCAAATGCTTTCGCTCGCCGCACAAAATGTTCCCGCGGGCCGCGTGTTTGAGACCCTTTAACTAGACCAGTGGTCGGGAACCTATGGCTCGCGAGTCATATATGGCTCTTTTGGGTATAAGATATGGCTCTTTGCCAAATATTTTTTTTGCGGAATTGATCGATATAGTAGAAAATTTTCATCACGATCAAACTAATTATTGCCGTGGCAGTGTAGACATGTCTTCGAGAGGTAAAGGCAATGCCGTCTTCCGGGTTAGGGGTTCGAACTCTTTTGAAAATCCTCAAATTTAAGTCACTGTCTCGTCGGCGACCAATATCACTTGCGAGTTCGATGTAGCTTACCAGACACGAAATCTTGAATAGCGCGATACATTGGTTTATCAAAGAGAATAGCAGACATGGCGACACCAATATGACGATGCAGTTTTCAAATACACATTGTCTTCCTGATCTACGGCGCGAAATGAACTGCCGTGAACGTGACATTTACAATAACTAGCTCGAATTACAAATGACGCCATAGCTATCCGCGTTCTTGATTGGCAAGTAGCTCTACCGGCGATTAAATAGGCGTCTAGGCGTGTAGCGCAACGTTAGATGAACCACCGAATACTTTGAGAATCGAGAAGTCGATCAGTATTTAGATCTTCGGAATCAATGGCGAGGCTTGACCCGTACGTGTCTTACCTTCCGTTTCGCACTTTATTTTCGAACAATAAAATGCGAATTGTGGTAATTTGGGAGAAGAATGTTAAAAATCTAGTCATTCATGAACATCAATAGAAAATACCAATAATAATTGAAGGTTTCCAAATTTTCGTCAACAGCTTACAGTGCGTAGGCCAGGCCTATATAGATTACTGTAGTGACCAATGACCATGTTTGGCTGCACCTACTCATGTGATCATATGTACTCGAGTATGTACTCGATTTTGCCCAGCCCTAGATATACATAACCATTTTCCGTAATAACTTCGATAAGCTGCTAGATCAGTGGTTCCCAAACGATGGGGAATTCTCCCCTGGGGGGGGGAATTCAATGGTTTCTGGTGGGGAATAGACGCATTTGTTCAAAATTATATACAGGACAGTCTACATATTCACGGAGACGTATGCGCAATTACCGTTACCAGTTAACTGCTTTGGAGTGTATGTATCGAAAATTATATTGCGTGTTGTTCACAAAACCTCATTTTTAACTCTGGACGGCCAATCATGGCGCCACAAACTCATCCAGCACGACTAGTTTGACGTGAAATACCGCTTTTGGGAAATTTTGACCGTTACTGGATCGTTTTATGCTGCAGTTATAGACGATTGTCTTGCGTACTGGTGTGGTTGGGTGTCTTGTGTAGTCAAACCAGCAGATATCAGCTCTGTGATGAAAAAAGTTTTGGGTAGGCTAGTGAGGAACAGGACATTAACTGCCGCACCCCAAACCCAACAATTGAGGGGGCGAGCTCCTAGGGGCCAAAAATTATTTCATGAATTAGCATAAATTAGAGAGTATTTTTTTTAAATTTGTGCCACTTTTTCAAAAAATTTCGCGCTGGGGGCCCGGTTTAATATTGCCGAATATATTGATTATTGGGTATACCCTTCCACCACGAAAATACGTAGATTTTATAGAAATGGAGACTACGGCGTCGGCCATTACCGCGCCTCGATGCACCAAGGCATATGAAGTTATAGGCCATGTAACATGCGCCTCCGAGAAGTGTGGTAACCGAAAACTTCGATATATATACAATATACATATATTTTAATTGTCCATGGGCGACTAAATGGATGGCGCTGAATGTTCCTGTCCTGACGATCTGAACCCCTAAGGACAAATGCCATCCCGCTGGGAAAAATTATTTGCCAGTAAAGCAATACCAATATGAAATCGTGTGTGGCTTTTAGTTTTGGCGATTTCCATATTATGTGACATAGCAGATATAGGAGGTCACGAAATAACATGATGCAACGAAGTCAATATAGCAACGGGTGCGCCCGAAAAGATGTTTAATACTTATTTAGGGGTCTTACATTTTCCAACACACCTCACTCAGGAGGTTCTGGGGGGATTTATTTGGTTTATCACCCTGTGGGGGACCCAAGACCAACGTTTTTTTCGGGAGGGGAGGGGGTAACGAAGTGCTGTTACGGTCTTGGCGGGGAATGAAGGCTCGGAATAAATCTGAAGTGGAGAATGAAGACAAAAAGGTTGGGAATCACTGTGCAGAAATGCAGTTGCGGAATTCGCTTTGAAATAATAAAAGTCAACCCAATTTCTTGACATGAACATTGAATAGTATATGATCTTATTTTCATTTTTGTTGCGGTATATCACTAAGCCTACAGATATCATTTGTGCAAGACAGATGACGATTGCACGATATTTGAGCTAAATTTGAACTAAAACTTCGTGGGGGTCCGCGGGGTCCGTGACGGTCCGTAAGGGGTCAGTGAAGTGAGTCAGTGAGAACCACTGATTTAGGAAGTCATCGAATGATGCTTTCAACCAAGCAATAAGATTGATATCGTTGTGTGATGTAAAATAATCTAGCAGGCCGGGTCAATCTTGATTTCATAGGTTATTGTATCATGAAAACCAAATCCGTGGGATTGGGGTGTTGGCTACTCTTGTATAACTTGTAAATGGGGTAATAACATTAAGTAAAAAAAACGTTTTGCAATCTGCTCAATATCACCGTAGCAATACTCAGGCGCGAAATACATTGTCGGGTCTTGCCTAGACCGATAGGGTGTTCGGATATCTATCCCCTTGCAAGTCCTCGTCGAAATGGTTAGCAAAGCGACGGAAAATATTGATTTTAGGGGAATATTAATTAAATTTGATTACCCCAATTGGTACATTAAACGACGGTTAAAACGTCTATATGTCCTTCAGCATTATGGCAATATGTGGCCAGAGTAGTTGCTAGATATCGTGTGCATTAGTATCGGCTATCACGTCACTGAAATGTAGGGTAGGAATTAGCAATACGACGTCACGTCACGTCATGAGGTTCCTGCTCGCGCTCACACGGAACCTTTCAAAAAGGTTTGCGTTCACATGAACCTGAACCTTTCAGGGGTTCACACCATCCCTTAAGTATTCCCTGTGAAAGAATATTTAGTTCGTATTGGGACTTGTCTGTTGTAAAAATATATTCTCCTAGTCAATAGTTCAGATCGGTGTTTTTCAGACCATTTCACACAATCCCCCCTGGCAACGAACCAGGTATCAACGCCCCGTAACCCGCGAAACGATCGTTACCATATCCTTACTTTGGGACTAGATTTGATATAAACAAATCCCTTGAAACGCAGTGAACATTGAAACTACAACAGCATGCATATCTCACCTTTGCTTGGTGCCGAATGATCCTCAACTATGACGTGATGATGGTGTTGAATAATCTGGTTCCCAGCTACAGCATTTACAAAGCTATTTTCGAATGTTTGAGCGACATTTTTTCCCTCGCCTAGTTTTGCAGAATTTGCAGAACCTGTGAAGATTTGACGTGTGAAATCGCGTAGACTGTTCGGATGATAAATAAAATATGCTATCTCTTTATTCAGTCTTTCCGATGCTTTCTCATAATGCCTAAAATCTCTCTTCAATCTAGTGCAGTGGTTCCCAACCTTTTTCATCTCGTGCCTCCCTTGGCCGAAATTTGAGCCAAAATTCCCCCCTTAGGAGAAATCTGCCCGATGATTAAAAAAGGTCATTTTTAACCGAGCAATCGCCTGTTGACCGAAGAATGAGACGGGCGGTACAGAGTGTTTGTTTCTAGCAGTGCTGTAACAACACTTTGTAGACCTCCAAAAACAATGGTCTTGGTCCCAATCAAACAAATTCTGGAAGGCTTGACTCAACAGACCCCATATTTCCATTCGTGTTTTCGGCTTATCATGCACTAATCGCTAATATAACAGCTGTGAAAAATCAGTATGCATAAATTTACTGGTCTCGCGATTTTTTTCTCAAGTTTGCGTATGCATTTGGCCAATAATATTGGTACTTTCATATATAGCAGGATTGAACACACTCGAATCGAACTCGAGTCAGCATTTTCTGATGTCTCGACTTGACTCGAGTCATAGTTTCAAAATAGGGAAACGACTCGACTCGACTAGAGACAATTTGTTTATTGACTCGACTTGGAGTTATTGTACATGACTCGAACCAAGTCATATGACTCGTGACTATAAGACGGCCAAGACCGATATTTCATTGTAATTTCGCAGAACAGTAAAGTGACCTTCCTATTGGAATTTCGTCTATTGGTCCTGGTACTTGAAAATGCGACAATAAACTGCTCAAAGTGAAGAAAATTAGTATATTATAAATCAAAATCATTCAATATTACCAAAGAGAGTTATAAAAAGTGAGTCTGACAAGACTTCAACTGGAAATTGAGCAGTCAACACAATGACTTGGACTTGGACTCGAGTCATAATACCATGATCTGACTCGACCCCATGCTCGGTGACTTGGACCGTCGGACTTGACTCAATAGTGAATTGAAAATGACTCGACTTGATTCGAGTCAAAACTATTAAAGTGAGATTGACTTGTGACTCGGAGCCTCGTGACTTGGTTACAGCCCTGATATATACCCTGATATACGACATACACGTGATCAGATTTCCTGCTTGAGCTCATTGAAATTTAGGACACTCATTCTGTTTCGGCAACATTGTACCAAGTTTAACATGCATTTTTTCGATCGAGTAGAGGTTAGCGATCTCTTTGACTTGAGTCGATGGCGTTGGAATATTTTGTCACTTTATGAAAATGTTGACTTGAAAATATAAGATAAATACTTTCGTTAGAGGCCTTGTTGTGTTAGATTCGGCAGGACATTTGCTCGCTTAGAATATATTTGATTGAGAGGCCGTCTCTGGCCTACAAAATTGTCTTGCGAACTGCAGCACATCTGAACTAGTTTTTAAAAAACAAGGACCTTGTATGTGAGAAAGAGATTTCAAATAGCAGTTGAATATACTTTCAGCAAAAAAACAGCTATGAGGAGCATACGTTCTGATATAACTGGTTGACTACATGACAGTTCGGACATGAACAATTTGGGAAATCCGTTACAATTCTAAAGTGGAATTCCTCCCTAAAAATTGCAAAATTCCCCCCAAGGGGGGAATTCCTCCCCGGTTGGGAAACACTGATCTAGTGCATCATTTCACATACCCAGTGTTGGGGTAACTCAAGTAATGACTTGACTCGAGTCATACTCGAGTGAACATTTTTGTATGACCTGACTTGACTGGAGTCACTTGCAAAAATGTCTTGACTTGACTCGGCGCTTCAAAAATGTCAATTGATTCGTGACTCGCCGCAGAATTTGCGAGTCAATTCCATGTCATCCGGTATACGGTGTTGATTCGGATTGTTTGCGATACGCACTTGTGAGGGCAACCAGTCATTTACTCATTTTGAATTGACCGCAAACGAAACGATCTCTGCTTCCGTTGTCGTCGTCGTAGTAGTAGATTAATCTAACAGTAACGCATCTTTGTTTCGTAGACGGCCCAATGCTTACATTACGCAGTACTTACCTCTACCAAACATATTGTATAATTTAAATGGAACGAACATAGTTTATGCGTTTATATTATCGCAGATTTGTAGATGGGAAGTGTAGGCAACTGTACCATATCAATTTGTTTCGACGCCTCAATGCTTCGTATTCGATCCTCTATTTTGATTGACAATAACAGACCATAGCATGTAGCTATACGCACCACTTACCCACGTATTTCATCACCAGTTCTAAGTGTACGTGAGCGATACAACCCATATTTGCATGTATATTTAACTTTATATTTGGTATTTGATTCAACATGTCCAATTAATCTGCCAGTCCCCAAGTCAGCAAAATGTAATGCATCATCACTCATGCTTCGAGAATGCAATTTCACTCAAATCGAGACTTGACTCGTGACTTGACTTGTCTTGACTCGACTGGACTCGAGTGATCTCCAAAAATGAGTGACTTGACTTGACTCGAATCACCTTCGAAAATCGATTCACTTGACTTGACTCGAGGCAAAATGTGGGATGACTCGAGATGACTCGTGACTCGAAAGTAGTGAGACTTGATCCGAACACGGCACATACCTCAAACGAATTTGTAGTGTCTATCACATAAATTCATAACCTATCAATTCAACCGCATTGCAAAATCTTTGAATAAAAAATTTATTGGCCTGAATTGTTAATGCTCCCATACGATGAAACTTGGATTTTAAGTATTTATCATCTTGAAAACGGAAATATTGTTTCAAACAGGCAATGAATCTGTATTAGGAAACATGCTGATGATATATGTGTCGACGACTTGGTACAGAAACTGGCGTAGTCAATAATCCACAGCTGCAACATCATTGGATTGTGTGAAGATAATCGTGCATGTCGAATATTTGAGCGCTAGATTCGTATTTTATATAGCCTATATTATATTTAAAAAAAATTCTGACACTTCAGCAACTGCGCTTTCTGTTAATACGAAATGAGGTAATTTTATTTCTGATGCAAAGTGAAGCCAATATATACTGTGACATATACTCCAATCGCACGGAAGGACAAACAACACTCGACCGGTGTTTTTATATCGCATAGAAATACGACGTAGTATATGACCGAGCTTATGTCATGTAATGCAATATATCTAGGGAAGTCCAGATGGCATGTGATGGATCACTTAAGATCAACTAGGTTAATTAAATTCGCGATGGAGTACATGATTACTGAAAATCCGTAATCTCATATCTGTAACTCAAACTCTGTGAAATGGTCGCAGGTCTGATAAACGTCTGTATATTCCAGGAAACTAACATCCCGGCGTCATTACTCGAAATTGACAATAATTTGATGTGCATAGGCTTAGCGAATATTGATTCACATTCTTTGATTTAAAGATGGGATGCAGCTTGATCTTTTAGTGCATGAATGTTCAGTTTAAAGCCTAATCATGCTGAACCTGTTCATACACAGGGGCGTGTTCGTTGCGGGATTTACGCCTGCATGTTAATCTGTTGAGGTGGATACAGCTAACTGATTGACAATCGACCAAAATAACCAGAAGTATGATCAGTAACCGAGCACTTTTATTTTTCTGAGTACTCGAGTAGGCTTCATCTATTTTCTGAATTGTTATGTTTTCAGATGATCTCAATTTCTACATACAAGTTTTTGACGCAGAATTACTTAATTATCACCCTATGACTTTCACGAACTAGAAAGTAATTGGTCTCTGTCAGTTTAGTTAGTCCAATAATCAAATCAATTAGTCTAGATTACACCTCTGTGATGGTTGTTAGAGTATTATTTCGAAAAAAAACTCTCCGATTTGCATAGTCATCAGTCGTTTTTGGTTGCCGCGAAGATGCAACTTGCAATTTCGAGAGTAGCTCACCCCACTTGAATTGGGTTTACGATGTCTTATAAATATTACCATGTACTACTTTAAATATTTCAAGTTTTTACTCCAACCTTGACGTGAGTGCAACAGCTGAAGCCGATGTCGACCTATGAACGAAAAGATTGATAGCGATGCCTACCTTTATCATTTTCTAATGCAGACATTTCACTTTTGTCTCCTCGAATATTCTTCAATGAATCGTTGCTTTGCGTTTGCCAGACGACTGTTACAAAATGATTCGATATGGAGCTGAAAATATTCTGTCTCGCACGGAAACTAAATGATGATTGGCACGAGAAACAGTGATGTAACATTCTATTTTCGCTAATGGAATTTCCGTACTGCCCTGGGGCTAACAATCTCTAAAATAATACCCCCCTCTGAGGACGATTTTGTTAAGGAGACGAAAAAGTGCCGACTTTTACGACAAGCAAAACCACACGAGCCAGTGGATACAGCCTATATGGAAACTACGGAAATGTAAAGCAATAACTTTGCAGATGATGTCTTGCGTCAGCTATAATTCAGGCGATTGGGAGCGGTGGAAGTAAACGTGGGCGGTATGGACTATGGGAAACTGTTTGAGAAAATCCGTAAATAAATGTTCTTCTTTGTGCACTCAAGTCAGATTTATGAATATGTGTTCACGTCGTTGGTGGTCGTACGTGTACGGTGTATTCAATCGAAAATCTCTAACAATGCTATTAAGGTTTTGTAACGAACCAAACAATTTTTCAAACAACAAATAGTTTAATTATTCTGTGAGACTTGCGATCAGAACGAAGTACGATAATTTGGAAGAGAGTGTTTTCGAGTATTGAATAAATTTAGAATTTGGCTTTGTGCAATATGTAAATCTTTTTGTAATACTGATACAAACGAAGATAGAACTTGACCATTATTTTTATCATTTTAACTACCATAATAATTTTTCAAAAAGCTTAGGATCACATCTCCTAATTCTTCCGCAATGGTTGGCTTTCATAAGCGGAGATTGGTTCACCGAGTAATTGAATACATGATATCTCCAATACTCTCATATGGAATAAAGGCCAACCGAATAATAGTGAATATGCCCTCACTATTGGTTTGCGTCATTTTGATGCTGATTCGTTAGTAGACGGGTTAAATGCTATAATGTCGTGGTATGAACATTTCTTAGCAACTTTCCCATCTTTGTTGAAGTTCCGTAGAAGTCCCTTTTATCGATTGCAAAACGAGGAGAGTGCAACGATTGCATTTCACACTAAATCATATTAAATCATCAGAGTCTTGGAGTCTTGGGTGTTCAGTTGGACAAATAAATTTACTAACTGATAAACATATCTTGTCACAGCTTGTGTAGACATCGTAAACAGGGGTATGTTAGATCAATTAACTGACTTCCGACGCAAGCACAAGGAATTTATTAGGGTATGGTGTGAACCAGACATGGGGTAATCGCGATTAGTAATCGTAATCGATTACGACGATTACAGCATTTTCAAGTAATCGTAATCGCAATCGATTACATTCGAGAAAATTCCGAAGTAATCGTAATCGTAATCGACTACTTCCCATATTTAATCGATTTCTTTGCAAAAGAACGATTACTTTTTATTTGAACAGGACTATGAGATAAACTGAACATTCGTGAACAAGGAAAAGGTATTATACCAGTTAGTGATAGCACAAACGTCAGATTTTCAAATGCCAATGCTCATTATTACGTCAGAAAGGGACCATTAGCTTTGCTCGTCATTGCGTAAGAAGTATCCAGCTATCCATACATAGTGAATAGATATTCGATGTACATGTACATTTGTGTGATTGTAAGAACACTCACCGTACTGCATATCAGGTTATCAATACATTCCAGACGCCACTACCTCGCAGCAGGATAATTAACCACCACTCTGCCTAGTTTCAAATAGTAGCTTTTGTATTGATGTTTGGTTATGCTTAGTTAAACGCGGTTTGACCGTTGCTGCTTGGCGAGCAGTAGGCCTATGTAGTACGAACGTACACCGGACAAAGGTTTGAAATTTTGTAGCCTACTCGTCAAATAAAACATTACGGTTTCCACGACGAAGCATTAAAATCAACAGCTGCTGATATATATCATAACCGAGCTGGTTCTCGTAATGGCCGCTTGCATTACATTATCTGTATTAAGTTGTAGGCAGAATTTTATGTTTACTTTCTCTTATTCTCATATGATTCTACTTGAAACGGGCGCTAATCGTTATTTCACAATTCTTTACTCAACATTTGGGCCTGCCGCCATAGCCATCGGCTTATATACAATGTTAGCGTGGCAGGACAAACACAGCAAATCGTCCTCCACTCCAAACTTTGCTCTTGGGTCCCCATAGGGTAGTAAATTTTCAAGTTGAAGATTTAATTTCGTCAATAATATTGGTAATTTCATTATATTACTATTCATTTTTAATCCTCTCTCAGCCCCCGATGGTCTCTCTTTAGTGATTTTATTTCAAAGTGCATGATAAAGCATAATAACCAAAAGTAAGAAAAGAAGAAATATAGTGCGTGCCTATGTGAATCCTGGATGGCTGGACTTAAGATCTCAAGTCTTATACGCCTGCACCATTCTTTTTATATTTAAATGGTCCTTGGGTTTATAGTCTTTAGGGTGTTATTGGAGCGTGACGAAAATTGAACTCATATTTTCAGTCATATTTATATCTCAATAATTTTCCATGTTCTGGGTTTGTCCATTTTTAGAAATTTGCCAATCATCGTAATTATGATATTTTCAATATTTATGTTCCCAATTACCTACCTTACATTTTAGTTTATGGTGACCCTGGTAATTTTCTCATTTCCAGGATGACGATATCTCCTATTGGGTGGTTTTGGTAGGGTGTGGTGTTGGTGGAGCCGCTGTTGGGGTATATGGGATGTGATATTTCCGGGGAGGAGTATTGGGGGGTAGTAAAACACACGAAATGGCAGTTTTATTTGCATATGGAAAAGGAAAAAAGGCGTAAAAATAAATATTCATATTGGTACATGTATATGGAATGACTATACAATATGCATTGCATATATACGCGGGAAATTTGAGATATGCATGTAGTCATATTTCAGGATATTAACTAAATTTTGCGATCGCGTGTAAAACGGTTATTTGCGTCGCCTTTAGGCTTATCGCGTGTTGCCCAATTTCTTCGATATGCTGTTGGTTATGGCCCGTATTCGGTCACCCGTCTATGGTCAGACTTACTTGAAGAGCTGGAGGCACGTAATTCATAATTATAAAATCTTGTATCTTGTAATAATTAGTTACTTTGGGGTGTGTTGTTAATTGGTGACCTCCGGTCTGTTGTATAATCAAAAGATATTGTTGTGGCCCAAACGTAGCAGACTAAAAATACGTGCGTGAGACGCACACACTAATTGCCATGTCTTTAATGCTCTGTGGGTGCCCGGGTGGCATTTGCATTGTGGGCTCAGATTGGAAGGACCGGACTATTAGTCTATTACTATTACTATTACTATTATTGACAATGGACACATACCCCAAGTTTCGGCCTATGTCTTTCATTAGTAGCACACTTCGTGGATTCGCATGTTGGCCGAAACTGCAGATGTGTTTTGGTGTGACGTGGCGCGGTATTAACTGGCACCTAAATGCCTATTACTACAAATTATGCATGCTTTTTTTCTTGGCGTATGTATTTCAAAATCAAGCTATCTAGTTGAGACATTTAAATCGCGATGCTCGTAGATAATTTTCAAGTTCATGAAATCTCTCGCAAATAGTCTATAATTTGTGTTGGTTTACGAAATACTTTTGAGTCCCCTTCGAGCTCGCTCCTCACCTTATTAGGAAATTTGGGGTGCGACGGTTGTGGACCTGGCAAGAATGCAAATCGTTGGGTGCGATAAATCGTCCTCTATAAAATAGGCAATGGGTACTTTATGACATAACAAGCAATTATCGCGTCTTTTTTTAAAGCAATCAGCGCAATCCATATATTGTCTTCCAATGTAACTTCTAAGATGCAAAATAAATGTAATCGTGAGTAATCGTGATTACTTTTACAATGTAATCGTAATCGTAATCGACTACTTCCTGATTTTGCTGTAATCGTAATCGTAATCGTAATCGCGTCATTCAGAAGTAATCGTAATCTCAATCGATTACATTCACGAAGTAATCACCCCATGTCTGGTGTGAACGTGAGGTTCAAGTTCGCGTTCTCTGTGTAACCTCAGAAATTTAGAGTTTCACGTTCGCAAACGAACCTTTCTAAGTTCTGCACTGTCTACCTTTCTCATAAATTACAATTTTGACTTCATTATAACATCTTTGGTTGAAATTTATTGCATTTCAACTGCGGGCCACTATATGCATGGTGCTGTCACTCCTGGCAGCATAAAAATCAACACTAGTAAACAGGCATGCACCTTGGTAATCCGAAATTTTTATTTGTTCAGTTACAGAAGTTTGATCGAATAATGAGTGACTCTTTGCTGTAAGATTGCCATGCAATCACACAACATCAAGAACGGAATACACTACAAGTATGACTAGTCAGCGAATGATGCTTATTCAACCAATCAATAATATTTGTGTAGAGATCTCATCGATGTGTGCTAAATATCAACATAGCAATACTCAGACGCCGATTACATTGTCAGGTTGGCATAGACCGTCAAAGAAGATTATTATATCTTTTGATTGCCCCAGTTGATACATTCGGCGACGTTTAAAACGACGTTCGTACCATCCCTAGTATATTTATTGGATTACTGGCGATGAGTAGAGATACGGTGTAGTTCAGGGGTCACCAACACGCGGGCCGCATGCGGCCCGCGAGGTCATATTTTGCGACCCGCGACCTGATTTTGAGAAATTTTGGTGTAACGCTTACTAAAGCATTTTGAAATGCTGATTGATTGAATTAAGTTTGAACATATTGTTGTTGGTGTTCACAGTAAGCCATTCTACTGTGCCCAATGTCACTATTCCTCGCAATCTGATACGGTTTCGGCATGGTAATATCATTCCATTGAGGAAGAATTTGCTGATATGAATGGGCATATTGCCTTGACGTGCAATGGCCCACCATTGCGGAGACTGGGGCACTTGAAAAACGATTTCAGGCTCTCCAAAAGACCATGCTTTACGAGGAGATAGTTTTCCAGCTAGTAGCGCTACCGTGTCTAGCTAACCCCAATATCGATACTTTAATCCAGGGGTGGCCAATCTCCGGCATTAAGGAAAAGTACGCGGCCGTCGACACTTAATTCAATTAGGATGTGTTGGCGGCCGTCAATATGCAAATTGAACTTGCGAATTGACTCCCATATTAATGAAAGGTTTGAGCGATTCTTGAAATTTTCTTCGCGCTACGCGCAGTTTAATGCGTGTTAACTTTCGATTTTAATATAGTAGTGTCCTTTGTAATTTGAGTCCCACAGTACAGATGCAAATAGCTGAGGAATGTGATGCATGCTCCCCATAATGAAATATAGTTTTTATTCGTGTTCTCCTCATCATGAATGAAATTTTTTCGGGTAGGCCTGCATTTAGGCGAATCAAATATAGGCTATATTTCCACTATACCGACAAATCTCATGGGAGGCCAAGAAATAACTGCATGCAACAAAGGGGAGTAATAAGAATTGGCACACCCAAAGATGCAGCACAGCATTAATAACTTTCATAAGTTCTCCAATACATCCCCAGCATCAACTCTACCGGTGAATCTGATCACATGGGCCGAGAAAGGATAAATATTTGATAGTAATATGTGTCAAACTTATGCTAATAATTATTGACAAAATTCACAAATGAAAATGAAAAAATTTTCGCGCTTGGCGCGACTACAGAACTAATCCCTATGGCTCTTCATAACATTACTACTCACAATTTCGGTGCGCATAGTAAACCGATATGAGTAAATAGATTACTCCGGAGTATACCGGCAATGGACATGGACAATTTAACGTGGGTATTTGGCCCCAGTTTGTTCATTATGCGGCCGCAAGCTACATGAGTAATCGAAATGCGGCCGTGAATAGCAAAAAGGTTGGTCACCCCTGTTATAGTTGCTACAGAGTGTTGTCAGGTATCGTGCGCAGCTCATAGTTCCAAATAGAATGAAATTGATGATCGTGAATTTTTTGTTGCATTTGCGTTTGCACAATAAAATATTATTTCTTTCGTGGTGACTATGCCCGTCGCCCATGTCAGAGAGCACAGAATTGTACTAACGCAGAGTTATGAAACGCGGTTGTTTGCGTTGCCCATTTGAATCTTGATATTGAAGTCTTGCGGCCCGCGGCCTCCGGGAATTTTGAAAAGTGGCCCGCGACCCATTTTGAGTTGGCGACCCCTGGTGTAGTTGATAATTATGCCAGACACACGAACGGGTGACTTTACGCTATTGTTATCATCCAACATTGTGTACATTTAGCAGAAGCTAGATAATATACCATTGTGTATTGCATCATGCTCGGACAAGATCACGCATTTGTCAGATTAGGCGACCCGTCGCCGCTGTTTTGGCTACTTCTTCTCAATATTGGAAACTTTCTATTTTAGGTTAAAGCTTCTGCATCCTTTTGCAGTCACATGCATCCTCCATTCGTTTCTGCACATCATGCTGCCAGGTTTTATATTGAAATGCCGGAATGGAAGGTTGTGGGGAATTTACGGTCTTGCGAATCCATTGGAAGCCTTTGACGGAAAATTCATGGGGGATTTGTAAACACTGTAACATGATTTCCTTCTTAACATTCCGTTCTGCTATATGTTATAGTTAAATTGTGAATCTAACCACATTATTTTTTCACACCGCAATTCACACAATATATTCACGGCCAAATCGTCAAAAAGTGAATAACTAAGGCCTCGAGTTTGTCAACGGCCATACTTTTAATCGCGTGCTTAAACGCCACATTTTGAGTTCGACTCCACCCTTACATTGTCCCCAAATACCATAGCCCGCCAAATACAACTCGAAATAACACTGAGAGAGCAATAAACATGATGGTCAAATACGACGTGCGCTACTTGAAAATATTGCACGCTACTAGGTTTGTCCACGTAGGGTACCAAAGTTTCAGAAACACTGCCTTACATGAAAAACATCAGCATGAATCTTGGTTTGTTGGAGTACTGATAAGCGAAAAACGAGATTTTCCACGAACTTCACGCGTTATCTCTACGGTTATCCTATACATGCGTTGATGAGAGAGAGAGAGAGAGAGTCTTTATTTTCATCGAACCAAAATACATAACAAACGGCAGTGATGGTGGTACAAAAAATATGCGTGCACAGTATTCGGTATTAGATAGGAATGATCGATAAGACCGTGAAGGTCATCTAGTCCGATCACACCAGCATCAAACAGGTACACTTGACTCAGAACAGTCTGGCTGTACAAAAATGTTTAGTTAGGAAACGAAAATAGAAAACAATTAAACAATGGTAGCAAATGATCAATGAAGCAATGTCTGGGCGAGGTAGGGCAACAGTGTTAGTGTAACGACAAGAGGTGATCAAGTAGGGCTTTTTTGAATCTATTATAAGGCAATTCACGGATATGTGATGGTAGTGCATTCTAGATGATAGGTCCCGAGTAGTCGATAGATCTCTTAGTTAGGTTGCTATTGGGTTGGGGTAAGTAGACGTTTCCTTTAGACGAAGATCTCGTGTAATGGGAATGGACATGTTTAGCAGGTATGAAAAAGTCATCAAACACAGGAGGGAGACTATTGGAAAAATATTTGTGAACAACTTTTGATACTTCGAAGCGATACAGTACATCAACTCGCAAAATTCGATGCTTACGGTAGTAAGGCGATAAATTGGTACGTAAAGGTACAGATGAGATCAGCCGTATCGCACGGTTTGTTCGAATTCTGCACAAAAATGTTGTACATGCATTTCCCCATACTACTATTCCATATTGCAGATGCGAGTGGAAAAGAGAGAAGTAGATGGTTCGTAGTACTGAGACTCACTGCTGCTAATCCATGCATCACCCCTGTATTCTTCTTATAATTTGCTCGGTATCTATTGTTACTTGTTGGGACTTAGGGCGGAGATAATAAAGTTCGCGGATCCGGGCGAATGCTAATCCTATGATTAAATACTTCTAATCGCGACGAGTAAAGTTGGAAAAGGTTACGCACGATGGTTGGTCGAGGTGTCCCGAGTTTTCAATCAAGTGGCGTTATCTGTTGCATCATAATGCGAAAACGCGTTATAGGCTGGAAAGTGTAGATTTGTTGAATGAAACAGCAGCCTGCTGAAAATTATACTGCCACTGTAATAGGTAGAATTATCATCACCGCGAAATGAAAGTCGTGTCCAATTTGTACGGTACAGCTAAGAAACGGATTATAGAATATTGATATCGCTCTGCAATAGCGTGTACAATAGGGCTGTTCAAAAATAACCTTTTTTCCTTAATCTTGCGGGTTACTTGATTAAATCGTTAGGTTGCCTTAAAAAATGACGCACACCGAATTTGAATTCATTCCAACCAATATTCGCGGATTTCGTAGAGTTTGAAAATTTTGAATTTGCCTAAAAATGAAAAAAAAAAATTTTTTCAAATTTTTCTGCCAACCCCATGAAATTGTTGCGCTGTCTTCAAAAACGATGCAAAACAAATTTGACTCAATTCGAAGCTGCAGAAGCCGAGTTATTCAAGTTTTTTGATGATAATTCTGGGATGATCCACCAATCAAGGATAATCCCAGAATTATCAAAGAAAAACTGAAATAACTCCACTTCTACGGCTTCGAATTGAGTCAAATTTGTTTTGCATCGTTTTTGAAGACAGCGCAACAATTTCATGGGGTTGGCAGAAAAATTTGAAATTTTTTTTTTTTTTTCATTTTTAGGCAAATTCAAAATTTTCAAACTCTACGAAATCCGCGAATATTGGTTGGAATGAATTCAAATTTGGTGTGCGTCATTTTTTAAGGCAACCTAACGATTTAATCAAGTAACCCGCAAGATTCAGGAAAAAAGGTTATTTTTGAACAGCCCTAGTGTACAATGTACATACTTCGTTGATTGTTTAGTGAAGACATTACCTAGGAACAATCGGCACGGTCATTATCGGGAATAATTGTGCGTAGGACTGATTAGCAGTGTACGCAGTTTTTATAGTTATTTATCCATAGTTTGTTCCGGCTTGCTAAATTATGAGATTAACACTGACATTTCTGCGCTGCGATCAACTGGTTTCCTTAATCCTGGGTTGATAAATTCGGACGACCGCGATAATCGACTTCATTGTTAATCCAACTTTATTATCTCCGATCTTCGAGTTGAATAAACGGTCACTACACAAACCTTCGTGTACGTCACTGGCTTCTCCTTCCGTGCTGAGTATATCGCGAACAGCTTTGTTTTGGAGGATCTGATCTCCACACACGACGTTGACAATGCTCTTTATGAAACTTTGATTCACATTGTCACCTTCAGCCAACGTTGCGGCTCCTAGTACATACGTGATTGCTGTTATGTGCGCAAGGATATGGAAGATAGCATAATAACAAAATACGGTATAATGAAAACCTTTTCATCTCTTATTGGCCAATATTTAGTTATGGCTTGATTTGCATTCGAATCAATATTCAATGATTACACATTGCTAATATTAATATTGGTGGTGAGTATGCATTCCAATATGACGTGCATTACTAACCGCCTGTCTGGGCAGATATTGGTGCAGACATTGCATCGGACACAGCAGAGCTTCGATCTTGATCCTTTGCCGACATGGTATTAATCATGTGATACTAAATTACTAGCGTGTGATACAATACTGGAAATAAACGGATATGAAATACAGAATATCATGAATCTGTTCAACAGTTCGAGACGAAGAGTTCCGGTGCGTTGCACGAGTATATGATCCAATTCCTTGGCTAAAATCAGTTATATTCCAGTCCACGCCGCAGCAAGTTACACGCTAAATATACAATGAGTCGAATGGCAAAACACATTGATCTCAGTGAGATATAGGGGAGATGTGGTACCGATGGATCACTGGGACCGAAAATACTTTAAAAATTCTCCATGATAATTCCAAGAATACACTCCGTGATTTTGTCTACAAGTACATGCTGACAGAATCTTTCCTCACATGCAAAAAAATTCGACCTGGGTGAGTTATGGGGTCTGTGACGAATGATTTACGTTTTAGGGGGTGTAAAGTAAATTTGGATCGACATTTGCATTTTTCCATATCACCGTTCAGACTAACAAACCCGCCATAATTTTTGATGTGAGGTATAGGACTTGTATCAGGGTATATAATGGCACATATTCTTTGAATCAATACCATCCTCGAGTGGACTATTTTCAAGTTAATTACAATATTTATGGGGTGGGGGACCTATGGTACCATAGCCAAATCAAGCAATATAGATGGTCCAACTAATCACTTAACAACAGAAACTCGCCTACATATATATAGGCTGTAAATCATATTACCTGCGGTGTTTTATCGCTATTACGAGGTATTTGAAAGTCGAATGTCGATTTGCGGATAATATGTATGTGGTATTAATTTTGTAAATTTAGACGTAAATCAAAACATGATATTATGCCAACATTTGAGTTGATATAATCTATTTTATTCTTGTAGGTCGCGACGAAACATTCTTCATTGACTTGCTGTAGCTTAGCTTATAGTACACAACAAAACAAGTTAACAAATTTGAGTTTTTGAGCGTATGTCTCATAGGTCCCAGGGTCGTGTGCCTTTGGACCCACCGGGTGGGGACCGATGACACGTTCGAGCAACAAATTTTAAACGTTTATAAATATTTTTTGAAAAGGCGGATATTCATGTAAATGTCCGCGATAGGTAGAGCTCGTATCGAAGTGTTGAGCCGGCAAAAGATCTGTTATTCTCGGCTGAAGATTTAAGGGCCAGAGATCATTTTGTAATTTTTGATCCATCGGTACCACATCTCCCCTACGACAGATACAAGTCGGCTCAAGTCACCGATTGATATAATTTGTTTGTTTCCGTTGATTGTTCGATACTAGTGGAAGCGGGTGGGTTGATATTGGTACATATTAACTAGTTCAAACATTGCAGCGTTGAATTCATGGCAATTGAGTATTCGGAACTTACAGCGGTGAAGTTGAAGATACGATTACTGTTGTTGTTGTAGTTGCTGTTGTATATGTCTGGTGAATGGTTCTTAACTACTATGGTCTTGTGCACAAGGCCACTTCGAAAATCCGTAAAATTAGCGTGATAGAGTGACAACTGACTATACGAATTCAATAGCAGAATTGTGTATGGACTCAATAATGGAGCCCATACTGTCATGTGTTATGTATATCCTCCCTAGAAGGCATACACTTGGCACACTGGATTCGCATTCGGACGTCTCTTCTATCAATCACGTTCGGCACAGACGTTCCTTGTGGCTCATTATATGGTAAAGATCAGAAATCAACGGGCAATGTTCCGATTTCAACCTCATTAAAATAGAGTATTTCAAATTCACAGTGCCTTCACGCACATGTGTGATCCCAGTAGAATATTCTGACACGTTCCAGGTGACAGAATACAAGTTTGTTTGTTTGTAGTATTCATGATGTTTGTCGACTACTATGGTCATTTACACCAGGTCGATATTGTTCATTATTTTTCCGTAACTGCCGACTTATAGCACTCCCGACCTCTAGGCTCTTTGTAAGACACCGCTTACGCGGATGAGGTGGCGAGGAGGAACAGAATACACGTATCATCTCCAGTAGCTGCCATTGTCTGGGTACACCTTACACGACTGATGTTTGAAACGTCGCAATCATGGTTTGTATGCACTATGCAGTGGAGGTAGTGGAATATCATCGGCAGAGCTAGCCTGTCTGCAATAGCGGCTGTCATTATATCGTAATTATAGAATCGTTGCATCTATGTGTCCATAAACATAGTGTTGGTATGTACATAAATCAATTGTTCTTATACAGTGTTCGATCCAATCGATGTTTCTATGCGAATCTGTTGCAAAGAATAAGCGATAATACTGATTTTTTGCTCGGACTAGGCTAATCCCGATCCCGACCATTCAATTAATTTACACGACTTCGTTCAACAGCCACTGGTCCGAGAAACGAGCGAACCTTGAAGTACGCGTGAGAGAGAGAGAGAGTCTTTATTTTCATCGAACCAAAATACATAACAAACGGCAGTGATGGTGGTACAGAAAATATGCGTGCACAGTATTCGGTATTAGATAGGAATGATCGATAAGACCATGAAGGTCATCTAGTCTGATCACACCAGCATCAAACAGGTACACTTGACTCAGAACAGTCTGGCTGTAAGAAATGTTTAGTTAGGAAAGGAAAATAGAAAAAAAAATTAAACAATGGTAGCAAATGATCAATGAAGCAATGTCTGGGCGAGGTAGGGCAACAGTGTTAGTGTAACGACAAGAGGTGATCAAGTAGGGCTTTTTTGAATCTATTATAAGGCAATTCACGGATATGTGATGGTAATGCATTCCAGATGATAGGTCCCGAGTAGTCGATAGATCTCTTAGTTAGGTTGCTATTGGGTTGGGGTAAGTAGACGTTTCCTTTAGACGAAGATCTCGTGTAATGGGAATGGACATGTTTAGCAGGTATGAAAAAGTCATCAAACACAGGGGGCAGACTATTGGAAAAATACTTGTGAACAACTTTTGATACTTCGAAGCGATACAGTTCATCAACTCGCAAAATTCGATGCTTACGGTAGTAAGGCGATAAATTGGTACGTAAAGGTACAGATGATATCAGCCGTATCGCACGGTTTTGCAGGGTTCGAATTCTGCACAAAAATGTTGTACATGCATTTCCCCATACTACGATTCCATACTGCAGATGCGAGTGGAAAAGAGAGAAGTAGATGGTTCGTAGTACTGATCTGGAAACCAAAGATTGGAGACGGGTCATTATTCCCACACACCGAGCTAGTTTTGATATTGTGCATTCAATATGCTGCTTCCAAGACAATTTCGAATCAATGGTGACGCCGAGATATTTTGCTGAGTCACATATTGAGATTTGTTTATGATTGATGTTCACAGTGAAATTATGACTGGCATTATTTAAAACGAGCATCTCGGTCTTATCTGCATTCAAACTTAGTTTGTTTGCTTGCAGCCATCTCGACACTTTTGGGAGTTCCCTATTCACAGATGCATGCAGATCATCGAAAGTGTTGGAGGTTATGAAGAGGTGAGTATCATCAGCAAATAGCGTTGTGCGGAATAAAGATGCATTAACAATGTCGTTAATATAAATGAGGAAAAAAGTCGGTCCAAGGACTGAGCCTTGTGGCACTCCACAAGTTATATCTCTGGTAGTCGTTCCTAATGTCCCCAGTTTAACAAATTGTTTGCGGTTTGCCAGGTAGCTTTCAAGTAGAGTTGCTGCAATACCCCTGATTCCATAGTGTTCTAGCTTGTATCTTAAGATTCTGTGGTTAACTGTGTCGAAAGCTTTGCGGAGATCGATAAAAATGCTGCAGCCACTTTCTTTTTGCTTGATGGTTTTGTAATAGTCCGTTACAATTGATAGTATTGCATGGTTGGTGTTGTGGTTGGATCTGAATCCATGCTGAGTCGGAGACAGTACTGCATTCAATTCAAAAAAGTTCTTAAGTCGGCAGTCAATCAGTTTCTCAAAAACCGTGGCAAGATTTGGCAAAACAGATATTGGTCGGTAGTTAGAAATTAGCTTTTTACAGCCTTTCTTAAACACTGGCATTACTCTGGCAGTTTTCAGTGCATCTGGGAAAATGCCTAGACGTATCGACTCATTAAAGAAAATGCATATAACATCACCAATAATATTAAAGACTAGCTTCAGAAAGTGAGTTGGGATGAGATCGGGTCCTACTGCTTTGTTACTTTTCATTTCAGATAATACGATCGCAACTTCTCCTTTACTTGTCGGCTCAAGAAAAATGGATTTCTGAGGGCCAGGACTCAGGTACGAGAGAAAGTCATCGGAGGAGTTTGGTATTGAAGCTGCAAGATCCGGACCAATGTTGCAAAAATACCGATTGAACTTTTCTGCTACTGCAAGCTGGTCTTTGATGACGCTGCCATTCTCGAGTAGCTGGATGTCATCAGTACTCTTGGGAGCATTACCTTTAGTTAGGTTGATAATTTCTCCAATGGTTTTCCATGTGTTCTTGGGATCTTTGGAGCACTCTTCGAATCTTTTTTGGAAGTATGCTTTTTTGGCATTTTCTTTCATATGCGTCACTGTGTGATCTTAAACAGGCAGATAGCCGCTAGTCGTAAATGATGCTACTATGATTCCTACGTACAATTGCACGACGTCATATGGATTGACGGACTATATTTTGAGTTTCGTCTGAACCTACTGTCCGAGACTGCAGTGACCAACATCGGTATTTGTAACGCTTCGCCTAAAGCAAATAAACTTACGTTCTCGGCTCATTACACTGAACTATTTGAAAAATAAAACAAAATGTTAGCAATAACTTTCAACATCTTCGTCTGAATCTCATACGAGGATAACTTGAACTGCAATTATTACTATGTCGGCATCGCGAAAAATATCCAGAGCTCACAGCCCATTATTATTTTCCCTCCTTTATTCTTGGACACTCTAACGCGCAGTTGGGAAATTATGTTACTTCGTTTTTCCCTCCGTGTGGAAGGAATATTGAGCGCGCCATATCTAAGATGTCCTCGTTTATTTTTTCAGACAACACGAAAATACCAGGATCGGAAAAAAAATCGAACAACACTTTCTTCGCATATCAAAATTTCGGAAATGAAATAAATTGTTTAGGGTGAATTCATTCCACGCGTCAACCTCAAGGCATTAACAATTGTTATGTGCAGTTCTATATACAAATTTGTCGAGCAGTGATACCATCACCGCTACAAATGTTTGTTATGAGATGATTGGTAGGGATGGTGTGAACCTCTGAAAGGTTCAGGTTCGTGTGAACGCGAACCTTTTTGGAAGGTTCTGTGTGAACGCGAACGTGAACCTCATGACGTCACGTGACGTCATACTGCTAATTCCAATCCTATCGTTCAATGAAGTGATAGCCTATGTTAATGGGACACAGTGTGTACTGTACACTGTACACGATACCTAGCGACGACTCGGGCCACATAATGCCACAATGCTGAATGACGTTTTAAACGTCGCTAAATGTATCTATCAACTGAGGCAATCAAAGAATATAATATTCCCATAAAACCAATATCTTCTGGCGCTTAGCCAACAATTTCGACGAGGACTTATACCAGGGGTATAAACTTACGCCTTAACGGTATGGGCCGGAAAATGTATTCAGCGTCCGAGTATTGTTACATTAATATTGAGCAGAGTGTAAAACGAGTTGCTATACCTGCTGCCGATATTACCCCATTAACAAGTTATACAGCAGTAGCCAACACATCAATCGCACGGATTTGGTTTTTATGATACAATAAACATATGAGGTCAAGATTGACCCCGCTCACCTGCTAGATTTTTTACATCAGCCAACGATATCAATTCCATTGATTGGTTGAATAAACATCATTCACTGTCTACATGTAGTGTAATTCGCTTTTCATGTTATGTAATTGCGGGTCAAGCTCACGGCAGAGAGTCACTAAATATTTGCAAACGGAAAGCTGGATATTTCGAGCAAGCTTTTGTAAGAAAGCAAGTGAAAATTTTGAGATTGTCAAGGTGCATGCTCGTTTAGTGTTGATTTTTTATACTGCCAGCACCATGCGTAGAGTGGCTTGCAGTTGAAATGCAATAAACTTGAACGAAAGATGTTATAATGAAGTGAAAATTGTAATATATGAAAAAGGTTCACAGTGCAGAACCTACGAAGGTTCTGTTGTGAACGCGAACCTCTAAATTTCCGAGGTTCACACACAGAACGCGAACGTGAACCTCGCGTTCACACCATCCCTAATGATTGGACTTATAACCAATCTAGAAACTGTACCCGCAGCCCGCGGTGTCTCGGTGATTCAAAGTCAAAATATATTATACGGCTCTTGTTTGCAATCATAGAAATCTGAAAAGGTATTTGTCAGATATAATATTGTAATAAGTATCTAAACATCAATATATATTGTACATATGAGACATGTACATGAGAAATACTGTGCCGAAAGACATTTTGATAGGTTGATAACAACCATATGGTTTCTAACGCGAATAAAATCTGATAACTAACCAGCTGTCACATGTCTTCTGGTTGACATTCCACCAATAGCTACCGTTGACTGATACAAATTATCAGCCTGCTAAAACGCAACCTAGCTTACGCTCTACAAATGCCATGCAATATTAGATAGCAGCGTCATCGCATCAATATCGAAATGTGATAGTCAGAAGGTTCATCAGTCGTATTTCAAATCGCTAGTTGACCGTTATTTATTATCTAGCGAACATTCCGTACTCTACGAAACTATATAGGAGAGCGACATTCTGCCGTTATGACTTGTGATATAAACCTATCCCGCGTAGCTCATCTCATAACTATCAACGTTTCGCGATATCGCTATATTTCATCTAAACTTCCAAAAAATCTCAAGAAGAGAATCAGTTGTGAGATATACAGGATGGATGACGACCGGTGGTAAAAATCACGGATTTAATTGTGGAGCATTTGCTTTGAAGGTTTGTAATGTGTTCATTAGGGCTGTTCAAAAATAACTTTTTTCTCTGAATTCCAGCCATTCAGGCATTAAATCGTCAGGCTCCCCTAAAAAACTCTGCGCACCAAATTTGGTTCCATTCTGTCAAGTATAAGGCTCCGCAGATCCAATTAAATTTTTTAATTTATACTGGAAAATTTAAAAAAAAATTCAAATTTTTCCGTCAACCCCATGAAATTGTTGAGCTGTCTTCAGAGACGATGCAAAATAAATTTGACTCAATTCCAACTAGTAGAAGCGGAGTTATTGGAGTTTGTCGTTGATAACCTGCGGATAAAGGGATAATCCGAGGATTATTAACGAAAAACAACGTCTGGCGACCGATTGGGTCGAAAGTGACACAGCAGTGCGACCATAGATATTTCAATAATATATTGGCGCAACTAATATATTTTCCTTGTAAACTGCATATAACGGTTCCGCATTGGCGTTTTCGCTTCTGTGAATAACTACTTTCTGGACCATATTTGTACAAAGCTATGAATTTAGTGTTAACTTTTGCCTTCTTGAAATTGGATGTCAATTTCACTGACATATTCCTACAGTGGTAACTAGAGTGAAACCACAGTGGGTGGCTATAATGGGGCCTATGAACAATTAAGTATTTCCTGTAAAAAGTCTCAACATTTGCTGCGAATACTCTGCTGGAAAATATAGGAATTTTTCAATCCACTCCGAATTGCATCACAGCCGGATGCGGCCCGCGGGCCAAATGCGTGACACCCCTGACCTACGGTCAACATCGACGAAAATAATTTTGATTATATAACAACTTGAAGTTGATGCTGAAGTAACCAAGTATTCCAGAAGTGTCATGCGTCGTGTGTCCTTGAAAAGGGTGCTCAGTAAACTAGGATTAAAGTGCATTTGATGTAGATGTGCGCTACTTCGGCACGTCCTATTATCGCAACATGCAAAGAGTCACAACTGCGATTTATAATGTCGCACCTCAAACCCCCAATTGGGTGGAGCTCGAAGGGGCTCAAATTATCTCGTTGGTGGTTTGTTGGGGGAGATTTAGTCAACTTGAAAATTTTCATCGCGTGTCGCGAGATTTCATGTAACTTCATGTAACTAATGTAACTACAAATTGACATATATTAGGAGAAAATGTGCCAATTTCAGTGAAGTCGAATGTCGGCGACAGCGATTAGCCTACCACACATCGAAAAGGACTATGCCTCTATAGCAGTGGTCATGAACCTTTTTTGTCCGAAGAGCCATATTTGCCCTATTTTTTCCGTCTCAACTCCAAAAGAGCTATACATGCCGAACAACTATTACGTCACAATTGGAAATTCGTGACGTCATGGTAACACTCATTCGAACTCACTACATTGGATTGCTCGTGTGCGCCACATTTTCTCTATAAAAGCTGGTACTTATTGTTCAAATGTAAAGCTCGAAACGAGAGTTAAGACGCAGACGGGCCAAGCCTCACCAATGATAAGGCAATTCATCGTAAGTCGCTTAGGATTTATTTTATAACTGATATTAATCGAATGAGACTGTCATACTGATTCCCAAAATATAAATGCTTGTCGACTTCTCAATTCTCAAAGTATTCGCCGGTAACATAACGTTGGGCTACAATCTTACATTTTATCACCGGTACTACACAGAACGTGCAACGTGGATAACTATGGCGTTAGTAATTCGAGTTTGTAATTGTGAATGTCACATCCACAACAGTTCATTTCGCGCCTTATAGATCAGGAAGATGATGCTCTTTGATTCAACGTATTGCACAATTCAAGATTTCGATTCGGATACATCGCCAGGAGGTTTGAGTCACCAGTCATTTCGATGGCGTGGGTTCGAATCCCATCGCTGCCACCACGTATAAAGAGCCTGTACTCCCTGTTGCACCACGAAACGATGTCTTGTCTACACACGATAAATGTTTATTACCGAAGAGACATCCTAACAGAACGAGTAATCGTTATATATGGCAACTAAATGAACGGCGCAATCGCAATCAGAAAACTAATCATTAGCCTGCCAATTAACAAGAGCCGAAGTTCCACTCCAGTATAACACAAACAATATTGGCGCTTACAATTCCCGAGTGATGCTGGCCGCTGGCGTGAGAGTAACTTAAATATGATGATTTTGAAGGGGGCGCCCGAGCCCCTAAACCTGAAGACGGCATTGTCTTTACCTCTCAAAGACATGTTTATATTGCCACTTAAATAATTATTTTGGCCATGATGAAAATTTACCAGTCGCTACAATATTGATCAATTCAGTACAAAAATAAATATTTGGAAAAGAGCCATATCTTGCACCCAAAAGAGCCATATATCGCTCGCGAGCCATAGGTTCCCGACCACTGCTCTATAGGAATATCAATTTTATTCCATTACTGAAGTCCTAAAATTTTACTTTTCAATCTCGCCATTTTCCTTAGGGGACCGGATACAACTCGGATTATGTGTGCATTTACATGTTTACCGTGAATCAGGGATACAATCATTTTAGCAACATCAAAGCGATGTACTTCCACAACAGTCATAACACTCAGAAAATCAAATATGTTTACTACTGCGAAGTCATAGCGACGCAATGAATGTTTCTGCACTTCCGAATAAATCCGTTCGTCCAGTCATTAAATATTTAATGAAGCGATATCGCAGGATTCACGGTAGTATGGGAAGTACTGTTATCGTTCACCTATCGCCGTATACATATCATGAGCAGTGAGCACGGCAGTGCTTAACGAAATCAAATATTTTTGTAAATATGGGTCGACTTTATCCAGATCTAAATATGTTGCTACACGTCATTGAATTCGATTGATTATTTGCTTTCTTTATCAATCGTTTTTCGGATCACTAAGTTTGATGTGACTAGAATTGCGGAATCAGGCTTTAACTTCGCATAATTATTCCATAATATATAAAAGTTACCATCAATAGATCGTACGATCGAGATATAGAGATGTACACGATTAAAGATGTTGTGACTATCAGATCATGAACGAGCTTAGTCAATATAACTGCTTTCGTGCAAGCCATCGAACGGAACGGTACGTATCGTTGTTTGCTTCGGAAATTTAGCAGGATAAAAGCTGAGCGCGAATGCCTAAATTGTTAAACAGCGAAAATTCCTTGACAGGTCAATAGCATTTTACAGCAGTACGTTTGCACTCATTGTCGCTCAAATATAAACGACAAAAATAAACTACGTCTTTTCCATTCTCCATTCGATTTCCAAATACATGATATTTCTGTAAATTAGCCTACGAGCTCACGCCGATTATTTTTGACCATACAATAAAAATACGCGGTTCGCGATACGATGATTCACGTACTCATTTCCCAGCAACTATATCAAATTCGACTTGATCTTAGATTCAGATGGTAACCTGTTATATATCCATTGGAAATATAGATTCACAATGAGTATAAAATCCTTTACCTAGGCTAGCTTCGCATATGATTCAATCAACAGCAAGTTACACCTGATCAAACAATGCCACATACATTGATCTCAGTCAACGAGATAAATGTCACCAAAACTCATCAAGCGAGATCATTTGTTTGTTTCCGCTGATTTTGCAACATTACGTGGACGTCGGCGGATCGACACTGTTACATATTTACTATGGGACAACTTCAAACATTGTAGCGTTGAATTTACGGCGATTCAGTGTCCGTAACATAAAACGGCGAAGTGGAAGCTGTGATTACAGGATAGAATGTTCTCGAATTATTTAAATGCTAAACCAAGCATCACTGTTTGAGCTGGCGGAGTGATTGCCATCATAAATCCTTGAATTATTCAAATATTAGAACCAAATGACCTGTAGCCTTTGAAGTGTGTTCGATATCATCCGGGATGTGAAAACAATCACTGAAAATCAAACGAATATCATATTGGTAATATGTTTCCCTATAAATCGTACATGATATTCCGCGTTATTTCAAATTCTCAATGTAATCACGCACATTTCTGATTCCAGAAAAGAGTTCGTTAACACGTTTCATATAGAGGGATCCACTCAATGTCACCGGTGGTTGCAATCTTGCTCAGTACGCAGGGGAGACAATGTAATATCATAGAAATAGGCAGTTTGCCTACAGTAGCAAAGTATACAATTTTAAAATATTGTCTGTGGATACGAGGTTATTAACCCGGATTTGACCGAATCTTGGACATTAAATCAATTTCTGTTCCTATCGAATGCGATTTCATCTCAAGACTATATAGTAGGCCTATGCCAGTACATCAGGTTGGTTTGGTTTCGCACTATACAGCTCACCTGTAGACGTTGAAAGAAAACCAGAAATAACATTAGAACTAAAATATAGCATCGAAACAATGAACCAAACATGAATGCATAATTGCATACATCAATAACTTATTTTGCATATGAATGTTTCGAAGGTTAGAGATCGTCAGGCTGAATTTTCGTGTGGATAGTAGTGCGGAGCATGGACCGGAGCCTGATTGGATATCCGGCCTGATTTTTTCAATTTCGGGCGGACCGGATCGGATCGGAGCCGGATCACTACATTTTTAATACGGCCAGAATCTTTATGGATACGCATGACTTTTATACCTAAATAACTACCAACCAACTACACACAAGTAACCGCCAAGCCAGTGCAAAAATAAACCAGGCATATTCATAAACTCACGGAACGTCCGAACCGTGCAGGGCCGGATATCTGGCCAGCCTTTTTTATTTTGGCCGAAACCGGATTGGATCCGGATCAGTACTTTTTCCTAATACGGCCGGAGCCGGATCGGAGCCGGATTAGAGAATTGAACAACCGGATCGGAGCCAAACCAGAGAATTTGTCGATCCGCTCCGCACTAGCTGGATAGCGGGATTATCATAAAACCCTTAAGAGTTATTGGAAATTTTAGTGATAATCGTCACCATTACCGTTACCAGTTCTTTATGGCGTGATTAAACTTGCAATTATACTAAAAAGTCTACATGCAGCAGCGCTCTAAACACAATTAGAACTCTGGACTGTTTATCAGAAAAAAATCTACTCCGGGTTATTGCACATACTGACAATTTATTCCACAGAGCCTATGCGCGTTGTGAGCAATCATGGAAATGTAACTTCCTGCTGTCACGGAACAAATATTCGTTGTAGGCATTCCGATATCAATATGCAATGTGTTAAGCCTTAATGACTTATTATTCCGAAACGCTTTCTCAAAAGTTGATAAGTGCACGGTTTCTCACTGAAATAAATCTGATAACCGACTGGCCGTGACATATCTTCTGATTGACAACACGCCTGAATTAGCAATCGTATTGGATGCTATAAATTGGTAACCTGTAAAGGAGCAGCAATACATGCGCTCCGTAATAATAGATTTTAATGCAATCAGCATTATCGCAATGTAATAGTCAAGGGGTTCATCGGTCGCCTTTTCTAGCGCTAGCTGACCGTTAATTATTAGCGAACATTCCGCACTCTAATAAACCATAGGAGAGCAACCAAGAATTGTTCTCGTATGGAGTAGTGCGATATGATGGGCTGTAATGCGAACTTCATCACTGAAATATCCAAGCTTTGCGATTTCTCTCCATTTCAGTTCTTTTTGCAAAGTCCCATCAACTAGTCGGCCATTCGAAGTTCTATTAACGAGCCGACTATTCGAAATCGTAAATCCTATACTTAAAGGGGCACTGCGCTCAAAAAATGATGTGGTCTCAAATTGAAGAGTAGAACGAAAAAAAAATTTTGGCCGCAGCCGTTTTCTTCAGAACGCCACCGTAATGGAGCTGCAATTTATTGAAATTTCCAGAGTTGCAGCAGTCGCGGCTCCGGATAATCTCTTAACCCGTAACATGGCACGATGACTTCATCGTCGCACTTGCTCGACGCGATTACGCAGAGGACGAACTTTAGATAGTTGTCAGTCGATGTTATGAATGACTCATGTCTTGCACACCAAGGCGGCGCTCAACGTACGGTGTTAGGTCAGGAGGATTTGTGTCTGGAGCTTGTCACGACTCTATAGTATTTGCCAGTTGAATGATACTGAGATGCCGTTACAGTTGTATATTGATGCAGATACAGCTGTCATTTTCAAGATGTATTATTGACTGCACAGTGCACAACCTTTGGAGTAGTGGTCTTGCGGAAGAGACAGACACATGATATTTTGCATCATTTACCCATGGCATAGCAACTGTCTTGATACGGTCTAGTTTACTTGTTCAAGACACAGATGTATAGATAATCAACACGAAAATTTCATTCTCATCAAAGTTCCAATATTGTTGTGGAATTTTTTGTCGTAACATTGTTGTTCTCAGTTTCACAAACGAATCTTATGTCTCCATCAGTTCATTCATGCAATTCCTTTGACACGTAGATATCGTAAAATTTGTTAAAATTATTAATGGTATGGAAGAAGATCTTGTTGATGAATTAACTTCTGATGAAGATACAGATGTAGAAGATTTCGATGATATCACGATATTTGGTGAGAGCCTGCCGTATCAATTCGAGCCACAATATTCAGAGGAGGAATTCGCCCGTCTTGTTGCGACTCAAGAAGCACAAACTCATGTCTCTGTAAGTATTGTACCTGTGTTTCTTGAATGCAATTTATCAATCTCATTGTATTGGTCAAAGGAATCGTCAGAAAACCAGAGTCAACTTCGGACACTTGACAACAATGAATGGTGCAGTTGCTTGAACTGTGCATCCATGACAAACCAGAATGAACGCGTCTGCTGCAGGGAAATACAACAAATAATGGAGCTTCTGGGGAATGGAGGGTCGACTTGCATAACAGAACATGACGATTTTCTCGTACATATACATCCCTCCATTCTTGAAACGTTTTTCAAAGTGAACAGGAAAAATTGGAATAATAACAATCAACCACATGGTCCTGGCAGAAGGCTTTCTAACAAGTGGGTCCTAGAACATTTTGTTTGTGTGGTTTAGTATTGGACCTATATGTATGCGACAGGGTCTTGGGACTTATGACATGGTTCCTGGATATAAACGGCAATCTCCTGCATTCTTTACATTTTCTCGCATGCTTTTATATAAATGCCTACACTTTATAAATTGGGAGCATTATACTGTCATATATATGCTGCTATTACTTTTCAGCATTATTTTTATTGCTGCAATATACTTTGATATTTTCCAATTGCAGACAATATCGCTTGGTGTCTTATCGACACATACTGGAATGGATTATTGATGGCGACGTTTTGGGTAGCAAAAACAGGATGCCCTTGCCAGCCTGCATCGTGACTGCTATAAGGAAAAAGTACCCTAGTGATGATGGACTGTATGTCGGTTTCAAATGGCCGATAGAAAACGAACTGTGATTGATAACACTGCGGCTATGCTATATAAGTCGAAATCAGTTCTGTTGCTGTATTATTACACAGTGAACTGGAACTGTTTGCATTCTATATTCCACGAATGCCTGCAGTGCCTGATACATCAAGACTACTTTGCTTACTCGTTATTTATTAAAATAGATAATAAAAAAGAAACATCCGAGGACTTTATAGCCAGGGTATTACAACGGGGCAGTCAGGCAGTGTGGAAGAATGAAATTGAGCTATTTAGCTATGCAGCACTGCACCACATTCCATTCAACTTGAAGATAAGGATTAGTAAGTCACGTTCTAGAACGACGTTTTGAAAGTAATTCCTCTTTAGAGGGGGCTGGTTCTGGTGCAATGCTGACTGGATGCACACTTCTTGAAATGTTACTGGGAAAGTTGATGCCAGTGCAATTCTCAGTAGTTCGCCTCAAAAGCTCTCTCGCATAGTGGTTCGTCTTCTTTTCATACATGTTTTTCAAGATCCACTCTTTTGCTGACCGAGAGTAACATTTTTTGTATCGTGGAGCACCTGCTTAAACCTGCTTAAACAAATAAAAAGTAAGTAACTAAGTACCTTGACTTGCAAACATTTCATCTGTACAGCAAACCTGCTCGTGTCACCGCCTGAAATCTACCAACATTCTCATTGTGGTCCAGGACAGCCAATTTGGTTCGTGCAAGCATCGTGTCATAAGTAAAATGAAGACGTTTAGGTGCAAATTTCAATATGACGTTGTGATAAACTTCCAATGATCCTAAAAAAGTAAGGTGTGAATTGTAATGATCTGACCATGCTCCGAAAACTGGTGTGCAGATGTGATGAGTCAAAAAATTACCAGTATGTTTGAACAGAGTCATCTGCTCCAAATCCCGGATCAAACTTTTGTTTTCTATCAAAGATTTCAATGCTTTGAAACTAGGAGATCCACATTGCAACCATCTAGTTCTTAGGCACTGATCCCCAGTCAAAGTGCCATGGCTGCAGGAATATGTCTCCCCGTCAACTGTCCACTCATGTTCGCCGGTGATGTGATGCAGAAGAGATAACCATCTTCTTTTTAGCACCTGCAATTGCATATTGTTATATAAAAAGTTCCTAATTTGTGATGTCAGACATAGTTGATATGTAGACTTACACTGCTATCTTGACCACAATACTGACAGCACCACCACAAGTGATTAGTGATGCTTCTTGTCCATAGTAGCAAGTCTTCCATACCTTTCTTCTTACCCAGAGACACCAACTTTTTTTTCAGTCCTGAGAAACGGTTAGTAAGGCAAAAGAAGATTCAAATAATAACAGTATTCAGTTACCTTTGCAGACATGCCACACATCAAACTGGTGATTGATTGATGGATATTTATCCTTCCACAATTTCCTGATGCTTGGTGCCCGGTCAGTCACAACGGTTTCAATCGGCAAACCTTGAGCAAGTAATGCATCCAAGGCACGCTCCATACCAACTTTTTCCATTGCAACACTGCTGGAGCACTCTGTTTTTTGAACCAATTCGACGTGGACAATCTTCTCAGTCTTCTCCTCCATAAATGAATAAACCATATATTTTGCAGAAAACCCAGGTGAGTCCGATCGCCCATCACCCATCAGTGTAATTGGTTTACATTGACCCTTCATGTCCCGTAAAACATCCTCCATATGTTCCTCATAGTAGGTCGCAATAGTTGGCAAAATGTATTGCGATTGTATTTCATAAAAACGACGTTCCGAAATGTAGTTAGTGTCCAGTAATTTGAAAACATCTGCAATATCAGTGTACGTGGCTCCCGAATATATTGTCGCGCCAACAGTAGAAAGGTTCATTGCCGACATCTTTCTGATTTCTGGTGAAGAATTCCAGATCCTGGTTTCAGAGCAGTTGTGGCATACAATTGCCATGGACATGTGAGAACCCTTGTACGTCGTCTTAATTTCAGTCTTTGAACAGCATAGCTGAAAAAAGGTGTACATAAAGAAGATGCACATGGCACAAAGTGCTGCAACATGACTTACTTCACACTTGCTAAATGCCTCTCGAAGTAAATGTTGAAATACCAGAATTGTCCTACTTTCATCAATTTGTTGACTGTTTGTCGCATCCTCACTACACAGGCTTGTTTCAACATTTGAAAGAGGCTCGATCGTGCTGAGTGACGACGTAATGCTGCAGTCCTTGGTAACAAAATGATGGGTTGTTATTTTGATGTACTGTGATTAGAAAAGTAGCAGGGCTATCTCACGTCACAATCACCTTTGCTACGTTTAGAAACGGGGCTTTCAAACGGATCAGGATGAGTTCTCCTTGGTTCTTTCAACTTTATTGGAGTCTACCGAGAAATAAGTTATGGAACACATTAGCCTGACTTTGTACAAAGTTGGTATACCCGTCACCACCTTGAACACAGGCGATTTTGTATTGCCGGATGGACGGCAAACTGGTGCCGTGAAGTCGGAGTCTGATGACTGAATAGAAATATGTTGAAGATATTAATACGCACGGTATGATATGGGATATCTACTTACATGACTCGATTCAGTAGCTGCACCAGCAAGAAGTTCGTGTGAGGTTCTTCTCACCACAATCTACAATATTTGTCAAATAATAACCATCAAGTGGACAAATTGGGGTCACTGTGCAAGTGCACTAACCGCAATCTTAGACGAAGCCTTTTTTCATGCAATTCCAATGACTACACAATAAAGACGATGCACACATATTCATGCAAGTATACCTTCTCAAATCAATTAACTCAAGTGTACTTACTTGAAGCTTCTGCGTGGAAGGTCTTTTATTGATGGCTGTACTAGATTTCGATTCAATAAAATCTGAATCCGATGACTGAATAAAAACGTTGCAAATCCCTATGGAATCATTGTGATGTGAAATTGAAAACAAGGACTTACATTGCAAGATTCTGGAGTTTTAGTGACTGGAGATTCTTCAATTGCTGTTGTTTTCGCAACCGTCTGTCAAGATAAAAGTTATATAATGCATATAGGGAACTTTAAATATAGTTACCCACCAATACCTTAGACTTGGTGGGGTTCCCACCAATCAATTTCGAACATGTTGAGCCCATAAAATCCGAGTCAGATGACTAAACGGAGAGGACCAAAAGTCAATCCAACATGTCTTAGGGAAAAGAAATGCAGCCTTACTTGACAAGATTCCTCCAAAGATTGATCTTCCTTCAAAACTATAGTCAATTTGTGATCTGTTACGTTCTTGGTTTTATAGAACTTCTTTGTAAAATCCAACGAAGGTACAGCTTCTGTCAATAAATACAAAGGAACATTTTATAAATATACACAAGAGTTTGCTAGAGATGATTGCCACCAACCCTTTTTAAGTCGTCGACGCTTGCTATTTCCTTTATGATGACGAATAAAATCGCTTTTCTTGAAATGCTTACTGCATACAAATATATTTTTCTGCTCTATCTTGGTCGACGAGATTCCTATGGCACTAAACCACTGTCGTCTTAGTGCAATTTTAGAAGGAATTTTATGAAGAGTATGCGATTCGTCATTCCTTTTGACATCACACGATGTAACGGCACAACTTCTCCATGTCATTGCAGCTTGCTATAATGTCAATGTATATTCTATATACTATTACGAAGACTCTGAGTAGAGCAAGACAATAACGTAGACAAGTGCTTTTCAACCTTTTTGAGCTCCATTCGTACTTTTTTTTAAAAACAATTTAATTCGCACCAGCCAGCTGGAATTTATTACACAAAAAGAAAATGAAAAGCTTATCACTTTTTGTATTTGTAGACCTTCCTGTAGGTACAGAGCGTCATTATTTCACATTTAGTGTATCGTATTGCTGATTAATCAAATACTAAAATCACTGCAGTAGAAAAATCACAGATATCGCACTTCCGCTGTTCTCAAGGTCTTCGTTGCTTTTTCTGCGGGTATCGTGCAATTATTTCTTTCGAAGCTTAAAGGGCGAACCCATGAACAATATTCACTCGCAACAATATCACTTTCCACTAAATCGACGCATTATGTCAACGCTATATGAATGTGTGCCGAAATTCCAATACTTCGCATTCAAATCAACACTGGCATCGCACACTATTTCCTATAATGTAGGGTTATCATATTTTGGATTCGGGAAAGGAGGACGTTCGCACAAGTACGAACCGTCATACAGGTTGAAAAGCACTTTATTCTGTAGCCGTTTTTCAGAGAAACAGTAATTTCTTATCCACAACACGAATACCACCAGTCAGGGTTCCCCATGAACATGACAAAATTCATGACATTCAAAATTGGTGGTTCGGGTACTGTAGGAAAATTCATCATCCCTAACCAAAATCCAACGGCACGCAAACCTAACCTGAGCCCACAACTCCGCAGCTGACCCTAAAACATATATAATATATTCATTATATTGTAATGTTACTAATCCCCAAGCCATAATTTTAAGATACTCTCAAACCCTCATCTTATGATTCTCCAACCTGAATGCGAAACCAATTATGACCGCTCTGAATTTTGAAATGTTCAGAGGGCACACTAATTGGTGATGGTAATGTTTTATACATAACATAAGAATAGGACATGATCTATTCCTTCCCTCAAGAAATAGAATACACTAGGCCCGATTACTAGAAAAATCTAGTGACTGAATATCGTCCGTGGAACGCCGTATCTACACCACCTTGGCGTGTTAGACATATTTGCTTCAGAACATCGGCTGACTTCTATCTGAAGCTCGTCCTCTGCGTGACTGCGTAATCGCGTCGAGCAAGTGCGACGATGAAGTCATCGTGCCATGTTACGGGTTAAGAGATTATCCGGAGCCGCGACTGCTGCAACTCTGGAAATTTCAATAAATTGCAGCTCCATTACGGTGGCGTTCTGAAGAAAACGGCTGCGGCCAAAATTTTTTTTTCGTTCTACTCTTCAATTTGAGACCACATCATTTTTTGAGCGCAGTGCCCCTTTAAGTGCAAGTTCCAAACACTAATTGAACCTTATTTGCTAATCAATCTATTTCGTTGAGTTGATGACAAATTAGCGATGAATAACCAAGAATGACGCTGCAGCTCTTAAACATCATAAAACGAGCTCAGCCATAGCTTTATATGCTTGACATCGAGTGATATATGGTTTGTTTGTTTCAGTTGACATTCCAAGATACCATCGGCTTGCACTGTGTACATTTGCGTCGCTATAAATTAACTTGGCGCGTCTGCACTTTTGCATCGTCTTATGCGAAGTCATTTGAAATTCCTAACGTACAACATCGAACTCTTACTCAAATTAGTACGGGTTTGAAATGTTTCAGCTAAATGTGAAATCTGGTCGGAGCGAAAAAGTTTGTGTGACTGCCTTCGTTCGGCAAGCGATTATTCCATTTTGCTAATAATCAGGAGTTTGAGAATGCTATTCCCGTGTCTGTTCATTTGCCTTCATAAGCTCGCAGTACTCTCAAAATTTTGACGTTGACTCACCAAAATGATCGAGGTGTGCTTCCGGTCAGCGTCAGCAGCCTCTAGAATAGATTGGGAACAATAAATGCTGTATTTTGCTGCCACGAGAAAACAAACAAAATGAGACGTTCCGACAAGCATCGATATCAAAATAACTCCATATGCCATAACGTTGATGAGGCACTGACATATGTAATGATACTGTATTATCAAGAAATGTAACGTGAAATATAATATAAAATCCACCATGGATGACGAAGATGATGATGGCATTTCGGCGTCGGCCATTTCTGCGCCACGACGAACCAAGCTAAATGAGAATTTATTCCGTTTGGCGATTTCAATATCTTTTGACATATCAAACAGGAAGTCACAAAATAACATCTTGTAACTAACTCATTATACAAACGGGTCCTCTCGAATATGTTTAATATTTATTACGGGTACTACATTTTCCAAGACACCTTACTCAGTCATACTGGAAAATCTGATTATGTGAGCAGAAAGAGGATAAAAAATCGATAGCAATATGTACGCATTGCCCGATGTTATTGACCGCTGCAATCAACAATTTCGACGAAGATTCGGCTAGGCCGGACATACCTGTTCTTAGGAGTGAAACTTTCTATATTTTCGCTAGATTTTATCTCAAAAACAAATAACACGGTTGCGAGCACCCCATCTATCAGGCATACGCAATCTATTGCTGTACTTCTAGCTAACGATAACATAAGCTGTAAGCCCTGATCATTTCGTTTGCGACAAATTTATCTTTACCTTTATTGTTACCTCGTCTGTTTCATTATGGTTTATTTGTGAGGCGAATCAGCGCTTTCAAACATGAAATTCAAAAAAATCACAACTGAAACTTCCACCGCTGCCTTCGACTCGCTCTCGCCACATTAGAACCAAATTTGAGTGAGTCGCATTTAATACAAAATCTCAATTCGCCCACTATATAGACATGGCTGTGATTAACAGAACAGTAAATACGTTTCGCTTATTGCTTTTGGCAACACCGCCTTACAATATCTTACAGTATTACACTTCTACAATGGCAAAATATTTGAGAGTTATCACGAATCTGAGCAACTATGAAATGTTTGTAACATGACCTTTGCTAAACGTAATTGATCATACCTGGCGTCTATACCAAAGGCGGGCAACTTCTCCAATCAGCGGGCCGGATACAGGAAAATTAGGTAGGCGTACTTGGCCGGTCGGATCGCTGAATCGATACATTATTCGCCTATTTATCCCCATACACAAAGAGTAAATCGTATTTAGTGAATGTATTATAACGACAGTAATGTCACTTCATAGCCATTTCTCGCCGATGATGACGATGACAATGTGGATTTGAGAACAGCATTGTCATACAGACGCCGCCATTTCTGCCTCTCCCTAATCAATTAACACACGTTACAATCCCTAATAAAGATTTCAAGACGTTAGATAACCCCGCTACCCAAAATTTATCTAGATATCATTTCATTAGGGTTGAGTACATGGTAAATGCCATTAAAGCAACTATTCTAGCTTCAGCAATTAGTGGGGATTCTCGGCAGACTGGGGCCACAGGCTACATTATCATGTAAGACGGGAAACTATCCGCGGGCTGTATGTTGCCCTTCCATGGTCTACTATATGCCTCGAACTGAAAACTGAGAATAACTCGCACACCTTGTCCGCCGACATCCTCATTCGAAAGCATCAGCGTTACACCTACAAATTCGAACAGCAGGACAGCAGGGTGGTGCTTACAATCTATCTTCGGTGGATGTGCGATTGTGCGTCTACTCAGTCTCAATGATTACCTACGTGTGTATATAGTGGTTCCGTCGCTGTGTGGTTCATAGCAATGAAGGGCTAAAATCCGCATTTAACAGTAGTAACAATATACGATGCTTGGAGCAGGCCTAAATCGATATTTCTGATACGAAGGGTCTTATCCGCGCCGGCGGACCGTTAAGGCTCCAGTATCCAGGCTCGCAAGGTCCTCCCACCGATCCGCGGCTTCATTCACGAAACAGCGCGACAGTACGTTTTAATTTTCTGGCAAATGCTAAAGTAACGTTTGTATTATTTCATCAAGTCATGAACACGATTCCCTAAATTCATCATTCTCCGTACGCTCAGACTCATCACCGTGATTTTATTGGTTATTTTGCCCTCTTCCCAGAGTATAGTTTCTCGTGACACTTGACGGGACCATACGACTTTTCACCAGTGTCGTGCGGTATGAAGCCATTTCGGTGCTGTTATTTCAAAGTTGCTGGAAGTTACGTTTACCGCGGCTCGACGATTATGCATTTTTATTATCCTTTCATCGATTCGGTACACCTCACGATTGCAATAAAACGAAATTATAGGATCATTCAAAGGAGTCCATACGTCTTGAAGCGGTCTTTCAATCGGTCGCCCACCTTAGGCCGAAGACATGGGTTCTCAAGGTGCGCATTATCGCCCCTGAGACGAGTTTGAGAGACAGTGGTCGAAAATATTAAAACGTTCAGTTAATCAGCAAACTGTTTTTTTGCTAAGTTCAATATAAACGATTGATGTGATAGGAATGTTGAGGTTGATAAAAATGCAGTTCAATGCCTGACTCATCCCAGCCCGCGGGGTGATAATGATCAAAGGTAACAAATTTGCTTTACACCTGAAATTTGACCTAAGGTCAAAACCTATGTCGTGAGGCGTCACACAGAGGTTCTTAAACTTTCTAGAGCGCCACACATATAGGACTGCTGGGCTGGGCAAAATCGAGTACCTGAGTGATTCGATTCTGAATCGCGTAATATGCTTCGAGTCGAATCGAGTTATCGAGTATTAATCATTATGACGTGATTACATGATGTAATATGTCTAGGTTTAAATACGTAGCCTACCTTTTGTGCGACCACAAAGAATATATTGCCTGCTTTCCATCACATATAAGATACTTTGGTATTTATTTGACCATACCGATTTCATTGCACTTGGGGACGATGTTGTGGGATGACCATGAATTCGGAGATGTGCTACGCTCAGTAACGTACATATCTTTGTACTATATGTTTCGGTTTCGTATGTTACGATACGGGCAATCAAGGTTACAACGCTTCAACAGTGAAAATCTGTATCGAAACTTTCGTTCTCGTTGCTATAATTTCACTTTCTGGGGCGAGGAGCGTATAATTTCAGTACTCGACAAATCGCATTTTACTTCTCGACTCGAATCGTTAAAATTAATACTCGATTCAGATTCGAGTACTCGAATCGTTGTCCCCAGCCCTACTCGCGACCCAAGCCTCACATTTCTCATTTTTTTATTGTTATTGTTTTTATTGTTAAGATCAAAGCTCTGTGGCTGCTTTAATCTTTTCCAAACCCACTGTGTTTGGTATTGCGGAAGTATATGGTGATTGACAACCTCCAAACCTACTAACCGCAAGCAGATCTCATCCAATCTGGCTTTCATTCAATCAAAAGGGGTGCCTTTATTTTGCGCTAGGAAACTTATGAAACTTATGAAAACTTATGAAACTTATGAAAACTTATGAAACTTATGAAAACTTATGAGACTTATGAAACTTATTAAACTTATGAAAACTTATGAGACTTATGAAAACTTATGAGACTTATGAAACTTATGAAACTTATGGAAACTTATGAGACTTATGAAAACTTATGAAACTTATGAAAACTTATGAAACTTATGAAAACTTATGAGACTTATGAAAACTTATGAAACTTATGAAAACTTATGAAACTTATGAAAACTTATGAGACTTATGAAACTTATGAAAACTTATGAGACTTATGAAAACTTATGGAAACTTATGAAGATAAAGAGCTCTTGGATGAAAAGCCGTTCAATATACAATTTAAGAATATCTTCCTATTGAAATGAACCCGATTATTTTCGGCTGAAACACGTCAGGGGTAATCGTCAGTAGCTAGTAGAGAATTGAAAAGAACACTGTAAAGCAACAATCGCAATGACATAATGAATACAAGCGAATAAATATTCAATCAATTTTAGTTGAAACCGTCCAGATATGTCGTACCTTATTGTCATCGCATATGTGCTGTGTCGATGTTTGATATGAACGCATGGCATCCCGCACACCAATGCTACTTGGCCTATTTCATAGCGTAATGGTGAGAATTCAGTATGCATACACCCGATTCATCTTATACCATAAACCTGACTGGAAAGAAAATTTATTTAACCGTGAATTATACTAGACTCATTCACCTTTACTTTGCTTAAATTTATTTCGAATGCCAAGTGAAAACCGTTGGCGTTGTCAGTGTGCAATAGGATAACTCGGAAAATTTTCACATCCAGTTCTGGAAATTGAGATAAGTTCAGTTCATAACATAACAAGTCAGAGCTATTTGTCATAAGCACGAGAATGGCAAATGTCTGTACAGCAACCTCGGTTCGTTTCGGACTATACAGTTCAGTAGTCATCGATCATCGCTCTATCAAATATGCCGGACCTGATGTGTGGAACAGTATCCCGCCGGCCATCCGACAGTCGACGAGCATGTCCACATTCAAGTCGAAATACAAGCAATTACTACTAAATAAATACAGTCCATCCTCAAGATTACCGGACCACGACTGACCTATCGATCTCGCTTCCCATGACATGCCGCCCTATTTATTGTCGCTTTCTTTTTTCTATACTATCTTCTTTACTTTCATTCAGTGTGCATGCCTCCTCTTTACATCGCCTAGGCCAAGGTGGGTGTCAGATTCCATAGACTGCTCCTTGTCGCTTCGACATCTTCCTGTCTTTTCATTGTATCGCATTTTTTGTGGTGTATTGAACTGATAAAATTGCTAATAAACCAATGATGATGATGATAGTATTTTCCGGAAAACCAGAAGTAGATTAGATTCAAAACTGTAAAGCTTTGAAAAATATCAGAAATAAATTAGAGCTTACCAGCATTTCGCTCCAAGTAGACAATTATGTCGGAATCAGGGTATCTGGTATTCTCCTAAATTAACATTGCAATTTACATAAACACTGTTCGTAATTGTGGAAGAATTAAAGCTTCGTCCGGAGAGTTAGCATTTTTTATTTAATCTGTTGTGAAGAACAGAGAGTACATCAAAACAATGAGACGTCTACCAGCGCATCTGAGATATTGTGCACATTACGCAATCTTGAACTTTCCCGGCGCGGCAATCAAATTGGGTCACGCGTTAGCAACTTGGCATGTGAAGATTGCGACACAGTCGCGTTTGCTGATTGACGCTGAATTGGTATCTTGGAAATACTAGTCGACGTCAATGCCACTCAAGTATTTGGATAAACTATGCTTTAAGACAGCCTTTTCGGTTTGCGATATTATTGAAGATACTCGCGAAGTCGTGATACACTCATATGTGACGTATGAATATGTTGTTACTTATCGTTCCCAATGATTATGATTTTAAAAAATATATGTAGAATTGTAGATAGCATCACTGCACATCGACCAATCATCGCTGATGCGCGATTGCCCATTGCCATCCATCGTTGCTCTGGTTAAACCTCTAATGAGTCTAGTCTCGTTGTCTCCTGGCACCATGCAGTCACAGGCGTGTATCACCAGTACCAATATCCATGTCTGGTTAACGGGTAGGGTAACGGCAGAAACGAAATCAGCCGTGAAAATCGATCACTACTCAACTCGACGAGTTCTCATTTAGCGGATCACCGATCCGTTGGGGCAATTTCAAATTCAGGAGAATCCGAATTACGCTATCTCATCCTTGACTCCTTTCGGATATTTTTCAGTTTTTAGTGAGATCACAAGTAAGCGAAAAAACATTTTATTGAAAGATATAGCAACATGTAAAACGAAACTTAACTGAACGAACGTTTGCAGAAAGGTACGACGAATAACGGAAAGATGCCAATATAAACACGGCTATCATTATTTGGCAGACACTAATTCGAAACCCAGAAAATTTCCGCCGGTCGTATACCTAAAATGAAAATCGGAACTTGCAGCAGAATTCGAAGTACAAATATAAACACGGAATGTACAGTGCTATGATCCACATCTCACCGAACTTTTCGTTTACATTTAGTTTGTCCTGGTTTGCTACCACTTCGTTTAGAAGGATTATGTGCCAATAATTGGCCATCAGTGGATTGGGATAAGGATTTTGTCAGCTTATAGACTGCCGGGGCGGGAAAAGCCATTAATTGCTGGAATGAACGGTCTTGCTCGTTTTCTGGCATGTCGTCCCAATCCCAAGGGGAAACCAAATACTTTTTACAATTCTCGGCGAGGGTAAATGTACCACGGCCCGTGATGCTCTTTCGCACATCCAAGTATTGTGAAGTGATCGCCGATTTTAGTAAATTAATTAGGTCCGGTAACTTTTTCTTTTTCCAGTCTGTCAATCGTTTGAGAACATGATTCATGCTCTCGCAGTTGTTGTTGGTGAACCATTGGTGTTCGACGCCCATAAAGCTACGCATACGCCAGACCTTGTTCTTCAACAAAGGTAGCAATCTCTTTTGTAGGTATGGATTAAGCGTTGGGCAGATGCCATGGCACCTAGTCACTAGGTCTTTTTGTCTGCGATCAAATTCCATTTCGTCTTTGCTGAACAAAAGATTGAAGACTTGATTTACCAGGCTTTTTCTTAAATGCTTGCTTGTACCGATGTCGTGCTGAAGTTTGTCGACCAAATTCGTTTTTGAATGATTGACGCAGAGAACATGTTTGCAGTTTTTGAACGAGTTTTCGATGGCCGAGTGTAGTGCAATTTCGTCGTCTGTCCTCACGACTAGCCGATCAAAAGTACCTCCTATAGCGGAGCTGAGATGATTAAAGAAGTCGTTGAATGTCCCTCTATCTGAACTATGGTGGAGATATATTGGACCGATAAAAATAGGATTTTCCTGCGTTCTGGTGCTTATCATCTTCAGGTTTTTGAAAACTGCTACGGTAACGTACACATTGCCCAGGTTGTAAGTCTTATCAATTCCAAGTACGGTTTTTCCAGTACAACACATTTTTTTAATATCTGTTATTTGGTCATCGGTGTACATGATTATGCTAGATGCTTTCCCAGGAGAATGGATGACTCTTCTCACAAATCTTTCCGTGTGCATCATGTTAACGACATCCAAAAGTTCGTCTGCATAACATTTTCGCGGCAGGCTATTGTGCCCTTCTTTGCTGACCTTGTCCTGATGCTTAGTTTGGTGAATTTGATTTATATTCCGAGGCGTTTGCGAGATACTTTCAGATTCATTTTGAAGATCAACGTAAATGCGCTTTCCAGTTCCATATTTAACCTTTTCTTTTATCTTATCAATAACGCTCGGCGGAGTGCGGGTGTAATTCTGAAGATTGACAGAGCTGTTTCCATGTGAACCGCAGTCCCCAGAAATACCCTTGTACTCCACGACACACACATTACATGGTTCCGATGGTCCACTCTCAATCCAGCTTATACGTTTTTCGTAACCAGGGTTGTTCTTTGATTTAGCGTAGTATCGCCCAACCGTGATAACGTCACCTGGACAAGGCTGCGGTGATAACGGCAAATACTCCTTCATCCGCAGTGTACAAATGGCACCGTTGTGGCAACGCGGCTTATATACGTACTTGAGTCGGTTGTCGACCTTCAAGTAATACGAATATGTCTGCATGGTTTTCGTCCAAGCTCCCATGTCATCGTAAAATATGCGACGAATCTTGGCAGCCTTCCGTAGTATGTTCGTTGTGAAATCTATCATAATGTAACAATTGTCTTTCCGTCCTGAGGGCATCTTCGAAAGAGCATTTTTGCAATCCATAATTTTGTTAACTGCCTCCTCCGTACTCAAAAACTCGTTAAATGGCAGTTTTGTGATATTTGTTAATGTCTTGTTAGGTTTAACTGATTCGGGTTTGTCTCCGTCAGCAACTTCTCTCATTTCAGTATTCATCTGTTCACCATTCGTTTGGTCCATAGGCGAATCTTCACTCGGAATGGTGATGTCTGGCAGCGAATGCTTCTGTTCATTAGCAATTACATCGCCATGTTCGTTCCTATGAGATGTTTTGGAGTTGTCTGGTTCGCGTATAATCGGTTTGTCAATGTCGCTTTCCTGATCCTCCAATTTCAGTTTTGATTCGCATACAAGACCTGGATCACTTGAAGTTAGATCGCTGGTTTTGATCATTGGCACGAAGTGATTCGGTCGAAATGGATAACTTGTCGTAGGCACAGTCGTTTGTGTCCACATGAGAGTCGCGACAGGTCTGGCAGATTTCGATACACCGCGGCCGCAACATTTGCGTGAGAACGGTTCTGTCAAATATTCGTTTTCCGATGTTGGCGGATAATATGAGCGAATCGCGGAGCCAAGGGCTGCACTCAACGCGTAAATATGCATCATCTCGGACCATTGCCCCGGAATGCATGCTTTTTGTACCAGAAGGGCATAAGATGATGACACAACTCGAATGTCATCTATGAGGTCTACGAATCCCTCTGCGTCTTCGTCATAATATTTTGGATTCTCAATAATTTCGAGCGCAGTCAGGAGCCTCAAGCGCAAGTGGTGTTTCGCAGTACCGTATAGGGCCAGCGACACTGCGCGATAAAAACAATTCCCATCGCCATCAACGCGCAAAACCGTGTGATCCGTGCTGATAATATAATGAAACTGCTTCAAAATCGTCAATGAAACATCATCCACCAGTGCAGCCTCATTTGGCATGCTCCGATCAGGCTCGGGTACATTATACAAACGAAGTATTCGTTTTATAGCTGTACAATGTCCCGGATGGGCTCGAATGTGTTCCAATGTCCATCGATAATTGAATCCGCCTTCGAAGAATATACACGAGTGGCATATGAAAATCTGGCTTTTCCACTTGAAGTTACCGATCTTCGCACAAGAACAGTGAGAGTATCTGTTGCATTCGTAGCATTCGACGAACTCATCGGACTTTGAAAAATCCAGTCCGCACACAGTACAAGGATAAGTCATAATCCAAGACGAACATGCAGCGTTGTTGCAAAAAAATACAATAATGTTTGCTATCCTCCCCACTATTGACCTATTATACCTCAAATGATGACACCTGTCTGCTTGCTTCGATTACTGCCGCACGGGGGTAAGTTGCAAATTTTGCACAAATCTGAAGCGAGGGGACATTGCAATGAGGTGCTTTGATAACTACATGTTAACTCTCTGGTGACGTTGCGATTCTAGCTCAAGTACACGTAAGAATGTATCTATATGTGAATTGCAAAATCAGCGTAAGAGACAGCCAGTCACACACACCAGTCAATGGTCACACTAACGCTTATTCGGTTTGTACGACGAGTCCATGCCTACATAAACCCAAAACACGTATGGGTAGGAATACTGGTGTCGACCTCAGCCTGACTCGAATTCACAACCTATTCATTTTGCAGCGGTGGCGTTGTGAATATATTCAGCGAAAATTTGAAATTATGCTTAAAATAACTGTAGTCTAAAGAAAACGATCAATAATCTAAATTATAATCCGTCGGTCTCGATGTGATGTTCATTTGTAAAAATATAATTTCTGTCATGCCGACGACCAATATCCACGCGAACTCGGTTTACCAGACGTATCGCGTGCCGACAAGGGTTAATCCAGTTTTGTACGATGCGTTGATTGATCGCAGACATACTGGCGCCTGTGAGACATTGCGGGTTTTCAAAACCTCATTGCCTTCCTAATTACCACCAAGAAATGAAGCGTCGTCGATGTTCAAGTTTATAAATTCATATGGCAATCAGAACAGTCCCCAGCATTCTCTTATTAGGCGTGCTGGCACTTAGTTACCGCATGGTTTTAAGTATATTACAAGTAGGCAAAGCCTACTCGCGGACACCGAATAGGTAAAATAGCTTCGTCAGAGATCACCTCCGTGTGTCTATCGAACATCGGTGCTGTCAAATCTTCCGGTAGTTTACAGTGTGCTGCTAGCCGAAAAAGGTCGATAATGCTTGGGTGCCGCTGACTATTTTACATTTACAGAGGGTGCCGCGAGGTTGAAGATTTTGGCAACCACTGGTCTATGTAAATCTTGAATGCCATTATTGCAATCATGATTTAAAAATCATAAGTTTCATAAGTTTTCATAAGTTTTCATAAGTTTTCATAAGTTTCATAAGTTTTCATAAGTTTCATAAGTTTCATAAGTTTTCATAAGTTTTCATAAGTTTCATAAGTTTCATAAGTTTTCATAAGTTTTCATAAGTTTTCATAAGTTTTCATAAGTTTCATAAGTTTCATAAGTTTTCATAAGTTTCATAAGTTTTCATAAGTTTCATAAGTTTCATAAGTTTTCATAAGTTTCATAAGTTTCATAAGTTTTCATAAGTTTTCATAAGTTTCATAAGTTTCATAAGTTTTCATAAGTTTTCATAAGTTTCATAAGTTTCCATAATTTTCATAAGTTTCCTAGCACAAAATAAAGGCACCCATCAAAAGCAACCGCTGCCAAGCTGTGGCAACTTATACCGCTGATACAGCTGTGTTACAGATGTGCTACTTCTGATTGCGGGAGCATATGATGATATCCAACATTGTGTATTTCACGCCATATTAGGATAGGAATACGAGAGAGAGAGAGAGATGATATTCTTTCTCGCCTGCACCATCGAGATGCTTTGGCGACGGAGTTGCGATACGGCCCCATGAGGTCATCTAGTCTGCGCCCCCGTTTTTTTCTCCTCCATGCAATCTGTGATTGCTGTGATCACGAGTCTATAAAAGCGCCCGTTTAGCTGACTCAAAGAGGAGATTCATGTACTGTAAACCTCCATGCAAACGTTTTGAACAAACTGTGTATGGACAATATATCGTACGAATAACTATCACAACAGTGAACCGGGAGCAGTCTCTGAGTTAAGTACCAGACAGCTCACAACCTAATATTGGATAGCTACTTTTTGAGTTATACTTCACAGAGACATATTCCGCATTTTCCGATAGTATATCTGTAGCGGTCGCTGCAACGACTTGTTGCAAGACACGCTGGTATAATGCTTGATTGGAGTCGACGCTACAACTACAGTTCCCGTTGTACGCACTAGTTGACTGACTAATGACCGCTCTGAGTACTCTCGCAATCCTGATCACACACGCAGATCCAAGGAGCTTTCTTTACTAGCACAGAACAGCCAAATAGTAGTAATTAGTGGTCAGAAACTTGTAGATTTACCAGGTTCAAATCATACTGCAACATATTAACGAATATAGAAAGAACAAAGTTAGATGTATCTAATTGTATGTGTACGACTCTGCGACTGACTCGCGAACACGCGCGCTACGGCGCTACACTGGTATTCTCTCAAAGCACGTGGCTTGTGCTTCGCAGATTACTTTATCAATAAGAGATTAAGGTCGTGGGAAAGAGGGAAGATTACTGGCACCCTGCTGGGACGGATCTTACATTCCCCCCTTTAAGGACATTTTTGTGCAACACAAAATGTCTTAACAACTATTTTCGTAAACAATGTGGCTCCACGTCGGGGTATCGGACTTTTACAAACATTACATCGAACACAAAAGGAGAAATAGACCCTAACAGGCAACAGGTAACAAACAAAAACAGATGCTAATCACATACAACATATAGCGATTGTACAAAACAGACAGGGATAATATGAGACCAAATCACAAATTATACTATCATCAATCACCCACAGTTTTATACTCGGACACTTCAATACTACAGCGGAAGCAGAGCACGGATGCAGGCTAGTTAAATGTAACTTTTCACATTTCACACAAACTACGCGTTTTGGACAATTTTACCATGGTGCGTTCTAGTATATCTTTCCCCACATCCGTAACATAAAAACTTGTCACGCATAAACGATATTCGTTCAGGATACGGTAAATTATCAAAATCCACACAATCTGGGATATGGTGGTCATTTTTTCCACAAAACAGGCAATTGTATTCGCCTGACATAACATTAGTTCCAAATGAAACACATGGCCTATCACGGCCATACTTTTGAGCAGATTCCGTGATATTACTATTTCGGTTTTCGTTCAACATTCTGAATTCTGGCATATTTCGACGTTCAGACTGATCTCTCACAAATGACACAAAGTACTCAAATGGAGGGTAGCAATTTACATCATTTATCTGTGCCTTGTACTTTGACACTTTACAACGCCACTTATCAATAAGTGACGGAGGTAACTTCTTCACAACGTAAACATGATTTGACGAGTAATCAAGAGTGCCTAACTCTGGCACAAACACTTTGTACACAAAAACTTGCTCCAAGAAATCAGAGAATTCTTGCAGCCCAAGTCTATCATGTTCCTTTATATGACGCCAACCTTTCAATTTATCTATAAAGGCCTGCCCAACAACGACAGGGCTTCCATATCTACTTCGCAAGTCACTTATTGCTTTTCGATAGGATTCCTCAGAACCACGCAGAAAATAACATTTCACAACTTTCAGCGGGCCCGGACCAAGATGTTGTTTCAACAAATTCATCTTTTCATGAACACAATACACTCTATCTTCAACTAACGCTTTAAACGAATTTTCCCATTCCATATAATTAGTTTCATCGCCATCAAAAACCCAAACTTTTATATCAGGTATTCGCGTCAACGGTTTCATGTTGTATTGACGATCAATTGGTATATCGATAGATTGATTAACGGGCATCTTTACAAACGTGTTTCGGCCGGTTTCTTCCGGTTCAACATGTCGGACATTGTTCATTTGCACAGGAGTTTTATCAATAACTGGGCCGTAGGATACGGGTTCACTAGATTTGACATTACATTGCCTTACTTCAGGACACACATGTGAGTTACTACTAATAAAGTTTTGTACCTTGGCTTCCGAATTCAAGACGGGAACCCAACTTCGTATTTCTGTAAAACTTGCTTCATCACGAACGACATCTTCGTCGTCATCAAGGTCAAAGGGGTTTTCTTCCCTTTCAATTTGCTTGCAAACTTTGATCATGGCTAGTTTTTCAGCTAGCTCAGTCTCCAGAGACAATTGCTTCAACTTTGCTTCGTTTTCCATTTTCAATCGTTCCATTTCTGCTTTGCATTTAGTTTCCTTTTCGAAAGCCTCTCTTTTTGCTTCCGTTTCTCGCTTCGTAAATTCAAGTCTGGTTTTCAGAGCAGCCGCTTCTTTTTGATGATCATAAAATTGCTGTTTGTGACTGGTGCGACTGTTTCGCGTATGACGACTCGATCTCGAGCCGGCTCCAGATCTCGCGCGGCTACAGACAGATCCATTTTCAGATGGAAGCTTCATAAAATCTATAACGTTTTGTCTGACTTTCTCAATTTTCATTTCAACCAACCTCAGACTTTTGGTGAAGTCCTTTGTTTCCGTATTTTCGGCGTACTTGGAAGTAATTTCTCCGGTAATTTTCCGCAATTCGTCTCTGTAGTAAGAAACACCTTTCATAGCTTCCCTTACTTCTTCTTTATTTGCTGATTGCGTTATAATATCCACAACCACTTCGATGCGACTTTTAACATCTCTTTCTGTTTCACGGAACTGACGTTCAAGTTCAACCAATCTCTGATCGAATCCATGGAAAGTGCCGTCACTACTGGTTGGAACATCAGAACCCACTGACTTGCTCTTCCCGGGGATCTGGTCCACAATTTCTTTCTTGACACTTCCACGTCCGTCTTCAACACTCTCTGAACTTGGTGGAACTGGGCAGCCAGCACTCTCTGACGTTGCCACAGTTTTACTTTGTACGGCTGAGCAGTCAGCTATCTCTGACGTTGCTGCAGCTTCCATTACTTTCAACTTCTCCGACTTTCAACTTTGTAACTGGTAAAGTTTCTGACTGTAGCGGTCGCTGCAACGACTTGTTGCAAGACACGCTGGTATAATGCTTGATTGGAGTCGACGCTACAGCTACAGTTCCCGTTGTACGCACTAGTTGACTGACTAATGACCGCTCTGAGTACTCTCGCAATCCTGATCACACACGCAGATCCAAGGAGCTTTCTTTACTAGCACAGAACAGCCAAATAGTAGTAATTAGTGGTCAGAAACTTGTAGATTTACCAGGTTCAAATCATACTGCAACATATTAACGAATATAGAAAGAACAAAGTTAGATGTATCTAATTGTTTGTGTACGACTCTGCGACTGACTCGCGAACACGCGCGCTACGGCGCTACACTGGTATTCTCTCAAAGCACGTGGCTTGTGCTTCGCAGACTACTTTAGGTCGTGGGAAAGAGGGAAGATTACTGGCACCCTGCTGGGACGGATCTTACAATATCATAGCCAATTGATGAAACGCGCATCAAAGTTGTTACGACAATATGGCGGGTAAGGTCTGTTACTATCGCACGCTTTACTATTCGCACAAATTAATTATACCCCTTTGGCATCATTTGTTCACAGGTCAGCATTGATTCCGCAATGTGTGTTCAGTTTAGCAGCAGTATGATATCCAACTGCCTGCTGAGATAGTCTCGCAGTCGTGTTGTATTGAAACGGTGTAGACCAGGGGTGGGAAAATTACGGCCCGCGGGGTGCATGGGGCCACGCAACACCATTTTGTGCAGCCCGCGAAAGCCTCAAGAAACGTTGTAAAAAATTGAGAAAATGCGTACAAAAATCAAATTGCTGTGGGTACTTGATTAAACTTTTTCCCAATATATTTCAACATGATAATGATAATGTTATATTCTTACAGGGAATTTTTCGCGCTTCGCGCGTTAAGAAGAAGCAAGCACTAAAAGGATACCCAATGTATATGATAAGTAGGGGCAAACAGCGTATATTGCAGAAGTTCGGTTTATCACCTTATGAGGGGGGCCAAAACCAATGTTCTCGGGGGTCTGACGAAGTGCCGTTACGGTCCTGATGCTTATCATTGTATTTTTTTATTCTATTGATGGCGCGATAGCCCGACCTCGAGACCCATGAATTTTGCAAGGTTTCAATTGCTCACAGAAAGTGAAGGCAAATGACTTAATTCGGACAGCGAGTGTGATTTTAGATTGGCAACGCGAGCAAATTCATTTATTTTAGTGCTAGACTTGAAAAACCCGATTCGCGAGTGCGTTATATAGGCCAGTGGTTCTCAACCGCCGGTCCGCGACGACATTTTTGCCGGTCCGTGAGGTAAATTAGGATTTTATACCTTAATTTCAAGATGCAATGTGTTAAAGGCTTTATCACTCATCAAATTGTAAACTCATTCAGAACTGCGTGAGGTAACATTAGGGATCGAAACATGTTCGATTTGACTTGAAGTTCGAGATCGCTGGTGACGACATATACGAGCGGAATCGTTAAACCGCTTAGTTTGCACGATCATTCGTTTTCGATTCATTCATTTTGTGGATGACTAGGTATCGATGCTGCCTGCTATTTTACTCTCGGCATAGCAATTTTACCTGACTCAGCAGACACACTACCGTAACATCACATGAATACCATCATGAACATATTTAATTACGAAAAATCCCTCGAAATGTCACTCTCTAGTGCAGGGGTGGCCAACCTGCGGCCGTTGCAGAAAATTTGTGAGGCCGTCGACACGTATTTCAATGAGAACGTGTTGGCGGCCGTCGACAAGAAAATTGAATTTAAAAATTGACTCCCGATTAAACCCGCGATTCAATGCGATTTCATTTTTCGATTTTAATATCATAGCCCCCCCCTTTGCAATCGGAGCCCCACAGTACAGATGTGAATATTAGAGGAAAATGGTGCGCCCTAAAAACTGGGAATCGTGTGCTCCTGACGAAAGAAATTTGTTTCTGTTGCGTTTGGGCGATTTCAATATCTTTTCACTTTGACCGACAATCCTGATGGGAGGTCAAGTAAAGTAATAACAGCAAAGAAGTGACTGTAACAGCAATAGGCCTACCAGAAAATGCATCATCATTTATAATTTGCCCTACATTTTTGAAAACACTCTCTCCATCAACTCTACTGTTGAATCTGATTACATAAGCTGAAAACGGATAAATGTTTGATAGTAATATCTAATATGTAGAACTGCTAATATTAGACGAAATGCATTCGTGGATCTGAAAAATATTTCGCGCTTCGCGCGACCAAAGCCGTATAGTACGTATAGTAAGGCCGATATGAAAAACTAGATTAATCCGGAGTTCAACGGAAATGGACATGAACACTGCATGGTGGGCAGTTAACATGAGTATTTGGCGTCCATGCAGTTACCTCACTACGGATATGCCCAGGTATGGGCCGTAGGCTAGATAAGAAATATAAATGCGGCCGCCAATAGCAAAAAGGTTGTCCATCCCTGCTCTAGTACAATACTTGCAAAAAACGGTTGCATACCTTACATTTCGGGTTTATTTCAATTTTGGAAGGTCCGCCGGTTCGCCAAATATTTTTTGAAATTTTAACGGTCCGTGAGGTCAAAAAGGTTGAGAACCACTAATATAGGCCATATCTCTGTATGTGAAGAAGTATTTATATTTATAATATTTATATATTGTAGAGGCGTAATGATAGTCATGATGCTGTCAGCATTGTGTGTCCTGGAGTTGAACTAAAAGTATAATCAGCATAGCATATATCTATGAACAGATCACTGCTCATAGACTCAATTTTACATCCATTTTCAAGAATCGGTACCACCGACTTTCATATCTAATTTTGACCATGGGGACAACCAGCTTATAAATTCTCGTCAATGTTTCTAACGCGTATACGTTATCCTCAAATCAATGTTTGGTTTGTTTTGAATATACAAATACATATATATTATTTCCATGTCGTCGGTCACGATATAATCATACAACAATATTGGATTTGCGCTTAGTGTCGCAATTTTATATTGTGCGGCCCGCAAATGGATTCAAATGCTGAATGCGGCCCGCGAGCTAAAAAGTTTGCCCACCCCTGGTGTAGACTAATAAACGATCGAGATCCTGGGATAAATTGGTAAACAAGTGTAGCGGGGTGGCGAGATAGCGCAGTGGTATAATCCGCGGCTGCAACACCAATGGGTGCGGGTTCGAGTCCGACCGAGGTCGTCTTCCGAATTCCGATACCTAAGTGTTGGAGGTTTACCTAGGCTCCTCCTCGCCACCTCATCCGCGTCAGCGGTGTCTTACAAAAGCCTAAAGGTGGGCCGTGCTATAAGTCGGCAATTACGGAAAATAAGAAGAATATCGGCCTGGTGTAAATGACCTTAGTAGTCGACAAACACCATGAATACCCCAAAACAAAAAGAAAACAAAAAGTGTGGCGGTGTAACCCCTCTTAGGCTTTTATACGAAACAGTATTCACGAAACAGCAGGCTGACAAGACAACACGGCATTGAATGGAGAGTATGGGCCGTCCGGCAAACACACAGCGCGTCTGACAGCAGGTTTTAAAACTAAATGTTTGTCTAGCCGAGCTGCGTAGCCTACATAAGCAACGATTTTCAGTACTCGCTATTATAATATGGACAGACTTGTACACACTACCCATTTAGTTAGTTGAATACCAATACTTTTAGTTTAGTTCTACTTGCGGATTTCGAAAACTTAGTAGTTTTAGTTGTAGGTCTAGTCGTGAATTTGTAAAAATGAGTAGTTTTACTTCTAGTTCCAGTTGCAGATTCTGAAATGTCATTCGTTTTAGTTCCAGTACATATAAATATAATAGTTGCAGAACAACTAGGATACACATCCCTTCATTTGGCTGAAATCGTGATACGGGTGTTTTGTTGTATGATAATTTTGCAGCCATTGCTAAAGAGTTATCAACGCTTACAGTGGCGTAGCCTGCTGGTGGACCATCTTACATATGTTGGCTGACTATCGCTCGAGTATCAAACTAGACAACCTACATAATTATGGGTTATTAGCGTAAATTTGGACCCATTTTGAGTAGCTCTAGTTCCAATTGCGGATTTTGAAAATTGAGTAGTTCCATCTCTAGTTATTCTCGCGTTTTAAAAATTAGTTCTAGTTCTGCATATGGATTATCCAGTAGTTGGTACAAGTCTGAATATGGAGCTACGCAAGAAATGGAGTTACGACTTCATTCAAGTAATTGGAAACAACTCCCGGAAGGAGTGCACCCTAAATTCGAGCTTGTTTAAGGTTTTTGCGAATTCAGTAGTTCGGAATACAATCCATATCCAAGTAGAACTTTAGTTATGCTTCGAATCTAATTTGGAAGAAAATTACTGCTATCATTTTAATTATTACGTAGAATATTTTGGGAACCTGAAAATTTTCTAGTCAGCTTATAGGACGATTTGAGTGCTCGAATCCGTATGCAATAACGACGATACTGATTCTAGTGGAGAAGAGAGAGCCGGTATATTTCAGCAAACTGAAATTATGCGCCACTTGACCCAAAAGGTTTGAGCTGGGCAAGATCGTGGATACATTTCCCTGCATCTAGTGTAGGCCTACCACCTGCAGTATAGCCACAAAGCGCAATGCAATATTTATATGTTCGAAAAGCAACAAATCAAATTCAATGCGCTGTATCTCAGTATTTTTTTCTCTTATGAGATCTATCTTTCAACTTACCATTTCTTTATACTGCTATGACGTCGTAATGGTGCGATCCTTGAGCCAAAGCCTAATATTCGATTCGAAATTGAATCACTTGCAAAATACCGTTTTTTTGCGTCGTATTCAAATGGTTTTTGTCTACTTGCTCATGTAGACATGTTTTTTTTGTACTACTTCCATTTGTCATTGGAGAATATTATTAGTCAAAACCACCTAATTTTAGGACCTTGGTTGTTGTGTAACGTATGATTGCATCAATACTAGTCAGGGGTCACGTTTACCGGAACACGAACTCTCATATCGATCTCGCATTCTGTAACCTGTCCTTTTTATCATCTTCCTTTACATTTAGTGGACATGCCCACTTTTTACATAGCCTTGACCTGGTGTGTGTCCGATTTCAAAGACTAATTGAAGTCGTTTCGACACCTTTCTATCTTTTCATTGTATCGCAGTCTTGTGGTGTTTTGAAATGATGTAATAGATAATAATAAATTGAAACTACATAAATGTAATATGCAAACAAACTGAGCAAGCCGCAATGCCACAACATCGACCTCTACTTTCGAAAATGCCTTCGTTTCATATTGTCAATAATCTGCTTTTGTGCCGATTCAAAGCAGTAACTCCCGAACAACGATACCGAAAGTATGTCATTCCTCGACAAAATCTACCATTACAAACAACTTACTCGAAAACTTTTCATGCGTTACATTTTCTTTTCACGTGTCTTTGACATCGTTATAACTACTTGTACTCCACTCGGAATCAAGCCGTTACACTTCTTCTCGTGTACCAACGTGACTCCTTTGCATCTTAGGTAGCACTCGAAACTAACACTATTATATTTCCTCAGACTTACACCATTGAATAGCAGCGAGATCTGTATTGAACCAAATCAACGATAATGATTTGTGACGATCGAGTTAACATGACAAGACATCACGCAGCATATCTAGTTGCCGAGTCCGGATCAAAGCAGAATTCACCATTCATATACTTTTACTTCCGTGGACGCCCGAATATTCACCATACGAACTGAGCGATCTTTTGGATCTGTCTCCTTCATCATTTTCACTCGGCTACGTTACGTTCCAATCGTCCAAAGCGAGAGTGCACACATGTTGTTTTATAGAGATAAAACCCAACTGTTCGTAAATCGACGAGTCGGAAGTGCGGAAAAAAATACATCAAACCTGGCCGCTCTTCGGTGGCAATCTTCGTGGGTTCGTGGAGCACATAACACTCAGGCTACGATTGATAAGCAATTGGCATTGATCGAGAGCAGGTACCGACTGAATCAATTTAAAATTCTCTCGTATCCCAAACTTCAGTGTTTATGATCACTTCTAAACCATTTGACGGAATACACCGCTGACGGCATGGTTGAACTCATCAAATCCATGTACAGGAAACGTCTGGTGCCTCCGGACATCCCAGAAACACCCGCCGCTTAGGACTAACCGGTCGTCATACGAAAACGTGGCGCGATGTTTTGGTGGAAATACTACTGGTTGTCTTCTATATAGGTATCAGCTCTAACGTTATTTCCGTAGGTGTTGTTATCAGAGCCAGTGTTGCGGTCATAGATAATTGCTTGAGTTGAAATACTCGTGGAGACTATTTTGTCTTGCACGGTCATGTGAAATTCGACGTCATCAATACTGTCAAAAGTTACCTTTATGTCAAACGTATTGTCCATATAGCTAAACGAACACAGTTGTGGGAGCACCAGTTGGACGACAGGGTCAGCATCACATCTCCGGCGTTCGAGGGTTCGATGCTAATAATGGCCGAATCAAAAACTCTTGTCTTGATGCGATCTTCAAAGTTTGACGCTTTGGGGAAGTTAAAATTTCCAGAACTGTCTCCGAGAATCAGCTCGCAATCGTCGTCGTGACTGAACGTAATAGACGAGAAGCGCTAATTTCGATCCCTGGTAGGCCGGATCTCCCCAGCAGATCTGAATCGGCTGTAAATCATTCTCAATTTGTGCCTCATACCGCCCCATTCAGGATAAACCCCTTGTCGATCACAGTGTCGTTTTCGGATGTTGATCGATGCTTCAATTTTGTTCATAAGCTTGGAGCAACGGTGGCGAATGAATAGAGAAAACGGGGGCATAGGTGCTACCGGATTTCGACTTTTGGAGTGTTTGTGATTGCTGCATTCCTCGATGAGAGAATTGAGAGTAACACACCGAGCGATATCATTTTCTGCAATAAACCTTTTGCTAGTTTCTAATTTTTTCACATATTGATCCATGAATAAAAAGTTATCATCTGCATCTGGAAAAGCCTCAACCCAAAGTGTCCTGCGAGGATCCGACAAAACAGACAAATATAAATAATCAGCAGAAAGTCCTCATAGTCTCCGAGGCAACATTACTTGTCATCACATTCTTCCAGTAAGCGTCGAGTGTAATTGCTCTTCTCGTTACGATTCTTTCCAAGAGTAACTTCACTTCGTTGCAAAACTTGACGTGTAGCTGTTTGCTGTCTTTGCGAATGGGCTTCAGGATAGCTTCATGTATTTTGCTGGTCAACACGTGAAGCTTTGGTGAGATCTCACGCAGTGGACGGTATTCGGCAAATCTTATGAGCGCTTTACAAGTAGAGTAACGGGTTTCGTCTGCCGTACGTACCGGCTTCGTGACACCTAACAAAGATAGCAGGGTGTTCAAGCCATCTGCCTGCCGAATGAGTTTCTTTAACTTCACGTTTCTTCTTGTTACATCATGGTGCAGCATGCACTTTGAAAGGTTCACGTCCGGATGCATAATAGTGTTGATAACAAGATACGATATCTCACATATCCTCCACAGTCATATCTTTCAAAATCTGGCAGTAGTCCACATTCCGGACAGCTTGATCGTCCCATACTTTGGAAGACAAGAGAATAGCACCTGAACACAAAATCGACCAAATTACCAGCTATAAATAGTCAATCAAATGGACCAAGTTATCATAATTAAATAAGGGAAAGCAAAAATCGTGATATAGCGAATATATAACGAAACACATTCTCATTAATAGCATATTGCCACAGTGTAAAGACCTGGCTCGCCTGCACAAACCACCAATGTCGTTTCGTTGAAGGTTAACTAAATACTGTTTTTTGAGTGGTTCTAGTTCTAGTTCCGTGTTTTGAAAGAGATTTCTTCTAGGTCTTGTTCTTTAAAAAAAGGAATTAGTTGCGGAACAACTAGAAAGCCAGTAGGGCGATTTTTTTCCACACGTTGAAATTATGTCAAAATTGTAGCGTTAGGTCACAATATGAACTTTCTTTCTCTATTCTTGACAAGATACTTAGTAAGGCATACACTTTCTACCCAATAATGTAGGAAATTATATTTTGTTGTGCTACAAAATTTTCTCATTGTTCCTACCATAATGCGTAATCTAACTACTGGAATTCTTCACATGGGTGGATTTTGTTAAATTGATATTTTTTGATGTAAAAATTTGTCAGTTTTTGAGGCAAAAAAAGTTTTTTTTTTCAGGCCGAACCACTTCGTTAGGACAGACATTTCCAACCAGAAATGAAGTTATAAGTAGTACAATTCTAACATTAGGTGGGAAAACGCCTAATTTGCATACGTTAGGTAAAATTTAAGATTTTTCAAGGTAAAAAATGTCAAATTCTGATTTTTTAGGTGAAAAAAATCGCCTACTAATGACTATCATGCAGTTAACGAGTGCACACACCTAGCACGATACGCTTCCAATTCCCAGGTCATAAAATAATCTCCGGGTATGCTAATAACCTTTTTAAACAAACCTGAAAAGAGGAAGAACCAAGTCACTAATGGCACCAATAATCTATCAAAGGATCATTGGCAGCGTACCAAGAAGCAATCGATACAATAAAGAACTGATTTGAAGTTTGAATATAAAAACTGTGTATGGGAGTGGGATATAGGGGCATATATATTGATGTATATAATTTTTCCGCTGATGAAAATATGCTATGTTTAAAAAATGGATGGGGACTGAGGAATATTAATAAGACAATATGAGAGAAAATCATTTTAATATACTGGCGTTTGTCTCATTCTTGATGAAGTAGCGGTGTGCTTATTAGGACTGTTCAAAAATAACATTTTTTTCAAATGTTACGGCCCACTTAATAAAACTGTTAGATTGCCTGAAAAAAGAACACGCTGCAAACCAATTTTGGCACAATTCCAACCAATAGAAGCATTGCAATATAAGAAAAAGTATTATATTTATTTAATAAAGATCAATATAAAAATATTACTGGCAACCCCATGAAATTGTTAGGTTGCATGAAGAAAAAATGCACAACAAGTTTGGCTTAATTCCAACCAGTAAAAGTTATTAGAGTGCAAAATTTTCGGATTTGTAAAAATAGTATTTATAGTGGAATAGTCTTCAATTATTTACTATGGATATTTCAGATTATTCATGGCTTATAATAGTATTTACAGTGAACAGCTAGTCTGTGTTGCTCGTAAATACTATCACAAGCAATCAATAATTGAGATTTCATGAAGGAATAGATTGCACTTCCTAAATCCTATTTTATATTAACCATACTGCTTCAAAGTACATTTTGCAATAATTTTTGTTTTGTGGAAACGGAACACCACATTGATTTTCAAGTCCCTCCCCCCCTGGCTTTATATCATCAGTAACATTTTCCATCGAGTTTAGAGCAAAAAAGTTGATTTTTTCCAATTCCGTGACTGGACTCGAGTCACGATTTTCTGATGACTCGACTAGAGTCATTTCTCAAAATACGGAAGTGACTCAACTTGAGTCAATTTGTGTGTTGACTCGGCTTGCAATCGAGTCATTGCTCATGACTTGAACCAAGTCCGATGACTTGAGACTCACACCGTCACCTCAAGACCGACATTTCATTTTGAGGAATAGTAAAATAACCACACTATTGGGATTTCGTCTATCGGTACTGGTACTTGAAAATGCGACCAGAAAATGCTAAAAGTGAGGAAAATTAGTATATTATAAATGCGAATCATTCAATATCACCAAACAGAGTTATAAAAGTGGGTTTAACAAGACTTTAACAAGAAACTGAGCAATCAACACAATGACTTGGACTCGACGCTCTGCTCTCTGACTTGGACTCAAACTTGACTCGGTGGTGAATTGATAATGACTCAAATCGAGTCAAAACTATAAAAGTGAGATTGACATGCGACTCGGAGCCTTGTGACTTGGTTAAAACCCAGATAGCCAGTAAAATTTAAGAAATATTTAGGGCTGTTTTTCCACAGCCAAAATTGGATCTCAATTTCCATCAAGCAGCCAGTAAAATCAATAAAATTTCAACAGCCTTATTGCAGCATGTCCTATAAATAAATAATACATGAAATCAGATAAAAATATACGGTATTTCTTCTACTGTTACCGGAGAAATGATTTTAATCACTTCAAGCGTTTCATTGTTTCAGGAATTCAATTTTATCGGTAGCCTAATTGATGACAAGACGTTGATGCACAAAGTTCTTTCAAAATCCCAGGGTTGTAACCAAGTCACAAGTTTCCGAGTAACAAGTCAATCCCACTTTTATAGCTTTGACTCGAGTCATTTTCAATTCACCACCGAGTCAAGTCCGACTCCAAGTCAGCTAGCCGAGGGTCGAGTCCGAGTCATGGTATTATGACGAGTCTGACTCCAAGTCATTGTGTTGAACGCTCAATTTCCAGTTAAAGTCTTGTTAAACCCACTGTTGTAACTGTTTTGGCAACATCGAATGGTTCGCATCTATAATATACTAATTTTCCTCACTTTTAGCAGTTTTTGGTCGTATTTTAAAGTACCGGTACCAGTACCAACAGACAAGATATGAATGGTGTGATTATTTAACTTTTCTTCGATATTACAATGAAATGTCGGTTATACTTGTTTGAGTCTCGAGTCATATCCTTGGTTCGAGTCATGCGTAATGCCTCGAGTCCAAGTCGAGTCAATACACAAATTGTTCGAGTCAAGTCGAGTCATCGGAAAATCGTGACTCGAGTCATTACAACCCTGCCAAATCCCATCTAGTCACCGACGATCACCCCCCTGACGAGTGTCAGCCGAAAATAGTCGGATTCATATAAATAAGAATACACTATTCAATAGTACCGCATGTCGAAGTTCTTTCGGCTGCCTGCAAGCAAATCCTTACCAAAGTAACTATTGCACATTCCGCAGTCAATTACGCCGCGCTAAATAACGTCCTAATGAAGCGATAAATATGCCGATGCTCCGACTCTCGCTTGTCGTAATCTGACAGCACATGATCGCGCTGAAATGAAGATCGAAAAAACGCAGTTTGTAAGTCTTGTTATCGTATTATTGAATCAAGCATTGGCAGTTTACTCGCAAGCATTTTCGGTCATCAAAACACAGCGCAGACTTGGGCAACAAATTTTCAGATTTTCTATATCAGATAGAATTATTGCTGTACAGTACACTGTACAGCCTTAATCCAAATTGGACTCGAATTAGAATTATTGCCACACGGTTTATTTCAAATTAGAATAATCGCTGCACAAGTTTTTTCCAAATCTGACAAGAATTAGAATTGTAGCCACACAGTTTATTCCAAATTTGATTGAAACTAAGAATAATAGTTGCATGCACAGTTTTTTTCATAATTAAACTAGAATTAGAATTATAGCCACACAGTTTAGTCCAAATTAGATTAGAATTATAGCAAGAATTTTTTCAACTCAGATTAGAATTAGGATTATAACTATTTTTTTTCCAAATTACGTTGGAATTAAAATTGTGGCTACGGTTTATTCCTAATTAGATTAAAATTAGAATAATAGCTATACAGTTCATTTTCCAAGTTAGATTAGAACTAGAATAATAGCTAACATTTTTTTTTCAAATTACATCACAATGAAAATTGTGGCTAAAGTTTATTCCAAATTAGATTAAAATTAGAATAATAGCTATACAGTTTTTATCTAAATTACACTAGAATTACAATTATCGCTAGTTTTTCCTTCAAATTAGGTTAGGATTAAAATTAGAGCCTCAGTTTTCTCCACATTCGAATTCCTGACACAAAAACTTGTAAATTGAATGGAGTTTGTTGATATCAAATCGGAGGCACGAGAATTGCAAATGTCTGTGTACAGAAAACTCGGCTCGCTTTGCAGTGTACAGTTCTCGTGTATAGCAGTTTCAGGTAAACCAGAAATTAGGCCAATATCATAATTACAATTGGATCGTAGAAACATTTTACAAATTTAACTAGAATTAGATTGATGGCATCTGGCTTTAGAATTAACTAATAGTTCAAGCTTGCTACTAAGGATCTTGATATATGTAAAAATCTATTTCGGGTTTACAGATTACTGGCGTCGGACATAACACAAGTCCTCAAACAATGCTACGAACTATTACAAATCGAAAACATCTCACATTCAAAGGATGCTTTTTATCATCGAAAATTCCTTAGTCTTCTTTCCACTGCTCCATTTTTCGATGAGGCTATAAACGGCTAATGCCACGCTGTATAGACAAAAAATACGGGTGGCAACATTATTGGGTAACGGAATTAGTTTCAACTTGTGCCTGATATTGCAAATTGATCATGATTGACATGAATCAGAATTGACTGTTAATTCTAATTTATGGAGTCGTATAGCGAGAGATGAGATTTGAGAGAACTGAATCATCAGCTCCATGCCACCGAGAGTTAATTTATAAGCAATCATAGTTTCAACACTATTTTCCACTGGGAAAGGCTGTAACCCTAGATTGCTCGTATCACAGCGTACGAAATTGTAATTACTATCGAATGTAAACATGGAATTGCCGAATCTGCTGCTGGAAACTGGAGGATTTCCGGCAGGGTTGTGACCAAGTCACAAGGTTCCGGGTCACAAGTCCGTTTCAATAATATAGTTTCGAGTCAAGTCGAGTCATTTTCAATTCCAAACCGAGCATAAGTCAGTGAGTAGAGGCTCGAGTTCGAGTCATACTGTTCCCTCCTGCTCCCGCCCAATCACTGTGTTCACTGTTTAGTTTTTAGTTCAATCCTGTTCGACCCACTTTTTTCAACTATGTGGGAGTAACATATAATGGCTCGCATTCATAATATCGTGATTTTCCTCAGTCCTAACAGATTCTGGCCCTATTTTCCGAGTATCGGGACTGATAGACGAAATGTCATGTGAGGACTTAAATTCTTCGAAGTCACAATGAAATGTCATACGACTTAGTTCGAGTCATGCACAATGCACAATACAAAAATTGATCCACCCTGAACAAGGTTCCGAGTCACAAGTCCATTTCAGTCGCTGTCCCAAAACAATTCTGATCCAGGACTCTAAGCTGCAATATCACTACTTGCCATCCCATGTTAGCATTCGATAGTATTACAAAGCCTGGTACTTTAGTGGAAATAACCCATTTGTGAAAAGGTGATAGACCCACAGCATTGTCACAAAGTGCAATGAAATCGAGGTAGTCTCGAAAAAAATTCAAATATCTTTTAATGAGATAATAGCTAGAACTGGCATTATTATATCTTTGGTAGTCGCATTAAAGTACCTGGACATAATTGAACTTTTCATATCATTCATACAGTCATGTTCGAATGCTCAACTCGACGCACTTGATTTCACTCAGCTCTAGTTGTCAGTAAATAGATTTAGATTACTGTGCAAGTGCATGCAGACTATGGCTGTTCAAAAAACAATTTTTTTTTCAAATCTCACTGGCTACGTGATAAAATTGTTAGGCTGGTAAAAACAACGCTGCACATCAACTTTGGTTCAATTCCAACCGGTAAAAGCGAAATTCCTGCAGTAGAAAGTTTTGAATTTATTATCGAAAAATCTTCTGTCAACCCCACACAATCGTTAGGCTGTCAGTAAAGATGATGCACACCAAATTTGGCTCAATTCCAACCAGTAGATGCAAAGTTATTGGGGTAGAAAAATTTGGATGTGGTTAAAATAGTATTTACGGTGACTAACTCTTTAATTATTTACTATAAAATCATGGAAGTAGAAATTTTTCTACCGCAATAACTTCGCTTCTACTGGTTGGAACTTCGCTAAATTTGGTGTGCATCATCTCTACTGACAGCCTAACAATTTCGTGGGGTAGGCAGAAAAAATTTGAAATTTTATTTTTATATGATAGGCCTAAATTCAAAACTTTCTACGGCAAAAATCTCGCTTCTACTGGTTGGGATTGTGCCGAATGTGTTGCGCAACGTTGTTTTAACCGACCTAACAATTTTATCACATAGCCAGTGAAATAGGAAGAAAAAGTTTTTTTTTTAACATCTCTAATGAGCACTGTGCAGTTACACAGACATACAATTGGGACAAGCAGGCATAAGCTGTTTAAGAACTCAAAAACTATTGTGTTACTGTGTTAATTTGCCTACATTAAGTCAAAATTACGATTTTAAAGGTAACAAATGTCAAAATTCTGATTTTTAGGTAAAAAAAATTGCCGTGCTAATGACAATCATGCAATTAACGAGCGCACCTACCTAGTACGATACGCTTCCAGTTCCCAGGACATGAAATAATCTCTGCGTATGTTAATAACCTTTCCAAATAAACCTGAAATCAGAAGCAACCAAGTTACTAATGGCACCAATAATCCGTTCAATGATCATTGATAGCGTACGAAGAAGCAATCAATACAATCAAGAAGTGATTTGAAGTTCAAAATATTTTTTTTAAAAATTTATCGGATTAGGATATCGACGCATGTATATTGATGTACCGGTATATAGTTGTTCAGCCGATGACAATATTTACCGGTTAAATGGATGTGGACTGAGGAATATATAATTACAACAATATCGAAGAAAATCATTTTAATATACTGGCGTGTCACTCATTCTTCATGAAGTAGCGGTGTGCTCATTAGGACTATTCAAAAAAAACATTTTTTAAAAATTTACGGCTTTCCTGATAAAATTGTGTGATTGCCTGGAAAGAAAAACGCTACGAGCCAATTTTGACACAATTCCAACCAATAGAAGCATTGCTATATAAGAAAAAATACGGTATTGGATATATTTAATAAAAATCAATATAAAAATGTTGCTGTCCACCCCATGAAATTTGAAGGTTGTATGAAGAAACGATGCTCAAAAAATTTGGCCCAATTCCAAACAGTAGAAGCAAATTTATTTGAGTACAACATTTTTGGATTTGTAAAAAGTAGTATTTACAGTGGAAAACTTTTCAATTGTTTACTACGGTATGGATCTACCCCCTTGTAAATACTATGTTTTGAAATCCAAAATTTTGACCATCAAAAACTTCGCTCCTACTGGTTGGAGTGTAGCCAAATTTGTTGTGTTTCGCTTTTTTTAGACAAACTGACAATTTTCTGACGTAGCCAGCAGGGTTGTAATGAATCGAGTCATGATTTTCTGATGACGAGAATTGACTCAATTCATTTACTCTAAATACGGAAATGACTCAACTCGAGTCAATTTGTGTATTGACTCGACTTGGAATCGAGTCAATGCGCATGACTTAACCAAGTCATAAGAATCGAGACTCAGATGGCCAAGAGTGACATTTCATTTTAATATTGAAGAATACCGTACTGCATTAAAAGTAAACACAGTATTGGGATTTCCTCTGTTGGTACTGGTGGTAGCCTTCTTGAAAATGTGACCGGAAAATGCTAAAAGTGAGGAAATTGGTATATTATAATTGCGAACCATTTGATATCACCAAACAGAGTTATAAAAAGTGGGTTTACCAAGACTTTAACATAAAACTGAGCAGTCAACACAATGACTTGGACACGAGACAAAATACCATGACTCGGACTCGACCCTCTGCTCGCTGACTTGGACTCGAACTTGACTCGGTGGTGAATTGAAAAAGACTCAACTCGAGCCAAAACTATAAAAGTGAGATTGACTTGTGACTCGAAGCCTTGTGACTTGGTTACAACCCTGGTAGTCGGTAACATTTGAAAAAACTTAGGGTTGTTTTTCCACAGCTTTCTTCTTATATAGCAATGCTTTCATGGGTTGAAATAGAGCCAAAATTGGACCTAAATTTTTATTAAGCAGCCAGTAAGATTTTAAAAAATTTGAACAGCGTTATAGCAGCATGTCTTAAAAATCAATAATATATGAAATCAAGTAAAAATGTACGGCCTTACTCCTACTTTTACCGGAGAAACGATTTTAATCACTTTTAAGTGTTTCACGAATGCAATTTTACCGGTAATCGATGACAAAACGAATCAACTTGACAACGTGTTCTGTCATGGGGATCGGAAAGTAAGGTAGAGCAAACAAAGCAGTCTCCCAGGAATTACAACTATTAGATCTGCTATCGTATGACCATTGATCAGCGGGCTGATAGAAATTTGAATACTATATTCATATTGGAATAAAGCCCAATATTTTTTTGGCTGACACTCGCCAGGGTTAATCGTTACGAACTAGTAGAGATTTCAAAAGAAGTTTGTAGTTTATATCAACAATCGTGATGTCATAGTTAGCGATACCGGTACAATCGTTGATACACAATGCTCTTTCCAATTCTCTACTAGTTGCTGACGATTACCCCTGACGATTGTCAGCCAAAAACGTCCGGGTTCGTATTAATATGAATATACTATTCACGAAAAGTAAATCCTTACCAAAGTAATTATTGCACATTACGCAGTCAATAGCACCGCTCTAAATAACGCCCTGATGAAGCGATACATATGCCGATGCTCCGGCTCTCACTTGTCGTAATCTGACGGCACCTGATCGCGCTGAAATGGAGATCGGAAAAAAACACGTATTAATAGATCGAACCTTGGCTGGTTACTCGCAAACATTGTCGATCATCAAAACACAGCGCACACTTGGGCCACAAATATTCAGATTTTGTAACTTAAATAAAATTATTCCTGTACAGTGTTTATCCAAATTAGACTCGAATTAGAATTATGACCACACACAGGCGCGTATCCAGGGAGGGGTTTCGGGGGTCGTCAACACAAGGAGATTCTGTAATCGCCATTTACGCATGTACATAACCCTAATCAATTGACGCTATATTAGTAAATTTGAAACACCTCCCTTTCATTTAAAACCCATCTCCTTATTTTTAAGCTGGCTAAGCGCCTGGCGACACAGTTTATTGCAGATTAGATTAAAAGCGAATTAAAATTATAGCTACAGTTCGTTCCAAATTAGCATAAAAATACAATAATAGCTACACCTACACAGGGTTTTTACCAAACTAGACTGGAATTAGAATTACAGCTACTGTTCCAGGAAATTACACTAGAATTATAGCAAACAGATTTATTACAAATTTGACTAGATTTAGGATCATTAGTTTTTTCTTTGAATTAGGTTAGGATTAAAATTACACCTACGCTACAGTTTATTCCAAATTAGATTACAATTACAACAATAGCCACACAGTTTTTTTTTTAATTAGACTAGAATTGGGATTATAGCAACACAGTTTTCTTCCAAATTGGATTTAAGTAGAATTATATATACTAGATATTTTCCAAATTACATTAGAGTTAAAGTTGTAGCTACGATTTACTCCAAGTTGAATTAGAATTAGATTTACGGCCAACATTTTTTTTCCGAATTGGACTAGAATTAGGATTACAACTATTTTTTTCAAATTACTTTGGAATAAATTGTGGCTAAACCTTTTTCCAAATCAGATTAAAATTAGAATATCAGCTACAGTTTTTTTTTCAAATTAGACTAGAATTAGAATTATGACAAGTTCTTTCATTGAATTAAGTTAGGCTTAAAATTTTAGCTACAGTTTTTTCCAAATTCGAATTACTGACTTTGCTAAAACTTGTAAATTGAATGGAGTTTGTTGATATCAAATTAGAGTGCTTTCTCATAAGTACAGGAATTGAAAATGTCAGTGCACAGAAAACTTGGCTCGCTTTGCAGTGTATAGTTCTCGTGTATAGCAATTTCAGGTAATCCAGAAATTCGGCCAATATCATAATTACAATTAGATCGTAGAAACATTTTACAAATTAAACTAGAATTAGATTGATGGCATCTGGCTTTAGAATTAACTACTTGTCCAAGTTTGCTACTAACGAACTTGATATAATGTGTAAAAATTTATATCGGGTTTGCGGATTGCATGTGCCGTACATAGCACAACAAGTCTTTAAACAATCTGCCTACTATCAACTATTAAAAATCGAAAATATCTCACTGTCATAGGATGCCTTTTTTCATCAATAATTTCCATAGTCTTCTTTTCCCTGTCCCATTTTTCGAAAAGGTGATACACGGCTAACGCGACGCTGTATGGACAGGAAATACGGGTGGCAACATTATTGGGTAACGGAATCCGTTTCAACTTGTCCCTGATATTGCAAATTGATTATGATTGACATGAAGAATTGAGTAGTAATTGTAATTATCGAAGTCGTATAGCGAGAGATGAGATTTGAGAGAACTGAATTATCGAGTCATAGTGTTTTGACTCGAGCGCGAATCCACCTTTTTCAACTATGACCGAGTGATATAGAATAGTTCGCACTCATAATTTCGTAATCTTCTTCAGTCCTAACAGTTTCTGGTCTTATTTTCCGAGTATCAGGACTGATAGACGAAATGGCAATCATGTAAGGTAATTCTTCGAAGTTACAATGAAATGTCTGTCTCATCTGTCCTAGTCTTGAGTCATATGACTTGGTTCGTGTCATATGGAGTAGGCATTGACTCAAGTCGAGTAATCAAAAAATCGTGATTGCCCTGATTTCTGGCAATCCAAAAGCTAGCCTATCGTTCAGAGTGCAGAATTTGTCGAGTCTTGTCTTGATCGGAAGCTACTGTCGCACTAATTCCGAAAAAATAAATCAAAATATGGATTCCGGATTCCATCCATTCACTGATTAAATTGTCAGGTTACCCTGAAAATTGCTGCACACAAATGTTGGCTCAATTCCAACCAATAGAAGCGAGATTATTGCAGTAGAGAATTTTGAATTAATATTAATATGAAAATGTACAGTTATATTTCAAATTTTTTCTGTCTACCCTATAAACATGTTAGGCTATCAGTAGAGATGATGCAAACCAGATTTGGCTTAATTTCAACCACTAGAAGCGAAGTTATTGCTGTAGAAAAATTTGGATTTGAATAAAATAGTATTTACGGTGACTAACTCTTTAAATCAGTGATTCCCAAACGCGGCCCCCAGCTGGCCTTCTTGCGACCCCAAAAAAATATTGAGAAATCGTGTTATGACATGACAAAACATAAAATTTATATTTATAAAACACTCTTGCTTGGCTTGGAGTCTGAAGTTTATCATTGGGATCACAGGAAAGTAATGAGTAGACTGCTATCGTTTCGTCACTGCTGTTTCGATGCAATGTGTCATAACTAGTGCAAGTTTTTGCTGCAGTTACATCCGCGGAAAGTTGCATTTAGTTATTTATTTTTGACAAAAGTTGCGAAAGTTGCACTAAAAGACCACATTTTGCTCGGTTGACTAAAAAAAGGTCAATTTACCGGCTCAGCTCCCGAAATGCCCGTACTACGGTGCTGATTTACGGTGTTTCAGTCGAATTTGGCCGTGTATTTCACCAAAACAGAAAATACTTCCATGAAAAGTCGAAAAAGTTGCAAAATGTTGCATAGAGTAGCATGAAAAAAATGGACAAAAGTTACACTATAAGATTCCTTCAAACAGCATTCTACATATCATACGAGTATTTATGAAGCTTCCGGAATCTGTAAAAAAAGTTGCAAAAACTTGCCCTAGTCATAACTTTCCAGTTGATCGAGCAGTAGCTATAAATATAGATATAGAGAGGGCCATAACTGCGGCAGGCCAAACCCCTATGGGAGGCGGACGAGGTCAAACGGGGCTCAAAATTATTTCGTGAATTAGCATAAATTATAGAATATTTTTGGAAATTTGATGCATCTCTTTCAATTTTTGCTCTAGACGTGATCTCATGCTGGCAAATATCTGGATTTCTGAGTACTCATCTCCAAGAAAAATGTGTAAGATTTATAGAAATGGGCTCGCGCCACGACGCACCAATACATACTCAAGTTTTAGGCCATGTAGCATGCGACTCCAAGAAGTGTGTCAGAACGATCGGCAGCGAGGAAACCTTGGCCAAACAGGACTGCTCTTATGCTGACCAAAAACTTCGTTATACATACAAAATACTCTCTTGGCTATCTGAACCACACGAGACAAATACCATCCCACAGGGAAAAATTATATTCCAGTGAAGAAATACCAATTTGAAATCGTGAATGTCTCTTAGTTTAGAAGCCTACGTACGGGCGATTCTATAATTTTGGGATATAGCAGACAGGTCACGAAATAACATGTTACGGAATCATACTAATGGGCCCTACAGTTTCCAAGACACCTCACTCAGCTCTACCGGTAAATCTGATTGCGTGAGCAGTGAGGACAATAAATGGATAGTAATATATAGCCTATGCAATTCCCGATCGTATTGACCGATTTTATCAAGAATTATCAAAAATTTTTACGCTTTGCGCATGCTCGCTTAACAGTACGCTGATTTCGTGGCAAAAGCGAACTAGGTGTTACCTGATACGGGTAGGTTTATCACCTATGGAAGCCCAAGACCCAAGTTTATTATTTTTGGGAGGGGCGCAGACGAAGTGCTGTTTCGTTCCTGCCAACGGGTATACGCACGAAGATGATTAATTATTATGGAGAGGCCCTACCTTTTCAAACACACCTCCCTCGCCTCTAACTGATTACGTGAGCAGAGAGAGGATAAAAATTGATGGCAATATATATGCAATAAATGCCTGAAATGCAGAAAATTTTCACGCTTCGCGCGTCCACGCGATTGATTGCCATTGACGTCATAAGCGATTGATCGGAACGATGCCAATTTCCATATTTTGATGACTATTTTGGGTCCGTTTCATTGTCATGGACTCTGAAATTCTAAATTTGGCCCTGATACCGAAAAAGTTTGGGAATGATGGAATTGATAAATTTTCCTACTGCAATAACATCGCTTCTACTGGTTATAATGGAACCAAATTTGATTTGCAGCGTTGTTTTAGCCAACATCAACATTTTATCACATAGCCTGTGCAATAGGGCTGTTCAAAAATACGGTAGCTTTTTTTCCTGAATCTTGATGGTTACGTGATTAAATCGTTAGGTTGCCTTAAAATACGACACACACCAAATTTTAATTCATTCCAACCAATAATCGCTGATTTCGTACAGTTGCAGAGATGCAAAAAAAATTTTTGTCAGATTTTTCTGTCAACCCCATGAAATTGTTGTGCTGTCTTCAAAGACGATGCATAACAAATTTGACTCAATTCCAACCCGTAGAAGCGGAGTTATTTCAGTTTTTCTTTGCTAATTCTTAGATTATCCACTGATCTAAGATAATCCCAGAATTATCGAAGAAAAACTCCAATAGCTCCGCTTCTATGGGTTGGAATTGAGTCAAATTTGTTTTCCATCGTCTTTGAAGACAGCGCAACAATTTCATGGGGTTGACAAAAAAATCTGACAAAATTTTTTTTTGCATCTTTGGGTAAATTCAAAATCAGCGATTATTGGTTGGAATGAATTAAAATTTGGTGTGCGTTGTTTTTTAAGGCAACCTAACGATTTAATCACGTAACCAGCAAGATTCAGGAAAAAAAGTTTTTTTGAACAGCCCTACTGTGCAATTTGAAAGAAAAAATTGTTTTTGAACACCTCTACTGTGTGTACACGTCGCTGTGCAGTTCCACAGACATAGAATCGGTACAAGCAGGCAAAAGCTGTTCGAGGACTCACAAAGAATTCTGCGTTACTCCACCACCTACGTGATTTCTCACTTTCACTGGGTGAGGGCCAAATATCAAGATCTATACCCAGTTACCCACCACTTGATTGTTGCATTCATGTTCGGTTGGCTCACCGTGCTATCATCGATATATATGGTCAAGCATCAACTATATCTTTTGTGTACTTTGTTTGATAACTGAAAAATAGGTATGATATTATAAATAGGCTACCTTTATTCGAGAGTGTTAACCCCAGTTGCAAAGGCGCCACAGGGTATGGCGGCAGACTTGTACAAACTAGACTACTGAATTTTCAAAGTTAGCAACTAGAACTAGAACTACTCACTTTTCATAGTCCGCAACTAGAACTACAACTAGATTTACTAAAAAAACCATTAGTTAGTTGACCGTCAACTAGCTAGACATATGGGTTGTAAAATTCTGTACGAGGCCATAATCTGAGTTTTCGATACATCATGGGAATCTCAATTGGTCGCATCGCAGAATCCAAATATGAAGCACTACATTAGGAATATCCACAGAAACGACATTTCTGCTATCAACAGCCCAGTATGGTAACAAAAAACATAATGATATGAGCAAAATTTATTATTGGCGATATCTAACTAGCACTAAAATGCACGTGTGAAAAATGTGCATTAGGCCTATTGAATTTGTTGAGCTGTTCTTACTGTTATCAAGTCATAATGAGTGTTATGCTTCAGCAGTGATTCCCAAACTTTTCCAACTTGTGGCACACTGGGAAAGTTGTAAAACTCTCGCGGCACACTTTAGGCGAGAAAAGATGTTCTATTTTGCACGAGCAGAACACATAAAATAGAAAGGAGGTCGAATTGTTCACAAACTTACCCGCATTTTGTAACGCAAAAGGCTAGATACGAAAAGGATTTTTGGATGCGGCTAACAAAACCGCTTGCGTCGAAATCGCCACACAAACTCAGTCATTAATTGCAAGCGGTGTCTCTCGTTTACAGCTTTACAGCTTTGAATTTCCTCAAAAAAGAAAAGGCATGTCCTCCTTGCCATGAAGACTCGAATTTTAACAGGATATTGAAATTTTTGCATCGATTGTGGAATAGGATTTGCTAGTGGACAGCTAAAAATCACACAACTTCATTTGAAGAAATCGCTTTTCATTTTCGTAAATCAATCAGCTGCTCTTTCTGCGGGAATATTGCTTGATTTATTAGGATACCATGTCTGATTTTCATTGTCACTCGTGCATATTGATCAGCTGTTAAAGAAGTTAAACCGTCTGTAAGTCGCGTATATTAGTCTTCAGGCCTTTTTCAAAATATTTATAAAGTTCTTCTTTTGCAACACCTTTAAAATTGTTGGTGTCATACCTTAGATTCTGTGGTGGCACACAGGAATTACTGAGCAACAGACTCAATACAAACTACTGTATTTTCAAAATCCGCAACTAGGACTAGACTACTCGCTTTACAAAACTCACAAACATAGAACACAAACTAGAACCCACAACCTTTGAAAATCCACAACTAAACAAGTAAGTAGACTCAAGTCTAAAGCAACTCCTTAATTTCCATAATAGCCTAACGGTTTTGCACGCGAGTACAAGTTTAAAATGAGAGTTTCGACCCCCGAAAGCTATACCCAGTTATGCCACTGTTAATAGTGATGACTCTGAGCTAGAAATGGCTGCAAGAACATCACGCAACAGAACAATGGTTGAGCATAATAACAGCAGCTAGTTCACCGTCAAAGAACTAGATTGATAGTTTGTACAAGTCTGGTCGTGTCCAAGTCTACATGGATTGAATGTATGTTTGGCATCGGACAGAGTTTTATCGAGATGGCATTGATACATAAACAAGGAATCTGACGACCCACGACTGTGTTTGCGGCTTTCTTCTTTTCAAAATCTGGAAAAAGAAATCATTCCCGCACGCCGATAACTAAAAAATATCGTTCTGCACTTCCCTTTCACTCTGAACACGTGCAAAAAATGGTTTCTGTTTGCGGGTGGTCGGAAGGGGGATGGTCAAAATCTTGCAAAAATATAAAGATAAATTCAATAACAATATAAACAACAGCGAACGTACCACTTTACTATGTCGCTACCTTCGAGTCAAAAGTCATTGCACATTTTGAATCGAGTCAAGTCACTAGTTTTTTGGAGTTGACTCAAGTCAAGTCAAGTCAAGTCACCAGTCAAGTCAAGATTCAAGTTAAGTTGAATTTTAGAAGTATGAGTGATGATGCTAAGTGATTACATTTTGTTAACTGGTTGACAGTATTGGGATGACTCGAGTCATGACTTGACTCGAGTCAGACTCTAGTCACCTTTTTCGTATGACTTGACTTGACTCGAGTCACTTTGCTAAAATGACTCGACTTGACTTGACTCGGCGTCTCATAAATGTGGATTGACTCGTGACTTGGAGCAAAATTCACGAGTCAATTTCGAGTCATCAAGAAATCGATATCGATAAAAATCATTGTATCTTGCTTCTTGCATATGTTCGGATTGTACGCGAAACGGTGGTGTAACCCATGAGAGCAACCAATCATTAAATGATCGTGCGTTTTACTGAGCCTCCATTGTTCTCTCACAAATATATTGATCTCACACTAAGGTTATATAGTCAACAACCACAGGCGCAGGCCGGAATTGTATCATATCAATTTGTAAATAGGTAATGTATTGCATCATATCAATTCGTTTCTCTATTCTCTATTTTGGCTGGTAGGCCTAACTATAATCCGAGGTCATGCAATTACTTACGTAGTTAAGCATTTCTACGTATATGTGAGCAATAAAGCCCCTTCTTGCGTTTATATTCAACTCTATATTCGTTCATAGGGTCAGAATCAATAACCACTCAATCTGTATCTTAGACAGTTAGCAAAATGCAATGTCGTAATCATGCCTCATACTTTGAAAAGGCAACTTGACTTGAATTGTGACTTGACTCGTGACTTGACTTGACTTGACTCGACTTGACTCAAGTCACCTCCAAAATTCGAGTGACTTGACTTGACTCGAGTCACCTTCGAAAATCGATTGACTTGACTTGACTCGAGTCAAAATGTGCAATGACTCGAAATGACTCGAAGGTAGTGACTTGATCCCAACACTGCTGGTTGAAGGGTAGATTTAATTGACCATTTATCTTGAATCAAATAACGAATACGGTATATATAAATTTAAATAGCCTATACAAGCAAAATGACGTTGTATAGATCACGCACCCCAAGAACTGATGATAAAATACATGAATAACTGTATACCTACATGCTAGAGTCTGTTATTATCAGTCGATATATAGGACCGAATACGAAGCCACGAGAAGTTGATCAGATTAGTTTGATTAGTTTGATTAGAGTTGTTAAAGGTGAGCACTGCGCAATGTAAGCACTGAGTCGTCTAAGAAACAGAGATACGTTTTTATTAGAATAATATATTGCTACTACGACAAAGTATACTGTGATTGTTTCGTTTGTGGTCAATTTATTTGTGATGTAACAATGGATGATCAGCAAGACGTACAATCAGTGAATGACTGGTTGCTCTTACAAGTGACACCGGCATATTGCAAACAACTCGAACATACATAAGATTAAGTGATTCAATCGACACCGTTTACTTAATGACTTGAAATTGACTCGGACATCTTGCTCAAGTCACGAGTCAATCCACATGTTTGAAGCGCACGAGTCAATAGTGTGGAGTGAAAAAAAAATAAATTTGAATTTCAAAAAGTGCCTCTGATATTTGGCCCCAAATCAAAAATGAATAACTTCTATCATAATTTCAGGCTCTTACACCCTCTAGTGGCCGAGCTTATTCACCAAACGAGTCGAAAATAGCTAATTTTGCCATATCCTGATAACCGTTTATGCTAGAAAGCCAGTTTTGGGTTTAAAATCTGTGGAAGCAACATGTTTCTATCCCACTTCCATAGAACTTTGTCCTGAAAATGTACAGAAAAAAAGTTACAAGCAAATTGTCGATTTTTAGACCGCCATTAAAAGTGTTGGATGTTTGTACCAAATTTGCAATGCCGATTAGCATGTTACTGTTTGTTGCATTGCTGCTTTAACAACGAAATCTTGTTTGAAGGACTTATCAGTTGATTTTTATATCAACCAAGTATAATTTGGATAGTAGAGAGCATGATTGAACTTTCTTCATAGTTGCAAAGGAGCTACATGACCATTGGATTTGGTGCAATGTATTTTCCATAAATGAGTTCCTATTGCGCGAAAAGTCAAACTGATGTTGAAATTTAGTCAACTAACTCGGTATCACTTACAGGAGCTGCTGCTGCAACTTGTGTATTGCAAGATGTTGGAATAATCAACTAAAAAAGTGATTCGTTTGTGGTAGATCACGGCAAATTACGAGGAGAGAGAGAAAGGTGCAGAAAAGAAATACAAAGAAGAGAAGCAGAAAACATATATCTTGTGTATGGACTCTACTTCGATGGAAGAAAAGATGACACTTTGAATATGGTTGAGGCACCCGCTGGAAAATGCTCTATGACAACAGACCTGGAGGAACATATTGTTTTAGTAGGATAACCAGGTGAGTATTAGCTCTGTCACTTGTCACCTCCCAATGGAAAAGGTCGTATTTTGGCAAGAAATATATCGGTTTATTTCCAAACCGACCTCTGCAAAATCCCAGCTGTTGTGAGATCAGACGGTACAGCTTCAATGACAGGGAGATTCAAAGGCTGCATTCGTGCAATGGAAGAAATTTTACAAAGACCACTTCAATGGGCTATCTGCTTGCTTCATGATAATGAGCTGCCATTCTACATATCCGCCTTGAAAGTTGTATTGTAATATTGTATTGCGTGTTTGAATTACGCATTGCTGTGAAAACATATCTTAATGGCAGCTCATTAACATGAAGCAAGCAGATAGCCCATTGTAGTGGTCTTTGTAGAAGTTCATTGCACGAATGCAGCCTTTGAATCTCCCTGTCATTGAAGCTGTACTGTCTGATCCCACGACAGCTGGGTTTTTGCAGAGTTTGGTGTTGGAAATAAACTGATACATTTCTTGGCAAAACACGACCTTTTCCATTGGGAGGTGACAAGTGACCGAGGTAATACTGACCTGGTTCTCATACTAAAACAATATGTTTCTCCAGCTCTGTTGTCATAGAGCATTCTCCAGTTGGTGCCTCAACCATATTCAAAGTGTCATCTTTTCTTCCATCGAAGTAGAGTCCATACACAAGATTTAAGTTTTCTGCTCCTCTTCTTTGTATTTCTTTTCTGCACCTTTCTCTCTCTCCTCGTAATTTGCCGTGATCTACCACAAACGAATCACTTTTTTAGTTGATTATTTCAACATCTTGCAATACACAAGTTGCAGCAGCAGCTCCTGTAAGGTCCAATACATTATACCGTTCACAAACTCTTGCCAAGTTGATCCCCAACACATGGTTTTGGTTTGATGGTTGAGCACCTCCCATAAAAGTTGAATCATTACCAGAAGATGTTGATTAAGATTGCATTGACTCTGAATCACTTTGAATAAAGCTGAATTGCCGAATAGAAGTGCTGGCAACTGCATTAGAATCACCGGTTGTTGGATTGAGCTTGACTGCCTTCGAAATCTTTCGTCAACTGATGAAAGAGGCACAGCGTCAACCAAACATTTTCCCTTGCGCTCTGCTTTCTGATCTTCAAATCTTTCGGTGCAATCCTTAAGCCACATTGGAGTGCAATTTTATCTCTCTGTTTGCTATCGCAGCAGAAGATGCCAAAAAGCCTATCAATATCTTGCAAGAACGTAGTTTCCATTTCTTTATAAGAATTTGATGTTCTAAATTTCTTGTGATACCGAGTTAGTTGTCTAAATTTCAACATTAGTTGATTGACTTTTCGCGCAATAGGAAACTCATTTATGGAAAATACATTGCACCAAATCCAATGGTCATGTAGCTCCTTTGCAACTATGAAGAAAGTTCAATCATGCTCTCTACTATCCAAATTATACTAGGTTGATATAAAAATCAACTGATAAGTCCTTCAAACAAGATTTCGTTGTTAAAGCAGCAATGTAACAAACAGTAACATGCTAATCGGCATTGCAAATTTGGTACAACCATCCAACACTTTTAATGGCGGTCTAAAAATCGACAATTTGCTTGTAACTTTTTTTCTGTACATTTTCAGGACAAAGTTCTATGGAAGTGAGATAGAAACATGTTGCTTCCACAGATTTTAAACCCAAAACTGGCTTTCTAGCATAAGCGGTTATCAGGATATGGCAAAATTAGCTATTTTCGACTCGTTTGGTGAATAAGCTCGGCCACTAGAGGGCGTAAGAACCTGAAATTATGATAGAAGTTATTCATTTTTGATTTGGGGCCAAATATCAGAGGCACTTTTTGAAATTCAAAATTTTCTTTTTTTCACTCCACCCTAACGAGTCAAGTCAAGTAATCTCATTTCAGCAAAGTGACTCGAGTCAAGTCATATGAAAAATTTCACTCGAGTCAAGGGATGACTCGAGTCATCCCAACACTGCTATGATCCTACTCTACACCAGCCAATTTGTGAGTTAGGAGCATCGAATTTAAACTCTGTATACTTTACGAATAACGCCATAAGATAAAAATTTGTTAATCAAATTATGGAAGATCTACTTGCAGCTATGATTGATCTTGACATTGACTTTGCGGACTTGACTTAAGCCTATTCAAAAATGAGAAATTTAATAAATGTATTTTGAATACAGATATTTTCGACTGACACTCGGCCCTGGTAATCGTCAGGATCTAGTGGAGAATCGGCGGGGGGGTATTGTATATCAGCATTGTATCATAAAATATGACGTCACTAGCATGAAAATTCAAATGATCCAGCCAAATGTCTGGCCCAAGCTCAATGTACTATTTTTTAGACTATGTTATACACTGCATTGAATCTCAGCCCTTTGTTGAAATAGGCACATATCTTGCATGATGGGAACCATTCTCAAGTGACAACTAAGATTATTGATTTAAAATGTCTTTGCTCACTGTTAACAAGTGACACAGTGCAAGTGCTTTACCAGCAGACTATCAGTCAACAAGTCCCGGTAAAAACATGAGGTCAAAACATTATACACTGCACACCAATTACAATATAGTGACTAGTGACGTCATATTTTGTGATACGATTGTCGGTATACGATGTTCTTCCCAATTATCTACTAGTTGCTGACGATTAAATCTGACGAGTGTCTGCCGAAAATATCAGGTTTCAGTTCAATATATGAATAAACACTACAGTGTTCAATAGAATGCTAATATTATTATGAACCTTCAATTCGGTACAATGTAAATAGAATAAGTTCTAAAATCAATCTTACCATCAAGAGCCTCTCTTTCGCTGATGTGCGACAGAACTGACACTGAAGGTAATTCGTCGTCATCATCGTGATTAGCGTTCGATGTTATGAGCCTGTTACAGGCGGTGCCCTTGGTGATTTAGGATTTATTTCCCATTTTTCAAAAGCTTTTTCGCAGGAGTCTTGATAGGCTTTGAAGACTCGTTCATGTCCTTACGGAAACATTCACGGAAAACGTTGCAACGTAACTTCTTGATTATTTCACCGTGCAGAAAGGCATTGTCGCATGTTGAGCCAAGGTAAGCTCTGTGCATGTGGAATCGCGAACAGATATCAGTTCAGGATCTGCATTAGAAATTACCGTATTCTCTGTATTGATAAATAAACCATTAGTGGCGAGGAGGGTCTAATTTCAATACTCTAAACCATATTTCTCACTAATCGACTGGAATGGGCAATTATTGTGCTTGTGCCCATTTCTAACCATATGATGGTACTCGTGCAGTGCCGTCGGAGTCGGCCAGGCGGGTGCAAATATGCTCACCACTCATGAGCCACACTGGAAACAGTGGTTGTTTTCGGCAATGAGTTGAGCTAGACAGAGGGATTTCTTACATAGAATATTTAAATAATTAAACAAAAAGTTGCGGGTGACGTTGCCATCAATCCCACTCTGGCTCATCAATCCTTATCGAATAATGATACCGCTTAATATCAATTGTACAACTGAGTTAAGATACAGTTCTGCATTAGAAGATCACGAATTGTATCTATGGAATGAACAGAAGCAAATAGTACAAAAATTGGAATTTTAATGATAAGAAGGTTAACGCGAAGAGACAACGCTACCAATTTGAAGTAAGTGTGAGAATAAAAGTGAGATATCGGATCAGAAGCAAATGAAAAATGATATCGATTATTAGGCCATGGTTATATATAACAATCAGGCATTTAATCATATTACCCAATATATATCAAGAAGAAGTAATAATAGTAGCTAGCTGGTAACCATGGAATTGTACAATTATGAGATATGGTAGTCAATATTGGATCATCCGCACTCTGCCCAAAAATGCTGGAAGGCGCGAAGGCCCATTCAGTAGCAACTTGCTGAAGCTTAGGCCTATAATATCTTTGGTCAATCAGTTCAAAGCTTGGAGCATGACGCTAATAGTCGAGTCGCACAAAATGTCAATAATAGCACCATCCTCAAATTAGGTCACTTAGTTGTCCAAATTTCCTCTCCAGTCTTGCCGACCCGACCGACTTGCCGACCCGACTTGCTGTATCCTTGGCCTTTTGGATATGGTTTGTAAGGTGCATAGTACCACTTGAAAATTGGGTTGTAATCAAGTCACAAGTCAATCTCACTTTTATAGGTTTGACTCGAGTCAAGTCAAGTCATATTCAATTCAGCACCGAGTCAAGTCCGAGTCCAAGTCAGTGAGAAGAGGGTCGAATCCGAGTCATGGTATTATGACTCGAGTTGAGTCCAAGTCATTGTGTTGACTGACCAGTTTCCAGTTAAAGTCTTGCTAAATCAATTTTTATAACTCTTTTCGGTGATATCAAATGGTTCGCATTCATAGTATACAAATATTACTCATTTTTATCAGTTTCTGGTCGCACTTTCAAGTACCAGTACCAATAGACGAAATCCCAATAATGTGGTTAGGCTACGGTACTTTACTATTCTTCAACATTACATTGAAATGTCGGTCTTGGCCGGATGAGTCTCGAGTCATATGACTTGGTTCGAGTGATGCGCAATGACTCGAGTTCAAGTCGAGTCAATACACTACAAAAAATAAGACAAATTTAGTCTTATGGTCTTAAAGTGACTTTTTATGAATAAAGTCAATAAGAATTTTTCGTCTCAAAATTAAGACCATTTTCGCTTGAAGCCAAGAGACAAATTGCATGTCTTATAAAGAGGAATCAGTATTAATTTCAAGACCGAATAATCTTGACAATTCAATATGGCCTTAAAAAGTTTGATTAGTCCTAATTTTAAGACCGAATAATCTTGACAATTTAGTATGGTCTTATAAAGCTGGAACAGTCTTAATTTCAAGACCGAATAATCTTGACAATTCAATATGGCCCTAATTTTAAGACGGAATAATCTTGATATGATTCAATATGGCACCGTATCAAAAAGCTGAATCAGTCTTCATTTTAGGACCAACTAATCTTGACGATTCAATATGTTCTTGAAAAGCTGAATCAGTCTCGATTTCAAGACCTCACTTCATCAGTAAGACTGAATTTGCTGAAAATGAGACCAAATCCGGGAATGTCTTAAATTTGAGACAAAAATTGCAAATTATTTTTTGTAGTGATACACTGATTGAGCTGAGTCTAGTCATTTCCGTATTTTGAGAAAAAAATACTCTCCAGTCACGTTGAGTCATCACAAAATCGTGACTCGAGTCATTACAACCCTGATTGAAAACTTGAGGTGTTTGATTTGCATTTGAACATGGCAATTATTGCAATCAGTCAATCACCAATCATCATTCAGCAGAGCCAGTGTCCCATAAATCAGGTTGCAACCACTCTACACTTCACTCTTTCTGTGCTATCTCTCATGACGTCGACTTTCCTCAATCCATTACAATGGACAAACGAAACTCAGACAACGGAATCACAGTTGAAATCGACACTCAGACAAAAGGTTACTAGTAATCTGCTCACACCTCAGAGCTCAGACGAAGAGTTTCAGCCACGCTCAAAAGACATGATGCATCACTAACGCACTGATCAACACTCCTTGGCGTTGAAATTCAAATTGTTTAATGGTATCTCGTTCAAATAATATAGAAAAGCACCATAATTAGGGCTGGTCAAAAGTGACTCAATCACTCAAAATCGAGTACCTGAGTGATTTGATTCTGAAATCTGAATCACGTATTATGCTTCAAGTCGAGTCTAGTTCAGTGATGAGCGGACTGTAATATTTTTCGGTCCAAGTCCGATCCTGAAAATTTTTATTTCAGTCCTAGTCCATCCTGATCCAAAAATATTTTCCAAATTTACTGTCCAAGTCCGGTCCTGAAAATTTTCAATTCAGTCCTAGTCCATCCTGATCCAAAAATATTTGCCAGATTTTCAGTCCAAGTCCATCCTGCTCCAAAAAAATTTCAAAATCTAAAATCTACAACTGAAAAAACAGAAGGACATGTTATAGGGCGGTTATAAACACTGAACATCTAATTCGATTCAATTCCAGCTTGTAAGAAGCGTAGTTAAAACAACATGAGAATTTTCAATATACTAAAAAGTATACACATTTTAGATAGTGGCTGCCCGTCCCTATGAAGTTTTGTACGAAATTGGTGCATTACGAGTTTGATTCAATTCCAACCAATGGAAGCGTGAAAATCGTATTTACTGTGGGAAATTCTGTCATCAATAATTAGAGCTACAACCCTATTTTGAACAGCTTCTTGGAGGTACAGAACTTGCATATACAATATATTCATATTGAGATTTACCCATACATTTTAGGCAGACACTCATCAGGGACAATCGTCAGCGACTAGTAGAGAATTGGAAAGAACCTTGTATATCAACAATTGTATCACAAAATACGACAGGCGAAAATATGTCATCCGAAAATATCCGGGTTCATTCCAATATGAATATACTATTCAACACTACACTCGGGGCCGTGCATTACTAAATGCAGAGTGACTAGAGTAACACTCATGGATGCCAAGTTTGAGGAGGCTCTCGGAGCCAAAATATCTTGTGACAAAATAGTGCCAAATTATCTAAAGTACGGTGATGTGTTGCAATAGGCATTAAGCATTGCATTACCATCAAGTTTACGGTACTTTAGGCTGCAGAAAGAAGATTGTACCACCACGACTTGGTAGAATTCGTGCTCTTCTACACTACAAAAAAAAATTAGACAAATTTGGTCTCAAATTTAAGAAATGAGGATGATTTGGTCTCATTTTCAGCAATTTCAGTCTCACTGATGGTCTCATTTTACCCACTCACCATAAATGCTATTTTCGACTCAGACAACCATATATATATTGATCTGAATAGCACATGTGAGTAGCCTATATGGAATCTCTGTCCATTTTTTGAAATAAATCCTGCGTGATGAGAGCTTTTCTATATAGAATAATTAAGGAATTAAACAGAAAATCCGGCACTTCTTCGTTATTCCCCACACATCCAGAAGTGATCACCATGAAACCAATAAATGATTCCCATGAACATGTGAAATTTTATAGACGTCAAAATGAATTGTTTTTCGCGTTGGGGTGGGATAGACGGATATTAGGGTTGAGGAGAGGGGAGATATTAGGGTTGGGGGAGAGGGGGATGTTAGGGTTAGGAGGGTTAGGGTTAGGTTAGGGTTATGATTAGGGTTAGGGGAGGTGGGATATTAGGGTTAGGGGAGGTGGAATATTAGGGTTAGGGGAGGTGGGATATTAGGGTTGGGGGAGGTGGGATATTGGGGTTAGGTTAGGGTTAGGGGAGGTGGGATATTAGGGTTAGGGGACGTGAATATTAGGGTTGAGGGAGAGGGTGATGTTAGGGGAGGCGGGATTTAGGGTTGGAGAGAGGGGGATGTTAGGGTTGGGGAGAGGGGTGATATTAGGGTTGGAGAAGAGGGTTAGGGACATGATATCCCACCTCCCCTAACCCTAATCATAACCCTAACCTAACCCTAATATCCCACCTCCCCTAACCCTAATATTCCACCTCCCCTAACCCTAATATCCCACCTCCCCTAACCCTAACATCCCCCTCTCCCCCAACCCTAATATCTCCCCTCTCCTCAACCCTAATATCCCCCTCACGTAACCCTAATATCCCCCTCTCCCCCAACCCTAATATCTCCCCTCTCCTCAACCCTAATATCCGTCTATCCCACCCCAACGCGAAAAACAATTCATTTTGACGTTTATAAATTTTTCTGTTTATGTTCATGGGGAAACATTTATTGGTGTCATGGGGATCATTTTTTCGATGTGTGGGGAATAACGAAGAAGTGCCGAAAATCCTGCGTGACGTTGCCACCAATTCCAACCAGGGTGAGTAGTAAGTGGCATGTACCTTGATAACTATATCTAGTGAATACCTTGTAAACTTAGTACAGGATCATCTCAACACTGCAATTTCTGGTCTCTCTCATCCTGCCCCTCCTCCGCTCAGACCCCTAACACTGAAAAGGATGCCCCCAAGGCACTGCTACTATTTTCGATCAATTTCTGGCTTACTTTTGAGACATAAAGTACTTGGTAAGACTAATTGGTCTTTAAGACTTTTTTTTTGTAAAAAATCGATTTGAGACCAAATTTGTCTGATTTTTTTGTAGTGTACTATAGGGTTGAATTCAACTCAAGTTAAATCTAGAAGTCTACAACAGCAAAAGTGGCACGAATATAGCATACGAACTAGGCAAACTTTTCCTATAAATCAGCAAACCTAGTAGTATCTTGACTCGACCTAAATCAATGTGTCCAAGAAAGAGAAATATAATAGGTAGTAGCCCAGATGGCGAAGGATTGTTAACATTATACAAACAGGCTGTTGCACTAGCGCCACTTGCCACCTTGGCAGCAGATAAAGTGACCTCGACCTAAGATTTCGATATGCACCTATATGCGAACATCAATTCCATATTTCTACAATTCTAACATCAAATACCGGTAGTTCCTAAGGTGCTCACGTAAACAACACTTGATAAGATCTAATACCAAAGGGGATCACAGCCTCGGAAATCCAGCCTCGGAAAATGACGGGGGATCCGAGCCTCGAATCGGTGAATGCACGCGTACACACTCACGCGCAGGCTAGATGCCAGTTTACCGCGTCATTGTTATATAGATACTCGATTTTGATGGACGAATTACTACTCCGCAAATTGAGACCCAATAACGAAACTCATAACAGTGTTAGCCAACATCATTAAGGTGTAGCATACCAAATTTCGTCAACCATTTTAGGATGAAACGCCTTCAAAACCAACGCCGTCCAAAATCGACTTTTCCGTTACATCTGTTTGCGGTAGCGTAGCACGCACCTATACGTAATCAACTTTAATATCGAAATTTGCCATTTCCCCAACTCGAAATTTGGTACGCAGTTGTAGGACATTATGACAATGCAACATACCAAATTTCGTAACATATTTTATGTCGGAACACCTTGAAAACTAACGCAGTTCTATACCGACTTTTGCGTTAATCTATTTTACGGGAGCATAGCACGCACATTACACAGTCAACTTTAATATCGTTACGGGACTGTAGCACGCACCTATACATAGTCAACTTTAATATCGAAATTTGCCATTCCCCCAACTCGAAATTTGGTACGATGTTGTAGGACATTATGACAATGCAACATACCAAATTTCGTAACATATTTTATGTCGGAACACCTTCAAAACTAACGCAGTTCCATACCGACTTTTGCGTTAATCTATTTTACGGAAGCGTAGCACGCACATATACACAGTCAACTTTAATATCGAAATCTGCCATTCCCCCAACTCGAAATTTGGTACGCAGTTGTAGGACATTATGACAATGCAACATACCAAATTTCGTAACATATTTTATGTTGGAACACCTTTAAAACTAACGCAGTTCCATACCGACTTTTGCGTTAATCTATTTTACGGGAGCGTAGCACGCACATATACACAGTCAACTTTAATATCGTTACGGGACTGTAGCACGCACCTATACATAGCCAACTTCAATATCGAAATTTGCCATTCCCCCAACTCGAAATTTGGTACGCAGTTGTAGGACATTACGACAATGCAACATACCAAATTTCGTGACATATTTTATGTTGGAACACCTTTAAAACTAACGCAGTTCCATACCGACTTTTGCGTTAATCTATTTTACGGGAGCATAGCACGCACACATACACAGTCAACTTTAATATCGTTACGGGACTGTAGCACGCACCTACATAGTCAACTTTAATATCGAAATTTGCCATTCCCCCAACTCGAAATTTGGTACGCAGTTGTAGGGCATTATGACAATGCAACGTACCAAATTTCGTAACATATTTTATGTTGGAACACCTTTAAAACTAACGCAGTTCCATACCGACTTTTGCGTTAATCTATTTTACGGGAGCGTAGCACGCACATATACACAGTCAACTTTAATATCGAAATTTGCCATTCCCCCAACTCGAAATTTGGTACGCAGTTGTAGGACATTATGACAATGCAACATACCAAATTTCGTAACATATTTTATGATGGAACACCTTTAAAACATTTCACAATTAGATTAGAATTAGAATTAGAGCATAACAACATTTAGAAAATTAGATTGGAACCAGATTACTTGGCATTTTGCTCGATTTTAGCGAAATTACACAACTATAATTATCTAGTTGTCCAAATCTGATACATACTCAGCTTTCTTAAGGGGCCACTTAACATAATTAGCAATAAACAAAACAATGGCGTAACCGAATGAAGACGTCTCGTAATTATACGGGTGCCATTATATGAACGAAGAGATGTTAATGCTTGTAAATGCTTGTGATAACACTGTCAGGGTTACAACAATGGACGGTATACTTTACAATGTACAATATCACGGAGAAATTAAACATCGAGGAAGGAAAGGAAGAAAAATGAAAAATGAAAATAGGAAACAAATGATCGATGAAATTGAATACATCACGCCAAGAGTCTTGTATTTGAAAAAACTGAAAGCTGTCGACACGGAAAAATATAATTCGGGAAACAGAGATGGTATTCCATCGAAAGATGTTTTCAAGAAATTAAGACATGAAGCTCTTAAAATCGACCGGAAAGATGAAAACATCTGGACGTCACTGACATTGTTGAAATGCGAGCAACAGGACATGGAAACGGAAAAAAAAGAAACGAATTAAAGGAACCTTACAAAAAATAATTACTAGTCCACCAGGCATCATTTTGTATTCTGAGGAGTCTGTGCGTATATACCATGACATAATTAAATGGGATATACTGTATCTAGACGCTACAGGTGGTATACAAAGCCCCCTTCCTGATAAAGCTCCATTTTACATTTATGAGGCAGTGGTTCGTCATCCCCAAGCGGGCAAAGCCCCGTTTGCAGTTTCCTCCTTTGTATCGAATAAGCATACTGTTGCTTGTATCACAGACTTTCTTCAGCAATTAACAATGGCGGAATCGAGTCTATTCCGCGATGCTTCAATCAAACCCCGCTTGATCATATGCGATGGCAGCATGGCCTTGATCATTTCAATCATAACTGCGTTCATGGGCGAGTCTCTTGCTGAGTATGCTTCACGTACATACCATGTTGCAACGGGAGCTGCCACCCCAGCAATGCTGAAAAAGCCTTTTTTGAGACTATGCTACAGTCACATCGTCAACAATTTCAGACGGATGTGTGCCAAGTTTACAACCAAGCAACAATTCTCAAAATTACCAATGCGACCAAGGGAATTCATGAGCATCTTCTGTTGCATGGCCCAAATGGGTTCACTAGATGAGTTGAAAGTGTATATCTACCATGTTGTTCGTCTTTTCAACATCAAATCATCGGCCCTGGCTGAGGAGCCGACTTGGGAATGGTTGAAGAACAAAGTGGATATATCTTACCTATCTCTTCCTGAAACCGTTCCTAGTGACATTCCTGATGACGTGTCAGATGATGTGTTTGAGGAGCAGCTGGAAGTTAAAAATCCATTTACAATTCTATTCAATCAATGTATGAGCAATGCATTGGTGTCAATAGTTGACGATACGGACATTGTGACGAATGCTTTTTATTGTCCGGAACTGGTGAATGGATTTCTCAAGAAGCAATTTCCAAAAATTTCGTTTTGGACCAGTTTGATGACCGGAGACCTTGGTCGATTTGGTGATAACGCAGTCTATGCTGCATTTTCATCGCAATACAAGGAACTTGCGAATTCGAAATTTCAAAATATCACCACCAACAACAAAACGCAAGGGATAATGGAGAAAAATCAACAGGAATTGAAAAGAGCTCGCTTGGAAAACCGTCGCTACAAACGTCTTGACGAGATTGCTACCAAATATCACTCTCTCAATGAAGCACTGTTGAGAGAATTCAAAGAGAGTTTGATGTATCCAAAACGAAGATACAAAAAAGAACTGACCGAAAAATGGCAAAAAAGGAACAGACATTCGTTGCCAAGCAAGAAGATTGGGAAATACTCTCAGAAACCCAAGAAGCCAGCACTCAAGGGTCCGTGCAGAACAAATAATTTCAGCAGGAAAACTTGTACGAACGAAATTCAAATTACGGGATATGTTGCCCCGCCGGGTCTGACAGCAAGATTCGGGATCTTGAATAAAACGTCTATAATAACAAGTATGTTGCAAGAAGACTTCAAACTTTTGACAGGCAAGGGGAATTGGCTCTGCACAGTTCACATCGACTCATCCATGCAAATCTTGAAACAGATGTATCCAGACATTGATGGTCTCCAGAGTTCCAGTGCTTACAGTACAACGGAGTGTGCTGTTTACACACCAAAGGAAAAATTCATTCAAATCATCAACGTGCATCGGAATCACTGGGTCACAGTTTCAAACATATTTTCACTTCCAACTATTTGCGAAACAGTCGATGTTTTCGATAGTGCTCCAGCCACTTATGACGAATTTGATATTTTTCAAATAACAAAATTGCTTCGGCCAAGTAAAGACAAAGTCGAGATCAATTTCCCACATGTTCAGATGCAGACGGCTGGCTTAGGAAACTGTGGACCATTTGCAATAGCTTTCGCAGAAGCCCTATGCCGCGGAAAAAATCCCACAACTTGCTGTGTCAGTGAAACTGATATACGCGAATTAATTGCAGCGGGATTCAGGGATAAAACTCTGATCAATTTGTCCTCAGAAATGACCGGAAGAGTCAAAGAGCCTCGCGAAAAACTGTCGGTCAACTTATACTGCAAGTGCAGACTCTCGAACTACGGTTCCTATATTCAGTGTTCAGATTGCAACAACTGGTATCATCCATCATGCACAAAAAACAAGATACCAAAAGATGTTCAAGCATCGGTTTGGAAATGCGAGAACTGTACAGACCAAGGACACTGATGACATTTTGTTTCTATAAGTGTGATTCAATATTTTTTTCTTTGGTAATATTTTCATTAAACATTGATTACACAGTGTGTGTTATCGAAGTATTTACACTTGTAAAGGTACACGCTATAGCCTCTACGACCTGGCCTAACCAATTATAACAGATGTACGAAGATAGCTGCCTTTTTCAGATGCACAGAACCTAGATGATACTTCAGCGTCAGACCAATAGCGAAATTAGGATTGTCTTACATAGCTATAGCTATCTGGCTTCACGCTACTTCGTCATACATGTTCGCCTCGCGCTCGCGAGGATTTTTAAACTTTGAAAGTCGCTTCTCAAATCCCACAGCAGCTTACGAGCGGATATAATCACTAAAGTATTTTGCAACATCTCTTTGTTCATATAATGGCACCTTCATAATTACGAGATGTCACATTCGGCTTTGCCATAATTTTGTTTAACGCTAATTGTGCTAAGTGGTTTTATGTTATTAAAGTTGAGTATGTATACTGTATAGGTATACAAGCTATGCTCCCGTAAAATAGATTAACGCAAAAGTCGGTATAGAACTGCGTTAGTTTTAAAGGTGTTCCAACATAAAATGTGTTACGAAATTTGGTATGTTGCATTGTCATAATGTCCTACAACTTCGTACCAAATTTCGAGTTGGGGGAATGGCAAATTTCGATATTAAAGTTGACTGTGTATATGTGCGTGCTATGCTCCCGTAAAATAGATTAACGCAAAAGTCGGTATGGAACTGCGTTAGTTTTCAAGGTGTTCCGACATAAAATATGTTACGAAATTTGGTATGTTGCATTGTCATAATGTCCTACAACTGCGTACCAAATTTCGAGTTGGGGGAATGACAAATTTCGATATTAAAGTTGACTATGTATAGGTGCGTGCTACAGTCCCGTAACGATATTAAAGTTGACTGTGTATATGTGCGACTGTGCGTGCTATGCTCCCGTAAAATAGATTAACGCAAAAGTCGGTATGGAACTGCGTTAGTTTGCAAGGTGTTCCGACATAAAATATGTTACGAAATTTGGTATGTTGCATTGTCATAATGTCCTACAACTGCGTACCAAATTTCGAGTTGGGGAAATGGCAAATTTCGATATTAAAGTTGATTACGTATAGGTGCGTGCCACGCTACCGCAAACAGATGTAACGGAAAAGTCGATGTTGGACGGCGTTGGTTTTGAAGGCGTTTCATCCTAAAATGGTTGACGAAATTTGGTATGCTACACCTTAATGATGTTGGCTAACACTGTTATGAGTTTCGTTATCGGGTCTCAATTAGCGGAGTAGTAATTCGTCCATCAAAATCGAGTATCTAACAATGACGCGGTAAACTGGCATCTAGCCTGCGCGTGAGTGTGTACGCGTGCATTCACCGATTCGAGGCTCGGATCCCCCGTCATTTTCCGAGGCTGGATTTCCGAGGCTGTGATCCCCTTTGGTAGATCTAATGCGCTGTTGACAAATTTACACTGCTCTGATTGAAGAAATTCGAAAGTGCCAATGTGCCATACGTGCATCCCTAAAAGACGGACCAGCGGAAAGAGCGGTGCTAACCAGCATGAAAATTTGCAAAAGTTCCGTAATTTGGCTTCTAAATGCGTCAGGCAACACTTGCAATAATTCTTCTCTCCAGCCGCCCCTCACTTCTGGTTACGAAACCAACGTGCCCGAGTCCGGATTTCGAAAATGCTCAAAATCCAAGTCCAACCTATTTTTGAAAAATCACAATCCGGATCCGACATTTTTTTTCAAAATCACAATCCGGTCCAATCCGGTACCGACGAAAATAACCTATAATCCTGATCCTGTCCAATCCAAGTCCAATCCAATGCTCATCTCTGGTCTAGTTCGAGACTTCGAGTATCAATCATTATGACGTCACAACAGAATGTACTATGTCAAAGTTCAAATATGTATTACTTTTATGGCTCCACAAAAAACATAATGCCTGTTATCCATCACATTAAAGATACTTTGGTATTTTCTCGACCATACCGATTACATTGCACCTCTTGACAATATTGTGGGATATGATCATGACTTCGGAAATGTGTTATTTCCATTAACGTTCGTAGCTTCGTACTATGTCTCGTCCCAGCAAACACAAAACCGTAAAAGGATCATCCGGGATCATCTCGATTAGGTTCTGATTTTCTAAGTGTCGAGGGAATGTCTAAAATACGTAGTAGGATGGTCTTGTGGTTATATTCAATCAGAATAAATTCATACTCGGTGTTGTTCCATCTCATGCATTAGGCTTCGTTATATCCGGTAGTTAACCTAATAATGCAAATTTTCTATCTCTCGCTGGTATGACTAAAATACGTAGAAAGGATGACTTTGTCGGTACATTCAATCACGATGAATTCCTATCCGGTTTTGTTCGATCTCATGCGGTAGCTTCGTTTTATCCATTAGAAAACAATGTTCTCCCTTCGTTTTATTGCGTGAGGATGTCACCGGTGTTGTATATTCGTGTTGTTGCTCTAAGGTCGAACAGTTTTGTTTTCTTCTGATATATATGATCTTCATTATATATATATTCGCTCTTTCGGTAATCTCGCATGTTCAACGAGTATGGCTAATAGCATAGCCTTTACAAGGCTATGCTAATAGTTTTATCATAGCAATTTACAACGTAGCTGGCATGGAGACTAGGCTTTGAGAGCTCGCGATGTTGTGACCGACAGCACTACTAGTGGGTGGGTAACATACTCGCGTAACAAGCAGCCTGTTCAGCTTTATTATTACGTTGCTGTAGGTTCTAATAAATGTTAGATGTAGGTATATTTCGTCTCGAATGCCTGTATTTGTGCAAGTAGATTTTATAATCTGTTTTTTATGGATATATTTTTCATATAGTTGATCTCAGTAACTCAGAATTGCGGTAGTGAAGGCTAGCCAATGGCTCCAGATCGCAAGAGAAGCAGAGGTGGTAAATATTGCTGCCTTCCACATTGCAACAGCTCTAGTACAGGCAAGAACAGATTGTACAAGATTCCAACTACAACAGGAATGAGGTTTGGGATGCCGACAAAAGATTGGGCTGAAAAGTTTCACCAGGCATACATTGTATTGTATTGTATTGAGTTATGTAGAAAAGATTATTCGTTTGTCAGTAGGAACTAGGACTTTATCATACTCAGTAACGATAATTTTTTTATTATGCCAACAAAATGAGTTTTTTTAAATTTTATTTACAGATCATATTCAAATTACGGTACGACGTGGTGTTCAAGAAGAAAGTGCTAGACGGATTGACTTTCATCTGCTCCAGACATTTCAAGGACTCTGATATTCAAAAAAATAGTTGTAAAAGTTGTATTAAATTTGGATCCCTCCCAACGTTAAATTTACCACAAAAATCTCACACATCAAAATGTCCCAGCGAAAGGCGATTAATTGCAAAGTATTCACCTCCTATAATCAATTCGAAACCATCCATTTGCTCTATCGGTGATATTGTAAATTCGTGGAAAACATCAGCAACTGATGGTTGGCGTATGTTTCAGTTATCATCCACTTCAATTCACTTATCGTATTATAGCGATAATATTCTGCATGCATCACCATCCGCAAGCATACTTATTAATGACGTAGACGGCATGATCAAATTTTGCATTGCATACGGTGGCGTTTATGCAAGTAATTTGTCAACCTCGTTCAAATTTGAAAACAACACTTTGGAGCAAATGCTGCGCAAAATCCTAAGCGCAAACGTGTGCTCTGGTTATAATGAAGTTCACGACAAAAACTCTTGGGCATGCAGAAATGTTGTCTCTGCACAAAATGGCAGTAAAGTATTCCAAAAAAGGTACTGGCACTTGAGTTAATATATATTATCATCCTTGCCAACAATGTATTATGAACAGATTCTTCAGTCAAGATTGTGAAGTGGCTTTTCTAGGGCATACAGCGATTTGTACCTCGTGCATGGCCTTCCATGTAAGATGCGCCGAAAACCTTCAACGTAAATTAAAGAGGAAGGAAGAGACAGAGTACTTGCCATTGAGCAGCAATGCTCCCTTAACCAGCTGTAGCAAGGATAGATTGAAATTAACAGTTTGCCAGTACAGATCTAGGTATGCTGTTTTAGTTATATTGGTATGGAATTTGTGTACCGTTTCGTTTACTTACGATTCGTCCAGATTCCGTCATCTAGAGAAAGAGTGGAAAGAGCATGGTTTGACTGTGTCCGAGAATCTGGAGGAATTGATGGTGAATGTTTCGACAGATGATGATTTTTTGAAAGAGTGGTGGAATAATCAGCGACGCTTGCAACAGTCTGAAAGCTTCCATGGCAGACGATATCCACCTTCAGTGATTAGGTCAGTTCTTGCATGTGTACCATTATGAATTTTCTCATTTTTCTTATATTGTAGATATTGCTTGATGTTATACGCAAAATCGCCAGCCGCTTACAGGTTGGTTCAGAAAGTGATGGTATTGCCGTCAGCAAGGACACTTCGCCACGAAAAATCGAAAGCTTTAAATAGATGTAAAACCGGATTTCAGGATGGTGTTGCCAAGCGAATTTCCGCTATCAATAAATCCTCAGAAAATTTTCATGAACAGTTTGTTGTATTATGCTTTGACGAAATGACCATCAAAGGTGGCTATTGTTCAATTATGTGATGTATAGGCCTACTACAATCTTTGTCTTCTTATTGTAGAGGATCTCGTGTTTCAATCATCAAGTGGTAATGTGATAGGCTTTGTGGATTATGAAAATGAAGATATCAATTGCTTATCGTCATCATCTTCAAGAGTGGCTTCTCAAATGCTGGCTGTGTTCATCAGAGGTATTATCGTGACCTTCTATCCTTGAATTAAAATATGTAAATACTGTTTCCAGGTATCACAAACCAGAAGCTAGATGGCGTAGTGGCCTTTTACCCAACGGTTGGGGCATCAACAGAAGATTTATTTATGATATTGAGCAACTTGCTGGTTGAAATTCCTTATCGCACACAGGCTACAATTATAGGAGTGGTCTTTAAGTTACTTTCCAAAATTATTGAGGCTGTTCTTATTCGTTGTATTACCATCGCGGTACTTTGGATTTTTTTCTTTGTCAAGGTGATGGTTTGCCTGCTAACCGGTCAGTCATGAAACTGTTATGCAATGCCGAGGTAGATGGCAGCCCACCATATCGGATGAATAACCCCGTCGAGCCTTCCAGGTGGAAATTCTTGAGCAATTATCATTATGGGTTCACACCTTGTTCAATCTGTTTGCTCTATTCTCATGTGTGATGCACCTTGCAGTGAGATGAGATAAGTACAGGAACATTGACTCAATTGTGTATTCAGGTACATCTATTTTGTGCCAGACCCTCCACATCTGCTCAAAACTGCACGCAATAACCTATTGAACTCGAAGAGGTGCATGTGGAACGATGGATTTATAGTGATGGAGCCCATCAAAGAGTTGGTAAGGGTGAGTGAAAGTCTGTTTTGGAAATGATGGTATGATTGCATTTAAAGTTACAGGCAGATATCGCTCGTGGTGATTTACGGTTCTATCCGCATTTAACGGAGTCGCACATTTCTCCAACGCCTTGGGAGAAAATGAATGTCCGACTGGCAGCGCAGACACTTTCATTTACATTAGGTGACGTATGAATTTGAACAAAATTCTTCGTTCGCAATTAAGTCTATTTGGTTTCCATAGGTACAGCCATAAGAGATAATGAACCCGCCCTGTCCAAATTTATCCTGCATATGGATAAGTGGTTCGACGCGATGAATTCGGGATTTCAAGGATCAAAATTCAAACCTGATCGTCGACCATTCTATTCCGCAGATGACGACCGTTTACATTGGCTAGAGAATGACTTCATTAATTACCTGGATCAATGGCATGTATGGCATTAAGTTACGTTTTTATTGTAAAATTTTTATCAAATAAAGATTAGCATTTCAACTTAATTTAACTAGGACTTGTGCAAATCCTTCAATGATTTTCGGAGGGATGAAGTAGATTTGCGACTTTTGGACTTCGCTAGCTTGCTGTATTCGAGGACCCGCTTCCAGTGCATATGCGATCGTGCACGGATAAAACGGGTGATCAGTAGTTGCATGACGGAGTTCCAACTTTCGGCTTTCTTATGCAGGTTGTTGATTATTTGATGCTCGTTGACTGATTTGGAGGAAATCAATCTTCGAAGTGAGTATTCTGCCTCCACTATCAGCGCGAAAAAGGACTCTTTTGGTGCTAGCAAATATCCTCGGTCAATTCTTGAGAATTCATATGGTAATGAACTGTCTGAGGATATTTGCGACCGAATCCAATTTGCATCTTCACCCGAGCTATTCCGCAGTCCCCACTTCAGTAACGCGCCTGCCATATATTTTAAAACCTTCTCGTCATCACTTGTAATGGAAATATCTTCAATGGTGGATTTTGAAGAATTCGAATATTTTGAATTCATCCGTAATTGAATTATTTTTGGGGCGGCAGTTGTTATTATTCGCTTTACTGTCATTTCAGATGGTGTAGTACGACTTCCACAGTATGCTTTGCGGAGCATTTCCGAGTACTGCACCAACATTGTCGATTTTGATCCACGTAACTACGTTGTAGATTGCTATGCTAATATCTACTGGGAGAAAGAATGATTGCACATGAGGCTGCCGCTGCCTATAGACGTTTTAGGAAGCAATTACGAATGCATTTCGAGAGCGAGATAGGCTACTCACGTCATCGAATATTCTTAGCAATTCTTCTTCGCTGAATTCCATATCAATCAACTTAATCTGATTATACTGATATCTGATACTCTATATATCCTGATCAACTTACAGCAAATCCGCATAACATCGCCCCTGACATTGTTAGTAACACTGTCATTACGCATCCTCTATTATGTCATATTTGTATTGGGTTACCCACCCACTAGGGGGAGCTATAAACCACAAGTTCACATATTAAGTCTCCATGCCAGCTACCCTACGTTGTAAATTGCTATGGTTTTATTCAGAGAATAACTAAATAAGTGAGATGTTGTACGTTTAGGAATATGATTATCGATGCGTGACTTCTAGAATATTTCGGCGATTCAAATTTTACGTCATCGACTCATCGCGCCGGACAAAGATTTGACGCGCAACAGGTCGCAGCCAGGCATAGTTCGCTCCTTCTGTATGGTAAATGCCGTAAATATATAGGAATTGTGACTGACTGAGGTAGCGGGTTGAAGGTATAGACGCAGTAGCATATAGCTTATGGGGTATTTTGAATTGCCTGTAGTATATGACGCCTAGAGCTGTTTGACTTTCTGCAAAACAGGTGTAGACAACTATAGAAAAGTTTCAGCTTTTCCAGGCTTGGTATTATTATAGAGCTAAACCGTTTTTTCCGAATTAGATTACAATTATATTGCTGGCATTTCGCTCTAATTTAGTGAAATTAGACCACTATAATTATCTAGTTGTCCAAGTCGCTTCAAACATCTGAATTACCGGTACCTATACCTATGGCATATCATAATATTTATGCTTGAATTTTCTAGGTATATAAGTCATATATAGATACATACCTGTAGAACACTGATTCGTGATTTTATAAAAGTTGGTGCAAGAATGGACATTTTCAACTTGATGTTGATTAATGGAGCAAAATTTGATATTTGAGTGCAATTATACCTCGAATCCAGTGACAAGATTATTAATCGTTGAAACCAAACGCAGCTTGTTTATGTTGGCCCAGTGAATTTGGCTAGCCAGACCATATTGATAGAATATGGTCACAGTAAGATAATATTTTGGGCTAATATACATGAACTTTCCAACATTTGATTTGATATGTCCGCTAAAACAGTTGTTATTCTGCTTTCGAATAAGACCTAAATTGCTGATTTCAATGGTAACTGTGTTTGTCAAAGGCTGTAAAGGTAATTTTTTTTCATGTTAGATGTTTGTTTGTTTGTCTGTGGTGTTCATGGTGGTGGTTCGACTACACTGGTCATTTTACACCAGGCCGGTTCTTATTATTAATCATTCCGTATCTGCCCGATTACCAGTGAACTCGGCACTTAGTGAATTCGGCCGCACAAACTCGGCACTTGGTGAATTCGGCCGTGGTAGATCTCGTAGTGGTACCGGTCACCATGATTGGTTACTGGAATGTTTGCCGGTGAACTTGGCACTTTGAGTGGTTGTCAATGTTGTACGGGGGTCAGGGCATGCGTAGATCACACAGTCACGGCGTGATTAGATCACAGATTGCGTAATCACAGGAAATAACGCGACGCTCTTCACTTGGTGAACTCGGCCCTTGGAGGAATTGGCACTAGAACACCTTCGCATTAGAAATGCATTTAATATGAATGAACAGTATCAAAAAGGAAATTTAAACGTGTCGTGGCTCGCGGTAGATCTCGTAATCTTGGGATCCTTCAACCCTGTTATCGAGACACCCTAACCCCAGAGTTGAATCGTCTCTCCAAAGGCAAAAAATAATTTATTTTGACGTGATCATGCGAAACATTTGTTGATGAGGAACACTGGCTTGTGATCGATAAACGAAGAAGCGCCGCTTGATCTTCCACAGTTTCGATCTCACATACAACGCCAAGATCCATCTTCTCAAAACTTACATTACACAGGCCCGTCACTCACGCCATCGATTCCAAGCAGACCGCGCGTGGTCGGTATATGAGCGCTGCGTTATTTCCCGCGGCTACGCAATCCGTGATCTAATCACGCCGTGACTGCGTGATCTACGGATGCCCTGACCTCCTTACAAGATTGACGAATCACTTGATAATACTATTATTAGTTTATTAATTCATATTAATAGCTGTTCATAGACTTCATTACACAATTTCCCGAGGGCCGAATTCACCAAGTGCCGAGTTCATCGGCAACCATCTGCCCACTTATAGCACGGCCCACTCCTAGGCTTTTTAAGACATGGCCATGCGGATCAGATGGCGAGGAGGAGCCTAGATAAACGGCCAACACTTCGGTAGGAATTATGGAGTCGACGTGTCAGGCTCGAACCCGCAATTCATTGGTGTTTAGCTATAATGGAGGGTACCACTACGTTACCTCGCCATACCTTGTAAAATGGGACCGTAGCATTTGGCAGTTCATGTGGCAATTGACTTTTGTGTGGAAAATTGTGTTCGTTTTAGAACTTATCCGAAACTTTTATTCCGCCATAGATTGTATATGATAAAACGAAGCCACTCACCACAAAGGAGGATTTAAAGAAGTTTGATGACATATTGAATGAAAGCAAAAGCCTTTGCAAGAGATGTGGTATGTTGAATCTGTTTTGATATTTTCAAATGCTTGCCGATAGCAGACGGTATATATAAACGTAAGATGTGGAAGCTATCAAGGTGTTATGTTTATTATTTTTAGAAATTCAGTCAGTCAAAGTGGACGATCGTATTGCTTGGATTATATTTAGGCTTATTTTAGCATCTTTGAGATGCAACTCTGAACGTGGACGGTCATGAACAGTCAACTAATTCTGTTCCTATATTGACATATCAGACATTTGCACTCGTACCGTTGGCGGCGACAATATTGGTCAGTCAGCAAAAAGCATGAAGAAGGTTGCCAGTCTGGTGAAATTATAGCAGAGTCGGAAAGAATGGGAAATACGCTTTCATCAACCTCCATTTGAACAAGATCACATATAGTAAGAGACATTCATGATATGCTGCAAATGTCACTGTGTTCTTTGTCTAGTCACCCCGTCACCCCACTCATGTAACTATTGAGGCTTCATGCCAGGGTTGTAACCAAGTCGCAAGGCTCCGAGTCGCAAGTCAATCTCACTTTTATAGTTTTGACTCGAGTCATTTTCAATTCACCACCGAGTCAAGTCCGAGTCCAAGTCAGCGAGCAGAGGTCCGAGTTATGGTATTATGACTCGAGCCAGAGTCATTGTGTTAGCTGCTCAGTTTCCAATTTAAGTCTTGTTAAACCAACTTTTTATATGTTTTTTGTGATATCGAGTGGGTCGCATTTATAGTATACGAATCTTCCTTACTTTTAGCAGTTTCTGGCCGCATTTTCAAATACCAGTATCAATAGACGAAATCCCAATAGCGATTTGCTGTACTATTCTTTGAAATAATCATGAAATGTCGGTCTTGGCCGTCTGAGTCTCAAGTCATGCGCAATGAGTCAAGTCATTTCAGTACTTTGAGAAGATGACCTGAGTCAAGTCGAGTCAACAGAAAATCCTGACTCGAGTCTTACAACCCTGCTTCATGCAATGAGCATTTACTTTGAAGATAAATAGTAATTAAATAACTGGTTGGTGGTACAAAATTTTAATACTGTGTTCAAAAGTACCTTCATGATAAACGTTATTGAAACCCGAAGAACTTTTCGCGTGCCTATGAAAGAGCTACCGGCACGATAAAGGAAGCAAAACAGAGTTGAATTCAAAACCAGATGGAGAATTAAGACGCATTAATGTCGAATTTAGAAATAACATCAATGGAGCCAGAACACAGCAACAATGCAGTGCATAACAACGGTTGCGTAAAACAGTATGACAGCGTGACACAATTCTTTAATTATTTATTATAGTGGTGCCCACCGTAAATACTATTTTATTAAAATCCGAATTTTTCGATGGCAATAACTCCGCTTCCACTTGTTTGAATCGAACCAAATTTGATAAACATCGTTTCTATACATAACCTAACACTTTCATGGGGTGAACAGAAAATTTTCAAATTTTTTCTATTTATTTTTATATATTAAATAGAAACTTTCTTTTCCTGTAGCAATGCGGCTACTGGTTGGGATTGAACCAAATTTGGTGTGTAGGCTTGAATTAGGTAACCTAACAATTTTATCAAGTAGCCAGAACGATTTGAGAAAAAAAGTCATTTTTTAAGAGCCCTAATGTCCATGTCGGAGAAACGTTTTAGGGTAGGCCTACTCACATGTCTCGCAGCGTTCTCTACATAATCGTCAATTGCGATACAAACTGTTCGCTTGTATTGGTAAAGCCATCCAGCTTCGATTTGTAAAATGTTGGGAGTCTTGATATCAAATTTTTAATTTTTGAAAGGTGCACTTTGAAAAGATTTCGGAATCTGTCAAATTATACAAAAAAATTTACCAAATTCTTTGACATATTTCATTCATTTGGGACTCGATCAACGTAAAAGAATTAGTAATTATTTTATACAATATATTGTATTTGTAGTTGAAGTATAGTAATAATTGTTATGGTTACCGCACTTGTAACGATTCACGGCCATAACTGGAATAATTAGAATGATGTAACTTTCAAATTGCCATGCATTTTGCAACAACATTGTTCTCAATTTTCAAGGTGCTGACCATTGGAGGAAGAATCACCCTTAAGCTGGGAATTCACGATCCGTAAACGCGGCCGACTGTTTCTCTCCTCAAGAGGAAGGAAGAGAAAAAGGGAGCAGAAATAGCAAGACTGTGACAAGTCGCGTCCATTCGCTTTAATGCGTATTTCTATGCGCGAAGCGCGAAGTAGTAGGTGGGAAAACTAATGGGCGTTTGGATTGCGCTTTATAAGGTTGACTCCAGCGCTGTATTTGCTAAATGTTGCGGTGAAATAGGGGTGGTGTCATTTGGTATCAATATTGACTATTAAAAGACCATTTGTTAGTGGTCATGGATTTGTTCGGCCAGTATGCAGTAATTTCTGATGGTCACTTCCCGGGCTTCTGTTCTCTAACCCCTCATGATTGTTATTCTGCTTCTAGTAAGACTGTCGATTCTAATGTTTTATCATATCATTTGTCGGAGGTTTCGCTCGCTTTTTTTACAACGTTTTGCTCTCTGCTTAGGTCAATTACTCGTTGAGTATCACTACAGCCCACGAAACTGCACTAATTCTCATTTTAATATCTTGCTGGTTATCTTGCTGTCAATTCTAATAATTTGTTAATGTCTATACCAGTGCTGCCACTCAAATGTTTTGTTCTCTGTACACAATATTGTTAGGTCTTCAGCTTTCCAGGCAGAGTATCATTCCACTTTCTAGACTTGAGTATATATCTCTCCAACTAGCTGCCAAATAACTGATTCATTTGGATTGTTGAATTGATCATTTTTGACAGAATGTGAAGAAATTTTAGTCAAGAATTCTTTTTGTGTTAGTGGCTGTTTTCAAAGATTGCTGAAGTAGTCATCGTTGATCTTGATAATCAAGTAGAAGTGGCGATTGAAGTCAGTTCTCTAGTGATATAATAATAAAAAATATAATAATAAGAACTTTAAAACTTGAGTGGAAATAGTCCAGAATCAAATCCATTTTAGTAAGTATGGGTGAAAAAAATGTAGGAGTCATTCATTACTCGCTACCTGTGCCATTTTCGTAGTACCGAATGTCTTAGCTAATAATCATCATTTTCATTTTATTTCTACAGCGTGTTGAAAAGAAAACGCCAGAGGGATTATCATCATCAGACGATGAAACCTTCTGAATACTGACTGTTCTCATAGTTGTAGCCCTACAAGTAATTTCGTTCGTTTCATTTTTTACACCGGCATTATTTACTTGCCAATTCGTTTTGAATTAAATTACCGCAAGTGTGATTAATATGTAGTAGATAATGTGGTGTGTGTGTGTGTACGCAGCCGTGATCAGGTTATGCCCGGTGGTAGAAAACAGGTTATTATATCAGGATGTTCTTTTAATGTAGGATCTACATCCTACTCACCATGTTTTAAGGCTGTAGCATCTGCATAATATTTACATTATTGAAGGACATGGAAAAGACATTGAATTGAGTCGACACAAAATCCCCCTTTCTACGACCTGCCGAGATCTAATATCTACTATATCGGGCTCGGCTTTCTACATCTTTGGTCTGTACTGTGTTTACTGGGGTATGCTGCAACACGGCCAATCTAGGTTTCAAGGATTCCTTAGTGGAAAATGGTACCTTTCAGTTGCCAGGATTCCTCAGTGGAAAATGGTACCTTTCAATTGCCAGGAGCGTATGATTTCAATCCTCGAAAAAATCATATTATACATGCATCCACTGGCGTAGCAGCATGTGCTGCCGCCCCTGGCTCTCGCTCAAAATGCCGCCCCCTAAGTAGACCGCAACTAATATCAATATAGATTCATGGCAAGAAATAGCGAACGAATGTATTATGCAAATAGAAAATCAATAGCCGTCTCAAAACTTAACTTTTCGGGCTTTGCCGATGCAAAATCAGCGATAATATCCTCAAATTCAAGATTTTGAACATAGACTCTTTCTATAGACTAGTGGTTCTCAACTGGGGGTCCGCGGACCCCTGGTGGTCCACGAAGCATTTTCAGGGGGTCTGCGAAGCCTCTGGTCATTGTAGGCTAAAGTCATTGGTAACCTAATTTACATTTTTTAATTAGGAAAAGCATGGGACAGTTTTCGCTTCGCTTCATAATTACTAAAACTTTAGGACTCACGTCATTAAAATGGTCGTCTGAGATGAAATATCCGACTGTGCAAACTCATTTTATTGTCAACTTACCATAATAGCATGCTGATGCAAACATATATTACTGTTTATAAATGTTTTGTTAAGGTTTCTGAAAAATTAAATGTTGGAGATAGCAATTTGGATTTGCAGTTGTCAGTCGCAGCAAATTTGTAAACATTCGTTAGAAATAGAAGTTCCTGAACTTTTTTCCTGGTATGTCCCAATGAAGGAATTGAAACCGCGCCGTCACGAAATCCATTTTCTTCTGTGATATAATCACTAAATACCTTCAAGATGAGATGCTAGATAGAAATGACTATATAAACATGATGACATGATATGTTCATAACAAACACACACCAAAAGCTATCGTCGGAAGCGTTACGCGTTATTATTACATTCGCCACCAATATATCTTTGTGGAAATGGACTTTCGGCACACGTTCATATGCAATCAAAGACGAGAATTTTCAAGACAATAAATACAGGTGGAAAATTCGTTTCGAAATATTAAAAGTCTACCCAATTTCGACATATAGTGTGATGTTATTTGGAATAAAATTCATTTTCTGACTGTTTATTACTAACCTAAAATCAATGTTTGCACGAGACAGTTGACGGTTGCACGATAATTGAGATAATTTTGAACGAAAACTTGCGGGGGTCCACGGGGGTATGTGGCGGTCCAAAAGTGGTCCACGAAGACAAAAAGGTTGAGAACCACTGCTATCAATAGAGCTGATAGCCGATCATCATTCATGGTAGAACGTAAATAAGACTTAATCAGTTTGAGTTTTGAAAAGCTCGCGCAGCTCTCAATTGAAACACCAATGGTCAGATGAAGTTCCAGACACGAGTATAAATATAGTGTCGAATGAAGTAGCTTTGCATTAACTAACCAACCAACCATAGCTAGGAACACGCGGCCTTGGCGGCTATTTCGGAATGGTTCCATTGTCATGTTAACATATTAATTCGTGTTTTCGGAATTAGCGTGACACTAGCTTTCGTTGAAGGCCAGTTTGATTCAATTTTAGCTCACGGGACGCCAGCTATAGGACTAGCAATTACGCTGCTTTAGCCGGCTGTGTACACTGCGTTAGCCTCATTTTGCCGCCCCCTTGGAGCCTGCCGCCCCTGGCGCAGAGCCAGAACCTCCAAGTGGCTGCTACGCCACTGCATGCAGCTTGAATGATATCATCGCCAAGGCATCATTTTAATAATATTCATGCATTTAATATAAATATATGACTCCAGAAAGTTACTTGTATATGTTTGTATGCATATTCTTATTTAATTGCTGACGCAGAGTCCAAGTCCACACTGGGACTACTTTCTCACAAGAGAGAGAGTCTTTATTTTCATCGAACCAAAATACGTAACAAACGGCAGTGATGGTGGTACAGAAAATATGCGTGCACAGTATTCGGTATTAGATAGGAATGATCGATAAGACCATGAAGGTCATCTAGTCTGATCACACCAGCATCAAACAGATACACTTGACTCAGAACAGTCTGGCTGTAAGAAATGTTTAGTTAGGAAAGGAAAATAGAAAAAAAAATTAAACAATGGTAGCAAATGATCAATGAAGCAATGTCTGGGCGAGGTAGGGCAACAGTGTTAGTGTAACGACAAGAGGTGATCAAGTAGGGCTTTTTTGAATCTATTATAAGGCAATTCACGGATATGTGATGGTAATGCATTCCAGATGATAGGTCCCGAGTAGTCGATAGATCTCTTAGTTAGGTTGCTATTGGGTTGGGGTAAGTAGACGTCTCCTTTAGACGAAGATCTCGTGTAATGGGAATGGACATGTTTAGCAGGTATGAAAAAGTCATCAAACACAGGAGGCAGACTATTGGAAAAATACTTGTGAACAACTTTTGATACTTCGAAGCGATACAGTTCATCAACTCGCAAAATTCGATGCTTACGGTAGTAAGGCGATAAATTGGTACGTAAAGGTACAGATGATATCAGCCGTATCGCACGGTTTTGCAGGGTTCGAATTCTGCACAAAAATGTTGTACATGCATTTCCCCATACTACGATTCCATACTGCAGATGCGAGTGGAAAAGAGAGAAGTAGATGGTTCGTAGTACTGATCTGGAAACCAAAGATTGGAGACGGGTCATTATTCCCACACACCGAGCTAGTTTTGATATTGTGCATTCAATATGCTGCTTCCAAGACAATTTCGAATCAATGGTGACGCCGAGATATTTTGCTGAGTCACATATTGAGATTTGTTTATGATTGATGTTCACAGTGAAATTATGACTGGCATTATTTAAAACGAGCATCTCGGTCTTATCTGCATTCAAACTTAGTTTGTTTGCTTGCAGCCATCTCGACACTTTTGGGAGTTCCCTATTCACAGATGCATGCAGATCATCGAAAGTGTTGGAGGTTATGAAGAGGTGAGTATCATCAGCAAATAGCGTTGTGCGGAATAAAGATGCATTAACAATGTCGTTAATATAAATGAGGAAAAAAGTCGGTCCAAGGACTGAGCCTTGTGGCACTCCACAAGTTATATCTCTGGTAGTCGTTCTTAATGTCCCCAGTTTAACAAATTGTTTGCGGTTTGCCAGGTAGCTTTCAAGTAGAGTTGCTGCAATACCCCTGATTCCATAGTGTTCTAGCTTGTATCTTAAGATTCTGTGGTTAACTGTGTCGAAAGCTTTGCGGAGATCGATAAAAATGCTGCAGCCACTTTTTTTTTGCTTGATGGTTTTGTAATAGTCCGTTACAATTGATAGTATTGCATGGTTGGTGTTGTGGTTGGATCTGAATCCATGCTGAGTCGGAGACAGTACTGCATTCAATTCAAAAAAGTTCTTAAGTCGGCAGTCAATCAGTTTCTCAAAAACCGTGGCAAGATTTGGCAAAACAGATATTGGTCGGTAGTTAGAAATTAGCTTTTTACAGCCTTTCTTAAACACTGGCATTACTCTGGCAGTTTTCAGTGCATCTGGGAAAATGCCTAGACGTATCGACTCATTAAAGAAAATGCATATAACATCACCAATAATATTAAAGACTAGCTTCAGAAAGTGAGTTGGGATGAGATCGGGTCCTACTGCTTTGTTACTTTTCATTTCAGATAATACGATCGCAACTTCTCCTTTACTTGTCGGCTCAAGAAAAATGGATTTCTGAGGGCCAGGACTCAGGTACGAGAGAAAGTCATCGGAGGAGTTTGGTATTGAAGCTGCAAGATCCGGACCAATGTTGCAAAAATACTGATTGAACTTTTCTGCTACTGCAAGCTGGTCTTTGATGACGCTGCCATTCTCGAGTAGCTGGATGTCATCAGTACTCTTGGGAGCATTACCTTTAGTTAGGTTGATAATTTCTCCAATGGTTTTCCATGTGTTCTTGGGATCTTTGGAGCACTCTTCGAATCTTTTTTGGAAGTATGCTTTTTTGGCATTTTCTTTCATATGCGTCACTTGGTTTGCATATTTTTTGTACACTTTTTTGCCTTCGATGGTGCCTTGCAGATAGTAGTGCTTATGCATCCAATCCCTTGTTTTGATCGCAACTAGTATGTCATGACCAATCCAGGGTTTCGATTTCAAGCGCCTTACATTGCGGTTGACTTTCCTAATTGGGAAAGATGTGTCGAGGGCTGCCCGCAGTTCCTCAATAAATTTTTCAAAATGGCAGTTGTAGTTGTCAGTTGTGAGTGGAGGAATTTTGTAGTTGTTGAAGGTATTGCTGACAATTTCAATATACTCCTCTATACCGCGTGGGTTTAAGGGCGTTCTAGATTCAAATTCTTTAGCACAATGTGGCAGGGCCAATTTCATGTGACAGATGATGGGATAGTGATCAGTCATACTGTGTTGGAGCACAAAAGGGGACAGGTGATATTGATGAGTGTTGCTGTAGTTATCACATTGTTGAACGTCATCAGGATATATTTCGTTATGATCATGAACTGCTGGAAGACTCATAGTAGCTAAAGATTGTGCCGTAGCACAAGCGCCGCTGTATAGTGCTGATTGAAAGAGTATCGTATTTGGTTGTATTAAGATTTAAAGTAATCTAGGCTATAATCTAGGCTATATACCCATCCAAGAAACAAAATGACAAAGCCCGGAACAAACGAAGAAGCCATCTTGCTGAGACTGGAAAAGATGGAGAGTAAACTGGATAATACGCTCGCTGAAGTCAAAGTGTTAAAGGAAGAAAACAAGGAACTGCGCAACATCATCTCAGAACTGCAGACTACAGCTGAAGATATCAAAAAGTCTGGTTCTGCCGTAGAAGAACTGCGAAAAGAGATAGAATCTTGCAAGACTGGTATGGAATTCATGAATGCAGAATTTGAGGACACCAAAAAAAATCTAGAACGCGCCTCACAAGAATCCATGCTCAACGAACACGACAAATTTGAGTCAACTATGAGATTCCTGAACAAAAAAATATCTGACCTAGAACGCACCAACGACAACCTGGAGCTGGAGCAGCAATCTCGAAACAACAACCTGGAATTTCATGGTGTTCCCCACTCTGAAAAAGAAAATCTGCCTGAAACTATCATGAAAATAGCTAACGCCTTGAAAGCTGAGATTACTGCGCCACAGATTGTGCAGTGTTATAGAGTGCGCTTCAGAAATAAGGACAAAACAGGACCCGTTATAGCCAAATTCTCTTCAGAGCAACCAAAAAAAGAATTCCTCAAAGTGAAAAAGGCCAAAAGGGATATCAAGGACTTTGGTGTAGAAGGAATGAAACAACTCTTCCTAAACGAAAATTTAACAAATTACAGAAGAGATGTTTTCTTTGAAGCGCGAGCTGCGAAACAAAAAAAAAGCTTCAAATACCTCTGGACTGCAAATGGAAATATCTACATGAAAAAGAATGATGGTGCACCCAGAATCCACATTGAGTCAAAGGATGACCTCGATAAACTCAATTAGAAACTGCTATACTGCTCTCTCACTGCAAACGCAACCCACACTAAAAAATGGCTCAAAACTTTTTCAACGTGAGCAACTGCAGATCTATCAATTCAACGAATAGTAGTGATATCCCATCATCTCAAGGAATTTTACTTGCACACTTAAACACAAGATCCCTCCAAGCTCATCTAGATGAAATTCCCCCCCTGTTTGAAATGTTCAATTGCTCACCAACCATCATCGGAATCTCTGAGACCAAGTTGAAAGAACATCCAACGACTAATGTTAACCTGACAGGTTTCAACTTTTTACACTCGCCATCTAAAACGAACGCTGGAGGTGTTGGACTATACATCAACGAAGGTCTGAGATATGACATGATTCCCGACGTAAAATTTGAAACCGAAGGCGTAGAATATATATTTGTCAGAGTACATGTACAAAAAGCTCTCACAGTGGCAGTCATCTACAAACACCCAGGAACAAAGCAAGAGACTTTTCTTGACGAATTCTCAAATATTCTGGAAACGCTAACGGCAGCTAACGAACAAATATTTATTATGGGAGACATAAATATTGATTTGCTGAAGACCACCAACTTTAACACAAGGTACCGTGAAATGCTTGATTCTTATGGAATAGCTCAGATAATTACTGAACCCACAAGAATAACTGATCAATCCAAAACTCTACTAGATCACTTCTACTGCAACACTCATCAATATCACCTGTCCCCTTTTGTGCTCCAACACAGTATGACTGATCACTATCCCATCATCTGTCACATGAAATTGGCCGTGCCACATTGTGCTAAAGAATTTGAATCTAGAACGCCCTTAAACCCACGCGGTATAGAGGAGTATATTGAAATTGTCAGCAATACCTTCAACAATTACAAAATTCCTCCACTCACAACTGACAACTACAACTGCCATTTTGAAAAATTTATTGAGGAACTGCGGGCAGCCCTCGACACATCTTTCCCAATTAGGAAAGTCAACCGCAATGCAAGGCGCTTGAAATCGAAACCCTGGATTGGTTATGACATACTGGTTGCGATCAAAACAAGGGATTGGATGCATAAGCACTACTATCTGCAAGGCACCATCGAAGGCAAAAAAGTGTACAAAAAATATGCAAACCAAGTGACGCATATGAAAGAAAATGCCAAAAAAGCATACTTCCAAAAAAGATTCGAAGAGTGCTCCAAAGATCCCAAGAACACATGGAAAACCATTGGAGAAATTATCAACCTAACTAAAGGTAATGCTCCCAAGAGTACTGATGACATCCAGCTACTCGAGAATGGCAGCGTTATCAAAGACCAGCTTGCAGTAGCAGAAAAGTTCAATCAGTATTTTTGCAACATTGGTCCGGATCTTGCAGCTTCAATACCAAACTCCTCCGATGACTTTCTCTCGTACTTGAGTCCTGGCCCTCAGAAATCCATTTTTCTTGAGCCGACAAGCAAAGGAGAAGTTGCGATCGTATTATCTGAAATGAAAAGTAACAAAGCAGTAGGACCCGATCTCATCCCAACTCACTTTCTGAAGCTAGTCTTTAATATTATTGGTGATGTTATATGCATTTTCTTTAATGAGTCGATACGTCTAGGCATTTTCCCAGATGCACTGAAAACTGCCAGAGTAATGCCAGTGTTTAAGAAAGGCTGTAAAAAGCTAATTTCTAACTACCGACCAATATCTGTTTTGCCAAATCTTGCCACGGTTTTTGAGAAACTGATTGACTGCCGACTTAAGAACTTTTTTGAATTGAATGCAGTACTGTCTCCGACTCAGCATGGATTCAGATCCAACCACAACACCAACCATGCAATACTATCAATTGTAACGGACTATTACAAAACCATCAAGCAAAAAGAAAGTGGCTGCAGCATTTTTATCGATCTCCGCAAAGCTTTCGACACTGTTAACCACAAAATCTTAAGATACAAGCTAGAACACTATGGGATCAGGGGTATTGCAGCAACTCTACTTGAAAGCTACCTGGCAAACCGCAAACAATTTGTTAAACTGGGGACATTAAGAACGACTACCAGAGATATAACTTGTGGAGTGCCACAAGGCTCAGTCCTTGGACCGACTTTTTTCCTCATTTATATTAACGACATTGCTAATGCATCTTTATTCCGCACAACGCTATTTGCTGATGATACTCACCTCTTCATAACCTCCAACACTGTCGATGATTTGCATGCATCTGTGAATAGGGAACTCCCAAAAGTGTCGAGATGGCTGCAAGCAAACAAACTAAGTTTGAATGCAGATAAGACCGAGATGCTCGTTTTAAATAATGCCAGTCATAATTTCACTGTGAACATCAATCATAAACAAATCTCAATATGTGAGTCAGCAAAATATCTCGGCGTCTCCATTGATTCCAAATTGTCTTGGAAGCAGCATATTGAATGCACAATATCAAAACTAGCTCGGTGTGTGGGAATAATGACCCGTCTCCAATCTTTGGTTTCCAGATCAGTACTACGAACCATCTACTTCTCTCTTTTCCACTCGCATCTGCAATATGGAATCGTAGTTTGGGGAAATGCATGTACAACATTTTTGTGCAGAATTCGAACCCTGCAAAACCGTGCGATACGGCTGATTTCATCTGTACCTTTACGTACCAATTTATCGCCTTACTACCGTAAGCATCGAATTTTGCGAGTTGATGAACTGTATCGCTTCGAAGTATCAAAAGTTGTTCACAAATATTTTTCCAATAGTCTCCCTCCTGTGTTTGATGACTTTTTCATACCTGCTAAACATGTCCATTCCCATTACACGAGATCTTCGTCTAAAGGAAACGTCTACTTACCCCAACCCAATAGCAACCTAACTAAGAGATCTATCGACTACTCGGGACCTATCATCTGGAATGCATTGCCATCACATACCCGTGAATTGCCTTATAATAGATTCAAAAAAGCCCTACTTGATCACCTCTTGTCGTTACACTAACACTATTGCCCTACCTCGCCCAGACATTGCTTCATTGATCATTTGCTACCATTTTTTAATTTTTTTCTATTTTCCTTTCCTAACTAAACACTTTTTTACAGCCAGACTGTTCTGAGTCAAGTGTACCTGTTTGATGCTGGTGTGATCAGACTAGATGACCTTCACGGTCTTATCGATCATTCCTATCTAATACCAAATACTGTGTACGCATATTTTCTGTACCACCATCACTGCCGTTTGTTATGTATTTTGGTTCGATGAAAAATAAAGACTCTCTCTCTCTCTCTCTACTGTGGTAGCATGAAAGTCAGTCATGCAACAAAGTGCGCAAAGAGGGATTTGACTTTGTTGACTGCCACAACAACAACTTTGATGATTCTTGAGATTGTAGGCCTATGCCCTATTGTGACATTCGTCAGCGATGGCTTTAAAAACTACATGTCAAGGTGGGGAGCAAGTGCATTTCTACGACTGATATTGAAACAATACCTTCAATTTTGTGAATTTCAGACACAGCTACGCGAGAATACCATACTGAGGAGAGCTCACGTCTAATCATAATATCTTTTATCAGTTCTCATATCATATATCGTTAGACTGGCAAGTAATGGCATACTTGATGTGTTTTAGCAAATAAATGTGATAACATGGCTGACCTTTAAGTATTGTGTACTCTTGAATGGTAGTGGGATAGTTGATTTATATTTTCTTGGACTCTTGACAAGCATTCTAGACTGCTACCAGTCATAATTCAAGGTGTCAGCTGTCTGTATTTGATTATGAATTTGTAGACTTCGTTCTATTGGCCTGTAATCAAATCTTACATCTGGTTACAACTACTACCCGGAAGTACCCGCATCAAAAGTTACAGTTATCTGAGAATATCCCAAAAAATCTGCCGTAATATCCGAATCCTATATCCGACTGCCCAAAATTGTCTAATATTCCTCTTACCCAACCTTATTCTTATGGGCCGTCTTCCTCAACCCTAATATTGGGAAACACTTACCCCAACCGTAACCCTAACCCAGCTTCAAACCCTTATATTCGTCATTTATTGGTGCCATAGAGGAACGACTGTTATGATACAGCAGATATCTGAGTGATACAGATGATGCTTGAGTGATACCTGACTATTTCGAATCCAAGACATAGTCTGCTTATTATGCAGAGATACCTGGGTGATACAGCGGATACCCGAGAATGTCCACAGGGCCTATTTTCTGTAGCGCCATCATTGCCATCTGTTTAGGTATTTAGTTCGGATGAAATGATGAAGACTCTTTCTCTCTCTAATAACATACACCAATTGAGTCTCCTCACATCCCAACAAAGCGACGGAAATGTCAAGCTCAAATGACTAATTATTGTTTATTTCACACCAATTCTACACATTACATAACATGAAAATGCACTACAAGAAGAAAATACAGTCGCCGATAATCCAGCCCCTTCACGCCAAGCCTAAGGTGAAAGTACTTGGAAGTCATTCATCAAACTCTGGGTTGTGGGTATTATCAGTGTTGTCTCACATAGGGTTACAATACGTGTCCTCAGGGAGGGCGCCTGAATATCTGGTTAAATATATGTTAAAAATGTACTGAAATATAACGGATAAAGTGGGTGAATCAGGAGTCGAATCGACCTGATGACCTTTTTTTTTAGACGACCAACTTCAAACTAGAAATAAATTTACCAATTTTTTCGGCTATTTCTCCCGTATTGTAAGTACCGTACATAAATTTTTACGAAAGTGTCCTCTTTTCAGATTCCCAAAATATGGTAACCGTATTTCGTATCAATCACAAGATGTACACAAGTTATAGAATGTCAAGCAGTGAATCATAATAATTCTGTAATAAGTGAATAATCAATCCTATTCCTGTTGAGATGAACCCGAATACTTTCGGCTGACACTCGTCAGGGGTGATCGTCAGCAACTAGTACAGAATTGGAAAGAATAAATATACTATTCAATTGTATCTTGAAATTCTGTACCTCCAAGAAGCTCTTTGAATCACATTTATTCGGTTATCAGAAATTCCGATTATTATACATTTAGAAATTGTCTCTTTATCGGTTAACTTCAGTAGGCCATATGGTGGTCATTGAGAATTACACAGTCGCATTTCAATAAAAAAAAAACGGTCACTGAGGGGTACAAGCCGATGATATTTTGGTTTGGTTCATGTAGAATCACCAAGGTCGCAGAAAATGCAAACAACTGACCATCGATATGGACGCATTAATAATTATTCGTTTCAAGTACAGCGACCGTCATTCTACAACAGGATAACATCAGGGTTTTTGAAGAGGATTATCGATGAAATAATTTAGCAATGGAAGTTTTAAACCTGGTTGGATTAATATTCACTTTTTCTGCTGACGTCAACTGGACTAAAGACGAAGAAAGTAATCACAAGATGATGACGGAACATATAAGATACTACATAATTGATATTACATTCGGATTCATACATTAGATACATTTTTGTTCAACAAAAGTTTTTTTCTAGTTATTCATTTTTTTAAATTGTTTCTGTTTATATCATATTTCACCATCCAAAATGTAAACACACTATATACAGTATACACGATACATTTAGGATTGATTATATCTTTTTTCATTTTTCTATGTTTTGTATTTTTTTGTATTTTTATCATATACAATTATTTAAAGCTATAAAACCACTTGATCACTAACACACATTGACATTTCCGTATATATATACATGTAACTACTTTCTACAATCACCGTGAAAGTTTGCAGGAAATGTGATTCGGCCTTGAGATAGTATTGATTAGAGTTGGACAACGATTGCTGATTTGACAAATAAATTCAAGAACAATTATTCTTTGACATGCTCCTACCTGGTGATTTAGAAAGAGAACATTGGTTGCTACAACGAAATCATCATAGAAGATAAAAGGTAACTGTTTTGAAATGAAGCTATTCCATTGTAACTTGCGTATCAATCATGATAAAAGCAAATAATCCAACATAATGACGGCTTCAAGTCTACTCTAGTGGAAGAACTTTTCTGTTCAAATCCATTAAATCAGTGATTACCGCCTTAAAATATCCACCTGTTGAAAAAGCGAGAATCGAAATGATATTTGCGGATATGAATCTTGTTTTTGTTGCGTTTTTAAACCTGCGCAACTTTTTCCGGTTACTCAACTGTGAAATTCACGATATAAATCGCATCATTACATTGTAACGCGTCAATTGTATCAATCGAATGCGAAATCGTCAGCTTGAATTCTGAAATGAAACTGTTAGCTCTTGTACATGATTAATGTTGTTGCATCTGCTCCCTTTTGTAATCCTCACTGAAAAACAAGTACCTCTGATTAAATCAATACCTTATCCTAGTTAATCAAACAAGTTTGCCTACTATTCGGATGATCAGACGGAGATGCACCGTTCCATCGTTTACGTCATTACAGCGTATAAAATAGAATTAGACTTTTGGAAACGACCCAGGCTCACAGTCGGATGTATTGTAGGGATTTAATCTACAAATGGACTACGGATTTCTATTTTTGCAAGAGGATTCTCGAGCATCTTCGGCTCACAATCCAATATAGGGCGACACATGAATTCAGTACACGCCTTTCTTGAAAATAAACTTGCAGGCAACACATCGTATATCAGGGAGCGGCATCGACCGGGCCGCTGTACTCCCTAGTGGACTTTGTTGACATTTTACATTTCCATCACATAAATTACAGTGCAGTTAACAATTTCGAGTGTCAATGACACTTGGAAAGATAGCTCAACTCTTTGTTTGATAGAAAGTGTTTTTTATTGCCACTAGGATCATCTGTATGAGTGGAAAGGTCATGAAACACAGGGTCGTGGATTTCTGCATTAAGGTAACCTTAAATGGGTGACGACATGCGTACTGCTATCACACTTGGTTAATTGGCTAATTCTAGTCATCTAATTTAACTAAATAGAGTGAAATGCCGGTAATCTAATTCGAATCCGATTTGTGAAATAATCCGTTGCTATCATTTTGAATCTGATCTAATTTTTCGTTTTCCTGTAAACGCTACTAAGAGAACAGTATAGTACGAAACGTGTCCAAGGTTGCTGTACTAACATTTTCTATTCTCATGCTCATGAGCAGGAACCATGATTTGATATAACAGGACATGATGAAATGTCAAAGTTATCAAGAATGCAGTCATTCTAATTCTTATCTAATTTGGAAAAGAGCTGTGTAGCTATCATTTCAATTTAATTCAATTTGGAAATAACTGTATAACTCTAATTCTGATTTTACTACAATTTGAAAAAGCTGAAAACGTTATAGTTGTCCAAATCTGACTGTTATTGCTGGCTCAATTTTTGACAACACGTTGATCCATACGATACGTACAGAGAATTTGTAAGTTGTCACTTGCGATTACCTATAAAAGTAAGACACAACCCATCAAAATAATCATATTTTAAATTCCCATACTTGAGTAATTTTCAACCTTCATTTACAATACTTGTTCTTGTACCCAAGAAAAAAATGGACGGGATCACTCCAACTTCTGCACGAGTCGAATCAATGACTATTTCGATCGATTATACAAATGATGCGACCACATATTCCGACCATCAACTCTATTTTTTACTTCGAGCAGCTAAAAAATACGGACGGATTACTTTTATACTCGTGCCGTGTTAATAATGCGAGCATCTCGTCAAATGTCAGTTTTTATAATCCAATATTTTTCGCAAGAAACTGAGATCTATGTCGGTTGAATGCAGCAAGTAATTATGCATTGTAGTGACGCATGATTGCCGAAGATCAACTTTAGTGTCATATATCGGCAGAGGTTGTCGGTAACCAAGTACTTCTACTTTTGCCAATTATAAAAGTAATTTTGCTCAATTTCACTACTTACTGGGATGCATGACATTTTCTATTATATTCTTGCAGAATAAACAATGCTTGTTTTCAACGACGCTTCATTTGATGCACCGTGTGACATCGTTATGACGTCACTATACGACACCACAATAATATTTAATCGATATAAATTTGTTTTTTCACTGTGCATGAGAATGAATCGAGCATGGAATGGAAGGATAAATCTCAACTCTCATTTCTAGAACGGTCAGACTTCGCAGCATCGACTCACCTCTGAAAAAATGCGTCGTCGAGTCGCTGCCAGGCATCTATTTTTCGAAACACTGAAATGAGAAAGGATTTAGAGAATATATAATACTTGTTATTAAATGATATCTACGCTGGTCGAAATCAAAATCCTGATACTGATTAGAATTTCAAATCCAAATCCAAAATTAATTTTGTTTGGGGTCAGTAACGAACTACTTCTACTTTATCAGGGTACTCAAGTAGTGTTGCCTACTTGCACCGCTTCATCAAGTCGTTACAATTTTAAAATACTTCCATTTCTACTTGTTCCGACAGTTGTTCGACAAAACTACTTACTTCATAAAATTTGGATTTTGAAAAGTAGCAAGTAGTTCTGGGATGATTTTTCGTCATTTTTGTTCGGTCAAAGTGTCATAGGAGTCGTGTGAAACAGCCGCGGTAACTGAATATCTATTTAACAATATTTCGCTCACTTGACGTGTATTTAGTCATTTTGCATTAGTTGGATGATATATCAAGATTGCATTGTGGAAAGTAAATATCTTCTGTTAACTGCTAAAAGTAAGCGACCCTTCAACTACATCTACTTTAGAAACGACTCCCTTTGAACACACCTAGATCATTCAGGAACTCGCGTTGGCAACTTTCAGAACCAATGGGTGTCAGCATGATCACCAGATGTCGCCAAAGATCCATATAGCTCACTGTATTTTCTCCTATGGTTACGGAAATATTCGAGTCCCCAATTTTTTTTGACTCATTGCCCCCTCATTAAGCACTATCTTTATCACGATCCCAAAAGCTAGGGTGTTATCAGCTGCGAAGTACTTCTACTTTTTCCTAGTACTGAACTGGCTTATAGTGACTGGTGTACTTACTCAAGAAGTTTTAATTGAATACTATCTCTACATCAGTTTTTTTTTAATGCTGGACAACTGAATTTTGCATTCTTGATATTGTCAACTGAAAAGTAGTTTTTCGACGCGCTTCAATGACGTCTTACTTCATAATTGACAAGACTTCATAAACAAGTTCACGATCAGCGACGTATGTGAAATCATGCGTAAAACAATTACACTGCTATCCACTACTACCGAGCGTTATCAGGTAACCGCGGTAACGACGCTACGTCACACCATAGCATGTCATAACCACAAGATTTCAAGTCGCGTCAGTAACCCATCAGGCATGTTACGTGAAATGAGCATTTCATGAAAAATGATCGCTAAACTTATATGTATATATACGTAATATAACAACTATACCTAATAATATACCTAACCAAACCATGACTCACAATATAAAACTTCCAACTCCGTATCGATATCATTCGCAATCTTCTGGGCTTTCTTCAATTTGTCTCCTTTCAACATAGCATCTTCACTGTAGTATATCAATGTTACTTTCTTCAAATTAGAGTTGTTGACGAGAGACGAAACGTCATCGACTGAAGCACACCATAAGGCGAATATGCATCTGATGCATTCGATCTGCGACGGGAGAATATTACTATTAATATTGTATATTATAATGATGCTTCTTGCTATTTCAAGCCTTTTCACCAGGGGCTATGATTTGTTACATGGTACTTTAGATCAGGGGTGGCCAACCTTTCTGCTGTTCACGACCACATTGCGATTACTCATGTCGCCCACGGCCGCATTCCAGGACCGAGTCGTGATGAACTAACTGGATGCCGAATATCCATGTTAAACTACCCGTGTCCATTTCCGGTGAACTCCGGACTAAACATTTATAGATATCGGGACACTAATTTCCGGAAGCAATTGTGGTCGCACGAGCCGTGAAATTTATTTCAGATTCGGGAATGATTTTTGTCAATAATATTACGGTAGTAGCTTCACATATTACTGCCAAACATTTAATTTTTCCTTTCTCAGCCCATGTGATCAGATTCACCGGTTGAGTTCATGGGGGTGAGGGTTTCCGAAAATCTTGGGCAAATCATAATTGATGATTTATCTTCTGGTGGGCCGATTGTTAGTAGTCACTTTGTTGCATCCTAGCTGTTGTTATTCCACCTCCCATGAGGATTGTCAGTATATAGTGGAAATATATTGAAATCGCCCAATAGTACCAGAATCAATTTTCTTTCGTGAGGAGCACACGATTCCAAGTTGGTATTTGTATATGGGGCCCTTCATTTTCATATGCTGTTCACATCTGTACTGCGGGGTACAGATTGCAAAGGGCGCTCCTTTTTTAAAATCACGCAAAATAAATTTCCAAATTGATTACTTTCGGGCAACCAATCAAAAAATAATAATTGAATTACGTGTCGAAGGCCGCACAAATTCCATTATACGGCCTCAGGTAGGCTATCCCTGCTTTAGATAAACTTATTGATAAGAATTACGAAATCCACAACTGCGGTGGATATCTAGGACAAGAAAACCATGTTAATTCATGTGAAGGGGATTCGAGCTGAACGGCAGAATTCAATAATAAACGTGCGTTGGTGGAACATGTACGTTGAATCTATGCAAATAACACCGAATCATATTTATTACCTTCTTCTGCTTACAAGCTTCAACAATATTTCGGAATTTATCTTCTATCCTAAAGTAGAACATTGCATGGATACTGCAAAAAGCGGAAATTTCTCTGGCACGGTTCAAATGTCTGTTGTAATCCTCGACGGAAGACTGGCCATTCACAGCAATTTCCAGGACCTCCATCTTAAATGCGGAAGACATAAGTTGTTAAATCTTGAAACAACTTTTGGTAATTTGATTAAAGACAGTTATTCCCGGAAGTTAAGATAGACGCCTAACGAATTAACAATTCTGATACTCGATATATAATGATAGGAAAATATAAATGCGTTTAAAACATTCTTATGATCGAATGAGGAATCGTACTTGATACTTTTTCCGGGAAGTTTCAATAAACGACCAATCGATATCTTGTTCCTCCGTGCAATCGAGCAAGATCCTGTTTATCTGAACACAATATTGGCTTCATGAGGTAAGATGACATCATCGTGACGTGATCATGTATTGAAATCGATAATCATATATTTACAGTACAATAGTGATTTGTTACAATTATTTGATTGTACACAATGCATACACTGCATTGGTTCTAGTCGCATTCCTGAGCATGATCTCTCGTTAAAATCTACTCATGAATATTCTTTGTATTGTATAAAGTAGAGGTGGTGAAAGTAGTCATCATCGATACCCAAGTAGAAGTATTCAAGTACATTTCTACTAAAGTAGTATTAGTGATATACAAGTAAGTAAAAAAGTAAATACTCCAGGCCAAAGAATTAAAACTGAAGTTATACAGTTTTTCAAACTTAGATTAGAATTAGAGCTACACAGTTTTTCCAAATAAAATTATAAGTAGAGCTAGACAGTTTTTTACAAATAAGATTAGGATTAGAATAAAAGCTACACAGTGTTTTTCAAAATAAGATTATAATTAGAGTTACACAGTTTTCTTTTCAAGTAAAATATTAATTAGAGTTGCACAGTTTTTCCCAAATAAGAATAGGATTAGAATTAGAGCTGCACAGTTTTTTTTCAAAAATATAATTATAATTAGAGCTTCACAGTATTTTTCCAAGTCAGATTAGAAATAGAGATATACATTTTTTTCTAAATAAAATTATAATTAGAGTTACACAGTTTCTTACAAATAAGATTAGGATTATAATTAGAGCTTCACAGTATTTTTCCAAGTCAGATTAGAAATAGAGATATACATTTTTTTCTAAATAAAATTATAATTAGAGTTACACAGAATTTACAAATATGATTAAGATTAGAATTAGAGCTACATAGTTTTTTTCAAATCAGATTAGAATTAGAATTACATTTTTTTTTAATAAAATTATAATTAGAGCTACACAGTTTTTTTTAAATAAAATTATAATTAGAGCTACATAGTTTTCTTCAAATCAGATTAGAATTAGAATTAAAGCTAACGTTTTCTTCTAAATTAGATTGGAATTAGAATAGAAGCTACACAGTTTTTTTTTTCAAATTGGATCGGAATTAGAGATATACAGTTTTCCAAAATTATGGTACATTAGGATTAGAATTAGAGCTACAGTGTTTTTTCGAATTAGATTAGAATTGGAATTAGAGCTACACAGTTAGGGGTGTTCAAAAATGATTTTTTTTCAGATTCTATTGGCTATTTGATGAAATTGATAGGTTACCTAATTGAAGCCTGAACACCAAATTTGGTTCAATTCCAACCAGTAGTCGCATTGCTACTGGAGAAAAATGTTTTTTCATTTATTATGTAAAAATGTTTGAAAGAATTCAAAATTTTCTGTTCATCCCATGAAATTGTTCGTTTTTCTCTAGAAACGATGTTCACCAAATTTGGCTCAATTTCAACCAGCGGAAGCGGAGTTACTGAGTATAAGTATATTGCCTTGACGTGCAATGGCTCGGACACCGAAAGACCGAGATGCTTAGGAAACGGCCTAGGGCGCCTTCAGAGCGTTGTGAGGTATCGTACGCAGCTCATATTGTTTAAAATAAAATGAAGTTCATGATCATGATATTTCTTGTTGTATTTGTACTACTTCAATAACATATTACTTCCGATGCCCATGTTAGTGAGCACAGCGTTGTACTAACAGTAAGTTTTAATACGGGGCTGCTCAACTGTGTAGTCTATTTTGTCTCGAAATTGCATTCTCTCTCCTGAATGACTGTACGATGCAAGCAATGCGATGGTGACTTGGCACAGGATTTCCCTGTAAAATGCCGTGTACAAATATACATTTTCCGGAAAACAATAAACTGGATTATAATTTGAATTAGAGCATAGAAGCATCACACAAATTAGAGTATAATTAGATTACTGGCATTTCGCTCTAAATTAGTGAAATTAGACAATTAGAATTAGAATTATCTAGTTGTCCAAGTCTGATGGTGAGTAACGATGTGCTTCTACTTCTTAAAAGTAAGAGGTTTATATCACAATTTCACACATCTAATAATGATTAAACCTACCTGTGACGTCATTATTCATTTTGCGTTAGTCGCGGGGACGCATCTCGCAATTTAAAAGGTAGCCAGCACCGATGAACTGCCGAATATTTGCGAACCGTCGACTAAAAATACTTTTGAAAACTATTTATTTCGAGTATCGTACTTATAAGTAGGGCTGGGCACAATGATTCTAGAATTCAAATCTGAAACGAGTATCAATTTTAATGATTCGAGTCGAGTAGTAAACACGATTTTTTTCGAGCACTGAAATTATACGCTCCTAGCCACTGAAAGTAAATTTATCAACGAGAATTATAGTTTCGATTCTAATTTTCACTGTTGAAGATTGGAACAAGCCTTGAAATCTTGATTGGCCGGTTCGCAGCACATTTCCGAATTCATGATCATCCCACAACATTGTCACCAAGTACAATGAAATCGGGTATGGTCAAAAAATATCAAAGTATCTTTCATGTGACGGATAACAGGCATTATGTTCTTTGTGGTCGCATGAAAGGTACACATTTGAACTTTGACATAGTAGGGGAGAGGAGGCCAAGATGGGACACTTTTCTGATAATTCAAGGCCACTCAAAGAGTAATGCCTTCTGAGGATTAATTTAGGTACCAATGGAAAGCCTGTGATCTCTACTTTCTATGACGATGGTCTGAGTTATATTGAACAACATACTGATGGATTTCTTGGCCCTCAAAAATTATTGCTCAAATGTCTCAACTTACCCCCAGGTGAGGGTAAGATGAGACACACTGTGTTTAAGATGAGACACCGAGCAATTCATGCTCATTACACCACCAATTCGTCCCAAATGATGAACCAACCAGCAACACCGTGAATAAAATATAATAATCATGAAATAATTCATTTCTAAAAAGAATTGGTACATCATATACAAATATAAATGACATCGAAAACCAATTAACCATGAGATCCAGCAACAATAAGAGTGTCGCTGTTATTTTGTCTTGTAATGTCACATCTGGTAAACTACTAGATAAATAATACATTTTGTGTGCCTTCAACAGTAAATTTTTAGTCTTCCGAGGCCTTCAATTGAAAAGCCCTCTGATATCCATGTCTCATCTTACCCCCATGATTTTGTCTCATCTTACCCCCATGATTTTGTCTCATCTTACCCCCACACCTCAATTAACATATAAATTCGAATAAAAAAATTTCTGTCAGTTACTTTTCAGTGGTAAGCGCATGATTACAATGCTAATATTGTACTCAACCAGCTCCAGTATTCTTGTTTTATAATATTAAGTGCTATGATAGGTATGCCCTTACAAACATATGAAAACATAGTTTTTGGCATTTTTCTGCCCAACCTCAAATCTGTTTGCCTTGTTAATATGGTAGGACTATGGAATGATATTATGGGAACAACATAGTTGAAGGAATCTGTCCATCAGAAAATTTTTCTGTGAAAAAATTGCATGTCTCATCTTGCCCCATGTCTCATCTTGGCCTCCTCTCCCCTACATTTTGTTATGACGTCATAACGAGTGATACTCGATTACTCGAAGCGTATTACGTGATTCAGAATGGAATTACTCAGGTACTCGATCTTGCCCAGACCAACTTATAAGATCTTACGTTTTCCACTTTCACTTGAAGTAGTTTAAATAAGTCTTTTAAAGAGCCAGTTCTACTTGTAATCGCGTATAAATTCAATTCTACTTCTACTTGATTAGCAAGGCTGAGTACTTCAACCAGCCCTGCATACACTCGAGACTCGACTCGCAATATTGTAGACCAAGGGTGTTGAAAAAAATATAGTTTTTTTAAATTTCATCGGCCTAGTTGTCAAATCGCCAGGTTACCTGAAAAACGTTGCACACCAAATTTCACTCGTTGAAATAATAGTATTTACGGTGACCGATTTCGTCACACCGACATGACCAAAAATCGTGTTCCAGGTATGCCTGAAGTGGCAGCGGTGTATTTTCCGCTTGTTTTGATCTTGACAAGGGCCTATGGTGTGGTTCGTACAGGGTTGTAAGACTCGAGTCACGATTTTCCGATGACTCGACTTGATTCGAGTTATTTTGTCACATTACGGAAATGACTCAACTCGACTCGAGCCAATCTGCGCATTGACTCGACATGGACTCGAGTGATTGCGCATGACTGGAGCCAAGTCATATGACTCGAGACGCAGACGGCCAAGACCGGCATTTCATTGCAATTTCTAAGAATAGTAACCTAACCACACTATTGGAATTTCGTCTGTTGGTACTGCTACTTGAAAATGCGACCAGAAACTGCTAAAGGTGAGGAAAATTAGTATATTATAAATGCGAACCATTCGATATCATCAATCAGAGTTATAAAATGTGGGTTTACCAAGATTTCAACAGGAAACTGAGCAGTCAATTCAATGACTTCGACTCAACTCGAGTCATAATACTGTGACTCGGACTCGACCCTCTTTTCGCTGATTGGACTCGGACTTGACTGTTGGTGAATTGGAAATGACTCGACTTGACTCGAGTCAAAACTATAAAAGTGAGATTGACTTGTGACTCGGTAGGGTGGAGTGAAAAATGAAAATTTTTGAATTTCAAAAAAGGGTCTTGATATGTTCTACCCACTGCCACATCCTACCCACTGCTTCAGTGCTCAATTTTACCTATAAAATCAGAAATTTGCTTGTAACTTTTTTTCTGTTCATTTTTAAGAGTAAGTTCTATGGAAGTGAGATAGAAACATCTTGCTTCTGCATCTTTTAAACCCAAAACTGACTTTCTAGTGTAAGTGATGATCCAGATATGGTGAAATTAGCTGTTTTTGGCTCGTTCGGTGAAATTGCACGACCACTATAGGGTGTACGAACCCAAAATTATGATAGAAATTATTTGTTTACTATTTGGCACCACATATCAAGACACTTTTTTGAAATTCAAAAATTTTCATTTTCACTCCACCCTAGTGACTCGGAGCCTTGTGACTTGGTTACAACCCTGGGTTTTGATGAAGACATTGCCAGTAAACGGAAAAAAGATATGGTACGGATTACCTGAAAATTGGTCCACTTCATTGAAATCGACATGTTGAAACGATAGCGAGATAATTTTCAAATAGATTACTTAACACACTGAAATTACCGACCACGAAAAGGAAATGACCTGACAAGCAGGTAAAATACAGGTAAATATATTTCTGAAGGGAAGTATTTTTTGTCGGACCAATTTAGATTTCACGAAATCGATCCCAGTTATGCAAGACATACCCCTATTGGAGACGCAAGATAAGGAGGCATTGATAACACAAACTTTAAATTGAAAAATCTGTGTTGATGAACTGTGCATTGTATATTTACTGAAAATATCAAATAACATATTTTATATGTTTTTCCCAATAAAAATAGTAAAACTTGAGATTCCGAAACACCATATCAACTCTACTTGAATTGCAACAGAAAGTCATTCCGTGCAGATCTGAAAAGAATTAGCGCGTTTGCACACGAAACACCTCGAATTATGCTTGATTCAGGCGTGAACAAGAAATCATTTTACCCCTGATATCTGTTATATAGTTAGACCATGGTTACTTGATTACCCACTTGCGGATAAGGAATAGGTGACAGTAGAAGATAATAGGATAAAAGAATCGGTTAACTACAATTCAACGTTCCAGTTTGAAGCAAACTTGAAACTTTATATTTATGAGAGGAAAAATATTATTAACTGATGACCTTTTCCAATTTACAATCTGATATCTTCCGCAAATCATCCATCTCGGCAAACAGTTGTTCATTATATTCGACAAATTCTGCATCGAAAAGTATCCCGAGAAATCCCACGTCAGCTACGCGAACAACGTGGTCGAAATATAGAGTCGATTTCTGTGAAAACAATGTCACTTATTACATCACAACATACGAACGAATCATTCTAAGAGATGCGATCAAGCATGAGAGAATATTGCCACTACATGTAGCCGCTGCGGGCAAGGCGATGAGATCTCGTTATCAGAACATAGCTTGCAAAACGAGTCGTTTGAAATTGTGCACATGACCATGCAATCGCTACACGAATTATATTGACTGAGACGTTAATGGAGATATATCAGCTCCCTCCATATCTATTTTGAGCGAAGTATCACTAAATTCTCGACTCTCCGTAAAAACAATCACTGGTCATGGTCTCTCTCTCTCTCCTATTGGAAGTACATAAAACTTCTACTTGACAAACTGTAAATGGCGAAAAGAAAATTAGTGAGTCACAAAATATGACAAAGTACAAGTAGAAGTAGTGCGGTAGAAAATTTGATTTACTTGAGTTAGTGCGGCAAGTAGTGTAAATACTCGAGTACTCGGAAAAAGTAGAAGTTCCATCTCCGGATTTGAATTGATAGAATACTCCCAATCATCCTTTCATTGTATCGCACGGTTATTTAAATTGGGTAAAGTCGACTAAAGTTTGATAAAAGGTGATTTGAATTGAGTGAAATTAAATATCCGATTTCAAATCGTAGCCTTCTCTCGGGTATGACCTGGTGATGATATAGTCAAGTGCTGCTTATGCCATAATAAAGCTCATAATTAAGTCATAAGCTACAGCCTGGCTACACTACACCGTGAATCCATTGCTGTATGTGACTATTATGTTGCTTTACAGCTTTGTAGTGAAGTCGGTGAAATAAACAAAGAACCAATCATCAACATGAACCCGTTCATATAAAATATTAAATTTCGTCTCACCCATGGTACCCCCCAAAATCAGCGTCAAATTTTGCATTGTGATGGAATTTGGCATTGTGACACACCAATGCTGCCTGGCTCTGGCTCCTGAGCTGCAGTATCGTTTTGTCAGACAACATTGTTGCGTCACAATGCCAAACTACAACACAATGTAAAATACGAGGCTGATTTTAGGGGGGTTCCAGTGCCACGGGTAAAATAAAATTTATATTTTCATAATCGGTACAGCAATAGCTTTCGATTGGTACCCGTTTTATCAAATTTCCCACTGGGCGAGCCGGTCAAAATTGACCTTAGATTGCCTTTGGTCAAGTGGAATGGATGAAGTAACCCAAATGCAGTGAGCCGTTCAGTCTCACTGTGTCCACCACTATCGTGAATTGAACAAAGATCCGATCATTAGTAATGATGTCATCATTCCAACCTTGATGTTAAAGTGACCGCTTACACCGTCAGTCATGTCGATGACATCTTCTCCGTTCTTTAAATCAAACCAGCTTCCCGCAGACAGCTTGACAACCTGAAAATTGTTCAGAAACTCGAGTATTCCATCAACCAAAAAATATTGTTACGTCATATGAGAAACACAGTGATGACAACAGCCTCGGAAAACGTCACCGACACTGATTTAGCGGAAAAATTATGCGTCATAAGCCAAAAGTCACACTGGGTAATACATAACTGTAAGCACCGCAAAATGTATTCCAGCATTTACACTAATTCAGGAGACATTTTTGAGGGATTTTCTTCTTTATAATCGGCGCACTAAATAGGACAGTTTGTCATTGCGAGCATGTATATAATTATATATATATATTAGGGTTGTCCAAAATTTGGAAAATCTTAAAAATACCCCGTGATTGTGTCTCATTCCATAGATTATTGATAAAAAATAACAATGAGCCTGAAAGAAGCTCACGGGAAAGCCGTTAAGATTTCGGCCAAAGCGTTTGAAAGTAGCTGCCCAAGAATGGGCGTGCCACCGACCATAGAACGGCGAGAAGACTAGTAATCAAATAACCACGGCCCTGGATTGGCTAATTGGCTATGCTTCAATGATCACCACAGCAACAGCTTTCTGATTATGTGCTCAAGGAGTCTGCTAACGGTGGGATTCTGAAATCGCGTTCTTGCTAGGTTGGCAGATGATGATTTAAGAATAATTCAGGACATGCTAAGGTACGAAATACATGATGAACAATCAACAGCTGCTTCACAAAAACTTCTACAGCATGACTGCTTTATTGGAAGGAAACGGCTGTAGCCTACATGCCGTGTTTTCATCGAGGGAAAGCAAAGGCGCTTATGCAAGCGGTAAACGAATTCCCCGTTTGGAAAGGATCCATCATCAGTGAACACAAATATAAAGCTTGACAATGACACGATACCGTAATTAGTGTGATCTTATTAGGCTCAAGCTGTAATATATAGGTGACGTTTTGAATGATATTGGAATCGGCTGAATCAGCGGGTTATGCTTGGCACTCAGATGCTTACAGTAAATTGAATTCACTTGTAAGTGTTGCTAAAGTCCCTAATGATAACGCACACTCGCACAGGCTATGCCCAATGTGGTATGTCAAAGTCCCTATTGATCCCGCAGAAAATAGGTGTAAAGATAATCACAGACTATACTGCATAGTATCCATCATAGTTTGGACATGATATCCAGCATTGTGCTTACTTTACACCTCTTTTCTGCAGCATCATTAAGGACTTTGACAACACTTACATGTGAATTCAATTTGCTGTAAGTATAACTGCCAAGCACAACCGGCTGATTCAGTCAATCCCTAGAGCATTCAAAATATCAACTATATACTACAACTTGAGTCCAATAAGCTCACACAAAGTATAGTGTCATGGTCTAGCTTTATATTTGTTTTCACTGATGATGGATCCCTTCTGAAACGGGGAATTCGTTCACTACTTGCATAAGCGTCTTTGCTTTCCCTCGATGAAAACACGGCATGTAGGCTACAGCCGTTTTCTTCACAATAAAGCAGTCATGCTGTAGATGTTTTTGTGAAGCAGCTGTTGATTGTTCATCATGTATTTCGTACCTTAACATGTCCTGAATTAATCTTAAATCATCATCTGCCAACCAACCAACAACGCGATTTCAGAATCCCCACGGGTAGCAGACTCCTTGAGCACATAATCAGCAAGTTGTTGCTGTGGTGATCATTGAAGCATAGCCAATTAGTCAATCAGGAGCCGTGGTTCTTTGATTACTAGTCTTCTCGCCGTTCTATGGTCGGTGGCACGCCCATTCCTGGGCAGCTACTTTAAAACGCTTTGGCCGAAATCCTAACGGCTTTCCCGTGAGCTTCTTCTGGGCTCATTGTTATTTTTTATCAATAATCTATGGAATGAGACACAATCACATGGTATTTTTAAGATTTTCCAAATTTTGGACAACCCTAATATATATAGAAGGGTAGGTCAAAAATAACTTTTTTTCGGATCTCCGGGATTCACTGATTACATCGTTAGGTTGCCTAAAAAAACGCTGCACACAAAATTGGGCTAAAGTCCTACCAGTAGAGGACGAGGCAGAGGCAGTTGAAATTTATTATTTTTAAATAATAATTACTGTAATCCTCATGAAATTGTTGAGTTGTGTACGAAAACGATGCAAAACAAATTTGACGTAACTCCAACCCATAGAATATAGAATAATTGATAATTTTCGGTTTTCCCACCGACAATGCTATTTTTGTAATTTAGTTAAAACTTTCAACTGCAATAACTTCGCCTCTGTCGGTTGGAATGGACCAAAAATTGTCATGCTTCCTTCTTTTAGGAAACTGAACAATTTTATGGAGTTGGCAGTAAAAGTTGAAAAATTAATTTTTTAATTTTGGTTTAATAAATTCAAGACTTCAATTGGCTCTGTGTCAGCTTATACCAGGGTTGTAATGACTAGAGTCATGACTCGACTCGAGTCTGACTCGAGTCACGATTTTCTAATGACTCGACTTGACTCGAGTAATTTTTTCAAAATACGGAAATGACTCGATTCGAGTCAATCTGTGTATTGACTCGACTTGGACTCGAGTCATTGCGCATGACTCGAACCAAGTCATTGACTCGAGACTCAGACGGCCAAGACTGACATTTCATTGTAAATCCGAAGCCAACACACTATTGGGATTCCGCCTGTTGGCACTGGCACTTGAAAATGCGAACAGAAACTGCTAAGAGTGAGGAAAATTGGTATATTTTAAAAGTGAACCGTTCGATATCACCAAACAGAGTTTTAATAAGTGGATTTACCAAGACTTTATCTGGAAGCTGAGCAGTGAACACGATGACTTGGACTCGGACTCGAGTCATAATTCCATGACTCGGACTCGACCCTCTGCTCACTGACTTGGACTTGACTCGGTGTGGAGTTGAAATGACTCGACTTGACTCGAGTCAAAACTATAAAAGTGAGATTGACTTGTGACTCGGAGCCTTGTGACTTGGTTACAATCCTGGCTTATACTGGTTGTAATCGAGCCAAATTTGGTGCGCAGCGATTATTTACCCAACCTAACAATTTAATCAGTTAATCCCCGAAATCTGGATAAAAAGATATTTTTGAACCATCCTAATGTAGGTTGCCGGAGAACCCGGCCCTTGGAGAACCCGGCCCTACCAACCCGGCCCTTGGAGAACCCGGCCCTCGGTGAATTCCTCGGGAATTTTAAAATTAAGTGTATTCACAAGTATTAATATGAATTAATAAAGTAATAATGTTATTATCAACTGATTTGTCAATCTTGTAAGGAGGTCAGGGCATGCGTAGGTCACGCAGTCACGGCGTGATCAGATCACGTGATCACGCTTGCGTGGTCGGCTCAGTGTTGAATTGACTTGGTGCGGGGCGGACGTGCGACGTTCGACATACTCGTATCTGTTCATGACATCGCATTGGGTCTTATCGCATTGTACATTGTGTGTGAATGTTCAGATGAAAAATATATCCCAACGATTGTTATTGCTCACATATCAACCACTCGTGGTCTGCTCGTTATTGCAACTGTAGGTTGAGGTGGGGCGTTAGGGTTGGGTAGGGTAGTTGGGAAAGGAGACATTAGGGTTCGGGGAGTGGGACATTAGGGTTGCCGGAGGTGGGATATTAGGGTTGCCGAAGGTGGGATATTAGGGTTGGTGGAGGTGGGATATTAGGGTTGCCGGGGGTGGGATATTAGGGTGGCCGGGGTGGGTTATTCGGGTTGCCGGGGGTGGGATATTAGGGTTGCCGGGGGTGGGATATTAGGGTTGCCTGGGGTGGGATATTAGGGTTGCCGGGGGTGGGATATTAGGGTTGCCGGAGGTGGGATATTAGGGTTGCCGGGGGTGGGATATTAGGGTTGGTGGAGGTGGGATATTAGGGTTGCCGGAGGTGGGATATTAGGGTTAGGGTAGGATTTTAGGGTTGCCGGAGGTGGGATATTAGGGGTAGGGTTAGGGTTGCCGGGGGTGGGATATTAGGGGTAGGGTGAGGATATTAGGGTTGCCGGAGGTGGGATATTAGGATTGCCGGTGAATACTCCGAGGGCCGGGTTCTCCAAGGGCCGGGTTGGTAGGGCCGGGTTCTCCAAGGGCCGGGTTCTCTGGTAATCCTAATGTATATGTGTATTGTATAATATTGTATGCATGTATTATGAGCAGACCTGATATGGCATGATAGTCACTTCAACTATACTGTTATTATTGCAAAACAATTTGCCGATGCGATGTCAGAACTCACTGTGTTGACGTATTGCTAATTAGATGGGCGCTTTCTTTAGGACTTGAAATCATCTTCCGCGTGCTAATTCATGTCTACATGCGCATTCTAGAATTGCCGCGATCCCAGTAATGCCGCTTGTTACCGAAGGTAGTCAGTGACGTAGTACTTCTACTTTTTGAAGTACACAAGTAGTTTTCGACAACTTCTAGTACTTACTCAAGTAAAATTAATATTTCGCTACTTCCACTTCTACTTCATATTAGTTTGCCACTTACATACTTTTCACTATTTACAGTTTGTGAATCAAAACGATTATATTATTCCAATAAAGATAGAGAGAGAGAATGAGACTAAAAAAATTTTGTGACGTTTTTTGCCGCGTATCAAAAATAATTTACCTATCACAAAAGTTAAAAATGTTCGGAACGTTCGTCGTGCTTTGAGCAGAATAGATATGGAGCGACAAGAATGTTTTCATGGAATTGTTGGTCAGTATTATTTATGTAAGATCATTTCATAACATACTTTCGCCTATATGACACGTTTCATCGCAGTAAATATGGCTCAAAAAATATTCGAAACTATCTCATCGTAATCTTGCATTCTAGCCGCACAACGAGTGTTCAAACAGGGAAAAAATGGTCCTTGACTTTTTACCGCTAGACCGTTGAGCGTCAATCGCCTTTGAAACCGTATAAAACCGGTTTTAAATATTGTAGTCGAATTTCTCCTCATGCACGGTATCGCTACAGTTGGTTTTTTAATTAATCTTACTTCTTTTGTCCGAAGCACATGCCCGTAAAAGTGTAATAGTACGAAGTAAAATTAAACGTGAATGGCATTTTACGATCTATCATATTGTTGCTTCACGTAACAATCATCGCGCAAATCGTTTCTACCGTTTCTGATACAACTCTGTATTGCTTCCGCCTCGACTGCGGGTCTTAGAATACTGCGGAGGTCATAATTCTATGACATTATCTAAAATAGATATCTGGGGTAAGCAAAAGTTAAGAGCCGCTTCTATGTAGCAAAGCTATCATTTGCATCCACGATGCGGTTTAATTCTCCTGTGTGGAAACTTTGTACTGAGCAGCACGAATCCATCTCTCTGTACCATCAGAAGGGCCCAGTTTCCGGTTTTGACAGACAATGACAGCGCATTTACAACTGCTTCTCACGACTACTTACATTGTTGCTTACTTGAGTAGATTTTAGGGTCGCTACTCCTAATTCTACTTGACGTAGTTTTAGGACGCCTAAAAAGGGATTACTTCTACTCGTGCTTAAGTAGATTTTACCTTCGCTACTTCTACTGGAGTAGATTATTTGACTACCTTGATTAACTCTGCTTGTAACTCACACAGTGCATTTTGCAGCGGCTCGTGGCCTTGGAACACGCAACTGCGACATGATTTGTAGAAAATATTGATGCTTATATTCTGAATTCATTCGAGTTGCCAATAAACTTGATCACCGACGAACTGACAGGTTTTGAGAACGCCAATATCTAACTTCAATCAATTGTGTATTTAGTTGCAAGCTGAATTCTGTGTTTAGGTCACGGCATGCGCTAAGCACTCAAATTGCTGCTGCTACTCTACGTGACTCACCATTTCACTGAATCCGATTGCATAGTTCGATATTAATGAGACGTAAGAATACGAAAACATCAAAACAATGGTAAATGTACGTCTTGTGGATGAATGCAGATGACATGTAGCAAAATGCCTTCTCTAGCGACTATGACGTAACGGATCGTGAGCGATGGTAACGTCACATGTCGTGCATACCCACATAAAATGACGCCTACACTTGTTAGTACGCAACTACATCTTAGAATCGAACTCACATCCCAATGCAAATTTCCAGATAGCGACTCAACCTGACGATGTCCAAGTACCGAACGTAGCGCTGTTGCCGAGATATTACTGTTGAACTGCAAATTCACTTCCTGCACCTGAAACGATGGAAACATTATATGAAGTGTTGACTAAACCAAGGTGTGAAAGTCAGTTTGGCATCAAATCATCAGCGTCGAAATACAAAGTAACTGAGCCGTAATCTATTCGCTATTGAAGGATCTTCAATGTAGCCTACATTACAAAGTGATATCTAAAAGGTGGTGATATCAGCGACTGTCAGTGAATAAAATCTCCATTGCGAGTGCTTACGACTAATGTCATGTAGTGATATCATGACATTCATTACCAATATATTCGGAATAATTTAAAAATTCACATTCCCAAAGTATTTGAATTCCAAGAATATGAGTCGATCCCAGATTTACATAATTGTGGGTGTGAGCCGCAATCCCTTACATATTGAACGTTATGAATAAATAGGTCATATTGGAGATAACTGGAAAAGTTTTGACCAACATCCATTGGAAAATGATTCGACAAGAGTAATGTTATTAATATAAAAATACCAGTATGTGTTCTCAAAATATTCAAATGATTCTGCAAAGATCGAAAGTCAATACTTACATTAAAATGATTTTATCAAGACGCCAGCAAGATTATACACAATGTCTACAACCGAATATGGGAAAATAGAGATTCCTCCATGAAACCAAACCAATCTGTCTTGGCGCACAAGGACTGAGCAGGCGATAAGCAACACTGTCGTTGATGCATTGCAAGAATACAAATAATACCAGGGGTCAGCAGCGTTCAGCCCGCCCATTGTTTCCCTCAGGTCCAGATTCAGTTGCACATGTAAGAAGTTTGCGAGAAACCCTACCTGTTATGTTAGTCGTTCTCAAAGATTTTGGACACGCCACCTTGACGTAGTGGAAAATTTCGTGTCCCCGTATCATCATATCAAAAAAATAATAAAAAGTGCAACAAGAATACTTGCAATCCAAATGCATAGTCTGGTGGTATATAAGGTTATGACTGTTGAGAGATCTTTAAAATATCAAATTCAGACTATAGACCAGGGTGGCAAACCTTTTCAGCCAGAGGGCCACCGGAGATTTACGAACCATTGCGCGGGCCACTTGAATACTGATGACCTGTTAGTAGTCGTACCATAAGAGCGAACCGTATTGGGTAACGGTGAAAATAAGACTTATATTACAACGCATAAAAATCGATAGCAATTATGTCATAAAAACCCAGTAATAGCCGCGCAAAGCGAGTAATTTTTTTCAAGTTATGAATGAATTCCGTCAATAATAATGGTACTTGCATTTATTGCTTGTCACCCCCGTATACCACTGGGCTCATTTGGCAAGGACTGGATTATTCAGGACGTGGACATATCAATATCGTAGATTTTGTCGAACATGCGTCTATCATTTTGTGCCAAGGTTTCGTCGCCAACAATTTTTCTGCGAATGTTGATATGTAGACGCATGTTGGACGTCACGTTCTCTCATAATTGCGAATATAGCTAGACTCAGGGTGGAGCCCAATTCTTCTCCTCAACTAAGTACTGCTTAAATGCGAATCTCCACTCAACTAAAAATCGATTGGTACTCAGCGTTGAGTGCGCGCCAATTCTCTCTGCTCAGCTAAGTATCGATTTCCAGACGTCGTTTTCCAAGATAGCGTTGCCAGATTTTTTTCGCCTTCGACTGGACACACGTGAACGATTTTGTCATGACAACACGACGCTGTCGTCATTATTTCGTCACTGACGTAAAAACTAGACGCAGTTCTCACTGATTTATCTAAATGAAATGAATAGCCTCAGCTGATCCACACTCTTTGAAGATGACCCAATAGAAATATATAAATCCTTGAAGATACCCGGAACGTTCCTATGCCCCACAGAAGTATATTTGCAAGACGCTACAACCCCATTCGAAATATATAAAGATAAGTTCCACAGCAGGCGAACACGTAAGTGCAGGCCTGAAATAACAAAAGAATGCATCTATATCGTGAACATAAATTGAAAAATTAACATATTTCGAGGATTTCTTTCCAATTGAAGCTCCTCTTTGAACCATTCACTTGTCCCCTCTACCATTCAACTTCCCGATATAGCTAGACCCACCCGACATTTTCTCCCTTAAATATCCAGTATCTCTTATTGCTGCTATCGCCTAAACTGGCTTGAAAGTATAGCGACTTCATCCTAACCCTGATAGTACCTGGAACTCTATCTGCTGAGGTTCATGCTGGGGGTCTTTTCAAGATGTTTCATATATTTAATTGTGAAAAGAGCATGCGTAATAATAATAATCGTTAAGCTATATTATTCATCTGAACAAGTCACACACAATGTAGAATGCGATAAGACACAATGCGATGTAATGAACAGATAGGAGGATATCGAACGACACGCAGTTGCGATCTTTTTTTATACTGACATCCACCTCGGCCTAGAGTGCCCGATCCCGATGTCACAGTTCTTTTCGATGTTGATCTTTTTGAAGCCACGTCCCTTTCTAGCTCCTTCCATTCCTTGTGAGTGCTTTCCCTTTGTCGGGTCTTTTTCTGGGCTTTTCTGTCGCCGTAAGAACGGCGACGGCGGGGGGATGCTAGCGCATTGAGACTGCAGAAGTTACCGTTCCGGTATACCGGGATGCCGTACGACAAGAAGTCGAAACGGTACAAGATAATTACAAATACAATTATAAACACAACATCCGTCCAAGCGCCACTGATTTCATTCGCTCAGCAGAACCTCACATCACGAAATAGTGTACCTATATCAGGTTATCAGCTATATACGACAGTACCGGTACTACGGTATTTGGCGGGTGTTGCCTGCAGTTGGCTGCTCGACCGTGAAAATTGACACTTAAGTCTGGTGGTGCGCTGACTTAGATTTGAGTGCCGATCTGGACGCATTTGAGTGAGTATACTTTTTGGCGTGAGTTGAGTAACGAAATCGTTGCTGAGTAGAGAATCGCTACTCAGCAGAAAAATTGGGCTCCACCCTCAACAACGTAAATTGGGCGTATTAAGAATTTACCAGGGTTGCAATGACTAGACTCGAGTCACGATTTTCTGATGACTCGACTTGACTCGAGTCATTTTCTCAAAATACTGAAATGACCCGAATCGAGTCTATCTGTGTATTGCCTCGAGTGATTACGTATGACTCGAACCAAGTCATATGACTCGAGACGCACACAGCCAAGACCGACATTTCATTGTCATTTCCAAGAATAGTTAAGTAACCACACTATTGGGATTTCGTCTTGGTATTGGTACTTGGAAAAGGGAGGAAAATTAGTATATTATATATACGAACAGGCGCGTATCCAGAGCGCGAAAAAGGGAGGGGGTTTGCGTCACGAAATTGGCTATTGTGACGTCATCATTGCGATCACTCGTCTCCACGCCGTGGCGAATATTTATAGTTTATTAAGAAACAGAGATTTGCGGTGAGTGGGAAGATGTACGAATACGATACAGACATTGCCTGAAAATCGCGTTTCTTTCACGGCATGATTGAAAGAAATTCGTAAATGCTCACATTTAGTCATGCGCCGGCAAACGCCAAGCGCCTAGTTCCGGCCAGAGATGCGCGATTTTGTTGGTTTTTGACGATATTATGCGCACGTCGCCGCGCACAAACAAGCGCGGAATAAGGTGGTAGCATAAACGAGGGTGATCGCGATCGCCACAGAGAGGTGTGGTGTGAACAGTGTACGTCGTACACGGATGTGTGCTTTTCGATGGCTTTACTAGCCATACGGCTGGGCGTGTAGTAGCCTACGCGCGAAGATAATTAGACTTTAATTGCAAGCACGCAAGTCAGTCAATTAATACAGAGTACACACTGGGATAATAACTAGATCGACAGAGAAACTTGTCACCCGATATAATTAGGTTAACTTTACTACTAGGCCTACTCAATTCTCCCGTTCAGCGACAACATAGGCCTGTATTTGGACGACAGCAAGCCACCTAACAATCGAGAACGTGGATTGCTAGGCTTGTATTTTGAAATGTGAATGTCGATCGTAGGCCATTTCTCGCCAATAATCGCGAATACAATGTGGATTTGAGAATAGCATTGTCGTACTGGTGCCGTCGTGTCTGCGTCTCGCTGATCAATCAACACGCCGCCGCGTGCAATTCTTAATTAGGATTTCAAAGCGAGCAGGTGGAGCGAATTCGCGAGCGATGTTGATTGCCGACAAGTTCGTCTTTGCAATTACGTATCGCGTCGGCCAATTAGATTAGATTTTCCTAAGATGCATCTCTCGTTTTAGCAAGGCGAGAGAGAAATCGAGGGAAGAAAGTTGAGAACGTCAGCAACCGCCACAGCTGAAATGTAGCTGACCAAGCGCAGAATTCGTATGGAATTAGCGAATTATAATGACCTATTTTATCCTTTCGACTAATTCGGCGCATAATTCCAATATTTTGTAGGGGTGTTAGTCCCCTTAAATAACATTAAGACGCCATATTCGCCTTCTCATACGTAAAAACGAATATGTTAAACTGATAAATTAGCAAATATTAGAAGCTATATTTGACATTAATTTTTAGGATTTTGAAAAGGGGGGGGGTTCCGACCCCCTAAAACCCCCCCCCCCCCCTGGATACGCCACTGTATACGAACCATTCGATATCACCAAACAAGTTATTAAAAGTGGGTTCATCAAGACTTTAACTTGAAACTGAGCGGTCAACACAATGACTTGGACTCGGACTCGAGTCATAATACTTGACTCGAGTCAAAACTATAAAAGTGAGATTGTGTTGTGACTCGGAGGCTTGTGACTTTGTTACAAGCCTGCAAGATACTAAAAGCAAGTAATAGAGAGACAATAAAGACAAATATCTACTTCGTGGTCTTAAAAAAACATCTATGAAAAATCAAGCAGGACACTACCTACGCCAATGCGTTGGAATTGATATTTTAGTTAGCAACATCTCGTATTCCGCAGTCAGGATAATCAAGTTTATGGTTGGCCTTGCAAGTTCAAAATAAATTTCTTGAGTAATTTATTTTTTGATATTATAACTAATATTGAGAATTACCTCGCTAGTCATTCAAAACCTTCTCGCGGGCCACATGTTGGCCGTCCCTGCTATAGACAGGCCAATGATTATCAGCTAGCTAAATCAAGCGATGCAAGAAAAAATTCCAGTTGATGTCAAAAATAATCATTTTCAATGGTAGCACGTATAGCATATACACATTTTAGCGATTTTGGTGTCCAATACCTTCCGTTTACCCACTTCTGGCCATAAGCGAAATCAAAAACCCATGGCGCGGCTCTGTTCTGTAAGCCATTTTGATTTAGATCCTCATTTCTAATATTCAAAAGGCATGTAAAAATCATGTCCTATGGCATGAGCCTATGAGGACATATTTTATTTCCCCATATCGTTGAGTCTTACTACGCTCTTTGTACAGTAGGGGTGTTCAAAGAAAACATTTTTCTTCAAATTTCACTGGCTACTTGATAAATTGAAAGGTTGGCTAAAAAACTCAGCATACCATATTTGGTTTAATTACAACCAGTAGTCGCATTGCTACAAGAGAAGAAAAATTTGGATTTATTATGTAGGCTAAATATTTACAAAAAAATTTTAAAATTTTCTGTTCACCGCGTAAAATTGTTAGGTTGTGTACAGAAACGGTACTCACCAAATTTTGTTCCATTGCAACCAGTGGAAGCGGATTTATTGCAGTTCAAAAATTTGGATACGAATAAAATAGTAATCCAACCAACGTAAATATTATATTATTCAAATCCAAATAACGTCGCTCACACTGGTTGCAATTGAGCAAAATTTGTTGAGCATTGTTTCTCTGTACACAACCTACCCACATCATGGGTTGAACAGAAAATTTAAATTTTTTTATATATTTTTATATAATAAATATCAAACTTTCTTCTCTTGTAGCAATGCGGCTACTGGTTGGAATGAAACGAAATTTGGTGTGCAGCCGGTAATTAGGTAACATAACAATTTTATCAAGTATCCAGTATGATTTGAGAAAAGAGTCATTCTTTAACACCCCTACTGATGCTTGACAGACAAGCCATAAAACTATTATACACTATCATACACTCCTACCTAGATGTCAAAATGTTCGACTTAATTTTTCCCGCGCATTCGATGCCGCTTCTGCATTTGACGTGGGCATACGAATCAAATCCTTTCATCATTGCAACGATATAACATAGTAGTTGTACTAGCCATATTCGTTAAACCAGGGTATGGTGAGTATGCTGCAGTTGTCCTGTATTGTTAGTAGGCCTAAACGCCATACTTGCAATAGGAGTATTCAAAAACGACTATTTTTGAAATTGTACTGGCTACTTGATAAAATTGTTAGGTTGCCTAGTTGAAGGCTGCACACCAAATTTGGTTTAATTCCAAGCAGTAGCCGTATTGGTACAAGAGATCAAAGTCTTCAATTTATTGTTTAAAAAATGAATAAAAATTTTCTCAAGATTTTCTGTTCACCCCATGATATTGTTAAGTTGTGTATAAACGGTGCTCAGCAAATTTGGCTCAATTTCAACCAGTCGAAGCGGAGTTATTGCAGTCGAAAAATTTGGATTTGAATGTAATAGTATTTACGGTGGCCAGTTCGAGAATTAGCTTAAATATTATTTTATTCAAATCCAAATTTTTCGACTGCAATAACTCCGCTTCCACTGTCGAGCCGTGTTACTTGCTAGTGCATTACTCACACGGCGCGTTGTGCGACAATTACGTTGTCAAATATTGATGCAACAACAAATTTTCAACAGCACAAATTCTCACAGTATTTGATACATTTGAACGGGAACCTAGCGTATTCTAATTAATAAATGGCAACAGTTTTCCTAATGGTGTCGAAATTAATTATGGCAAGTACGGGGAAGCGGCGCATTGAAATTTGTAGATGTTTACAGTAGAGTACGACCGAGCCCCAGCTGGTATCATGATTACACAATATACATTTATATATATGTTAATCAAAGGTGGTCAATATAGAAGGAGACGCGTGTTGAAATAGAAATGGTGATGCAGAATTATATACCGGTATACTCAAATACGAGTTGAAGCAGTGCTGTTCGAAGCAGCTCAAAACTATTTCAAGTGGAAGTCGAATTGTTGTCTTCGAAAACTACTCGAGTAAGTAAGTAGTATTGAAAAGCAATAATAAATACGCACTCATAGATCGCTAACACCTGGAAACTGAGAGCTGGTTCTGTGTTGCTACATCCCCAGGGAATTATTATGGCATAAGGATTCTCTTGCATCATGCGAAACAAATGATAGCTTTGCCATTGAAAAGTGGTTATGTACTTGTTTCGACCCCAGTGCCCCTTTCCAGAATATATGACGGTATGGCGCTTTTTCTCGTAGTAAAAGGCCCATAGTTAATGAGACGATGAACGATACGGACAAGTTGGTTCTGATACTACATTCACGCTTTGATCGACTAGGAAGGAACCTGGAAATATGGAAGATCGTATAATTACAAACATTTTGATGAGTGCCATTTACCGTGATGAAACTGATGTATGGGCAATGATGTGGTCTTAAAGTTTGCACATACCACATAGGACAGCTACATAAATCATATTGACCGAGAGCGATTAGGCATATACATTTTGCAGAATCATGGTAAAAATTCCGAGAAAACAGCCACTGAATTTCATCGTCTTGATCTTATTCATTCTCTTATCGGATTATTAAAATACTTCTTCCTGATAAACTGTAAATAACGAAAAGTAAATAAGTAATTCACCAAATAAAACGAAGTTAAAGAGAAAGTAGCTGGAAAGCAGATTTACTTGTGTAAGTAGGTACTGAAAGTAGAGGAAAACTACTCAAGTAGTTCCAAAAATGGGTAACGATGGAAAGCAACAAAGTACCTCACTGCACAATGCATATTTTGACTCAAGTCAAATCAATGGGATTTTGAAAGTGACTCGATTCGAGTCAAGTCAAGTCAAGTCACAATTTTAGCCAAGTTGATTTTTCACAGTACGAGGCATAATTGTGTTATTGCATTTTGATAGCTTTTTGAAAGTTGCCATTTATTTTGAATCGAGGGACGATATGATGCAATGCACTAGTCATCTACACATCCGTGAGATCGGTTCCGATGGTTGACAAGTAACATGAATTCATAAACTTCATTAAAATTTGATTTAAATTTTACAACAGGTTACCGACCACCTTAGGCGCTGAACTCTAATTTACCGAACGTATGCGTGATCGATACGGCATAAAGGGGTGACGTCATAATAGTCAGAATTGACGAATTAGCCGACTCGCAAACGTTCAATAGTCGGTTGTATATGGTGACAAAATTACGATACTATTAAGCAGGCCGCCTGCTGAATTGATTTCAAAATTTCCAAGGTAGCATCAATTTATTAGGTTTTAAGTACGTGCCCCAATCCCGATAATACATCTATCGCATTAGCTTCGTCGTGTTACTGAACTCGCACATATGATTATTATATATACTCGACATCTAGCGTAAGATAACTAGCCAGTCCGACTGTAGCCTACAGTGTACACTTAATTTGCGAGCTCACAATCTTCCATCAATACGCATTACGCTAACAGTCCGCCTCATGAACAAATGAATAGCCTATGCATTTTCGAAGACGGCTAATAAATCAAGTTCCATGCTCTGGACCCTGTTCAGTAGCCACAATAATTATGTGGAAGCCTGCAACACATCTTCCGATCATTGTGTTTTTGGTATTACCGCAAATAAAAGTCAATCACGCCGCTTGATTCTGTTTACAGCCAGTATGTATTTGAATCAAGTCCTCCCGTGTTATATGTCTTGTGACAGTATGACATCACAATCACAGCAGACGCAATAGTACAGGCAGGCGAGCCAGATATCATATTTCTACACAGCAGGACAATTGCTACATTTCAGGCCTATAAAAATTGACATCATTTTAGTATTGAGGTTTCGGTCTTGTTGCCTCGCATCGCATCTTCTAATTACTCGCATTCGATCAATGTATTGCTGCTGATTTGCTCACGTGAACAGCAGCATTACGAAATACATTGCCGATTTCTAAGACGCACAATTCACCAACTAGTCAAGCAGTTACATGCCTAATGGAGTTCTGGGTATGCCGCATACCGAAAAAAATTCCTAGCTATGCACGGCATACGAAGCATACCTGAGTTCAGTGCCTGTGCCGACCAAAATGAGCACTGTAAGCCTAGCCAATTATTTTTTCAAATTTCACTGGCTATGTTAGACAATTATTGTTTTGGCTAAAACAGCGCTGTACACCAAATTTGGCTCAATTCCAACCAGTAGAAGTGAGGTTCTTGCTGTATAAAGTCTTGAATTTATTATTTAAAAAATAAAAATTAAAAAAATTTCTATTTTTGCAGACATTATAAAATTGTTAGACTATCAGTAGAGATGATGCAAACCAAATTTAGCTCAATTCCAACCACTAGAAGCAAAGTTATTGCAGTAAAAAAATTTGGATTTGAATAAAATAGTCATTATAAAATAATTATTATTATAAAATCATAGAATTAGAAATTGAACAGTCTATAGAAGAGAGGTATTTTGCCATTAGATTATTTTACTACTATAGTTAGGAGCTCCGATCACTTCATTTGCGGTCAATTTATTTGTGATAGAGGAATGGAGGCCCGCCCAGTAAAACGCACAATCTTTGACTGATTGCTCACTCTTCTAAGTTACACCAGCGTATCCGAATATATGCAATATCCGTCATTTTGATCGACACCGTTACTTGATGGCTTGAAATTGACTCGTAAATTTTGGTCCGAGTCACGAGTCAATCCACATTTCTGAAACGACGAGTAAAGTCAAGTCATTTTTGCAAAGTGACTCGAGTCAAGTCAAGTTATACGAAAAGAGTGATTCGAGTCTGACTTAATCTAGTCATCCCAACACTGCCGCTTGATATACATAGCGAGCGAATACCAGTATCCGTACCACAGCCGAAAACGAACTAGGGCAGTCCATTAATAGCCTACTCACCGACGCAGTGACATCTGAACGCATGTGCCTGGAAACTGGCGCGATACCCTACGTTTTCAACCTTATCGACTAGAAAAAGCCTAGAAGTGGGCCGTGCTAAAAGTTGACAGATACAGAAACATAATAGAGAATACCGGTCTGGCGTAAATGACCGATGCAGTCGAAAAACGCCATGATTACCCGAAAAAGCAACAAACTCATCGGCTGGATCGAACTTAATCGTGTGAGAAAACACAATACGCAATTACGCATTACTGCACAGCGGCGACTTTATTTATTAATTATATAACTTGGCTGTGTCGATGTTCGAGATACAAATATCCAATCGCACGCGCAAATGGTAACTTTTCTTATTTCATAGAGCAGTATCGCAGTAAGGCATACACACTCTTATATCTTCATTTATAATCAATGATCGGGATGAAATCTGATCACCGTGAATGATACTGGGCTCATTCGCCTTTAGTAAACTTGAATATATTTCGAATGACACCCTAAAAACTGTGGGTGTGATCTGTGAATGGCAGCCTGGTACACTAATTTTGCAATTTACATAAACAGGTTAGCAATTGTGGACGAATGGAAGCGTCGTCCACAGAGGTAACATTCGTATAATATATGCTGTGGAGATGAACATCACACCAATGTGACGTCTACCAGCTTTAGATATTGTAGAAAATTGCCACCCTGCATGTGACAGGCGATATCTTATATTTGAAACGGTTGTTAATTTACGGTTCACGTCAAATATTATTTTTAAAATGGCAATAAACCTAAAGTACTGGTTCTTCAGATTATTATACCTATATTATGATTACTACTATCTGAGCAGCGTTTTGAAAAGTTCCAAATTCGTGTTGTGCAGAATGCGCATCATAAATAAACCAGAGAGACGTGACAATGATGAGCTTTGATGATCTCATGATAACTGTAAAGGTGGCATTTCAATTATAACTCAAGTAGGCTACACATGCGAATGTTCTTATGTAAAATTGCAATATAGCGTAAGACATAGTCATTCGCATAGTAAAATATCCACCGAGAACCAAATCTGTATGTGTATCGCTTGCCTTGTGAAATCGAATTTGATCGTGGAATCGGGATTTGATACTGACAAAGCCAATGAAAATGTCAAACTGGTAAGGTGAATGCTCGTTTAGTGCTGAATTTTTTTTTCCTGCTACCAGAGGAATTCATGACAAGCACTAGTCCATAACGCTCTATCTAAATTCCCTCCCACGAGGATCTCATATTATGGAATACTAGATTATGGAAGGCATCGCATTGAAAATCGCATTAGGTATGAATTCGATTCGATGAATCTAGAATACCGCTATTTGTTGTTTCCTACGAAAGCTTTGATTTAATAAAGTGACTCACTTGAATTCGATTTCCCAGACACCTTGCGATGATGCCCAACAGCTCATCGTCAATACTGCAGTTGTCTAAATTCAAAGAATGAAGGCTTTGACTCCTAGCTGCAAGCGATCCAACGATATGAGCTTCATCGCGACTCAATGAGATGTCAGTTGCAACGATGACGTCAAGATCTTTCATAAGATCGTCGTCGTCTGATTCATAGATCGTTGTGTAAAGTTCCATGAGAAGGCGGCTGTCGTTCTTATTCTTCTCGAGTTGAAGGCGGAGCGATCGAGCAAAGACTTGCTGCTTCGCCGTTCCATCCGAGACTGTGACGCAACAAGCAATATCGTGGTGATCGTTGGCATTGCATGGTTACGTAACAATTGGAAAATATACGCTACTGCGACAACACAGGGTTAGAATGAAGCGATTGAGCTCTTGGATAGAGTTCACATGAGTGTTTCATGGCAATGGCGATGATCAACGCTGAACTATCATTCATTAGTGTTACTTTCAACAATAAATCAGTAACCTACGACTAGATGCGCAAAACGTGCCTGCACAGTTGGGTAATTTCTACACTTTCCCTAAACGTATATAGCCGCAGTTCTTGTCCGACAGTTTTTGTGTCTGCGGAACTATCTATCCGAACCCGAAGAATCTCATCCAAATATTCGACTATATCCGAAAATCTCGCGCAGGAATCCGAAAAATTCATATCGAATAATGATATCGCAGAATATCAATTGTACAGCTGAGCTCAGATACAGTTCTACAGATCACGAATCGTATCTATTGAAAGAACATAGGCAAATAGAAAAAAAATTGGAATTTTAATTATAGGAATGGTAACACAAAGCGACAATGATATTAATTTGAAGTAAGTGTACGAATAAAAGTAGGATCTCGGACCAAAAGCAAATGAAAAATGACAGAGATTATTAGGCCATTGCCAGAGATGAGCAGATAGCATTCGGACCGGATATTAGACAATTTTGTGGCAGTCGGATAGGATCTGGATATTATCGCAGATTTTTCGGATATTGTCGGATAACTGAAACTTTTGATGAGGATAGTTCAGGATAGTTTTACCCAGACGTGAGATTTGATCACAGGCCCATAGACAGAAGTCATCAACTCAATAACCAAATACAGCCAGATGACACCTTGCGATAATACTCGTCGCAGTCTTAACAAGGTTTGTCAAGAGTCCAAGAAAATGTCAATCAACTAGCACCACTACCATTCTAACCATTCAAGAGTAGACAATAGTCTGCTATTAGGTCTGCCATGTTATCACATTTATTTGCTAAAACACATCAAGTATACCATACTTGCCAGTCTAACGATATATAGTATGTGAACTAACAAAAGATGGTATGATTAGACATGAGCTCTCCTGACATAGTTATCATCAGTACGTTATTTTCGCAGAGCAGTGTCTGAAGTTCAAAAAATTGGAGGAATTGATTCATTATCAGTCGAAGAACTGCATTTGCTTCCCGCATTGGTATGAAGTTTTCAAAACCCATAGCTGACGAATGTCATAATAAGGCATACAATCTCCAGAAACAATAGGCCTAAAGTTATTCTGTGGTAGTAGTGTTCTGTAGAGTAGAGGCAGTCTTCTGTAGATTAATATAAGTCAAATCCCTCTTTGCGTACTTGTAGCATGACTGATTTTCATGCTACCATAGTAGTTGTATCGATGATAACCTTTGAATCAGCACTATACCGCGGTGCTTGTGCTATGGCACAACATTTAGCTACCGTGAGTCTTCCGGCAGTTCATGATCATAACCGAATATATCCTGATGACGTTCAACAATGTAATAATTCCATTTTGTGAGTGGTAATGTCAGTGTGAATTTGGACTTAGCGTCAGCTTAGCTCGTCGAGTTAAAAACTAAACTAATAACATGTAACAAGACTATGAAATCCAGAATCCCTATGCCCCTATGCCTTAGTCTCCAGTCCCCAATTCCAGTGCAGATGGCTGATTTTTATGCACTTGGCAATCATTTTTGCATGTTACCCTCCGACTCCACTCCGAGTATCACAAAATTGGCAAACTCCACCCCGATGCTCATCACTGGTTCGCCAATAGAAACCTATTTTACGGCAGCTACTGTAGGATTTCTGGCAATCCAAAAGTTGTCTTCCAGAGCTCAGAATTTACTGAATCTGGTCTTGATCGAAAGCTACTGTCGCACTGATTCCGAAAATGTAAATAAAAATATGATCAGGCACTGAACCACTTAGAATTCGCCCTCCAAGTCTGAATTATCGGCATTGTCCGAACAATCGAAGAGCCGCAATGGGTCATTGTTATGGTCATTGTTTTGCGGTCATCCAATTGTTCTGAACAATGCAGATTTTAGATGTTGAGGGTGGTTTTTCATCTCAGTACGGTGCTTCACCATATTTTGATTGATATTTTCGAAATCAGTGCGACAGTAGCTTTCGATCAAGACCGGATTCAGTAAATTCTGAGCTCTGGAAGACAACTTTTGGATTGCCAGAAATTCTACAGTAGCTGCCGTAAAATAAGATTGAGTAAAGCTTCAGCGAAGCGGAACGAAGCTGCAAAATCGGTCGCTGCCATTCCACGTTTACATTCTATAATTAAGGGTGGATTGCACAGATGTCGATTAATTCCTAATCGCCGATTAAACGTCAGTAATCGGTGGCTTCCGTGGCACAGATGCTGATCTGCCACTAATCGGTGAATTTTAATCGGCCAAATGTTATCAGCCGAGCGAGGTGTCTAGAAAGTTAATCGGCTGTGTGCTTCGCGTTGACTGCGGTCTGGGCTGGCTACAGGTACACTAGTATTTGGTATTGAGATGTTGTTAACTGGATTCTCTGACATGCAGTTGCGGTATTTGCTGAAAACATTGTACTCAGACACTACTACAACTGTTGGCGCATATTATGGGCGTGGGCCTACCACAGCCGATAGTACCTTATGCTATGATTACCGGTATGACATTTTTTACAGACTGTACTGTACACTGTACAGAATTCGATAGTATACTTTGGAAATAAAATACGAGGACGGAAAATTCCAACAGACAGGAAAAGTTTAGAATAATTGAATTGAAACCAAAGAAGACAAAAAGACTGACGGCAAAACAAAAAGATGCGGCCTGAGATGTAATCAGTAAGAAATATGCAGCTATGAATACTGGTCCTGCGCGTGCAGCCGTACAACTGGCCAAATCCAGAAAGTATTGAAAAATTCGAAAAGAAAAGCAAAAAAGTTATATGCATCATGACGCATCGAACGGGTCAAAACTGGCCCACCTCCAGTTGACGAGCTCCTTGGAAAAGGTTTTCGATAGGTAGGCCTAATTTTACTGACAATTCTTTAAAATTCGCAGTAGGAGATGTATTGTTTCCATTTGTGTTTATCGTGACTCTCTGCATGCTTCATACTCACGTTTTAACGCTCGTTTTGAACTGAATAGACAAATTTTGATGATCATGAGAAACATAGATTTATTGTCTTTTTGTAATTCCCAACAAACTAACCATATACAGAGACTGCTGCACGTCATCAGCTATACGAAAACGACACATGGGGAACACTGCTCAGCAAATTCCTAATCTGAACCACTCCTTGATCAATCTTCAATTGATTTTTATAGCACTGGTATATTTATTATCACTTTTCAGACCTTATTCCATCTCAAATTGAATGTTTGAAACATCGGTATGACTACGATTGCGTATTCGATAGTCACACGAACAAATGGTGAGTGCATTTAGGAAATAAACTATTTTAATATGTTACAACCAACGACAGAGGAACTTGCATCCAATTTTAACTTGCAACAGTCTGGCTTTGCTACTGTGCAGGTGCCTGAGCAGTATCGTTGCCATATTATTGTTAGGCTTGCAACTCGACTTGAAGATTTGACTTCGAGTCAGGATTTCTCATGCCATATGTCATATTGAAGCAGTGACTCGAGTCAAATCCATTCATCCTATTCCAACTCGAGTCAAGTCATGATTTTAGTCATCCATCCTTCCTATGTTTCGCGAGGTTAAGATAAACCGTGAAAAAATAATTTGAAAGTAACTTTTCTAATGTATTTCTAACTAAAATTTTTAAATAAAATGGTTATTCAGATGCATATTCCGAAGATTCAGTTTGCACCTTCATCATCGACGAGGATGTGAACAGTCTGAACACAGAGGCTGGTTCTTCATGTCACAACAGCGATGGTAAGTTGAGGTACTAATTTGAAATCCACATAGCCATACGAATACTTCAAATAGAACATTGGGGTTGTTTTGATTGACATTAACATTGCTCTATTGAATCAATACAACTGTTGTTAACCATAGTTTTCTTGCAGCAAATGAAATTGCTGCCCTTTTCGTTGTTGATGGCGATGTGACGCTTCCTTCAGTTCCCTCGACAGATTTCAGGATGGAACACCAGACCGGTAAGTGTTAGCATACAATGATGGTGATGCAACCCACAGTTTATTCATTACTACATTCAGATATGCAAGATGAAACAGAGAACACGAAAAGCTCAACGCCAATTGTCCCGAAAAAGAGAGCCAGGTGTGTTGATGAAAAAAGTCATATTAATGTTGGTGATCAAAATGTGGTGTTCAGAAATGAACGTCCTGGAAATGGCAAAGGAGCAGCATGATATCAGAATGAAATATTTTGAATTACAGATGCATGTCAAGTACCAGAAACTGGAAAAAGAACTGCAAAATTGAGAAAATACAGCAACGAATCGAAATAGCACAAAAACCAGACTTGGACAACTAGTTAATTGGCTGTATAATTAGAATAGTAACTGCAAAATACCAGTAATATAATTCTAACTTTATTTCTGGTTTTGCTGAAAATTCTACAGTAGAACTCTACAATCCTAAGCGAGTTGTGCAGATTCAATTTTCACATATTCAGTAATCCCTATTCTAATTTAATTGAAAAATAACTACTGTCTATAATTCTATTCTAATTTGGAAAAATATGCAGCCATAATTATCATTATAGTCTAATTTTGAAAAGCTGATTTTCTAGTTGTCCAATTCTGACTACAGCATAGGCTACTGGATCTCGCAATAAAAATAATTGACAAGGAATTGAATGTGTGGTTATTGGTGTGCTGTGCAAACACGAGATGAAATACTCAAGACATTCTAGAGAGGTGATTTTGAACAATATGTCTGTGCTGAAGTCATGCTCGGTTGTGCCGTCACGTTATCGGTGTCGCTAACCTCCAGGGTATATTCCAATGGATTTGCTCTGTCTTTGACCAATCTTCTTGGTACTATCTATTCTGCTAGGCTCTTTAACATCTGGAGGGTAGCAAGAACATTTAGGTATGGATCCATTGTTATTCTCAGTCGCTATTGCACTATATTAATGTAGCTCTCTATAAAACAGGTTGTATTGAATTTTATGGTTGACCAAATTCTTGATAAACTGAAGTGAGATTTGGCTGTCAACAAACAAGATTACTCAACTGGGTAACAGCAGATAACTTTGCATTGCAAAATTGTAACATAAATGCATTACTGTTTGTACAGCACTTGAGCACATTGCACAACAGTTAGATCCTTGCAATGGCTGAAATTTACTTCTACACTCCTGCAGAGCCAATTGTCATTGGTATGGAGAAATCAAAATCGTATGCAAATGTGTGTGCATGAACTCAATTTGTATATCTTCACATTGGTGAAGCGGCTAATGCACCAATAAACGGAAAATAAAATTATATCTGAAAAGTATCTATCTAGTTCTAGATATCCCTGAGTAATGAGATAAATGTCCTGCAATATACGAAATTTGTGGTAGAGTTTCTGGCATAGCAATACCGGTATAAGACGATGATTTTGGTACGCTATTCCTACAATACCTCTTTTCATAACCTCTAAACGTTTGTTCTGACGCGTTCATAACCTTACACTGTGCAGTAGCAACAGTTTAGTTAGCTGCTACACTCACATGACATCAACTAAACATACATATTACATATCTATGAAGAGCGCATCTCTCCCTTATGACGACACAGTTCATATCGCCACCGACCGAAAACAGCTGATTGCTAGCGTACGTCATTTGAGTCGATTTGCGTCAGTAATCCGCGATAAGATAACTCACAGGCGAATCCGTATCTGTACCACAGAGTCACCAGGTGACCTTGCTCGCTGATTAAATTATCGCCGATTAAGGCAATCGGTGATTACTTTTCAATCGGCATCTGTGCAATCCACCCTAAAGCATAGAAAACTGAATGGGATAGAACGGTAACTGCGTGGCCTGTCAATCATTTCCGGTCGGGTAACAGTGACCTCACGAGTTGAGCAAATTTGCGCCAGTCACAAAACCTTAGCATTGAGAAAGTGTCTGTTTTCTGTTAGTGATCTTTTGGGGCATTTGACCTTATTGTAGGTGTTTTGCAGATATGTATTAGTGATTAATTACAACTATCGAATATTGGAAATGCCTGCAAACAGTTGTGCCTTCCCTGGTTGTAATACTATTCGGAAAAATAGTAATTCAGTACTGTCATGGGATCTGGATTTCTCAACCTTTTGCCTGGTACTCAACTAAATCAATTAAAGCTTGGAAACTGGCAAATTTGACATGGCGTGTGATCATGGAGTGCGAATCAAACGGCTTTGAGGTTCATGCTGTTGTTGCTGATGGCCATCCAACCAATCGTAAAATGTTCAAAATCATGAGTGGTAGTAAGGAAATTCCAATGGGGAAATTGTTCATGACACCGAATCCAGCTTCTGCTGACAGGAACATTTACTTTTTGTCCGATCCTTCCCACTTACTCAAGGTAAGCTTGGTTGTTTGGCATTCATTCATAACTCATGAATATGTAGCTTTGTATTCTCGATAGACTGTACGAAACTCTCTCTACAATTCGCGGCCAGGTGGGTCAAAATTTCTGTGTTGGAGTGGACAGCATATCCTATGGACATACGTTGAGGACCTCTTCTATAAAGACGCTGCTTCACTTCTGAGTGAATCGGGACTCACAGAGTCCCATATTCACCTGACGCCTTACACCAAGGTTGGTTTACCTTCAGCTGACGTCCTATAAAATATTTTATAATATAGTTTATGGCCCTATTGTCCCTCAGATGAAAGTAGATCTCGCCAGAGGAGTTTTGAATTGGAAAGTCGGAAATTGTCTCTCGAAGATTGCTGGAGCTGAAGGAACTTCAAAGTTTATTCTTCTTTTTTCCAAGTAAATTTCTCTTTTTTCATTTTTCGTTATTATTGACTGTATTCAGGTGGTTTGAAATAATCAATTGTGGCTACAAATGTCCGGTAAAAAAAAACGACAAACAGCTGACATGGCTTCAGAATGAGTTTGTGACATCGCTGTTGGATTGGGAAGTAAGTAGCCTACGTCTTGTGAATTTAGCAATTTAATTTAATTTTGTTGAATGTTTCAAGGAGGATGTATCTAAGCATCACAGAGGAGAGAGAAAAAGGATATTAGCTCGTCCAACTCTTGAAGGACTCATTTTCACTACATTGAATCTGGTCAAATTAGCTGAAATATTTCTCGAAGTAATGCCCCGTTTATGGCTCAAGTCCTTTACTCAGGACATTCTGGAGGCTTGTTTTGGAAATCTGGTCTGTGTCAATTTTCCAGTATGTGGCATAATTTGATTTCTAATGCATCCTCTAACTAACAGAGAATGCAAGCATATCGATCTCGGCATCCTGATGCTTCGCAGGCATACTATGGGCTGCAACACCAGACTCAGCGAAAGTCCATAAAAAAGATCAAAGGGTCCAATGCCGGTTCCTCTTCCACGCATGGCACCAGTAACGTTTGGACTACCATCTATGAAGAACCCATCGCCAAGAAGAAGAAAGCGTAGTTCATAATCATTCCAGCACAGGGTGAGATAGTCGTAGACTCATTAATACTAGCACAGAGCGAGATATGTATACACAATATTTACTCCCTTTTCCACGCATGCATACATAATATTTACTCCCTTTTCCACGCAGAGCATTGCATATGCATAAATGTGATCATTTTTAGACCAAGGATTGTCACAGTAGCCATGATAGATGATCATCTTGGATGAAGGTGCAGGGCGCTGTCATTCTAAGGTACTTTCATTTTTCTCAACATATATAAGTAAAACTGTAATCCCCATATATTAGTAAAACTGTAATCCCCACGCCCTATGTTCCACCCAGTTCAACGTTGTCTTATGGCTTGCTCCTATTCTAACCCTTGTCCAGTCCACTGATTTACAACCCCACCATATGCTGCCGTAGATATTTATTTTTCAGATGCAGTTGGAAACGGTCAATATTTACAAGCCGCGACACCACGGACCATGCAACGATGGATGATGAAATCGAATGAATATCTTCAAACTGTCACTGACATGAAACCCATTTGCTAGATGTGAAAGGGTCATGGCGACCCGGAGATCTTTCATTTTAACCGGGTTTACACTTTGGTCTCCACGGTGTCTTCATGCACCAAGCAGTCACTTCCAGTTGTGCCCCGGATAGTTTTTGCATAACTGGCTAACATCTAGCAAATGGTCGATGATGGTCAATACACAATACCACAAATAACTGTTGAAATGTGTTCATTTCTTTAAAGGATTGCATGAAATGAGATAGCAGTTAACAATGCCTTATGACTACATAGCCGGAATATAGTAATATTGTGCCCTCCATTTCATATGGTAGAGGGTTAGCTGATATACGCATCGTCATTGAACCGTCATACTTGTAATGACCTGCGATGTAAAATGTTAGCACCAGAGAGAGAGAGAGAGTCAGCGGTGCAGGCAGAATGTGTAACCTGAAAAATAATGCATAGCGTATTAGAAAGCATAAATGCCGCTGGTGCTAATCTTGGGTCATATTCATAGAAACTAGATGGGAAGTAATTAAAAGGCGAGTTACATGCTAATAACTATGAAATTGCAAACAAAACAATTCATCATTCTTTACTCAAGATTGGTTTTCCCTTCAAATCACCACGAGTACCCTGGCTTCCTTTATTCGATTCTCTTCCTTTTCTAAGTTTACTAACTAGCTTTTTCGTGAAGGAGTGACCCAACACTCTGAGAAATAAGCCAATGATATAATCTATAACTAGTTTGGAATGGACATCAGAACATGTCGCTCTGTTGATGCTGCTTCTGAAGTTGAAGACGTACGAACTTTCGATGACTCTGTCCTGCAAAATTGAAAAGTTCTTTAACTTTGGGGATTTGCTGCATTCCCTTGTAAACTCCCTGTAGACTCTCCTAAGAAGAAAGAGCAGCTCTGAGCTTGGATAAATAAGTGCCCCGGCCTTCCGCTCCATTTGGGGGATCAACTTTCCAAAGGGCTTACCAGTGTTATTTGTAATATATTCAAGCAAAGATTGGTCCAACTGGTCATTGAATTTTCGAATTGCCTTTCTCAAAGTAAAACCAGCCATGTATTCCAAAATATCACTCTCCCTTTCAGAAATACTGGCAGACACTAATGACTCAGGCTGCGGTGCCTTTATTCCATTATCAATAATTCTTTCCATGAGCTCAAGTAAAAATTTGGCAGAGAGAAGCCTGTCCTTTTGATTGTGTGAATGCCGCAAACCTTACTGTTACTCATCACAAGATCATCAGGATTTCCGTTGGAGTTCATACTGATAATCCAACCCGTAGCTAGTTCAATACCTTTTTCAGAGAGTACTGGCGGGTCCTTGAAATCCAATGAGCGCAGCAGCGGTGCAAGATCAACAGGTTGCTGTATGATATTTGGAACATACATGGTGTCAGAGATGCCACTGAGATATTTTGGAAAAACCCAGATCTGAGCACTAAAAAAACCCAGAAAAACCCAGATCTTGTATTTCGCTTAAATTACCATAATTCGCCTGTAATGAATTAAAAGAAAGGTGCGTTAGTCCTTTGGCGTCAATACAATACGTCCAAACCTAATATTAGACAAAGATTTGACGAGGACAATGCAATTCAACAGTCATTCATGAAAGGTACAAAATTGCATACAATACATTTAGTTCAATTTGGAGAAGGCTTAAATGGCACAACTAATTATGCGACATGATCCAATTGCCTTCACTCAGAATCTTCGCCACTATCAACTCTCTGTCGTTTCAATCTTTCTTGATAACGGTGTCTACAAGCACCAGATGCAACATCCTTTACCAAATCTGGTTTAGGTGTCCAGTCGAAGCAGTTCTTCTGATGTCTCGATAAAGTCTGTTTCGCCAACAGTCTGTTCCTTACAGTATCGGTTTGAAGCCTGTTGGTTTTCTTTGTTTTCATATGATTTATGACAGAAAAGATTCTCTCCACGCAAGCCGATGAGTGCGGCAAAACTGTTAAGTGAGTCATGAACTCTGAGAGCAATTTGAATTTCGGAATACCACAGCCATCTGTAATCCTGCGAACAGAATACCAAAAATCTGGAATAGATTTATGCGAGAATGGTATGTTCTCAAATCTACGGAACAGTCTCCATTCGTCATCTAATTTGTCCAACTCATCTTCTGTCACAAGATGTGGAAATTTTTGCGCAACGTCGATGATTGAAGATGGAGACTTTGCCGTGTCTGTGGCAATTTCAGGATCAAGAATATGCAATTTCGCAATGATTCCATCTTTATGCAGAGGAAATCTGTTTTTAATTTGGTCACAAAGCTCAATCATGAAAGCCTGGCAGTCCCTTCTGAACATGAGGTCACCACAAGAAGGACTTATAGGTACCGAACACAGCATTGACATACATCGGCCACCAAGATATAGGTCCTTCAGCGGCTTATGCAGAAGCTGATTATTTGGGTCAATATCTGCGATATTGAATGAAGTCAGTACTTGGTCTTTGATGAAGCAGCTTAATATATCTCTATACTGAGAAATTATCATTGAATGGAGAACATGCAATCTGAAACTCTCCGATTGAAATTCAGTATTCAGTCCATCAACCTTGTCCAAAATATAATTCAAAAAAAGAAGCATGTGCTTGGTGCCGTTGTTTTTCATTGTCTGATAGATCGCATTACTCCCTTCGACTTTGTCAGACAAAGATTCCTTTTGGAAGTAGAGGATTAATGCATCCCATTGTTCAAGTATTGACTTGATTAAATTGCCACGCGAAAGCCAACGCGTTTGAGCCAATTTAGGAATTCGGTGCTGCTCTGTCTTCGATATCTCTTGCATTTCCGTGGATTCATGCAATCGCTTGCTGCTTCGTGAGAAGTAAGAGGATATTTCTTTCATGAAGATTTCAAGGTATGATGGCAATACCTTTACTGCATGACTAGCACATAATGCAAATGAATGGCAAACACATCCCATAGTAAATACTGACGGAATTTCGTTCTTCAGCAAAGCTAGGAAGCCACTTTTTCGCCCCATCATTGTGGAACAATTATCACTACCAAACCCAACAATATTGCAGATGGGTATCCCCTTTTCATCCAAAGTCCGTTTAACTGCCTCGTATAATCCTGCTGAAGTTCCTGAATCAACGTCTACCGTATCTAGTAGCCTATCCGTAACATCTGATTTCACAGTGTCGAAGTATCGCACGACAATGGCTAACACTTGGGACACTGATATATCTGTGCTTTCGTCAATGATCAATGAAAACTTCGAGTTTTTACAGATATCACTCATCTCCAGTTTTTCATGAAAAGCAATTCCTTCCTGAAGAATGTATGAAGCCTTTGTTTTGCTCATACATATCGACTTGGATATCTTACTATCACTGAAGGCATTTTTACAGACTTTCACCAAGTGATCGCACTGAGAAAATGGCACGTGGTGCTCTGCAATAAAAGCAGTAATCAGAAGTTCCGCTTTTGCCGTTTCCTCAGCCTCACTCGGTTTCCTCTTTTCCATGAATATATCAATGCTCGGTGCTAATTTGGTTACTTTCATACTCTGCATATGCTTGGCAGTTTTGCTATGTGCCAGTAGCATCGATTTATTGGCATTTCTTATTTTGATTCCACAGCAAACACAAAAACTGCATCCCTTCTCTTTCTCATCCTCCTTTAGCCACCCTTTCAGTTTCTCGTCGCTTAACCAACTCTTTTTGAAAGTCTGTGCATACCACTTTTTAACTTTTTTAGGACTTGGCATAACTGACTTGAGACTATAATAACGAATCCGGAGCCCAAGTAATTCTTTAAATAGTTTCTATATGAAGAAATACCAGACAGTAAATAGGCCTACATGTAATTGGTCCGCCACGCCACAGATCTGTGTCAGCGAGCGACTACATGCATGTAGGTAGGTGTCAATAAAAGAATTAAAGCTACCTTTGAGACTGGAATCAGACTGGTCTATACCGGTAATACGTAGTAGTAACTAGTAACTCTACTACTGTAGCGCTGTTATTGCTATGACTACGATTGACACTCTCTCGACTCGGTAGTCAACAGTCAACACGCGTCGGAACCGCCAGTTGTATACGTAACAATGCAAATTGGATGATATATCTGTCAGCAATAGCGCATAGAAGTGTCTGCATTTCTGGATAATGTTACTTTGTCACTTACGTAAGTATAATTTCGAAACTCAAGACTCGAAATTGAAAAAAACCCAGATTTTCAGGTAAAAAACCCAGAAACCCAGGTGATGCTCGAAAAACCCAGATCTGGGTGGAAAAACCCAGGAGTGGCATCTCTGCATGGTGTCCTTCCTTTTGTCAAAGTCGTTGAAGAGCAGTTCATGGACAATTTCCGGAGGAATATCGTACCACTCCTCAACAACATCACTGACTTTCGAAGCCATAATTTCAATAGATATACTGTATAAATGAGTATACATTAAAATATTAATAATAATAATAAGACAGATCCCATGACAGTACTGAATTACTATTTTTCCGACTAGTATTACAACTATAGGGAAGGCACAACTGTTTGCAGGCATTTCCAATATTCGATAGTTGTAATTAATCACTAATACATATCTGCAAAACACCTACTATAAGGTCAAATGCCCCAAAAGATCACTAACAGAAAACAGACACTTTCTCAATGCTAAGGTTTTGTGACTGGCGCAAATTTGCTCAACTCGTGAGGTCACTGTTACCCGACCGGAAATGATTGACAGGCCACGCAGTTACCGTTCTATCCCATTCAGTTTTCCATGATTAAAGTCACCGAACGTAAACCTCTAAATTTCATAGGTTCACATATAGAAAGCGAACGTGAACCTCATGTTCACATCATCCCTAGAAACTTTCCAGGCTTCAACAATGTCAACAGTTCTATTTATAATTCGATACTAGATTTTGACTAATACCGAACCTTTCACTAACCGGAAGATGTCCCTGAATGATGAATTGATTTGATCTAGCCTATCGCCAGTTCTGCTACTACCAGTGTGGCCAACTCTGGATGGACAAAAATCACTAAAACTGGTGTCGAAAATCGCTAGACGTCGCCAAATCTCGAAACAAAATCGCTAGAAAAAGTCGCTAAATCTGAATTAATTCCTAAAGTTATTGTAATACCCACCCGTACATCCGCATTGCAGATTTCGCGTCATTTATGGCATTTTTAGTTGTGCCTGTACATTAGCTTGGCTGTCAAAGCTATAAAGCAGGGGTTCTCAACTTCCCTTGTATAACGGGCCGCATTTCAACAGCAAAAGACGTTGCGGGCCGCACAATATTATTTCCATGTATTTGTGGGCTACTAGTAAATCTAGGCTACTGTAGCCTATTTACCAGTCGCATACGGTCGTATAGTACATTTTCATTCATTCTAAAGAAGTGTTCGTAAGTTTTCAGTTGTTGTATTCTGTGAGATTATCTTCCAGCGGAGCAAGTATAACCCGTCATTGAGCGTGTATTGCATCAGTTGCCAAGTTGGTATATCCACCTTCAAAACCTTCCACCAGAGAACCGAACTCTCTGTTCCAATACGTTAGCGAGCAAGTATATAATTACGATAAATTTTTCGATACAAAGGCCATTATCACTTTGAGCTCTCAGTGAAATGAAAAGAAGTCTGGCGTTCTGGTCATTTCTGAACAAATCATTCAACTCTACTCCTCTCCTTCCATGGCCGGAGCCCTGCACCAATAGTCGTACAGATAGGAGTCAGCTATGTTAAGTTGATGTTTTTCGCTCGGCCCTCCCAGCGTTTGCCATGCCAGCATTTCCACTCTGATAAAAATCACACTCAGGTAATTATAGCTTTCCAGTGTCTGTGGAGTCAGTGGATTCGTCCGATGCTAGATTCAAGTTGTTTACGCGGCAACGTATTTCGAAACATGCGATGAAAGATCAACTGACATTGCTGTTACTGTTTAGTTACGGTTCAATCAGATAACTGTAGCTTCAACATTTGTCAGGTGATGTTGTCATTGCTGTTAAATTCTGGAATTTTATTGAAAGACACCTTACCTGGCAAATTACATGGATTTAGCGATATTCCAAGCAATTTTGAACCATGCGTCTGTATCATTGTCGACAATTTTAACAATGCCTTGGAATATGGATTGGTGGGCTCGACACCTAGCTCGCAATGTTATTTCTAACATCAGGCGATACGTATAACTTCAGAAGAAAGTGTCGAGGTATAATTTTAACGTTCTACACTTCGTTACGACAACTGATCTTCGACAAATATGTCAAATCGAGTTTTCCATTTATATCTGAGAAAGCAAATTAACTGTTCCACGCAGTCTTACAAACCCAGTTCCCGTTGTTTAATTTCCCCTCTCTTGTTCTTGTATCTGTTCAAACCGTTCGCGGTGAATGAAACACTCTTTAAAAATGTACCACACAACGGAATTGTCTTGAACCATAGTCCAGCCGAATACCGATTCAAAACAATAACAATCTACACTCGAGCATATATCAAGAAACCAGAATACATCAAAGAATCAGTAATCAAACGATACAGAGACAGTGCGATAAGAAAGCTAAGTAGCTAAATTAATATGTAACAATATCGTGCCAGTTGAAATTGCGTTTATAATGAAAGATGTCGCGGGTCGCAAAATAACCGTTTGCGGGCCGCGGGTTGAGATCGCCTGCTATAAAGTATGATGAATTACCAAAGAGGAGGAAATTTAGGTGTTCTCGGAAGACATTTTCGATTTCCTAAAAAAGAGGACAAATCCTCCTATAGGAGGACATATGCGATAACCCTATCATATTTCGAGTTCATGATACGCAAGATTCATGTCGGATTGTCAGTCATCTCAAAACGGGACGAACTATGCGGTAGGGATATCTGGACATTCCTGATTTCAACAAACCAGATCTCTCTGCGTGACAAACCAGATCTGCGTGACAAACCAGATCTCTCTGCCGCTGACCGTCATCCTGGATAGGGTATACAAACTTGTGCCTTTCTCGATGCGTCCGTGAATACGCAATGCGATGTACAGATAATTGCGGAAAGGTGCTTGCCTTCGCTTAACTGGGTGGGAGTACTTGAACACGACAAGACTCGCACCGGGCTTACCGGCCACTATAAGTAGCAGTGTGTGCTCTTTAGAAAATATTGGGAGGTCCAACCCGCTAAGTAGGCCTATATACCACTACTTATAGCGGCTGACCATCCAATTATATTTCTATTTCCCTGTCCATCCATCTGATCAATGGTTCACCATATTTTCGAAATCTGAAAAGAGGACACTTTTTCGGAACTTTCAGACTTGCAAAACCGGAGGAAAATCCTGAAGCAAGGTCAATTTTTCCCAACTTTCTCGCTCAACGCCCAAAATAAAGTTTTACAGTTTTTTTTTCCTTCACATGATCAGGTGGTTGACTTTTTTTAGTCAACTTCCCGGCTCTGCTCCCGAAATACCCGCCGAAGCGTAAATTCGGGCTGATTTACGGCATCTCCGTCGATCTTGGTCATACGTTTGACCAACAATCTCAAAAAAGAAGACAAAACGGCGGCCTCCGTATGATATTTGTCCGCATAAGTAGCGTGTTAATTCTGAATGAAGCTTGGCTCGACGATGAAAGTTATAGTTAAAAGTCTATTTAAGAGTATTTTTCTGTTATCCGGCAGCACGCATAGAAACTTGTGATTTCATTTTTTGGTTATTTGGGTATTAGAATATTTGTTACATCTTGTGTTAGTATCAAAAGTACGCGACGTAATCGTTTATTTTTTTATTTAACTGACGTGAATCAGATATAAAACTATGTATTCGAGCAATTTGGGGAGGGCGATTTAAACCCGATCCCCGTTCGATCTCGATATTGTTACAAATAGTGTTATAGGACTTTTACAGCTCGCGTAGGTGTCAAGAGTCCGATGCACTATAGTTTTCTCGGTTATCTTGTAACTCGCGGTTTCCGTTTAGGAAGGCAAGGATTCCTACATATTCGTCCGGCGTAGGCGCACAGAATTAATTCACATATCGGACCTTGTAGCCTTTAGCAAATTTCATTGGGCGAGCATGATTGTGATTCGTATTGGGGTCAATTGGCCAGGATTTGTCCGACTGTTTTTTCCGGAAAACAGGGTCTAAGACCGTTGGGATGAGCCAGTCTAGTGGTGTGCAACGAGCGAGTTCAGGCTTACAAGTCTCATTGATTTCGAGGCCAACCCCTTCTGCGTCGGGGCACATGAAGACGTAAACTATTGCCGAACAAACCGCCAATAAAATGAGGTGCCAAAATTCTAAAAGGCAACAAAACCTCGGTCTAAAAATGACCGATGCTGATAGTAGTAATTGATAGAGTATCGCCATGCGGACCAACGGGCTTGGAGTATTTAATCACGTGACATCTCTTAGCCAATCAGAACGCAGAACATTGTGGGCGTGTTTCCAATACGAGAGAGGTTTTGGTTGTGTGAGAGATAGCATAGTTTCGGTTCAGTAACGCTAAGATATTATTACATCAATATTGCGTAAGTTGATTACCTTCATTATGATTGCGTATTGCAGTTGAAGCATGTCCAGTAATGATTACGTCATTATGATTACGTAGTTGATTAATTTAGTTATTACGAGAGCGGCTTTGCTTAGTTCCAGTCCAGTAACGCTGAGATATGATCACGTCATTATTGCGTAAGTTGATCGCCTTATTTGTTATTGCAGTTGAACCAAGGCAATATATATAACGTGTAATATTTATTACATGATTATTCGCTGTACGCTATAGATTGAATATGTCCAAGATTACTGCTAATGATATATACGTCATAATGGATCGATTTGACCCGATGAGCTGGTATAGGTTTGCACGTCCCACGTGAACAATTGCTCATTGGAACTTAAGCCCAACGCCTCAACCACTCGGCCAACCCAGCAGTCATTTACGGCATTTAGCCTCAGCTATGCAACTAGTATTTATAGATAGCAGTGATATCCACCGAGTCATTTGCGTTTTTGATATTATAGAGTATACGATTGAATCGCTACGAGTAACGCACTGTTATCTAACTCATTGGGGAATAGATTTTTCAATGGAGTATTTAGAGCTAGCAATGCTGTATGGGATCCGCTAAGTTCGAACAGCTGCGTTTTGTTATTGTTGAGTATCGCACAGTTGTCATTAGGGAATACATTTTCAACGGTTTAGATACGCTTAGTAGATAAACTGCGATTATGGCTTGATTAAGCCAGCCTCTTTCTGGATGTTTCGTGATGTGAAAAAATGGCTCTGAGATCATGGCTGAAAAGTACCCACTATCATTTGCCGGAAAAAACTGTTGTCGTAAAATTTGGAGATAAACTTTACGATCCGTCAGTATAAGCGTTGAATAGTCATGGTCTCTTAGCGAAAAGAGTGGTTATGCACACCCCAAAAGGTGGTACACGAAAACAGAACTTACGTAACCCTGCCGTTGTATATGACCAGATTCACCCCCTTCCTTGCGGTGTACATCGGATATTTCACCCTACCCATTAGAATTGATAGGGGTTCAATTTCAATATATACACCCTACTTGATATCCTGTATCTTCTTCCAAATGGCAAACTATTGCAAATAAACAGTCTTGATTGCATATATTCGATATCAATTGAACCATAATAACATAAAATGGAAACATATTTCGTGAAATAACAAAAACAGAGATCCCAGCGACGGAGAAAAAAAATTCACTGAAAATACTGCTCGAAGAACGTCGCCCATGTAATATCGGGAAGTCGCCTCCTCCAGGTTTTCGCAAAACACTCTTGTACGGCGAAGGTTGAGTCACTATCTTCAGCAAGAACGTGTGGCATCATCCTGAAATCAAAATGCATATTCACAACCCAATTAACAGGCACATATGTTAACATGCATAACTTAAAGAAAGACTACATAAATAGAAGCCGTTACGAAGTATATATATTTTCACAAAGTACTTACAAAAAAATCAGATGTTTCACTTGCTAAGGCATTGCAGCACAGACTGTGGCCGATATGGTGAACTTACCGCTATAGGAAACATATTCACACACGATCACTGTACGTGTGGGCAATTAGGCATCGACAAGATGGAAATTTATGGATAGTTTTCATGAAAACCGCCTGTAACAGGCAGACTTGGACAACTAGAAAACGTTCCCTTTTTCCAAATTAGATTGGAATTAGATTACAACTACAAGTTTTTTTTTCGAATTAGAGTAGAATTAAAATTATAGCTACACAGTTTGAAATTAGATTAAAATTATAATTCTAGCTAACAGTTTTTTTTTTCAAATTAGATTAGAATGAGAATTACTGAAAATGAGAAAAGTTGAATCAAACTCCGTTAATATCAAATCATAGTTCATCTTATGAGCATGAGAATAGCAAATGTCTGTACACTGTACAGTAGGGTTGTCCAAAATTTGAAAAATTTCGAAAATGCTGCGTTGTAATGTCTTATTCTATAGATTATTGATTAAAAACATCAACAAGCCTGAAAGAAGCTCTCAGGAACGTCGTTAAGATTTCTTACAAAGCGTTTGAAAGTAGCTGCCAAAGAGTGGGCGGGCCACCGACGGCGAAATTGCAACTAGGCGGGCAATGACGAAACCACGATTCTTGATTGGGTAATCGGTTATGCTTCAATGATGACGGCGGCTGTCAGCTCTGATTTGGGTGCTTCACCGTGTTTGACAGAAGGAGTAGGTTTTGCTGCTGCTGAGTCTGTTGGTGACGGCTGTAATACTGTAAAAGCGTGTTGTGGTTTGATGAGTCAATAGTAGTAATGTAACAGTGGTTCTTCGAATGTATCAGTTGTAGCAGTAGTTTCTGTTTTGCGGAGGTCGAGTCTGTTAGTAGAGACAGGAATTTGTAAAGCGCATTGTGGGTTGATGCATCAATAGTTGTAATGCAACACTTGTTCCTTGCTCAATGTTTTAGTTGCAGCAGCATTTTCTGTTCTGATGAGGTCGATTTTGTTAGTAGTGGTTGTGGTTATGTACAAGGGCATTGTGGGTTGGTGAGTTAATAGTCGTAATGTAACACTTGTTACTTAAATGTTTTAGGCGTAGCTGTAATTTATGATAGAAGGCAAAAATATTACTGTCATGGCAGAGGCAAAACGGCGGAAGACTGTGCACTTGCCACAGAGAAGAACAAGATCTCGATCTGAGCATTACTTGGTCGGATATGCTTGCGATTACATCTGTGGCTCGAGATTACCAACCTTGCGAGAAGTAATGAGTTACTTTCTGCATCTGAAAGACCATTGCCCTCAGTCAACCCCTACTCGTGAGCTATGTAATGTGGTGGTTCATGATGTCATGACAGTGTGGCAAATGGCGAGAATTGCCACAATACTTAAAGGAAATGCGGTGAAATTACTTGAAAAACTGAACAAAAAATATATTTTTCTGAAGGCGACCATGAAACGGGAAAGTGATCCCAAGGGTAAGAGGAAAAAATTCACGGAAGATTTGGACAAGTTGTGGGATATTGGAAGTACAGATGCGATAGCAATTATACAAAATGACATTTATCTATCACATGATAGAAAGCTCGAAGACATTGCATTCTATGAAGATCAACAGCAATCTCGCAAATGCATAATGTTGGGAAGAGACAAGATTCTCGCTAAAGACATCGAAAAGAAAACAGCAACCATGGCGGATAGAACTGTTAATAACATTCAACATGACTCAAGTGATGACTAATTGACTATGTTGTTTTAGCATCTTCTTCATCTTCAAAAGAGGGTGATAGTTTGAGTTCAAGTTCTGATTATGATGCTGATGTTGGTCTTGGCACCTCGACAGCCATTAAGCTGATGGCACCTAAAAATATTATGAATAATACCCATGTGTCCCAAGCTCTGGATCGATTGCAAATAACAGACAACAAGGCAACAATGCTGATCGGAGCATTTATTACGGCTTGTGGCGGTGACATAGCAATGTTCTCTCTGTCAAGATCTTCGACAAAGAGAGCCAGGGAAACAAATCGTCTTGAAATTTCCAAGGATATTTCAGAAAAATTTGCAGAAAATAAACCTCAACATGTTGCTATTCATTGGGATGGAAAGCTCACAGAGGATAGATTAGGAAATCGGTATGAGGCTCTGTCAATTGTCCTATCTTGTCATCCTCAATACTCAGAAGGAAAACTACTTGGCATTCAAAAGATGCAAAATGCTGCAGGTCAGACGCAAGCAGAAACCACTTTCAACATAATTGAAAGTTGGAATATAAAAGATGCTGTAACAGCTTTGGTTTTTGACACTACAGCAAGCAACAGCGGCTGGAAGAAGGGTGCGGCAAAGATTCTTGAAGACCTTCTAGGAAGGAAGGTGTTCTACCATGCATGTCGGCACCATGTGTATGAGCTGGTAGTGAAAGACGTTTGGAAATCTTTATTTGGAAAGGCCACAACTGGACCAGAGAATGCATGGTTTGCCCACCTTAAAAGGAACTGGAGCAGTCTTGACAGGGAACAGCAATTCAAGACTCTGACTATTCCTCTATGTTTTGCTGAACGAGCTGCAATGATAGTTGATAAGTTCAAGCTACTGTTGAACAGAAAAGATTTTTTCACACGGGATGACTACAAGCAATGTGTGACTAATGCTCTTGCTCTTCTCGGTGCAGATGAAGATATACGTCATCACAAACCTGGTGCAGCACACCATGCGAGATGGATGGGTACAATTCTGTATGCTCAAAAGATGTTCATGTGGGCCGACCAATTAGATTACAAATCTGAAGAAGTTGAACTGCTGCGCCGCTTCAATTTATTTTTGGTTCTCTTTTATATCCCTGCGTGGGTGGATTCAAGCATTGGTCGTGATGCAGCTGGTAATGACTTGAGATTCGTTCAGCACATGTTGAGTTATAAGGAATATGATGAGCAAGTTTCCACAGCTGCTTCACGAAAGCTTTTGAAGCACGACTGGTATATTGTTGAGGAAACCGCTGTATACGCCTTGTTTTCACCGACGGAAAGCAAGGAAACCCGCAAAATATGGCAAAGGCGCTCCTGCAAGTAGAGCGAACTTCCAGTTTCAGAAGGGGCCCACCCTCATTGAATGCAACTATACAGATCAACAAGGACAGTACGTTGTCTGACCTTATTGGGCCCCAGTCGTGGTACATATTTGAAGTTTTTGAATGCTCTGGGGATTGGCTGCGTCAACCGGTTGATGATTGGCACTTTTCAGATTCATTCAATAAAATGAATTGCTACGTTAGTTCTGTCAAAGTCGTTAATGATGCCGCAGAAAGAGGTGTCAAGCTAAGCACAGACTATGCTGCAATCTTGACTGACAATGAACAGCAAAGAGACAGTTTGCTTCAAGCTGTGGAACAGCATAGGAAGATTTTTGGAGACAGCAGGAAGTCTACTCTTATCAAAGGCCAGTGATCTGCAACACTGACCCTGCGATATACTTTTTAATGATGCCTTTTGTAAATAGCATTTTTGCCTTTGTTAAATCTTGAATAAAAAGTGTAATATGCGTTCGTTTTAGAGAGAGACGTCGACTTACCATAACAAGCCATAAGGAGAAATTGACTACTGGTTTGCAATTTATGAGTTACAGTCGTTGTCAACTGGTATGTTTTAGAAGGCTCGAAGGTAGCACGATGCATGCATCTAGTTCATTCTTATTTAAATTGGCCAAGCTCCTGTGCAAGAAGTAACAAAACTGTTATACACCGTGTTCAGGTAGAAAATATATTACTGGATCGTTATGCTGTTGTCGATGGCAGCATTAACAACGTCAATTTACCATATCGCCAATGCCACGAACAGAAATGGCTGCAAACCAACACAACAGAGTAGAACGAAATCGTGACCAGCAATGATCACAAAATCAGTATTTCAGCCAATCAGTAGCTTATTATTACAGGTTCCAACCAATCAAAATTCTAGGTTCGTGATTGCCCGCCCACTTCATCGATTCCCCGCCCACATGCAGACGGCTACTTTCAAACGCTTTGTAAGAAATCTTAACGACGTTCCTGAGAGCTTCTTTCAGGCTTGTTGATGTTTTTAATCAATAATCTATAGAATAAGACATTACAACGCAGCATTTTCGAAATTTTTCAAATTTTGGACAACCCTACTGTACAGTAGGGGTGTTCAAAAATGACTTTTTCTTCCAAATTCTATTGGCTACTTGATAAAATCGTTAGGTTACCTAATTGAAGCCTGCACACCAGATTTTATTCGATTCCAACCAGTAGCCGCATTGCTACAGTGGAAGAAAGTTTTTTTATTTATTATATGAAAATGAATAAAAAAAGATTTAAAATTTTCTGTTCACCCCATTAAATTGTTAGGTTGTCTATAGAAACAATGCTCAACCGATTTGGCTCAATTCCAACCAGTGAAAGCGGAGTTATTGGTGTCGCAAAATTTTGGATTTGAATAAAATAGTATTTACGGTGACCGATTCTTAATCATTTATTACAATTGTGCCCACCGTAAATAATAATTTAGTCAAATCCAAAATTTTCGACTGGTTTGAATTGAGCCAAATTTGGTGGGCATCGTTTCTATAGACAACCTTACAATTTCGTGGGTGAACAGAAAATTTCGAATTTTTTTTTTTACTAATTTTTAAATAATAAATAAAAAACTTTCTTCTCCTGTAGCAATGCGGCTACTGGTTGGAATTGAACCAAATTTGGTGTGTAGGCTTCAATTCGGTAATCTAACAATTTTATCAAGTAGCCAGTAGAATTTGAGAATAAGAAGTCATTTTTAACACCCCTACTGTACAGCAAGCTTGGCTTGTTTCGCACTATACAGTTCTCCTGTAGCATTTCCAGGAAAACCAGACATTAGATTAGAATTAAAGTTAGACCATAGAAAGATTTCATACATTCGATTAGAATTGGAATTAAAGCATAGACATTGCGCATTACGCAACGCTCAGCGTTGGATGAATATTCTGTTTAGAGATAAATTTGCAATAAAACGTACATTTCGATCACATCATTTTTATGCTTGGGAGATATTATTAACTATACATGTGTATTTGATTGTGTAAAATGTGCTATAGAAGTCAGTCGACGGAAGTGAATAGACAAGTCTGAACATGTATATTACAGCATATTAGAGATAGATTGTGCAATAACCGTTTTCGCTGAGTCATAAAACAAAACAAAATGGGAAGTAGGAGTGATTTGCTAGTTTGACGCACGTGAAATCGATATCATTATAGCGTTCATTTCATAAAAAGTCAATTTTGACTTGCATAAATCATCCTCGAGACTACTCAAGGGTTAAATTACACTCAAAAGCTACGCAAGACGCTAATTTAGTATTCTAGAACTACTGAATTTTTTCGAAATCTACAACTAGAACTATAATTACTCATTTTTCAATATCCGTAACTAAAACTAGCTTTTCCAAATTATAAAAACCGTAGTCAATGTGTATGACAGCTTTGGGTGTAAATCAAGAAGTAAGCATAAAATAGGTGGCTACTATACTCGATAATGTTACATTGAATTCAACATCTTTATAACGAAACCGCTTGGAGACTGCGTTTAGCACAGTGCGATATCGCTCAAATATTCCATTAGCATCTCATCGTAAGGAGTCAGACTCGACTCACGATTTTCTGATAACGTTCATTGTAATTTTGAAATCTGTGGTTAACAACACTTTAATATTTTCAAATCCAAATCCTGTTCCTGCGGAAATCTTTTCGGCTATATTCGCATTGGGCATTACGCAACGTTCAGCGTTGGATGAATATTCTGTTTAGAGATAAATTTGTAATAGAACGTACATTTCGACCACATCGTTTTTATGCTTGAGAGATATTATTAACTGCACATGTGTATTTGATTGTGTAAAATGTGTTATAAAAGTCAGTCGACGGAAGTGAATAAACAAGTCTGATGTACACCTACAATCTACATGACTATACATTATGCTTAAATAATTATACAATTGAATAGTATATTCATATTGAAATGAACCCCAATATTTTCGGCTGACACTCGTCAGGGGTAATCGTCAGCAACTAGTAGAGAATTGGAAAGAACATTGTATATCAACAATCGTATCACAAAATAGGTACCAATAGCTGTTGGGATCAATAATAGCTCAAACAGGGATCCGAATACGCTTCCGAATATACCTTCGACTGTTTTACCCATGCATTAGCTTGCAAATGTAATCTAATATTAGGTTGTTTGTCAGCCTTAAATTCAGTGACGTAAATATCCTTGTTTTGACACCGCTGTCTAAATGTCATAAATTACCCCACTCGCCTCACGTGCATCCACCAAACAATACCTTCGCTAATTAGTATTAATATTGTTCAACGCATTAGCTCGCAAATGTAGTCTAATATTAGGTGTTTTGTCAGCCTTTTCGTTTCACAATATCGGAGTGAATATTAGCGTTATAATTCATTAAGTTATAGTAGGCAACTGTAATAGCATCTGTATTGCATCCGGTTTCTATGCATCGGATATCGAGGGCTCAGTTGGACTATAGATTACTAACCTACGGATAGATACGCAAGTCCCGTCGTTACGCTCCGGCAAGCAGTTACACTTGTTGCTGAGCAATCCAAAAGCAGCATAATTGGTGGAGGTATAGCTTGCGGCCCGAGGGCTGAAATGTGATGGAACTGGTCTTAATCGAGAGCTACTGCCTCACTGATTCCGAAAATACAAATTAAAATCGTGCCGGGATATGGAACCACCTCAAAACAGCCCTCAAAATCTGAAAATCGGCATTGTTCCAACAATGGCACCACCGCAACAGGATGAACATAACAATGGCCAATTTCGTCAAGCGATTGTTCAGAACAATGCCGATTTTCAGACTTTGAGGGATGGTTTGACATGGTTCCATTTCCTGACAAGATTTTAATTTGTATTCTCAGAATCAGTGCGACAGTAGCTCTCGATTAAGACCAGTTTCAATAAATTTCACCCCTCAGGTCGCAAGTTGTGACACCACCAATTATGCTGCTTTTAGATTGCTTAGCAATAAGTGTAACTGCTTGCCGGAGCGTAACGACGGGACTTGCGTATCCATCCGTAGGTTAGTAATCTATAGTTTGACCACACCTGCTCTAAACCATAACCATAACAACTTGAGTAAGTACTGTCACTAGGCAAACCCTAGCAGAGTTATGCTCAAATTATATCAAATATTGCATGGAATATGGCAAATGAACACGCTAAGTATTATCAAGTGAAGGAAAACGAACGCCCAATTCCCTCTAGATACATATTTATTCGGAAAATATCTCCTTACCGGGTGAGTACAGTTGCTTTCTCAAGGTCTTCCTATCTTCCCCACTCAAGCGCGGTAAGACTAGTTTGACTTCGCGGTATTCAGGATTATATCTCACGAAGCTCTGAATGGAATTCACGTATTCCACGTCGACTATCGTTCTGTTGCTATCACTGAGGTCGATTGCCTTTAGCTGTTCATTGAATAATAGGCGATTTAGATCAATTAAAAAAATACAGAAACGAACTGCATCGCTACTAGGGTTAGTTCGGATATCAATAATTTTCACTATCCGGATAACGGATATATCCGGATATTTTGGAATTTATCTAACCGGTTAACCGGATAATAACTGCTAAGTGAGACAATCGATTTCATTAAGTCTGCATGTAAAACGGATCGCAAAATCATTACACAGTGTTATTGTAGAGTACCTACCTACGCGCGCAGTATGAGCGAATACGAGAAAAACCATGCAAATTTAATGTTCACTGCTTCTGCAATGCCCTCTTTATAAAGCACAGATGCATCAACTGTGGGATCCTGTAGCCGGGACCGGAATTTTGTAACAAAGAGTCCACGTTCATTGAATGCTTTTTCAGCTTCCACATAAGTGGACTGAATAGAAAGCAGCGCTTCGTAGAGAGTCATAAGGTTGGCAGGTCGTACGCCGGAAACTTCAACGGCTTTGCATCCTTTTGACCATCCTTATGTTTAGGTTTAGAGCACTAGAAGGACGACTAGCTGATACTGGAATTGATGCCGACATCATACCTCGCTCTAATTCACGTGATCAGGCACGCAGCCAGCCGAAAATGTAGGGGGACTGAAATAAAATCAGGGGGTTTCGATTTTTTTTTCGAATTAATCATCAGCGGAAATCAATTACGCTTGCACGCACGCACATTTTTGCGAACATTCGATGTCATTCAGTTTCGCGGTGTCACTCTCAGAATCACTAATTAGAATACACTTAACGGCATATCGTCAACAAGCCATCGAGAGATAGGAGCCAATGCGTGCTGGGTCCGAGATGGTTAGGCCAGCGATTATATCGTTCGTAGGCCTATTGCAGATGCGATTGTGCAGGTCAACGATAATATCGTGAGCACCAAGCCAATGAAGATGCGATTGTGCAGGCCAGCGATGGAATAGTGTGTACACTGCACGTCTTCGTTGAGTTGAATAAACATAAAAAATATTTCCGCGCCCTCGGTTGTAGGGTTAGGAGGAATTAGGTTTAGGAGGGCGCGGAAATATTTTTTATGTTTATTCAACTCAATGAAGACCCATCGTCCTGCTTACTATATTTTAGAGCCGCATGAGTTAATTGAACACACCGCAAATTAGTACAAATCATCGACAGCAGGTATTTTATGTTCATTATGAAATTACTCTGCTTATGCTGTAAAAGAGTTTCGTTATTGAAAAATCACTGTAACATGATAAGTATATTATAATTAAACTCATCAGGGCGGCATACAACATTTTATAGTTTACATCTTCAAGCTGAAAAGAGGATGTACCATCAATTAGTACTTACGGATCATGATGAAGTGAATATTCCTTATGGGCTCTTTCACCAAACTACGACTGAATTGGATATACATAATATCGCGAATGGTCTTATTCAGCAATGTCGCGTGTATGAGTTAGAATTTCGTCAATGCGATCTCAATGAAAACCTCGTAAAGATACTACTGGATAAAATTCGTGGATTTGAATTTGTGGTAAACGCATTCACACATTCCACTCGTAGTCACTGATCATTATAAATTCACGTTCAATATAAGTATGTTATCTGTATAATATTCAGATACGACTTTAAAATAACTTTCATCGTAATCGCGTTGTTCCCTATTACTAATGTGTTAAGGCGAGAATTGAAGGTAACGTAGCGAACAATGCTCAATTGCTACTTGTATAGGAATCAGTCTCAATAGCCTTATTAGATAGGCTGTAGCCAAAGTTGATCAGTGTTAAACTGTTCATAGCTCATTTAGCGTTTTATGCGTTAAGTTTTGCGCTCGTTCAGGTCGAAATAAGAAAACTCAGCGTTACGGCACACGACGACATTGAAAAACTCCTCCCAGTAATATGCGAGTTGATGAAGGAGTGTGGTTCGACGGAGCTCAATCTGGAAGAAAGTGATGGATCCGAAGATTTTCTAATCATTTTGGATCAACTTATCAGGCGGCATCAGGTATTGATGATGGGAAAAGCTAGGCGCTAATCTAGTATAGAACCTCTCGAAGTGAGATTTCCTAATACCTCATTCCTATAGGTGAAATTACGAAACCTCAATCTCAGCTACGGGAAAAACATTAACTTTACGCAACTCGCGACTATTATTTCGAACGATCTAACCTATTTGTCACTTGTGAACTCGCACTTGCAGTCAAAAGATTTCGTTGCTCTACAGCTCAAAAACAGTAAGGTATGCGCGATTATTGCTGGGTATAGTCGTTAATGATCACATTCTGTATGAGCGATTGTGTGGAGATGGATGGATAGAGCAAATTCTAGTTTAATCTAAGCACATTTCGCGTATATTATGACGTGAGTGGCTAATCAACATTTTTTTCTGTTATCAGTTTGAAATGTTTTATATCTGATCAATGCTGATCGTAAATTGACAGTTTCCTATATTTGTTCAGCTCCAATATCTTGACATCAGCTACAATCAGCTGGATGAAGAGTGTATGACCGCGCTGCCTGCCTTACTTTGTAAAGACAAAGCGGTTACTCTTATCATGAAGGGGTGTGACCTTACACCCGAGGAAATGCGCGCTTTTGAAAGTTTTGCTTCTATCGAGGTACTCACTCGTTTCTATAGTTTTGTGTGTCATTTTGAAATAAATTACTGTATTTGTAGGTCGAAAACCTTGATCTGAGTTATAATACGGATATGGAACCGACAGGTTTGAAAGAAGTTGGATGCTTTGTAAGAAAGCATAACACGAAAAACGTTCGACTTTCAGCTTGCGAATTGGACGAAGACTCACTAATCTCATTAAATAAAGGACTCGGAATTCATGAGGTGATCATTTGAACAAGATCCGTTATGTTTTCTAACTGAAATAATCAATCACAGTGTCATGCTTATGTGAGTTTTAGTCATATTCAAGCATGACACTTCGGCGATCGATAGAACTTTTATCATCAATAAAGTGTTTATGATCACATCTGAAAATAAATACTATCACTGCTTCTAAGCAAGAGGTTTTTTCAATCGTTCATTCATTTTAAAGCTAGTTTAGATGGTTTCTTCAATAACCTTTCGAGCTTCATTATTGTCTTCGGTGTTGCATCAGTTTTGCTATTAGGAGCAGAAATCGCAAAAATTGCTCAACTGTTGATAAATAATATTATGACTAATCTATTACAGGTGTCTAGTCGTTTGTAGTCTCGTAAAATATTTGAACATTACACCATGTTTTAGCTGCATTCGCTGGATTTAAGTAGAAATCCTGGCATTTCATCCTGCTACAAAACACTAACTAAAGTCCTGTGCAATTCCCGCGTGGAAGAATTTAATATGAGTAATTGCAAGATGCTTTCCATGCAAATCAGGAATCTGAGCGAAGAGACGGGAAAGCGATGCGCTACAGTAAGATCTTTCTGCTCAATAGTAGATCCCGATGTAGCGATGCAGTTCGTTTCTGTATTTTTTTAATTGATCTAAATCGCCTATTATTCAATGAACAGCTAAAGGCAATCGACCTCAGTGATAGCAACAGAACGATAGTCGACGTGGAATACGTGAATTCCATTCAGAGCTTCGTGAGATATAATCCTGAATACCGCGAAGTCAAACTAGTCTTACCGCGCTTGAGTGGGGAAGATAGGAAGACCTTGAGAAAGCAACTGTACTCACCCGGTAAGGAGATATTTTCCGAATAAATATGTATCTAGAGGGAATTGGGCGTTCGTTTTCCTTCACTTGATAATACTTAGCGTGTTCATTTGCCATATTCCATGCAATATTTGATATAATTTGAGCATAACTCTGCTAGGGTTTGCCTAGTGACAGTACTTACTCAAGTTGTTATGGTTATGGTTTAGAGCAGGTGTGGTCAAACTATAGATTACTAACCTACGGATGGATACGCAAGTCCCGTCGTTACGCTCCGGCAAGCAGTTACACTTATTGCTAAGCAATCTAAAAGCAGCATAATTGGTGGTGTCACAACTTGCGACCTGAGGGGTGAAATTTATTGAAACTGGTCTTAATCGAGAGCTACTGTCGCACTGATTCTGAGAATACAAATTAAAATCTTGTCAGGAAATGGAACCATGTCAAACCATCCCTCAAAGTCTGAAAATCGGCATTGTTCTGAACAATCGCTTGACGAAATTGGCCATTGTTATGTTCATCCTGTTGCGGTGGTGCCATTGTTGGAACAATGCCGATTTTCAGATTTTGAGGGCTGTTTTGAGGTGGTTCCATATCCCGGCACGATTTTAATTTGTATTTTCGGAATCAGTGAGGCAGTAGCTCTCGATTAAGACCAGTTCCATCACATTTCAGCCCTCGGGCCGCAAGCTATACCTCCACCAATTATGCTGCTTTTGGATTGCTCAGCAACAAGTGTAACTGCTTGCCGGAGCGTAACGACGGGACTTGCGTATCTATCCGTAGGTTAGTAATCTATAGTCCAACTGAGCCCTCGATATCCGATGCATAGAAACCGGATGCAATACAGATGCTATTACAGTTGCCTACTATAACTTAATGAATTATAACGCTAATATTCACTCCGATATTGTGAAACGAAAAGGCTGACAAAACACCTAATATTAGACTACATTTGCGAGCTAATGCGTTGAACAATATTAATACTAATTAGCGAAGGTATTGTTTGGTGGATGCACGTGAGGCGAGTGGGGTAATTTATGACATTTAGACAGCGGTGTCAAAACAAGGATATTTACGTCACTGAATTTAAGGCTGACAAACAACCTAATATTAGATTACATTTGCAAGCTAATGCATGGGTAAAACAGTCGAAGGTATATTCGGAAGCGTATTCGGATCCCTGTTTGAGCTATTATTGATCCCAACAGCTATTGGTACCTATTTTGTGATACGATTGTTGATATACAATGTTCTTTCCAATTCTCTACTAGTTGCTGACGATTACCCCTGACGAGTGTCAGCCGAAAATATTGGGGTTCATTTCAATATGAATATACTATTCAATTGTATAATTATTTAAGCATAATGTATAGTCATGTAGATTGTAGGTGTACATCAGACTTGTTTATTCACTTCCGTCGACTGACTTTTATAACACATTTTACACAATCAAATACACATGTGCAGTTAATAATATCTCTCAAGCATAAAAACGATGTGGTCGAAATGTACGTTCTATTACAAATTTATCTCTAAACAGAATATTCATCCAACGCTGAACGTTGCGTAATGCCCAATGCGAATATAGCCGAAAAGATTTCCGCAGGAACAGGATTTGGATTTGAAAATATTAAAGTGTTGTTAACCACAGATTTCAAAATTACAATGAACGTTATCAGAAAATCGTGAGTCGAGTCTGACTCCTTACGATGAGATGCTAATGGAATATTTGAGCGATATCGCACTGTGCTAAACGCAGTCTCCAAGCGGTTTCGTTATAAAGATGTTGAATTCAATGTAACATTATCGAGTATAGTAGCCACCTATTTTATGCTTACTTCTTGATTTACACCCAAAGCTGTCATACACATTGACTACGGTTTTTATAATTTGGAAAAGCTAGTTTTAGTTACGGATATTGAAAAATGAGTAATTATAGTTCTAGTTGTAGATTTCGAAAAAATTCAGTAGTTCTAGAATACTAAATTAGCGTCTTGCGTAGCTTTTGAGTGTAATTTAACCCTTGAGTAGTCTCGAGGATGATTTATGCAAGTCAAAATTGACTTTTTATGAAATGAACGCTATAATGATATCGATTTCACGTGCGTCAAACTAGCAAATCACTCCTACTTCCCATTTTGTTTTGTTTTATGACTCAGCGAAAACGGTTATTGCACAATCTATCTCTAATATGCTGTAATATACATGTTCAGACTTGTCTATTCACTTCCGTCGACTGACTTCTATAGCACATTTTACACAATCAAATACACATGTATAGTTAATAATATCTCCCAAGCATAAAAATGATGTGATCGAAATGTACGTTTTATTGCAAATTTATCTCTAAACAGAATATTCATCCAACGCTGAGCGTTGCGTAATGCGCAATGTCTATGCTTTAATTCCAATTCTAATCGAATGTATGAAATCTTTCTATGGTCTAACTTTAATTCTAATCTAATGTCTGGTTTTCCTGGAAATGCTACAGGAGAACTGTATAGTGCGAAACAAGCCAAGCTTGCTGTACAGTAGGGGTGTTAAAAATGACTTCTTATTCTCAAATTCTACTGGCTACTTGATAAAATTGTTAGATTACCGAATTGAAGCCTACACACCAAATTTGGTTCAATTCCAACCAGTAGCCGCATTGCTACAGGAGAAGAAAGTTTTTTATTTATTATTTAAAAATTAGTAAAAAAAAAAATTCGAAATTTTCTGTTCACCCACGAAATTGTAAGGTTGTCTATAGAAACGATGCCCACCAAATTTGGCTCAATTCAAACCAGTCGAAAATTTTGGATTTGACTAAATTATTATTTACGGTGGGCACAATTGTAATAAATGATTAAGAATCGGTCACCGTAAATACTATTTTATTCAAATCCAAAATTTTGCGACACCAATAACTCCGCTTTCACTGGTTGGAATTGAGCCAAATCGGTTGAGCATTGTTTCTATAGACAACCTAACAATTTAATGGGGTCAACAGAAAATTTTAAATCTTTTTTTATTCATTTTCATATAATAAATAAAAAAACTTTCTTCCACTGTAGCAATGCGGCTACTGGTTGGAATCGAATAAAATCTGGTGTGCAGGCTTCAATTAGGTAACCTAACGATTTTATCAAGTAGCCAATAGAATTTGGAAGAAAAAGTCATTTTTGAACACCCCTACTGTACAGTGTACATACATTTGCTATTCTCATGCTCATAAGATGAACTATGATTTGATATTAACGGAGTTTGATTCAACTTTTCGCAATTTCAGTAATTCTCATTCTAATCTAATTTGAAAAAAAAAACTGTTAGCTAGAATTATAATTTTAATCTAATTTCAAACTGTGTAGCTATAATTTTAATTCTACTCTAATTCGAAAAAAAAACTTGTAGTTGTAATCTAATTCCAATCTAATTTGGAAAAAGGGAACGTTTTCTAGTTGTCCAAGTCTGCCTGTTACAGGCGGTTTTCATGAAAACTATCCATAAATTTCCATCTTGTCGATGCCTAATTGCCCACACGTACAGTGATCGTGTGTGAATATGTTTCCTATAGCGGTAAGTTCACCATATCGGCCACAGTCTGTGCTGCAATGCCTTAGCAAGTGAAACATCTGATTTTTTTGTAAGTACTTTGTGAAAATATATATACTTCGTAACGGCTTCTATTTATGTAGTCTTTCTTTGAGTTATGCATGTTAACATATGTGCCTGTTAATTGGGTTGTGAATATGCATTTTGATTTCAGGATGATGCCACACGTTCTTGCTGAAGATAGTGACTCAACCTTCGCCGTACAAGAGTGTTTTGCGAAAACCTGGAGGAGGCGACTTCCCGATATTACATGGGCGACGTTCTTCGAGCAGTATTTTCAGTGAATTTTTTTTCTCCGTCGCTGGGATCTCTGTTTTTGTTATTTCACGAAATATGTTTCCATTTTATGTTATTATGGTTCAATTGATATCGAATATATGCAATCAAGACTGTTTATTTGCAATAGTTTGCCATTTGGAAGAAGATACAGGATATCAAGTAGGGTGTATATATTGAAATTGAACCCCTATCAATTCTAATGGGTAGGGTGAAATATCCGATGTACACCGCAAGGAAGGGGGTGAATCTGGTCATATACAACGGCAGGGTTACGTAAGTTCTGTTTTCGTGTACCACCTTTTGGGGTGTGCATAACCACTCTTTTCGCTAAGAGACCATGACTATTCAACGCTTATACTGACGGATCGTAAAGTTTATCTCCAAATTTTACGACAACAGTTTTTTCCGGCAAATGATAGTGGGTACTTTTCAGCCATGATCTCAGAGCCATTTTTTCACATCACGAAACATCCAGAAAGAGGCTGGCTTAATCAAGCCATAATCGCAGTTTATCTACTAAGCGTATCTAAACCGTTGAAAATGTATTCCCTAATGACAACTGTGCGATACTCAACAATAACAAAACGCAGCTGTTCGAACTTAGCGGATCCCATACAGCATTGCTAGCTCTAAATACTCCATTGAAAAATCTATTCCCCAATGAGTTAGATAACAGTGCGTTACTCGTAGCGATTCAATCGTATACTCTATAATATCAAAAACGCAAATGACTCGGTGGATATCACTGCTATCTATAAATACTAGTTGCATAGCTGAGGCTAAATGCCGTAAATGACTGCTGGGTTGGCCGAGTGGTTGAGGCGTTGGGCTTAAGTTCCAATGAGCAATTGTTCACGTGGGACGTGCAAACCTATACCAGCTCATCGGGTCAAATCGATCCATTATGACGTATATATCATTAGCAGTAATCTTGGACATATTCAATCTATAGCGTACAGCGAATAATCATGTAATAAATATTACACGTTATATATATTGCCTTGGTTCAACTGCAATAACAAATAAGGCGATCAACTTACGCAATAATGACGTGATCATATCTCAGCGTTACTGGACTGGAACTAAGCAAAGCCGCTCTCGTAATAACTAAATTAATCAACTACGTAATCATAATGACGTAATCATTACTGGACATGCTTCAACTGCAATACGCAATCATAATGAAGGTAATCAACTTACGCAATAATGATGTAATAATATCTTAGCGTTACTGAACCGAAACTATGCTATCTCTCACACAACCAAAACCTCTCTCGTATTGGAAACACGCCCACAATGTTCTGCGTTCTGATTGGCTAAGAGATGTCACGTGATTAAATACTCCAAGCCCGTTGGTCCGCATGGCGATACTCTATCTATTACTACTGCTGGTGGCCAAACCGTTCGAGATGGATTCGGAATAGTCCCGTTTCTGCAATATGAGTAGACAGTAGTGAAACTGCGATACGCAGAGGAATTTTATTCGCCCTAATTTGAAATCGCGTGCGTCAGGGATGTTTTGTAGAGCTGTAATGGGCAGAATTGTAGTGTGCGCGTTCTGTATCTCATACATGCCCATAAAATCGTAGCATAGGCCAAAAACTGTATTATCAAAAATGAATCCCTTTTCATGGGTGAGGCTCGGCTGCGAGATGCCACAAAAACTCAGATTTTGAAGGTAGTCTAAAAGCTGCTGTACCGTTATTAAACTGTCATGAATTCTTAAGTTAGATTGAGCTAATGAGTAGAGCACACAGTATCGTTAGTTTTATTTGGTCTTCCCATAAACTTGCGAGACAGAAGTTGGAGCAACGTATCATTCATAAGGTAGCGAGCTCTAATATGCCTACTCTCCCTGATCGTTTCGCAACTTATGTTCCAAAGACATAATGCAAAAGCCTCAACACAAACATGTGGGTTTTTCATCCCTTCGACAAACTGGAGCCTCGCGGGAGCTTTGTGCCAGCTCTCAAAAACGATTTTTGCCAGCAAGCATTTTTCACTCGCGAGAAATACGCTGTATTTTGGATAGGAGTGCAGAACAGATTATAAGACCTGGTCATCCAAGCAGTAGTATAGACACTATTCGGTACTTAGCAACGGGCAACCTGGGAGTTCATGATCCCCACAAAATTATAGTATCCGACAGAGTCTCTTATGGTTAGGGTTCTGGTAAAAATCATTTTGCCTCTGCTTAAATTCGCCTCTTCTAATCGAAGCAATAATTAAAATCATGATTTTTAATAATAATAAAGCAACAAAAGAACATGGGATGAATGAGGGCCATACTAATTAATAAAATGGAACATATGGAATAAACTCAATAATTCGCAGCTCGGAGACACCATCCCGTAGTTCAAATAGTTCAACCTCACTGGCAGAAATGGGTCGCCAGAATCCCCATTAACCTGTTCCCAGATATGTTGAGTACAGCGCAGGTATACAGGGTTGCAGGTCAGAAGGTTCTGAGTCACAAGTCAGTCTCACTTTAACAGTTTTCAGTCGAGTTCGGTCGAGTCATTTTCAAATCACCATCGAGTTAAGTCTAGTCGAAGTCAGGATGTAGGACTGGCATTATATATTTTTGTGGTTGCAAAAAGTGTACATATTTCAATTTTCCGGGTCAATTATACAGTTGTTATTTCAATAGCGTGTGATACTCGAATACTTGACTAGATGCCAAATGCGCGATTCAAAAACGAATCCCTCGGGTGACCGATTACGATCAGCCCTAATGTTGAGTAAAGTCTGAATTATCTATACCACTTGCATATGTAGCACGAGTGTCATTGATGATATCTTGAGTGGTTTCTGGATGCAAAAAACTATGTCCGGTTTATGTACAATGCACATGGTTATTAAATAATAAACCGCATTCACACAACTCCCCAGAAATTGAAACAGACGCGGAGGAATTAAATCAAATATCAAGATGGAATACCTGATATAAATCCACCTGAATTAAATCCGCCTTATAAATTTAATATCGGAGTGAACGGGGCAATCTTGAATATTTTCCAAATACATAACATTTCTTATAGTGCAACACGCTGTAAATTTTTTCATGGTAATGTAAGTAGGTCTACATTGCAGATCATTGATATCACGATGCGCCATTGTTCACACAACATTTTTAAACCGAAAGAAGAGGGTTCGTAAATCCCGAAAACTTGAATAAAAATTGACATTACGGAGGCCCCCATTTTCCAGCTGGTGAACCCTCAATTTCTGCACGCAAGGGCATAAAAATGCTCATTAGCAAACTAAATTAAATATAACATATCTGACCTTTGTACAGATCGTTCTGTGATTTGGAGAAGATGATGCCGGCCACGAATCGCCGCACGACGGACCATCGTTCTTCATGAAGATGTTCTACATCGAAGCGGGAAAATTCGTTGATCTCCATTTCTGCTATAAAGATCGCTGCCAGGTATTCTTGGAGGCTCTGATGGCAAAAGAAGAATGAGAAATTGCCTTGCATCAAATGTCGGCTTAGTAGGTTGTTCCCCGGAACTTTTGTCATTATGTCTTGGACTTCCCCTGCCGAAACGCCAAATTCCGTCAAGTCCGTCTCCTTGAACACGACCCGCCCTTCTTTCATTCCTCGAAATGCCAATGCCTTCAGTTTGATGACGATCGATAAAATTTCTTCCCGATTGCGAATGTTTTCGACGCTTTGTAGAGCTGATATAATCCTGTAGTATAGTTCTGTCACAGTTGTTGGAGGATCTGTATCTGGATCTCTTCCCATCACAACTGCCGTTAGAATCAGAAAAACGGGTACTGAGACTAAATTGATCAATCTTGGTGCCATAGTCTCAAGTTTCTGCCAGAGTTCCTCACCATTCTCTTTGAGTAATAATGCAAATAGCCTATGCGCGTCTTCAAAAGAAAGACCATTCAGTGTGATGATGTTTTCGGGTCGCGCCATCGCCGGTAATTCCGAAACTTTGAACTCGCGCGAAGCTATGTAGACATTAACGTGAGGGAGGATGTTTCGGGATAAAATGTTGTACATGACTATCCAGCAGCTCGCTTTTTCGTACTTCTTTATTTTGCGTAGTTTTTTTGTTTCAAAATTCCACCTTGCTTGATCGAGGCCGTCGAATATGACGACTGCCTTAGATTGATGTTTATCCAGCCATTTAAACGCCTGATCCTCTTCAAATTTATTTTCGAAGAGCCCGCCAAATAAAAATGTTGATGGTTTGATTTTGCCCTTCATTTCAACGTCCTTCAATTCAATATAATGGACCATTTTTTCCCCGTAAGGTGGCAGATCTTCGACATGCTCAATTTTTAGGGATGCACCGAGAGCTTGTCTTGCTATTCTGCGCATCAATGTGGATTTTCCTGATCCAGCAGATGCCACAATAGCAGTTACACCAACTTTTCCTGATGTGCCTGCTTTTTTCTTTTGCCACACAGAAGCCACTACGTCTTCGATCCCGATATCTTTCGCTTTAATTGTGTCCTTCCGCAGAAATCCAACTTCCTGTGTCAGCTGATTATGGCCATAGCGACCTTTGTAATAATCATCAACGTCAACTTGACGCATCTGCGTGTAAACTTCAAAGTCCGGTAGCTGAAGGTTTTCATGTCGGAAGTCATCAAGGATATCAATGGCCGTAACATTTATGGTGTTTTCGTTGCAAATTTGTAATAACTTTTCGTTACTGATATCTGAAAATAAAATATGGAAATTATAGGTATGAAAGATAAAGAAAACTTCAAATCTACATATAGATAGGGTTTGTCGAGCAATCGTTCTCACACGTTGATTTGACTTCAGATGAACGCATGCCATAAGACTTTGTTTGGTGAGGATTGCCTATAATTGGAAGCTAACATTCCCAGATATTATGGTGAATTCCCGCCCAAGGAAGACCAATTATTGTGGCAATCGCCTATATTTTTCTCCGCAAACGTGAATACAAGGTTGGGATAACTATTGTCGTATTCAGATAAGTAGTAGTCGTGATTAGTATTGTTAATCGATTACGAAGATTACAGCATTTGCAAGTAATGGTAATCGCAATTGATTTTATTCAATAAATCATAATCGTGATTGTAACCGATTATTTCACATATCTAATCGATTTCTTTGCGAGATAGCGTTCACTTTTATTTGTAGAAGACTATGACAGAGCCTGAACATTCGTGAACAATGAACAGTGCTGTATTATATATCGTTACTGATTGCAGAACCGTCGTATTTCCAGACGCCACTGGTCAGTATCACGTCACGAGTATTACCTTTGCTTATAATCGCATAAGGAATCATCCACACAGTAAATATATATTCGATGTACTTTGTACTTGTACGTATAGTATAGTGTGATTGTAAGAGCCCACTGCATGTCCTATGTAAGGCTATATAAGCACTACGGGCGCACTAACTCGTCGCATGATAATAAAATCCCCTCTCTCTGGTTTCGAGTATGGAAACTTGTATTGATCTTTGGTTGAGCTTGGTTGCACCTAGTTTGAACGTTGCTGCTTGGCGACGGGTAGGCTCAAGTCGCGTACACATGAAAAAGATTTGAAATTTTATTTTCAAATGAGACAATACGATTTCCACATCAAAGCACTACAAATCAACGAATGCAGACATAGTTTATAACCAAGCTGTACTTTGCCGTTACGAGTAAAGACTAATTTCAGTCGGTAGCACGTAGAAAGAAAATATATAGATATGGCCAATTGGCCATATATAATAATAATCCATTCATCGTGGGCGGACTCTGCGTTACCTCGGTCGATTCGAGTATCTGGCACCTTTTATTACACCGCCCAACACAGATTTCAGTGCCCATAATGTTCCAACGGTTTTAGGTTATTTTTAAGTCGCTGAATCCAAAAATGAAACTAGTTTTTCCGAATCGGCTCTATTTTTTTGAGATATTTAATATTTTTGTTTCGAAAAGTACTAAAAAGTGATAAAAATACGCACATTTTGACAAAGGTCAAATTATCCTTGTATATTTGTATACTACGGTTTCAGGATATTCTTATGTCGCTGAACCGAGAAATGCCACTAGTTTTTCCGAATTGTCTTTATTTTTTGAAATATTACGTATTTTTGTTTCGAAAAGTGCCAATAACAACTTCGATTAGTCTACACCTGTCTTTTCAAGTCTCTAAATAAAGTAGCCCATTCTTCTATTTCTGATGTGATATCGTTAAAGACGCAATCGGAAACACAGACAGCCTTCTATAGCGAATCCAGTTTCATGTGGAAATCAAGCAAAAATTTTAAAAAGTTAGGTGATATTAGCAATAGTCAACAGATTTTTGCAATGTCAAAACATGTGACGTCAAAGAACAGATACTGCTTTTAGTAACGCTCAAAGTTCACTTTCACAAATTATTTCATCAAACCAAGTCTTATGTGCAGCGGTGGAATAGTGATCTTCTCCCCAGCAACAAAAGGTTCATTTATGATGATATTTACCTACTCTCATGGGATCTCTAGGTGTCCCCGTCTTCACCCAGTGATCTGCGCATGCTCAGCTATCCTACAAGCAGATAATTATGGCTATTTTGATGGGTGCCCAATTGAGAGAGATGCATATTTGTGTTCGAACTATTTTTCAAACTGTCCATGATTAAACGCCACTCTTGAGGTCTATATTGTGGCACTTCCATTTTCAGCAAAAGCCATCCGGTGCCTGGGCAGTAAAAGATTTCATCTTGTTAGCTAAAATTATGAAGTAAATATTATTCTCTTGTAATGTAGAATGTTATTCAAGCTCTGGTTCCAAGGCAGTTTTTGTCTTTGAGTCGAGTATAGGGGAGATGTGGTACAGATGGATCAAAAATTGCAAAATGATCTCTGGCCCTCAAATCTTCAGCCGAGAATAGCAGATCTTCTGCTGTCTCAACACTTCGATAAAAGCTCTACCTATCGCGTACATTTACATGAATATACGCCTTTTCAGAAAATATTTATAAACGTTTAAAATTTGTTGCTCGAACGTGTCATCGGTCCCCACCCGGTGGGTCCAATGGCACACGACCATGGGACCTATGAGACATACGCTCAAAAACTCAAATTTGTTAACTTGTTTTGATGTGTACTATAAGCTAAGCTACAGCAAGCCAATGAAGAATGCTTCGTCGCGACCTTCAAGAATAAAATCGATTATATCAACTCAAATGTTGGCATAAAATCATGTTTTGATTTACGACTAAACTTACAAAATTAATGCCGCATACGTATCCCTGCAAATCGACATTTTGACTTTCAAATACCTCGTAATACCGATAAAACACCACAAGTAACTATGATTTACAGCCTATATATATGTAGGCGAGTTTCTGTTGTTAAGTGATTAGTTGGTCCATCTATTTTGCTTGATTTGGCTATGGTCCCCCACCCCATAACTATTGTAATTAACCTGGAAATAGTCCACTCGAGAATGGTATTGATTCAAAAAATATGTGCCGTTATATACCCTGATACAAGCCCTATACTTCACATCAAAATTATGGCGGGTTTGTTAGTCTGAAAGGTGATATAGAAAAAGGCAAATGTCGATCCAAATTTACTTTACACACCCTCTAAAACGTAAATCATTCGTCACAGACCCCATAACTCACGCAGGTCGAATTTTTTTGCATGTGAGGAAAGTTTCTGTCAGCATGTAATTGTGGACAAATTCACGGAGTGTAATCATGGAATTATCATGGAGAATTTTTCAAGTATTTTCGGTCCCAGTGATCCATCGGTACCACATCTCCCCTACTTCTTCAGAGTGAGGCGCAGATCACCGAGCAGATGAAAAATCTGCACAATTCCAGGTATTCTGATTACGACAATTAAATGAAATAAATAATAATTTATTAAATAACAATGTCGATATCTCGAAAACTAAAGCCAATTCAAAGAAACGGATGTCATTTTCGGACTCAGCAGCTCGAATATACCCAGATACCATTAAAATATCTTTGGCACTAAAAAAGTTCTTTTTTGTTGGCCAATGTTATCGTTAGTTAAGTCAGGTGATGTCGGTGTTATATTCTGTCACTGAAAGCAGTCGGACTCGAATTAGGGTTATGGTAATGATTGAGGTAATGGTTACATTAAGGCAGGGGCGGCCAACCTACGGCCCGCGGGCCAAATCTGGCCCGCGAGAAGGTTTTGAGTGGCCCACAATGTAACTCTCAAAATTAGTTATATTGTAAAAAAAACATGTAATCCATTATGAACTTGCAAGACCAGCCGAAAATATTGTTTTCCTGAACGCGAACTTTGAGATGTTGAGGAATGAAATACCAGTTCATACGCATTGACGTAGCCAGGGGTCATCCAGATTATTCATGTAATTTCATATATGATCGCAGAATGGTATGTTTCGTGGTGGATTTATTGGACCTGATAGTTTCCTTGGCACTTCGCGCGATCAAAAATTACAGACTGATCTCTGGCCCTAACTGTATCACGGATGACAGCAGTTGTTTTTCTGGCTGAACACTTTGATCCAAGCCCTACCTACCGCAGATATATACCTGAATATCCGCCTTTCAAAAAATATTTTCGAACGTTTAAAATCTGTTGCTCGGACGTATCATCGATCCCCTGACCTGGGGGGACCATACGCTCAAATATTCAGATGTTCTAACTTTTCTTGCTGAGTAGGCCTACTCTAAAATCCAAGATACACCAAGACAAAGAGCAATGTTTGGTCGCCACCATAGAAATATAGAATACATTGGAGCTCAAATGTTGTGATAAAATGACGTTTCGATTTAAACGCAAATTACACATTTGAGGGTACATACATAGTGCCCGCAAATCGACATTTTGACTTCCAAATAGCTCGCTGTCGCGACAAAATACCACATGGATTTATGGCATACAGCCGCTCTGTATGTATAGGCGTGCTTCTGTTGTTGCAAGATTAGTTCGGAAAACTATTTTGTTAAGTTTGGATCTAATTATCATAGGTCCCCACGCTTCAAATTTTGTATTTGAAATGAAAAAGTCCACTCGGGGATGGTATTGAATAGAAAAAAATATTTTCCTTATACAGCCTGATACAAACCCTACGCTTTATATTAAAAACTATTGTTTGCTTGTTCGTGTTGAAGGTTACAGAGAAAAATGTATACGTCAATCGAAATTTATTTTACACCCCCCAAAACAGAAAGCCTCTGTCACAGACCCAATAACTCTCGTAGGTCGAAGTTATTTGGACGTGAGGAAAGATTCTGACAGCATACAACTGTAAACAAATTAACGGAGTGTAATCATGGGATTATGATTGAGAAGTTTTCCAGTATTTTCGGTTCCAGTGTCTCATAGGTACCACATCTCCCCCTACGGAATGGAGTCTAACTGTAGTAGAAATTACGATAGAACGTGTCGTACAATATCCGACATCGCGTCTGCACTCGCAGAAAGATCGTCGGCGATGACATCTTTGCACAAAATGATAGACTCATGTTCACGGAAATCTTCAATATTGACATGACCTGAGCCTAGCGGTATACATAGGCGACCTACAATATATGCAACTAACATTATTTTTGACAGAATTTATTCATTACCTTTGTAAAAATTTCGCGCTTTGCGTGGCTAGGACTTGTACACTGAGTTTTCATGGCATAATTGTTTTTGATTTTGCTGCGTAGTAGTAATATAAGTCCTATTTTTACCGTCACGTAATCTGGTTCTCTCCAATAGGACGACTAAAAAAGGACATCAACATTCAAGTGGCCCGCGCAATAGTTCGCAAATTTCACGTGGCCCATTGGCAGAAAAGGTTGGCCGGCCCTGCATTAAGGGTTAGTTTGGAGTTATAAAGTCACATTTCGCAGCTCTCCGTGCTAAAGCTTCTATTACATTACATTACTACCAGGTACATTATTATAATTTCATCCATGGGGTTTCATTGCGCATAATTCATGTATCGACATGCAAACAGGGTTGTAACCAAGTCACATGGCTCCAAGTCACATGTCAATCTCGCTTTTATAGTTTTGACTCGAGTCAAGTCGAGTCATTTTCAATTCACCACCGAGTCAAATCCGAGTCCAAGTCATTGTGTTGACTCCACAGTTTCCACTTAAAGTCTTGTTAAATCGACTTTTTATGACTCTATTAGGCAATATCAAATTGTCTGCATTTATGATATACTAATTTCCGTCGCTTTTAGCAGTTTCTGGTAGTATTTTCAGGTACCGGTAGCGATAGACGTAATCCCAATAGTGTGGTTGCTTTACTATTTTCAAAATTACAATGAAATGTCGGTCTTGGCCGTCTCAGTCTCGAGTCAAATGACGTGGTTCGAGTCATGCGCAATGACTCAAGTCTAAGTCGTGTGAATACACAGATTGACTCGAGTCGAGTCTTTTTTGTATTTCGAGAACATGACTCGAGTCAAGTCGCGTCATCAGAAAATTGTGACTCGAGTCGGACTCGAGTCGAGTCGAGTCATGACTCGGGTCATTACAACGCTGCGTGCTAATACCAAAAGCACTAATAAATTATTCTGAATAGCAGATCCTAAAATATTTTAAAACATATTTTGCTCGTCATTGATAAAGTACCTTGAAGTTTACCATGCTCGTCAATTGGGATACCGTATTAAAAGAAGGGAAAAAACATTACACTCACTGTGACTCGACGGTCTTGTTTCTCTTTCAGCACTGCTGGTGTTGTATACATTGATCAGATCTCCGGCCACGATGTTAATAGAGCAATTTTCGAACTTTTGATCGACATTTTCACCTTCAGTCAAAGTTGCAGATCCTAAGGCACAAGAGATTAAAATAGCTTTGCCACTATTCAATATGGATAATATTATTTTGAGTTCCAAGTTTGTTTTGTTTTTTCGGGTATTCATGGTGTTTGTCGACTACTATGGTCATTTACACCAGGCCGATATTCTTTTTAATTTCCGTAACTGCGGACTTATAGCACGGCCCACCTCTAGGCTTTTTTTGTAAGACACCGCTTACACGCATGAGGTGACGAGGAGGAGCCTAGGTAAACCTCCAACACTTGGGAATCGGAATTCGGAAGTCGACCTCGGTCGGACTCGAACCCGCACCCATTGGTGTTGCAGCCGCGGATAATACCACTGCGCTATCTCGCCGCCTGAATTCCAAGTTATCTGCGCTCCACTACATCAGGCATTAATTACCTCTACGCATACAGAGAACGAATATACCCAAGACACGCGCGAATCGGTTTTTATAAGCACATCACTGAAATAATTAAAACTGGAGTGGCCAATCTGAAATCCCACTCGTGATCCGAATTATGTCAATCTCGCTTAGGATTTCTGTGTTGTTCAGCAGTTGTAGCCTCTCAAACTGTGCGGGCCTTGAGATCGGGCTGTTGCGCCAGAAATTAAACACAAAACATAATATAGGAATAAGTATTTGCCTTAGAACAGTTGTTCTCAATTTTTTTAAAACACGTCCACCCCCCCTTGTGATGGTGAAAGATTTCGCGCCCCCTTAACGTAGGCTTACCATATTTTGAGAATGTAAAAGAGGACACTTTTTCAGAAATTTGCAAGATGCAAAACCGGAGTAGAATTCTCAAAAACCGGTGAATTTTTCCCACTTTGTGATCGGTTGACTAAAAAAAAAAAAAGGTCATCACTTCTGCTCAGAGCTCAAAATACCGTTTTTCTCTCCACATTGCCAGGTGGATGACTAAAAAAAAAAAAAAAGGTCATCTTTTCGCTCAGAGCTAAATTCACCGTTTTTCACTCCGAAATATCCGCCGCAGCGTCACTTCTGTGCTAATTTGCGGCATATCACTCGCAATTTGCTCTAAATTTGACCTAAATTTTCAAGAAAGAGGACAAAATCTCAAAAAAGAGGACAAAAGGGCGTCCTCCGAGGACACTTTCAAAAAAGAGGACAAATCCTCTTAAAAGAGGACGTATGGTAAGCCTACCTTAACGTCATATCACAAAACACAACCAGATTGCTAGCAAACCTAACGGATAGATTGATGGCATGGAAGGTTATACGACTATGGATGAGAGATTCTTAAATATGAAATACTGAGCAACAAGGATAGAATTGTTGGTAAATCGCGCAGAGCGCGGAAAAAAAAATTCAGTTGAGCTCAACTTCGTGCCCCGATTATGATGCTTTCACGCCTCCCCCCCAGTTTGAGAACCACTGTCTTAGAATCATCATATGGTGAAATATACTAAGAAATAGTTTAATCAAGTCCCTGCATTATTTCGATTTTTAGTACCGGTAAGCATTTTACCTGTTTTTGTTAAAAAGTTTTCCTTAGATTCTCGCGGGCCGTAGTTTGCCCACCCCTGAGCTGGGGGATACCAAAATACTGAAAATACTTAAAATTACATTAAACGATGCATCTTTTCTGAGCAACAGCCCGAGACTATCAGTCCTCAGTACATAACTACGGTAGATCTGATAAATATATATTCGAGCAATATGACCTGACAATAGTCACATGTCCACAATTATGCAACACCCTGTGTCAGGGGTTCTCAACTTCTCTTGTGCAACGGGCCGCATTTTAACAGCAAAAGACGCTGCGGGCCGCAGAACAATATTACCGTGTATTTGTGGGCTACAATTAAATTTACGCTACTGTAGCCTATTTACCACTCGTATACGGGCATTTAGTACATTTTTAAGCATTATAAAGCATCAATGGACAGCGTTCGTAAGTTTGCAGCTGCTGCTTATTGTGAGAATATTTATCTTCTAGCGGCGCAATTAAATCCCTTCATGCAGCGTGCATTGCATTCATTGCCAAGTCGGTATATGCAACTTAAAACCCTTCCACCAGAGAACCGAACTCTCTGTTTCAATGCTTGAGTGAGCAATTATAAAATTACGGTAACTTTTGCGTTACGGAGGCCATTATCACACTGAGCTCTGGAGTGATATGAGAGGAAGTCTGGCGTTCGGGGCCATTTCTGAGCAAACCAATCAACCATTCTCTTTTCCTTCCATGCCTGGGGCCCTACATCAACAGTTACAGAGTTAGCTTTGTCAAGTTAATATATTTCGCTGGCCCCCTCACCACGTTTGCGCAGCCAGCATTTCCTCTGCATATATGTCCAATTGTCCACTCTGATAAAGTTCAACCAGATAAAAAAGTTATGCAATGTCGGTGGATTTGTCCGAGGTTGGGTTAAAGCAGTCTACGCGGCAACGTGTTTCAGAACATGCGACCGACTGACATTGACGTACCTCGTCTGGACACGATTGAATCAGACGACTGTAGCTTCGAAATTACTCAGGTTATATTGTCTTTGCTGCTAAGTTCCGGAAACAGCAAATATTCGCACAGTATGTTAAGGTCTTATTGAAATCGCACCTTCTGTAGCAGATTTCTAGGATTTAGCGATATTATAAGTAATTTTGAACGATGCGTCTGTAACGTTGTCGGCAATCTCAACTACCGTTCGCAGTGAGTCAAACACTCTTTAAAATTGCAGGCCAACTACGTAGCGGGATTCTCTTGAACCAGAGTCCAGCAGAATACCGATTCAAAACAATAACAATCTGAAGTCGAGCATATATCAAGAAACGAGAGCACATTAAAGCAGTGCTTCTCAAACTTTTTCAGACACCCCCCTTTTTGATAGAGAATAATTTCGTGCCCCCTTATCGTCATATAACAAAATGCAACCAGAATGCTACAAACGGCTAGTTTGATGGCATGGAAGGTTATGACTGTTGATGAGAGAATTCTCAAATATGAAGTTCGGACTATACACAGAGAAATAACTATGAACTGAAGACAAATTGCGCGCAGCGCGAAATTTTTTTTCAGTTGACCGCAGCGTCGCACCCCTTTCAGATGCTTTCACGCTCCTAAGGGGCGCGCCTCCCAGTTTGAGAACCACTGCATTAAAAAATTAGTAATCAAACGAAACAGGGACGGTGCGATAAAAGAGCTAAGTATTTAAATTAATTTGTTACAATACCGGGTCAGCAATAATTGTGTTTATAATGAAAGATGTCGCGGGCTGCAAATTAATCGTCTGCGGGCCGCATGCGGCCGACGGGCCGCGGGTTGAGAACCCCTGCCCTATGTTATCAGGAAACGATGTGTTGAATAACAAATGGTGCGAATTATACACCTTGCGATCAGTTTGTAATTATAGGTATCTTTAATTAAATAAAATTCGCTTCTAATTCAGCTGGCCACAAGTCAAAACCTTAATAAATACTAGTACTGTAATTCATGGACCCATATTATAAAGTCTGTCAACAAATTATACGCTTGCGTTAGTCACCGAGCGATATGGTTTGATATATGGTTTGTTTGTTTACGTTGATTGCGGAAGGTTTGACGTAGAAGTGGTCGGGTTGAGGGTGATACACGTTACTCTGGGCAACAATTTTGAACAAAAAATTTGTTGATTGCGATTTTGCACTTGATTTAGGCTAATTTTGGCGTGCTGATTCCAGAAATGCCACTGGAGTAAGTGAAAATGTTAAAAACCCTCCATGATTCGATGATTATTGATATTTTACATCGATGTTCATAAATAACTGAATTTGAACATTTTTTCACCCAGCATCATCAATTTGCATAACTATTATTAAACAAATACAGCGCGAAAGGAGAATTGAGGCACAGATGAGGCACGGGCGGGTCATCACCTGCGACAATGAAATTCATCATTGATAGCTCGGAATTCACAACAACTGGTATCAATCAAATGCTATCGTCACGCTGATTCCGAAAATCTAAATATTAACAGTGCCAGACACCAGAACCCCCGAAATCGCCAAGGAAGTTGACATTCGGCTTTATTGCAAACAAAAACAAATCTGCCTCATGTACTATTCGCTAACATCTATTTATGCGCGGTATAAAAGTAAAAAAAGGAAAAGATTTCCTTCCTACCAATTGAAATATTATAGGGTAAATACAGCGATTTTAGGCTTTTTAGGGGTAGGCTATAAATATCTTCTTTAGAGCCAGAACTAATGGCAGAATTGATGTGATATTCGTAATCAGCAACCTTGAAACTCCAGAAACGGCTCCTGGATGGTCTTCCTAAATTCTTCTTTCGTTTTGTTGACCAGTGATATGAACGCCAAATTATCTCAAGTAACATATTACAGGTGCACGTGATATTGTAATGACATGAAATGTATGAAATAATTGCACCTGCTATCACATCAGACGAAGCTTGTTGATTCCATCGCAATGACAGTCTTTGCAATTGGAGATTTGTTTACTTACCTTTTCACAACTCAAGAACTTTTGGGGCAAAGGTAACTTCTCTAATTTATGGAATGGAGGAAATTCTGTCAAGCTGCCAACCACAAACTTGTATTTGCAAATTATTCATAGAATACGTTACAACGACCCGGAAGTGGGTACTACTAACAACTAAATTGAGAATTGTGAGTATAGACGAGAGTTGAACTAATATTTAGTCGAAATCTATAGATTAGGTACTGATCGTTAAAAAACTATATTCGATGTAATCAGACAAATAGTAAAATTTTATTGCATCTGTGCGAAAAAACGAATTAATGCTGTGAGATAAGCCCTAACGGACAGTCAAACAATCAGCAGCGTCATGAAACTTTCTATGTTGCATACCGATAACCGAAATGGCCCGTTCGAAAGAGTGAAATATGTCAAGTGAATAAAAGATGTCGGCTGATGGTTTCACCAAGCTAAACTTTGGCAAATATTTTGTTGTAGCGAACGAGTTGATTGCATCTCAGTATATAAGTCAAATGTCGTAATCGTCCAAGTATTCATTGAAACTAAATCTCTATGCCGATACGTGAAGTATCACGAGCTGGACAACTTGAACCAAAAGTGGAACTAGTAAATCTACGAACAGATCGCTGCTCACAGATTATAATTTCAATCCTGTGCTAAGAATCGGAACAACCGACTTCCATCTCTATAGTTTTGAGAAATTGGTTATTGAGGTCGACCAGCCTATGAAATCTCGCCACTGTTTCTGACGCGTTTACGATATCATCAAAGCAATGTATGGTTTGTTTTAAATATGCATATATAATATCTCCATGTTCTCACTGTATAATCACATAGCCTACCAATATTGCGTTTTGGTTTATAATCCCAATTTTATAAAGTGCGGCGAGCAAATGGATTCAGATGTTGAATGCAGCCCGCGAGCGCAATAGTTTGCCCACCCTGTAGTATTATCACTAAGCTTCTAGCTGTCTACTTAGACGGATACTTTTACAAGTCGGATTCGAAGTGTATTCTACCAGACCACATGCTTGTCTGTCATCAAAACAATCAAAACAACAATCAAAACAATCGCATGATCAATGAAGCATATCATAACACCACACACCCTGAAGTAGACCATTATCCCAATTGGGACGCCGTATTGACTGGGAGAGCATCACACTCACCTTGACTCGCAGGACTTGTTCCTTCTTCAGCACCGGCAATGTTGCGGACATTCGTCTGATTTCTGGCTACGACGTTAACACGGCTCTTTGTCAAATTGAGATTGACATTTTCACCTTCCGCAAAAATTGAGTAATAATGAGTATTCTATTTTTGACATTCGCATCCTTTCGGCATCTTGTTTACACAACGAGCAAAATGCCCCCATTTGAATTTCTTGAAGAACTGTATTATATGAATAGTAATCTTTGCTTTTCTCCAATTGCCTCATTGAATGTATACTGAGCGTGGCGCAAATAACCATCATCAGTTGAAAGCGCCACTTTTTTCCATAATAATAATATGAATAGTAGTAATATAGATTTTGCAGAATCTGAGCTCAAATATTTTAGACATGACTTACCGCTTGTACCGGACGATAACGATGTAGGCATGGCATCAGCGACACCAGAATTGTGATCTTGACCCCCTTCTGCCATGGTGTTGATAACGTGGTACTAATTAGCTAGCGTGTATTACAATACCTAAAATATATATAATAATCAAACTCTATGATGCATCTTTGTAGAACAACAGGCCGAGACTGATCAATCCAGAATACTGAACTACTTGGTAGATCTGATAGTTATATTCGAGCAATATCATGACCTACAGCAGTGGTTCTTGAAACCTTTTTTCCTCCAGCGCCCCCTTTCAAATATTATCGTGCTCTAGCGCCCCCACCCCAAATTGTAAGGACTATAGACAATGGGTGAGAAGGAGGGCCGTAACAGCACGTCGTTAGGCCCCTAAAAACGATTGTCCTGCGCACCCATAGCGTGATAAACCAAACTTCAGGAAAGTTTTGTATAATGCATGAATGAATAGGTGGTAATTGAATATAAATCTCGCTATAAACTTTTTATCCTTGCAGCCCACGTAATCAGATTTACCAGTAGCGCTGAGTGAGCTGTTGTCTTGGAAAATGAAGGCCACGTAATTATTGATTAAACATATTCGGGCGTGCTTGTTGGTACAATTACTTCGTTACATGTTGTTATTTTGGTACCTCTTGTCCGCTATATAATGAAAAGATATTGAAACGCATATAATGCATTAAGCTAAACTAGTAAAGTAAGCACACGATTTAACATTGTTATTTCTTCACTGGCAAATGATTTTTCTCTGATGGATGTTATTTGTCCTATGGGGTGCAGATTGCGACCACATGATAATTCGTAAGATTCAGATAAAAACATGTCCACGATTACGACGGTGTGACTATTAGATCATGAAACGAACTCTCTCAGCATAATTGATACATAATTGATTTCGTGTAAGCCAGTGGTTCCCAACGTGGGCGATTTGGCGATCTAGGGGGGCGAAAATGACGAAGGGGGCGATAGGGGGGCGAAAATGGACAAAGGGGGCGATGGGGGGCGAAAATAGCGAAGGGGGCGATAGGGGGGCGATGACGCGTCAAAACGGCTGACCTTTTTTTTTTTTTTTTTTTTTTTTTTTAGTCATCCACCAAAACGTTATTTTCAGCTCTGAGCGGAGAAAGATGACCTTATGTATGACTGTATGCCCAATTATCGGTGCACAAAATTTGGGGGGCGATGATCGGTGTTGACCTTGAAAAGGGGGTGATCGGTCGAAAAAGGTTGGGAACCACTGGTGTAAGTCATCGAAAGGTACGTACCCTTGTCGGCTTCGAAATTTTTGCAAGATAACATCAGAGCGCAAATGCCTAAATTGTTAAACAGTGAAAATTGATTGACAGGCCAAGTATCCTTTTACAATAATACGGTCGCACTCATTGTCGCTCTGATATGTATGATACTTTTTTTCAAATTAACCTACGAGTTTTGAAATCCACGCTATATATTTTTGCGTGTTCGTAAATCAACGCGGTGTATTTTTGCGATTTGACGACTCCAGTACTTATTTACTAGCTACTATATCAACTGCGACTTGATTTTATATTCAGCTGGTAACTTGTTTTATATCTATTGGAAATATATATTTCCTATGAGTATATCCTTTTCCGTGGCTAGGTTCGCATATGATTCAATCAGCAGCAAGTTACTCCTGATTAAACAATGCCGCATACATTGATCTCAGTCAACGAGATGCGCAAGTCACCGAGCGACATCATTTGTTTGTTTCCGTTGATATCGCAACATTGCGTGGACGTTGTCGAATTGACATTGTTACATATTTACTATGACACAACTTCGAACGTTGCAGCGTCGAGTTTATGGCGATAACAGAGTTCGTAACTTGAAACGGCGAAGCGCAAGCTGTCATTACCGAATGAAATGTTCTCGAATTTAAATGCTGGGCCGAACAATACCGTTTGTTCTGGCGGGGGTTGCCCTCATAAATCCCTAAATCATTCAAATTTAAGAGCCAAATGACCCGCAGCCTTTGAAGTCTCTTCGATATCATTAGGGATGAGAAAACAATCACAGAAAATCAAACGTAATATCATATTGGTAATAAGTTTCTGTATAAATCGTATAGGATATTCCGCGGTATTTCAAATCCTCAGTGTATTAAAACACATTTCTGATTTCAGTAGAGTTTGTTAACACATTTCAGATAGCGGAATCTCATCAATGTCAGCGGTAGTTGCAATCTTACTCAGTATGCCCTAACCCTAACCCTAACCTAAATCTACAGTATCAAAGTATAAAATCCCAAGATATTGTATGTAAATTAGTGGCTATTAACCTGGTTTTACCGATGCTTGGGCATTAAATTATATTCAGTTCCTACCAAAAAGATTTCATCTCATGGCTATGGCGTGACAGTACAGCGGAATGGGCTCATTTCTCACAGCTTACCTGGAGCATTTGCAGGAAACCAGAAATGAGATTAGAATGGAATTATAGCATCAGAACAATATACCAAACATAAATGCACACACAAATGACTTGATTTGCACATGAATGTTTCAGACAAAGTGCGAGACTGGATTTTTATTGTCGATAGCAGGATTTCCTACAGTCATTGAGAATTACTATGTGTGTTCCTGTATAAAAGTGTAGCGTTAAGCGTCACCATCACCACTACCAGTTCGATATCACGTGTTTGGAATTACAACTATACCAAAAAGTCTATACGCATCACCGCTCTAACTGCGATTAGAACTCTGAACCTAGTAGGCCTATACCTCCTGGTTGTTACACTCCGTCATACTGACAGTTTAATGTACAGAGCCTGCGCATTGTGCGCAATCATGGAGATGTAGATCGGTAGCTGTCACGCAACAAATATTCGTTCTAGGTATTCCGACATCAATACATAATTTGCTAATCATTGGTGAAATATTGTGCCGAACTACTTTCCTGGTAGTGGACAATTGTACGGTTTCTTACTGAAATGACTCTGATAACTGGCTGGCCGTCACTTATCTTCTCATTACTAGCAATCGTATTCTCTGCTGTATATTGATAATTTGTAAAGGCGCAACAAGACACACGCTCTACAATAAATGGCTTAACGCAATCAACAATATCGTAATATAATAGTCGAGTAGTTCATCGGTCGTCTCTTCTATCGCTGGCGGACGGTTATTTATTTACAATTAGCAAACATTCCGTACTCCAATAAAGCAGAGGAGAACGACCGAGCATTGATCTCGTATGGACTGCGATACGATCCATAATGATGACCTCATTACTGAGCTAGGCAAGGCTTTACGATTTCGCTTCAATTCAGTTCTTTTTGCAAAATCTCATCAACGAGTCGACCATGCGAAACTCTATCAACGAGTCGACCATTCTGAATTCTAAATCCCATATTTAAGTATAAGTTCTGAACACTTATTGAACTTCATTTGCAAAGCAATCTATTTCGTTCAGTTGTTGACAAATTAGCGATGAATAGCCAAGAATTACGCACCAACTTTTAAATCATAAAACGAGCTCAGCTATAAGAATATATGCTGGACATTGAGTGATATATGGTTTGTTTGTTTCAATTGACATTCCAAGACACCATGGGCTTGCACTGTGTACATTGCGTCGCTATAAATTAACTTGGCGAGTCTGCACTTTTGCAGCGTCTTATGCCAAGTCATTTGGAATTCGTAACGCACAATATTGAATTCTTACTCAAATTATTACTGTTTTAAAATGTTTCAGCTCATGTCAAATCGGGTCGGAACGGAAAAGTTCGTGTGACTATTCCTTTGTTCGGCAAGCGATTATTTCATTTTGCTAATAAACACGAGTTTCGCAGTGCAATTCCTGTGTCTGTTTATTTGCCCTCATAAGCTCATAATGTCCTCTCAAAGTTGCCTCACAAGAACGATTAAGATTTGCTTCCAATGAGCGTAAGTAGATACATTTGGGTATATAATAGATCGGAAACAATGAATGTATTTTGTTGCACCGAGAAAACAAGAAAAATGAAACGTTCGACCAGCAGAAAAAATTTCAAAATACCTCCGCGTGTGCCACAGCGATGATGATGTACTGATACGTGTAATGATACTGTATTAGCAAGAAATGTAACGTGAAATGTATCCGAAAATTAACTGCTGATATAAATTCGGGCACGTTGTTATACATATACCATATTCGGATCAAATCGTGCGTCAGAGACGTCGCAAACGAATTATCTCAAAACAGCGCCTAAATAAGATATCTTAATTATCTTCATATAACCACACAACCTCCGGTGAATCAAACAAGTATACCAGCTTCGAGAATGGTAAGATGAATATATATAAGATATATATACTAGGGATGGTGTGAACGTGAGGTTCACGTTCGCGTTCTGTGTGTGAACCTTGGAAATTTAGAGGTTCTCGTTCACACCAGAACCTTGGTAGGTTCTGCACTGTGAACCTGTTGGTAAATTGTAATTTTCTTTCCATTATAAGATCTTTGGCTCAAATTTATTGCATTTCAACTGCGGGCCACTCCATGCATGGTGCTGGCAGCATAAAAAATCAACACTAAACGAGCATGCACCATGCACCTCGACAACCTCAAAAGTTTTACTTGCTTTGTTGCAAAAATTTTCTCGGAATATCCAGCTTTCCGTTTGTGAATATATTTAGTGACTCTCTGCTGTGAGCCTGACCCGCAATCGATATACGTAGTCAGCGAATGATGCTTAGTTAACCAATCAATGGCATTGATATCGTCTTCTGATGTAAAAAATCGAACGGTCGTACTGGGTCAATCTTGACTTCATATCTTTACTGTATCATTAGAACCAAATCCGTGCGATTAAGGTGCGTGCTACTGCTGCATAACTTGTTGTTTGTGGTATCGGTAGCGAGTATAGAAACCCGTTGTACACTCTGCTCAATATCAATGTAGCAATACTCTGACTCCGAACACATTGTCCGGTCTGGCTAAGACCGTTAAGGCGTAAGCTTATATTCCTTGGTAAGTCATCGTCGAAATTGTTGGCAAAGCGACGGAATGTACTGATTTTATGCAATTATTATATCCTTTGATTACCGCGGTTGATACATTTAGCGACGTTTAAAACGCCAATATGTACTTCAGCATTGTGGCATTCTGTGGGCCGAATCTTCGCTAGGTATCGTATACATTAATATAGGGCATATTAGGCTATCACTTCATTGAAAGAAAGGGTTGGAATTAGCAATATGACGTCACGTGACGTCACGAGGTTCACATTCGTTTTCACACAGAACCTTTCAAAAAGGTTTGCGTTCACACGAACCTGAACCTTTCAGAGGTTCACACCATCCCTAATATATACAATACCAGGTGAATGCCTTTTCGAATAAGCTAATCAGAGTAATTGCATTATATTGCATGATAAAGCTGTTTCTGTGGCGCGTTCACACAGAATACGTGGTAATATAACGCAACTACTATGATTAGCTTTTTCCAAAGGGTTACAGTTATAATATATAGTAGATATAATCTAAAGTAGACTCTGTGCATGCTTTTGAATCGTGGGATCTAGAAGAAGGCTATGCTGGCTTTCAATTTTCGTTTTAAGTACTCGAGTGTTTTTTTAGGGCTCCATTGTTATTCTGAATTTCGATATGCAGCTTCGAAATCGAAAATGGTAGGGAACCACTACACAGAGGTGGTCAAAGTAGTCAAGAAAGCTACTCAAGTAGTAGTAGTAGAAGTAGCGAAGAAAAAAATCTACTCAAGTACGAGTAGAAGTACTTCTTCCATATGCAACCTGAAACCACTTGAAGTAGAAGTAGAATTGACTGACTTCAAATCTACTCAAGTAAGTAAGTAGTTGTGAAAACGACCGTAATTCGTTCGCATGGATTGTGAATAGCTGCAAATTGAGCTATGCGAAAGGTGCAGAGCTTGATTCATATATTGATGCATACTAGGAGGTATTTTAGACAGCATAAGCAACTAAGCATTCGTCCGCATCATGGGATGAAAATGATAGTATTGATATGGAAAGGCGATACGAATCCTCTGTTTACTCTAACAGCACATTTTAGAAAATATCATGGTATGGTGCCCTCTCCCATAAGGCCCGTGGTTTAGTCGAACAGCAATATGGAGAAGTTGTATAGGATACGGTGTAAACACTTTGCATGATTAGTAAACGTTAATAAAAAATATGGTGGATCGTAAATATTCCATGTTATGTAGCTTCATTTCCGGAAATTAAAGGCATTAGTACACTTGCTTTTATACTTCAACATGTATGTTATCCATACAAAAGAACTGATACTAATTAGAACTCATAAAGTGTGATTATAGAAATTAAACATGGAACGGCAACGACCGATTTTGCAGCTTCGTTCCGCTTCGCAGAGGCTGGAGAGGCGAATTGTTTTGCGTAAGCGACTGTAGGATTTCTGGCAATCCAAAAGCTATCTTCCCGAGCGCAGAAATTATTGAATCTGGTCTTGATCGAAAGCTACTGTTGCACTGATTCCGAAAATATAAATTTAAATAATGATCAGGCACTGATCCACCTAGAATCTGTCCTCCAAGTCTGAAATATCGGCATTGTTCAGAACAATCAGGTAACCGCAACACAATGACCATAACAATGACCATAGGTGTATGGGAGAAAAAACTTTTGGGGATGCGAATTTTTTTTTTTGCCCAAATAGACGGTGAGCAACAAAAGTAGTTAAAAAGCACCTAATAGTGTAAATGAGGCGCTGGGAAGAACTTACCCATATTTAGGACAAACTGCAATACAGTCAAAGCAAAGATAACCCATCACTGAAGCGAAATTCAAAATTATTTCAAGGCTCGGATATTTATGACTGAGCAGTCAGTGTCACCGATTCAAAAAAAGTATTTGTCTCTGCCACTGCCATGATGCATACCCAAATACGCCTACATCAATGATGTGCTCAATATTGACGATAGGTAAAATACCGCCATATTGGTAAGTCATGCTTGACCCATAGTCTATCTGAGATGTTTTTTTGTCTTTTCAACTTCGAAAGTGCACTTTCAGAACCGCAGTCAGAAATTTTCCATCACTTTAAGATGAGTCTTGCACTTTGCATGATTAACCAATTTATGAGGCATCCTCCATTGCGAATACTTGCATCCATCATTTGATTTGTTGAATTTCAGGCATGGACAGCGTTTCATAGTCTTTTCATTTTTGTTACAAGTTAACCAGGGATGAGTTTTGAATAAGACTTGAGATTTCGTTTTGAAGAGTTGGATTGAAATCTCCTGTTTCTCATCGCCGTAGGCTATTTCTTTGGATTGTAGCATTGTAAAATTTGTCGATGAGGCTCAATGTTGTCGCCAGCAGATGTTTTGAAATCATTGCTCATTGCCGGATCAATGTTTGACATTGCAATTGTTTCAAGATTTGCTATCACACTCGTTTCTGGCACTGACTGAAAAAAGAGACACTTGCAAAACCATCGCTGCAATAGTAGTTATATCGTGAGCAGGAGTTTCCATGGGCTTGTGCACTGTCAATGGGTATCAGTACTGACGGCTATGAGTGTTCCATTCCAATTGACCGAGAAATGGGTGTAAATGTTAACTTTCTTTGTTCAAGTTTATCTTCAGCACTAAATTCAATTCAACAATTGGCAGACTTTATATGCTCTTCTTTGTAGGATGCAGCATGCAGATAGGGAATGGCGGCAGTTTTTGCATGTCGGTTGATGTCCGAAAACTTTCTCTTTTGATGCTTATCCATTGGATTACCTGGGTAAAATTCAAAACCTTTACCGACTTTTTAGTAGTTACGATACACTATTATTTACTATTTCTCAATGTAACGAGCAACCGATCTCCTCTTACATGGTGGAGAATACCGTATACCTGATAGGCGAAAACTACAAGAACTAGTTTGGATACTGCTTATCATCAAAGCCAACATAATTTCATGCAAAATCCCAATTGAAAGAAATATACAGCTCACCTGCTTTCTGTATAAATTTTAAATTCAACAAATTTCCGACAGCGCGACACTTCTTATTCTCCCTCAACCAACACACCCTCAGCTAACACAAAAGACAATGACATTTTTCATTGCAAATCGGCATAAATAAAGTGGCAGAGCTAGGTATAACCAAATAATATAACATGAGCCAACAATAACAAACCAAACATTCATTCTGTTGGATTAGTGTGCGATGAACCATAGCTGCAATAATGCCTGTGAGATTGCCTTTTCCAAAATATGATTTAACGATATGATATCATTTTTACTATATGCAGAAATTGTCGCTTAGTTTATGCGACTATTATCTCTGTCAGTCGTGTTCATCTCATATCCGGATTGATAGACTGAATAAATTATGTTCGTTCACCTATGACCTCAAATGTTTTGTTCCAACCCAGTGACCACTACTGACGAGTCTACTACGCTCAGCTTGTCGTGTTATTTTTGGCGATGACCAAAAACCATTGATGAGCAATAAGAAATTTAGCATCCTGAAAGCTGCATACTTAGGAAATCCATGAATTTAACTTTCTTTACATTTTTAAACTTATTGCTTTGCAAGAAAATGTAGGTACATTTATTGTTTCAAATAAAAATGCAGGTTACGTACCGTACCGGTAACATTTTCTATGACTATGAGTACGATGGGCTGACCAAATCTAGAAGTTATTCTATTAAAGAATTAGATTGCAAGTTTGGTGTCAATCATTATTATCTCATAACAGTTTGTATGATTTAGAAATATGAATATCTTATGCCACAGAAGAAGAAGAAGCGTAAAATATCAACTTTACGGCCATAAGAAGATGGAGAATTTGGTCCAGATGGTCCATCGACGGCCATAATATGCTGAAACTAAGATCTAAGTAAGTGGAAAAGATGTCTGAAGAGGAGAACGCCATCCATTCGAGTTCCGGGCTAATCTGATGGAGGATTGCCGAATGTCCATCGGTGACATAGTGGACAGTGATACGCTCACAATATGCTGAAACCAGGATCATAAATATGTAGAAAACATTTCTAAGGAGAGGAAAGACCAACCATGCTTGTTCCAGGCAAATTTGACAGAAGATTGCCCAATGTCCATCGATGACATAGCGGACAGTGATACGGTCATAATATCCGGTATGCAGAAACCAGGATCATGAATATGTGGAAAACATTTCTAAAGAGAGGAGAGGCCAACCATGCGCGTTCCAGGCTAATTTGACAGAAGATTGGCCAATCTTCATCGATGACATAGCGAACAGTGATACGGTCATAATATGCAGAAACCAAGATCATAAATATGTGGAAACCATTTCTGAAGATCTGGGAAAGCCAATAACTATGCGAGTTCCAAGCTAATCTGGGGGAAGATTGCCCAATGTCCATCAATTACATAGCGGATATGCGGATATGGTCATAATATGCTGAAACAAATCAAAATATGTGGATAATGGCAATTTTGATGCTCGGCTCACACGCTTGTCATGGTGCTGTTGGCGTTTAACTCGATAAAGGGCAGTCCTCGAATTAATAACATATACTGCAATGAATGTATTGCCTGGAGAAAATATACCTGTTACTATAAATATATACCTACTCCACATATATTGTACAATTTTCTGTCAATGCTAATGTAATATAGTAAGGAATCAGATTAGAGTATTCTTTTGAAGTTATAGTGAAACTAAAATAATCAATTTGCAAAAAATTCCTAACATTTGGGGATGCGGCCGCATCCGTCGCATACCCCTCCCATACACCTATGACAATGACCCGTTGCGACTCTCCGATTGTTCGAACAATGCCGATATTTCGACTTGGAGGACGGATTCTAGGTGGATCAGTGCCTGATAATTATTTTACTTTATATTTTCGGAATCGGTGCAGCAGTGGCTCTCGATCAAGACCATATTCAATAATTTCTGTGCTCGGGAAGATAGCTTTTGGATTGCCAGAAATCCTACAGTCGCTTACGCAAAACCACTCTCCACTCCAGCCTCGGCGAAGCGGAACGAAGCTGCAAAATCGGTCGTTGCCGTTCCATGTTTAATTTCTATAGTGTGATACTGGGAATTGAAAGTGAAATATAAATACTACTTCTAAAAGCGGAAAATCTTTTTCATATCCTAATCATACAGAAAGATTCGAAGGTGGTATGCTAAAACAGGTTGAAAACTAAAAAAAGGTCAGAGTCCACTTTTCCAGAATAGGAGACGCCATGGACTGCTAGATTACGATATGATAAGTAAATGCTAGATTGCAAAACATCAGTTTCAAACGTGGTGATGAGCCATATAACCTGTGATGAAATATTTTATATGGGCGACACTGCGGTGTGAACGGTGCCACGCAACCCGCTACCTAAATAATATTCACCGGTACTTTCGTGAAATCATACTGGCTACTCCATATCCACTGTGCGCGACGATAATTCTGGGCTTTACTCTGAAAGTTTTATGAAAATTAAATGTTGATACTCCGTGAAAACAGTCCCGAAATTTCTCAGGCTATCTTCCGGATCGGAGGATTAAACTAATCCTACTTGACAAACTGAAAATAGCGAACAGTAAGTAAGTAGATCACAAAATATTACGAAGTAGAAGTAAAAGTAGTGAAAATCAGATCTGATGGGGTAAGTACCAGAAGTAGAGAAAAACTACTTGATTACTTCGAAAAGTAGAAATACTTCGTTACTGACCACCTCTGTCACTACCTTAGTCTGCCATTTCAACAGATATCGAGGTTATCACTTCTTACTTGCAAAAGAACGAATGCAATTTTATGAACACAGTTAATCGATATCTAAGAATTGAATTTCTTGCATACAACAGTCTTTTTTGTCGACTTATTCAACTCGGTTTTTAACACTTGCTCATATAGTTTCCACTACTTTCAATTGTGCTTGGACAGTATTACGAGTCAAAACCACCCACTTTTCAGACCATTAATGTCGTATAAATTAGGGTTACCTATGTCCTATTTTAAGAGGATTTGGCCTCTTTTTAAATAAATTGAAACTGTTCTCGGAGTACGCCCAAATATCCTATAATTTTAGAAGTCAGTTCTCATTTTTTGGAAAAAGTATTAAAATGCGATCAAAAACCGGACTCAGACGCATCAAACGCCAGGGTTGGCAAAATATTAAACAAAAAAAATGACCCGATGGGAGTATCTTTGCGAGAGAGAAATATGAAGAATGATCTTTCTAATCAACACCGATAAAATGCAAGGCAAAAGCGGGTATTTCGGGAGTCAAGTGGGGAAGTAGGCACGATGCTACTATTCGAAGAAATTCCAAATCACCTGCTAACTTTTCCGCTATGATGGCTTTGGGAATTATTGAGATATACATAGAAACTGGGCGAGGAAGCCGATGTTACAGCAACTGCCTTTATTTTCGAAATCCCGCCTATTTCGAGTGTCAAAAATCTGCTTTAGTGCCTATTCGGAACAGTTACGCTCGAACAACTATACTTAAAATATGCCACTCCTCGACTAAATAAATATACAAATCTTTCCAGACGCTACTTTCTTCTTTTTCGCGTGTCTTTGACATCGTTATATCTACTTGTAGTCGACACAAAACTAAATACGTTATGCTCATTATCGTCTACTAACTATGACTCCTTTGCATCATAGGTAGCACTCGAAACTAACGCAAGTTCCACACTAATGAATAGCAGCGGGGTCTGTATTGCACCAAATCCACAAGTTTTATTTGTGATGATCGCATCAAAATAATAAGATATCAGACACCGGTTCCAATTTCCAACTCCGGTTCAAATCAGATTTAACCATTCATACACTTTCCCAGTCAGAGTCACCCGAATATACACCATGCTCTGAATGCTCTGTCGGAATCAACTTGTGAAAAGTCGCCAGGCGTGATTTCATCATCAGAGTGAAAGCTGCTATCATCTGTGCTGTTCACATTTTCCTAACCTTCACCTTCATCATTTTCACGTATCACGCTGACTTCATAGATCTGACACTCATGCATGGACGATTCTCCGCCATTCGGCGTTTCGATAACGGCTATACGTTACGGCCCCAATCGTCCAAAGCGAGAGTGCGCACTTGTTGTTTTACAGAGATAGAACCCAACGGTTCGTAATTCGACGAGTCGAAAGTGCGGATAGATGACGTCAAACCTGGCCGCTCTTCGGTGTCAATCTTCGTGGCGCACATAACAATCCAGTTACGATTGAATATCAATATGCATTGATCGACAGCAGGAACCGACTCAATCAATTTAAAATCTCTCGTGCCCAAACTTCAGTATTTATGATCACTTCAAAACCGTTCGGGTGGAACACTCCGCTGACGGCATGGTTTAAATTATCAAATCCATGCCCGGGTAACGTCTGGTGCTTTCGGACATCCCAGAAACACCCGTCGCTTAGGACCAACCGTCGGCATACGAAAACGTGGCGCGATGTCTTTGGTAGCAACACGGCTGGTTGCCTTCTATATAGGTATCATCACTCACGTCATTTCCGTAGGTGTTGAAAGCCTTCCCGGCGTTGAGGTCGTAGATAATTAATTGCTCGGGTCGAGACACTCGTGGCGACTATTTTGTCTTGCACGGTCGTGGAAAATTCGACATAATCAATACAGTCAAAAATTACCTTCAAGTCGAACGTATTGTCCATAGCTAAAAAAACGCAGTTGTGGGAACACCAGTTGGACGATAGGGTCAGCATCACGTCTCCGGCGTACGAGTGTTCGATGCTAATAATGGCCGAATCGAAAACTCCTGTCTTGATGCGATCTTCAAAGTTTGGCGCTTTACGGAAGTGAAAATTTCCAGCACTATTCACGAGAACCAGCCCGCAATCATCGTTGTGACGCATTAGACGAGAAGCGCTAATTTCTATCCCTGGTAGGCCGGATCTCCCGGCAGGTCGGAATGGGCTGTAAAACATTCTACATCTGCGCCGCATACCGCCTCATTCAGGATGAAGCCCTTGTCGGCAGTGTCGTTTTTGGATGTTGATCGATGCTTCAATTTTGTTCATAGGCTTGGAGCAACGGCGGTGAGCAAATAGAGAAAACGAAGGTATAGGTACTACCAGTTTTCTACACTCAAAGTGTTCCTGATTGCTGCATTCCTCGATTAGAGAATTGAGGGTAACACATCGCGCTATATGATTAATTTCACTGAATTCCGACTTTTCCGCTATAAAAACTTTTGCTTGTTTTCAATTTTCTCACATATTGATGCGCGACAAAAAAGTTATCATCTGTATCTGGAAAAGTCCCAACCTCCAGTGTCCTGTATGGATCCGACAAAACAGACAAATCTAAATAGTCAAGAGAAAGTCCGCATTATTATACTGCGTGCGAGTCTTCTAGGCAACATTACTTGTCATTATTGTCTTCCAGTCAGCGTCGAGTGTAATTGCTTTTCTTTTTACGATTCTTTTCAAGAGTAAGTTCACATTGTTGCAAAACTTAACGTGCAGCTATTTCTAGTCTTTGCGGATGGGTTTCCGGATAGCTCCATGTAATTTGCTTTGGTAAGATCTCACGTACTGGACGGTATTCGGCAAGCCTTACGAGCGCCTTACAAGCGAAGCAACGCGTTTCGTCTGTCGTGCGTGCTGGCTTGTTGACACCTAACAAAGATAGCAGGGTGTGTATGCCGTGCGCCGGCCGAACGTTTTTCCACAATGGTTCTTTACCTTCACGTTTCTTGTTATTATACCATGGTACAACGTGCACTTTCAAAGGTTCAGTGACACCCCTGCTTTCAGTACCAGTAAATTCAGTACAATTTGCGATAACAGCAATGGTTGGATTTACAGAAACCCAATCCGTGTCGGTGGGGTTATTAAGGTTAAGAGAAGTTTCAATCAAGTTTAGTACGACATTGAGTCCGATCACATCCACCCCAAAATCAGGGTAACATTCCGTAAGTGCGATTTGACAACATCTCAGATTTGTTGCTGTCGAATTGTTTGCTTCCGTGTACGATTAATTTTGTCTCATCTGCCGCCATATCTTTCGCTATCTGAAAAACAAATGCTTCTGAATAAATAAATATCCAGAGTTGTAACCAAGTCACAAGGCTCCGAGTCACAAGTCAATCTCAGTTTTATAGTTTTGACTCGAGTCAAGTCGAGTCATTTTCAATTCACCACCGAGTCAAGTCCGAGTCCAAGTCACCGAGCAGAGGTTAGAGTCCGAGTCATGGTATTATGACTCGAGTCGAGTCCAAGTCATTATGTCGACTTCCCAGTTTACAGTTAAAAGCTTGTTAAATCCAATTTTTATAACTCTGTTTGGTGATATCGAATGGTTCACATTTATAATATACTAATTTTCGTCATTTTTAGCAGTTTCTGGACGTGTTTTCAAGTACCAGTACCAATAGACGAAATCCCATTAGTGTGATTACTTTACTATTCCTCGAAATTACAATGAAACGTCGGTCTTGGCCGTCTCAGTCTCGAGTCATATGACTTGGTTCGAGTCATGCACAATGACTCGAGTCCAAGTCGAGTTAATACACAAATTGACTCGAGTCGAGTCATTTCCGGATTTTGAGAAAATGACTCGAGTCAAGTCGAGTCATCTGAAAAACGGGACTCGAGTCGAGTCATGACTCGAGTCATTACAACCCTGTAAATATCCTAGTTAATCAAACACGCCCGTAAACTATTCAGACTGTGAGCCGGACATAAACCGTTTGTGCATGTACATTAGGGCTGTTCAAAAATAACTTTTTCTTCCCGATTCAAGCCGTTCACCTCTTAAATCGTCAGGTTGCAGTAGAAAACCTTGCTCACCAAATTTCACTCGATTCCAATCAGTAAAGGCATCCGCAGATCCAATTAAAATTTTTAATTTATTATGGAAAATTAAAAAAAAAAAAATTCCAAATTTTTCTGCCAACCCCATGAAATTGTTGAGCCGTCTTCAAAGACGTTCCAAAACAAATTTGAGTCAATTCCGACCAGTAGAAGCGGAGTTATGTGAGTTTTACGTTGATAAATCGCGGATTATCCACCAATCATGGATAGTCCGAGGATTACATATATTTCGCCAAGACATTTATCCAATATCTTCACCACACAGTACGGCCACATATTAATTCAGTACACGAGTATTTAGGGGAATACTTGTACACACGATTGAAGTTCAGTTATGTACATGAAATCCGTGGAAGTGTCTAATTGTGATCAATCTAATACCCCGAAATATAATTCTGTTGATGTAATTTGATTTAAAACAGTCTTCAGCGAGTCGAGATAACAAGTAGATTGACTTTCTGCACTTTATACGACTGATCCAATTTTTATCCAGCCCATAGAGCGAAAATATGAGATTTTATTCAAAATAGCCCCATGGAATATCTCCAAAAATAGAGCCAATTTGAAAAAACTAAACATTCTTACTTTGTCTGCCTAAAAATATTCATTGAATAGTGTAATTAATCTGTATTACTGTGTATGGAAATGGATCGAGCATAGGATGACAGGATTATTCGCAACCCTCATTTTTAAAACGGTCACCCATTGCGACATCTACTTACCTGTCATGAAAGTCGGCGTCGAGTAGCTGCCAGGCGTCTGTTTCTCGATACACTGAAATACGAAATACTTTACAAAATATATAATTCTTGTTAGTAAAAAATATATTCGTGCTTGTTGTAACAGTTGTTACACTAAACCACTTACTTTGTACATTTGGGATTTTAAAAAGTAGTTTCGAGACGGGTGTTCGTCATTTTCCTTCAATGAAAGTTTCATAGGAGTCACGTGAAGTCGTAAAATAGTCCATGTATTGCGGTAACTGAATCTATATTATAATATTTTGCTCACTTGCGGTGTATTTAGTCAGTTTTCATTACCCGCTGTGATATATCGTGCAATTTGGAAAGTAGATATCTTCTGTTAACTGTCAAAACAAGCGACTCCTCAACTAAATGTACTTTTTGTAACTGCTCACGCGAATACACCTCTGATCATCCACGAACTCGTGTTAGAAATTTTCAGAACCAATGAGTGTCAGTATGCTCATCCGGTGTCGCAAAAGATCCACAAAGAGCACTGTATTTTCTTCTACGGTTACGAAAATATACGAGTCCCCAAACATTTTTGACTCATCGCCCTCTCAGTAACATCTATATATCTTCACCACAGCCCGAAGAACTGGGGTATCATCAGCTGCGAGGTACTTCTACTTTTCTCTCGTGCTCAACTAGTGTATAGCGACTCGTTCACTTACTCAAGTAGTTTCATTTGAATATTACTTCTATGCCAGTTTTCTAATGCTGAAACACTGATTTTGTATTTATGATATTTTTATTTGAAAAGTAGTTTTTGGACGCATTGACGTCTTACTTCGAAATTGATAGAATTCATAAACAAGTTCACAACCAGCGACGTATGGGAAATCATGCGTTAAACAATGATTCACATTAAATATAGAATCTCGAATCACACTACTATTCATTACTACCGTTCGTTATCATTCGTCTCCTTTCAACATCTCATCTTCATGGTTGCATATCAATGTTACTTTCTTCGAATTAGACTTGTTGACTAGAGACAAAATGTCATTGACTGAAGCACAACATTCATCTTCGAATAAGCATCTGGTATATTCGATCTGTTGCGGGATAAAATTACTATTAATATTGTGTATTATAATATTGCTTCCAGCTATTCGTAGCCTTTTCACCAGGGGCTATGATTTTGTTACAAGCTACTTTAGATCAGGGAAAGCCAACCTTTTTGCTATTCCCGACCACATCTCGATTACTCATGTCGCCTATACGGCCACATTCCAGGACATAGTCGCAATGGACTAAGTGGTTGACAAATATCCATGCTGAACTGCCCAATTCCATTTCCGGTCAACAATTCCGTACTACTATATACACCGAAATCAGGTTTGCTCATGTGAGTAATTTCTGGGACCGGTGATAATCGCACAAATTGCAAAAATTTTCTCACATTCTGGATTGAATTTTGTATTTAATATTAGTTGTTTCAGATATTACTATCAAACATTTGAATAGTATATCTATGAGCCTGATAGAAGCTCACAGGAAAGCCGTTAAGATTTCGATCAAACCGTTTGGAGGTAGCTGCTCAAGAGTAGGCGTGCCACAGACTATAGAACGGCGAGAAGACTGGTAATCACATAACCACGGCAATGCTTCAATGATCACGACCGCAGCAGCTTACTGATTAGGTGTTCAAGGAGTCAGCTACAGGGGGAGATTCTGGAAGCGCGCTGTTGGTAGGTTGCAGATGATGATTTAGGATTAATTCGGGACATGTTGAGGTACGAAATACACGATGAACTAACAACACCTGCTTCACAAAAACTTTTTCATTGTGAAGGAAACGGCTGTAGCCTACGTGCCGTGTTTACATCGAGGGAAACTGTAATGTATTAACTTGAGACTTTATTCATGCGAACATAACAGAAGGTCCTGACGTACAGGGCAACAGAAAACGAATGACTACCGTCGTTTACTCGACGCAGTGCAACACAATTCAGTAATTGTAATCAAGTAATAATAATGTCCAATCACGATACACATCATCTCCCCTCTTTCATCCGAAGCGTACTGTACATTCACCCCGGGATATAACGTTCAGGGCATCGCCGATTGCGCGAACTTCGACGTGGTTGATTGTGGTTAGCATCCATCTCCCACTTCTCTCCCTCCTCTGTGGTTGGCGAAACGTGATCTATTCTCAGAAATCGTCGATTTCGCCACCATATCCGCCCGCTGCTCAGTTTAACCAAGTAATCCCGAAACTTACCAATGGCAACAATGATACCGCGATGATGCCAACGTTTGGTGATCGGGTTTTGAATTCGAACGGAAGTTCCTATTTTGAATGGCGACAACGGATGTGCATCTCTGTTATAATGATCCTCATTGTACGTCCTCATAGCCGCTGCTTTGGAATCACAATCTCGAGCTAGTTTATGCCACAATGGTGCAAACAGCTTGTGATGTGCCGGTAAACAGGTCCGAAGTGGGCGTCCAAAAAGAATTTGTGCCGGAGAACGTCCGTCCACTCTTGGCGTGTTTCTCCACTCTAGCAAACCTCGCTGAAATGAATCTGAAAAAATATCCCCATTGGGCGACGTTTTAGCCAAAAGATATTTCATGGACTTAACGGCAGCCTCCGCAAGACCATTTGATTGCGCGTAATGCGGCGTCGATACAACATGATTAACACCCCATCGGTCCATGAATTTTCTGAAGTCATTCGAAGAGAATTGCGGTCCTCCGTCGCTTCGTAAACGCACTGGAACACCTGTGTCGGAAAAGAATTTGCGAATTACTCTGATTACCTGACGAGAGGTTGGATCCTTGTCCCATTCACAGATGCTCGGCCAACCGGAGTACCTATCGGTGTGCACGAGGTATTTCTTTCCGCAATATGAAAAGAGATCGGTTGAGACATCTTCGAAAACTCTGCTAGGAGATAGCTCAATTTCCATTGGCTCTTTTGGTAAACTTGGCAGATATTCCTGGCATCTCCCACATGACTGTACCACATTCTCTATGTCAGTGCTCATCCCTGGCCAGTACAGAGTTTGTCTCGCCCTCCTCTTCATTCTGACTATGCCTTGATGAGCATCATGCAATCGTGCAAGCGCTTCTCCTTTAAATCCACACGGGACTACAATTCGTGCATTGTATAGAACCAACCCATCGTCTATACTTAGATCATTCCGAATCTTCCAATACGGCTGCACGGTAGTAGGTGCGTTTTCGCATTTAGCAGGGAACCCCTTTCGGATAATCTCGATTAATGACTGATAATTATTGTCAGTGAGTGCAACTTGTCTCATGCGCGATAAGACCGGGTCTTCTAGTGCGTTCAACGATCCACCCGCTTGCTCGCTTCTGAAAATTTGGCTCTTGATGGTGAGATGGCATGCCATGCAAGCGGCGTCGTCTCTTTCCGCTGCTTGATCCTCTCTTGTTGGGTCTTGCACTGGCGCTCTTGACAATGCATCAGGAATGGCATGAAGTTTTCCTTTCCTCCATGACGTAGTAAATACAAATGCAGATAACTTCTCTTTCAGTCGCTGAAGTCGTGGGTTCTCGATGGAATCCAACGTTTGAGCATTTAGAATGGAAACTAGCGGCTGATGGTCGACAACCACTTCGAAATGCTGCAATCCTGTCAGAAATAGTTTGCATTTGCGTGCTGCCCATACAACTGCAAGAAGTTCCAGCTCTACCATTGCATATCGCGATTCTGTCTCACTTAGAAACCGGGAGCCGCATTGAACCAGTCTCCATGTGTCACCATGCAACTGTAATAGAGCGTATCCAAGACCTCTTGTCCTGGATGCATCTGTTTGCAAACTCGCGGGCAACTTCGGATCGAATGTTGCTAATACAGGTGTATTAGTCAATGCTGCTTTCGTCTTCCGAAATGCGTCGGCCTGTATGCTTGACCAGATGAATTCATTTTACGTTTTGAGTAGACAGCGAAGAGGCTCTGCCACTGTGCTTATCTCCTTCGAAAATTCCCCCAATTGATTCACCATTCCCATGAAGCTACGTAATTCTGTGATGTTGGTCGGAGCAGGAAATTCTGTAATCGCCTTCACTTTATCAGGATCTACAGATATTCCGTCCTTGGATATAATGAATCCAACAAATTTGACTTCGCTTTTTGCGAATCTTGTCTTTTTACGGTTCAGCGTTATTTTATTTTCACGACACCGCTGCAGCAAACTCCATACTCGATGGACGTGTGACTTGAAGTCTTCGGAATGAACGAGGATATCGTCAACGACTTTTGCGACATCCTGGAGCCCTCTCAGTGCTTCGTCCCCTCTGCGACAGTATTCATCTCCCGTTGAAACTAAGCCCATTGGTGCGCGCAGAAATTTGAATTTTCCCCAAGGAGTCATGAACGTAGTGAGCAATTGAGAGTCCTTCTCTAGCGGGAGCTGCCAGTATCCGTGTGTTGCATCAAACGTGCTCATGTACTTCGTGTTGTTCGGTATCTGCGCGACAGCTTCCTTTGCTGTCACCAAAGGGTATCCCGGACGTTTCACGAACTTATTCAATTTGGTCAAGTCAACACATAAACGTATACCTCCACCGGGTTTCTGCACCAGTACCATCGGATGGCACCACTCTGTGGGCGAGGTGACCGGTTCTATAATACCCTTGACTATCATCTCGTCGATTAGTTTTTTCGCATCTTCCCTTTGAGGAAACGGAACCGCCCGTGCAGCGTGTATGGCATAGGCTTCAAAATTTTCTTTGACATGTATCTTCATATCAGCACCCGTCATAGGCGACAGCTTGACATCGTTTGAAAAAACGTCTTCAAAATGCTGGAATATACGTTGCTCGATTCGACAGATCTCAGCCATGTCCGGTTCTGTAGGTATATCACCGATAACCTCACGTAACATGTCTCGTTTATCGGTAACTACTTGTTTCGCAATAGGTAATGGAGACGGATAATTTGCCGGAAGAATTCCCAGCTCCTTGCAAACATACCACGCAAGCATCGCTCCTTCGCAATCATTACAGATGAGAACTTCGAGAGTCACCTTTCTACCGCCGTATTCCATCTTCAAAACAACATATCCTACGCATTTCATCGGTTGTAAATTTGCAGCGAGGACAGCGTCGCAAGGCGGCTTGGAATAATCAGCACGTTTCAATCCGATCGACATGATCCACTCTTCGCACGCGATTGAAATTCCCGCTCCACTGTCAGGCAACACGGCATGCCGTCCCAAATTACGATCTCGAACATCATACACAGTAATAAATACCGATGGTGGTGCTCTTCCAACGACACGCCCCGATAGATTGTAGCATGTTATCACCATATTCTTCGGCAAGTTTGTTGCTTGGCACATTCGAGAGAAATGTCCACTCTTTCTACAAGAGAAGCATATTGCCTCTTCTGCTGGGCATCTAGCGGCTTCTGCATGAGGTAACCCACAATTCCGACATGTGTTCGCCTCTTTGCTCGCTGGTTTCTTGCTCCTTATGACTTTGCTCACAGTATGCCCATTCCATTCTGAACTTGCAGTCGCCAAGGCTTGGTCACCTATGGATGCCGATTCCATACTACGACATATGTCCACAGCTTCCTTCAAACTGGGAAAGGATTTGGTTTGCATCAGACGTTTCCTCACTTCTCCTGATATGACGCCTGAAATAATGCGTGTTGTCAAACGCGTTTCAAAACAATGCTTGCAAAGTTCGGAATTATTGGCAATCTTCCTCAGATCCATATAAAATGAGTCGAAGCTTTCGCCAGCTCGTTGTTTGCGTTCTTCAAACTCCACTCTATCAAGAGCAACATTCCGCTGATCTCTCAAGTATTTATAGATTCGTTCTAGAATATCTTTGACCGTCAGATCGGTTTGCTCGGAGTATTGTGGATAAATCACGTGGATAAGTGTGTCCAGTAATTTAGGGGAAAAGAATCCTTTAAGGTGGGATACTTGTTCGCCGTTCGGTAAACTCGTTAGTCTCATAACTGTTGCATAATCCGCCCATAATTGCTCCCACCCTCGAAAGTCTTTTATGTCTATATCTGCCTCAAGTCTTGGTGGTTTATTTGGAGACACGTGACTGGAAGTTTTCTCCGAACGTTCCGAGTTAAGCTTCAGTTGCCCCAAAAGAGATGCAATGACATCTTTGTGATCAGCTTCCATGCGCTGCAACACCTCTTTGTGGTGATCTTCCAATCTCTTCAACTCAACTTCCCTTTGTTTTTCGCGTTTCTCTGATTCTCCAATCAAGTGTTCGAGCAGTTCCTCCATTTGTTTTCCTCTCGTAGCCATCTATGATAATTTGTGTGGCCTTTCTTTTAGATAGGTCCTGCCGACAACGCCATGTAATGTATTAACTTGAGACTTTATTCATGCGAACATAACAGAAGGTCCTGACGTACAGGGCAACAGAAAACGAATGACTACCGTCGTTTACTCGACGCAGTGCAACACAATTCAGTAATTGTAATCAAGTAATAATAATGTCCAATCACGATACACATCAGAAACCAAAGGCGCTTATGCAAGTGGTGAACGAATTCCTCGTTTCAGAAGGATCAATCATCAGTGAATACAAATATAAAGCTCGACTAAGACACTATACTTTGTGTGATCTTATTGGACCCAAGTTGTCGTACATAGTTGAAGTTTTGAATGCTGTGTCTAGGGATTGACTGAATCAGCCGGTTATGCTTGGCAGTTATACTTGCAGGAAATTGAATGAAAAGATTACCATGTCAGTACTCGCTTTCATAATCGAAGACGTTGCGGGCAACAAAATAAGCGTCTGCGGGCCGCGCGTTGAGAAACCCCCGCTCTGCTCGATGACTTGGACTTGACTCGGTGGAGAATTGAAAATGACTCGACTCGAGTCTCAAAACTATAAAAGTGAGACTGACTTGTGACTCGGAGCCTTGTGACTTGGTTACAACTCTGCTCTGCTCCTATTTTTATTCTAACCGTTCTGGTTGTCCTGACCATGCTACAGGAGAACCGTATCGTGCGAAACGAGTCAAGCTTGTTATACAGACATTTGCCGTTCTCATGCTTACGAGAATGAAATCTGTTTACAATATTGAATGATATCTTGATTTGATATGAAACGAAACTTGATTTTTGTTGTACATCCTAGAATTCTATTTCATTATTATTTTTCAGTTCAGTAATTCTAATTACAATCTAATTTGGAAAAATCTGTCCAGCTACAACTCCAATTCAAACCCGGTTTGTAAAAACTGAAAATTTTTTAGTGTCTAACGATAAGGTCCTGAATCGAGTTTAAGACTACCAGTTAAATCCAGTATTCTAGTACCTAAGATCAGTCACGAAGTACTCCTAAAATTTCAGAGTACCGGAATAGGTTTTGCTTACTCGCTCTGTTTACTCGGGTGGCCATGTTTCCAGTCTACTTGAACTTCTGCTCAAGTTTTCAAGGCAAAACCACTCACTTTCTCAATTTCAATTTTTTATAAGTACAAAGCGGTTTGGTGATGTTTGCATCAGTTTTACATCGGACATTTTCGTAGGAAAGGCTTGAAACTGCTTCTGTATCGCAGTAAATGAATATTTATTCAAGGACTGAACCTATTTGTAGGGTCATAAGCAGGGTTGTAATGACTCGAGTCACGATTTGTTTGGTGACTCAAATTCACTCGAGTCATTTTTAGTACTGACTCGACTTGTACTCGAGTCATTGTGCATGACTCGAACCAAGTCATAAGACTCGACACTAGGACGGCCAAGACATAAATATCATTGTGACTTCGATGAAGAGTAAAGTGACACGTTAATGGGATTTCGTCTATTAGTCATGATACTTGGAAAATCGGGCCAGAAACCATTAATACTGCGGAAAATTACGATGTTTTGAATGCGAGCCATTCTATATCACTCAGGCAGAGTTGAGAAAAGTGGGTTGTACGGGATTAAACTTAAAACTGAACAGCGAACACAATGACTTGGACGCTTGACTTGAGTCAAAACACTATGACTCGGACTCGACGCCTGGAATTTGACACGGCGATGAATTGTAAATGACTCGAGTCAAAACTATAAGAGTATGATTGACTTGTGACTCGGGACCGTGCAGCTTGGTTACAACGCTGTTCATTACTCATTAAGAGATGTCCGCAAAATACACACCTTGCCATCGGTCACAAAAGTACACGATTTCTCATCTAAATCTACTTCTCAAGACCATTTACTATGGAGTGCTGCGTTTGAATAGTATATTCATATCGAAATGAATCCGAATATTTTCGCCTGACACTCGTCAGGGGTCATTGTCAGCAACTAGTAGAGGACTGGAAAGAACGTTGTATATCAACAATACAATGATATCACAAAATATGACGTACTTGTGCACCAAAACAGTACATTGAACTTGAACTTTGCCCCGATTATTCGAAATTTCATGTAAGTGACGTCATATTTTGTGATAGGATTGTTGATATATAACGTTCTTTCCAATTCTCTACTAGTTTCTGTGGATCACTTCTGACTAAGTCACCAAAAAATATTCGGGCTAATTTCGATATGAATATACTATTAAAATGAAGTTTTGTAAAGCATTTCAGTAATAAGTTTTGAAAAGTAAATTTGACCGAGAAGTCGTGTACTTTTGTGGCCCATGTACTACGGTGGCTGCTTTAGAAATGGCAAGTTACATATTTGCAGACATCTCAAAAAGACGACATCGGGATGAAAAATAGCACTGATAACAAGATAAGGCATCTCACATATCCTTCACAGTCATATCTTTCGAAATATGGCAGTAGTCCTCATTCCAGACAGCTTGATCGTCCCACACTTTGGAAGTCAAGACTCCAAAGAGAATAGCACCTGGGCACAAAATCGACCAAGTTTTCAGCTATACAGTCAATTCCTGCATATAGAAAATCAACAACATTTGTATTCATGCATATTGCCACAGTGTAAAGACCAGGCCCGCACAAGCTACCAATGTAGTTCAGTTGAAGGATAATTAAATACTGTTTTAGTGGTCCTAGTTCTAGTTGCTTATTTTCAAAGCGATGAATTCTAGTTCTTGTTCTTTAAAAAAAGGATTAGTTGCAGAACAATTAGAAAACGCGAGCCATCGTTAGGTGTAGTCAGTAGGGCTTTTTTTTCACTAGTCAAAATTATGTCAAAATTGTAGCGTTATATCAAAAAATGAACTTTCTTTCTCTATTCTTGACAAGCTACTTAGTAAGGCATACACTTTCTACCCGATAATGAAGGAAAGTATCTTTCGTCGTAGTACAAAATTTTTTAATTATTTTTACCATGATGCGTAATGTAACTACTGGAATTCTGCATAGAGCTAGATTTTGTTAAAATTAAATTTTTACTTGTAAAAATTTGCCAGTTTTTGAGCGAAAAAGTTTTTTTTCAGCCCAAACTACTTCGAAATGACAGACAGTTAAAACCCGAAATGAAGATAAGTGGTACAATTCTAACATTATGTGGGAAACGCCTAATTTGCGTACGATAGGTCAAATTTGGTCAAGGTGAAAAAAATCAAAATTCTGATTTTTAAGCTCAAAATGTTCCATTTTTGTGGTAAAAAAATCGCCCTACTAATGACAATCATACAGTTAACAAGTGCACCGACCTAGTACGATACGCTTCCAGTTCCAAGGACATAAAATGATCTCCGCGTATGTTAATAACCTTTCCAAATTAACCTGAAGAGGAGCAACCAAGTTACTAATGACACCAGTATCCATCCAATGATCATTGGCAGCGTACCAAGAAGCAAATAATACAATAAAGAACTGATTTGAAGTTCAATATATATACATAAAAACTGTGTATCGGGTTGGGATATCGACGCATTTATATTGATATATAGTTTTTCCGCCGATGACAATATTCGATGGTTAAATGGATGTGGACTGAGAAATATAAATAGAACAATATGAGAGAAACTCATTCTAATATACTGGCGTGTCTCTCATTCTTGATGAAGTAGCGGTGTGCTCATTAGGAGTGTACAAAAATAGAAAAAAGTTCTAATTTTACGGCCTGCTTGATAAAACTGTTAGGGGTTGCCTAAGAAAACGCTGTACAGCACACCAATTTTGGCTCAATCCAAACCTATAGAAGCATTGCTATATAAGAAGCAAAGTTATTTGAGTATAAAATTTTTGGATTTGTAAAAATTAAATATATACTCTGGATCTAGTCATCGTGAATACGTTTTGGAATCCATCAATAACTTCGCTCCTACTGGCTGGAATTGAGCCAAATTTGTTGTGTTACGCTTTTTCACACAACCTGACAATGTTGTGAGACAGCCAGCAGGGTTGTAATGACTCAAGTCATGACTGAACTCGAGACACGATTTTCTGATGACTCGACTCGAGTCATATTCTCAAAACACGGAAATGACTCGACTCGAGTCATCTTGTTTAGCGTATTCACTCGATTTGAAATCGAGTCATTGCGGATAACTTGACCCAAGTCATATGACTCGAGATCAGTCAACACAATGACTTGAACTCATAATACCATGACTCGGACTCGGCCCTAAGCTAGCTGACTTGGAGTAGACTCGGGTGTGAATTGAAAATGACTCGACTTGACTCGAGTCAAAACTATAAAAGTGAGATTGACTTACGACTCGGAGCCTTGTGACTTGGTTACAACCCTGGTAACCAGTAAACATGAAAAACTTTTGGGGTTGTTTTTCCACAGCTTTCTTCTTATATAGCAATGCTTCCATGGGTTGAAATAGCGCCGAAATTGGACCTCAATTTCCATCAAGCAGCCAGTGAAATTGAAAAAAAATTGAACAGCCAAATCGCAGCATGTCTTAGAAATCAATACTACAAGAAATCAAGTAAAAATGGACGTCATTACTTCTGCTTTTACTGGAGAAACCATTTTAATCACTTTTACGTGTTTCATAGTTTTACGAATGCAATTTTACCGGAAATCGATGACAAAACGAACCAACTTGACAACGTGTTCTGTCATGGGGAACGGGAAGTAAGGTAGAACAAACAAAGCAGTTTCCCGGGAATTACAACTATTAGATCTGCTATCCCATGATCAGAGGACTGATAGAAACTTGAATACTACATTCATATTGAAATAAAACTGACACTCGCCACTCGCCAGGGGTGATCCTTATGATCTAGTAAAGATTTCAAAAGCAATTTGTAGCTTATATCATCAATCGTGGCGTCATATTTTGTGATACGATTGTTGATATCGAATTTTCCTTCGAATTCCTGCTAGTTGCTGACGATCACCCCTGATGAGTGTCAGCCGAAAACGTTTAGGTTCGTTTCAATATGATTATATTATTCAAGAAAAGAAATTCCTTACCAAATTAACTATTGCACATTACGCAGTCGATTGCACCGCGCTACGTAACGTCCTGATGAAGCGATAAATATGCCCATGCTCCGTCTCTCGCCTGTCGTAATCCGACGGCACGCGATCGCGCTGCAATGGAGATTGAAAAAAATCGCGTGTTATAAGTCTTGTTATCGTATTGATAAATCGAACCTTGGCAGGTTACTCGCAAACATCGTCTGTCGGGCATCAAAACACAGCGCAGACTTGGGGGCAACAAATTTTCAGATTTTCTAAATTAGATAGAATTATTGCTGTACAGCAGGGGCGGGCAACTTCTTCAGTCGGCGGGCCGGATATAGGAAAATTAAGTACTTGACGGGCCGGATTGCTGAATCGATACATTATTCGCCATTTATCCACATATACAAGGAATAAATCGTATTTAATGAAAGTATTTTAACGACAGCAATGTCCCTTCAAAGCCATTTCTCACCGATAGTGACGAAGACAATGTGTATTTGACAATAGGATTGTCATACAGGCGCCGCCATCTCTGCTTCCGATAACCCCGGTACCCCTAATTTACCAAGATATCAACTCATTAGGGTTGAGTAGGTGCGACGAGATAGCGTCGGTGTTCAACAGTGTGGCCTGATTAATCTCGATATTGAATTCATGCGGTCCGCGTCCTCTAAAAAATTTGAAAAGTTGCTCGCGAACCGTTTTGAGTTAGCGACCCCTGGTATAAGCGGTGTCTTACTAGGGCTACCATACGTCCTTTTTTTACGAGGATTTGTCCAATTTTTATACATTTTTGAGAGTGTCCTCGGAGGACGCCCAAATGTCCTCTTTTTTGAGATTTTGTCCTGTTTTTTGAGAATCTAGGTTAAATATATGGCAAAATCGACTGAAATGCAGTATATTAGCACTGAAGTAACGCTCCAGTGGCTATTTCGGGAGACGAGCCGGAAAGTTGACTTATTTTATTAGTCAACCAACTGATAATGTGAAAGTAAAAACTGTATTTTGTGCGCTGAGCGAGAAAGTTGACCGTTTTTATTTAAGTCAACCGACCACGAAGTGGAAAAAATTTAACATCTTTTCAGGATTTTCATCCGGTTTTGCAAGTCTGAAAATTTTGAAAAAGTGTCCTCTTTTCAGATTTCCAAAATATAGTAACCCTACGTCTTAACAAAGCCGGGAAGTGTGCCTTGCTACAGGTCGGCGGTTACGGAATGAAAAATGAGAAATATCAGCCTGGTGTAAATGACCATTGTAGTTGCCAAACACCATATGATTACCACAAACGACATTAGGGTTGAGTACATCGTAAATACCGATAATGCAAGTCATCTCGCTTCGACGAACTTACGCGTAAGCTTCACTCTCGCACGCTGCGCATACACATATATTATAACATACAGTCACTAAAATTTGACGTAGTAAGCAAGTAGTGGGAAATCTCTACAGACTGGGGCCGCGGGCCACATTATCATGTAAGACGGAAAACTCACCGCGGGCCGGACCCGGCCCGCGGGCCGTATGTTGCCCACCCCTGCTGTACAGGAAAGTCTTTATCCGAATTTGACTCGAATTAGAATTATAGCCACACGTTTTTTTTCAAATTAGATCAGAATTATAGGTAATATCTTTTTCAAATCAGATTAGAATTACGATTGTAACTAGTTTTTTCTTCAAGTCACGTTAAAATTAAAATTGCATCTACAGTGAATTCCAAATTAGATTAAAATTAGAATTAGAATAATAGCTACATTTTTCCAAGTTGGATTAGTATTAGAGTTATAGCTATTATATTTTTCTTCAAATCAGATTAGAATTAGGTTTAAAACTAGTTTATTTCCAAATAACGTTGGAATTATATTGCAGCTACAGTTTATTCCAAATTAGATTAAAATTAGAATAATAGCTATAGTTTTTTTCAAATTAGACCGGAATTTCATTTTATAACTAGTTTTTTCTTCAAATTGAGTCCATTGAAATCAGAGTCCATTCTCATAAGTCAAGAATTGCAAATGTCAGTGCACAGAAAAATGGGCTCAATTTACAGTGTATAGTTCTCTGTAAACCAGAAATTAGGCCAATATCACAATTAGATCATTGAAACCTCTTACATATCGAGCGAGATAGTGTAATGGTTATGCGTCCGGCTTCTCGAGCGGTAGGTCGTGGGTTCGATCCCCGGCCGGGTCATACCAAAGACTCGAAAAATGGTATCCGCAGCTATCCTGCTAGGCGCTCAGCAATCACGGATAGCATGGAGGAGAAAAATAACGGGGGCGCAGACTAGATGACCTCATGGGGCCGTATCGCAACTCCGTCGCCAAAGCATCTCGATGGTGCAGGCGAGAAAGAATATCATATCTCTCTCTCTCTCTCTCTCTCTATCAGATTAGAATCAGATTGACGGTATCCGGCTTTAGAATTAAGTAGCTGTCCAAGTTTGCTGCTAACGATCTTAATGTGATGCAAAAAATTGTATCGTGATTACAGTTTGGCGGTGCTGGACCTAGCACAAGTCCTCAAATAATACTATGAACCAGGCACGTAGCCAGCCAAATAATAAGGAGGGCGTTTTGAAATCAAAGGGAGGGGTTTCTACTTTTTTCGAACTTACTAATATAGCATACTATATATCAACTCATTAGGGTTAAGTAGGTGCGTAAATGACGATTATACAATCTCCTCGTGTTGATGAATATACACGTATGATAAGCTTGTCGAGGAAACCGGAAGTGCTGTTAATTAGCGACTACCTGAAGCAATAAATACGCGCGCTTATTAACGAGTCGAACAGTTAGACAACACGTCTTTACGTAGCCTAGGTGACGATTTGCGGAAGTCAAAATGTCCGAGCTTTTACGCAACATGTGCTACAGCGACGCTAATTTCAGGTGCTTCAAACCTTTCCTCTTTTATAACACAAGCCTTGACACACATTTTTTTATGGTTATGTTCAGGTATTAGCGGAAATCAATTACGCATGTACATGTTCGCGGATGTTTGTTGTCATTCAGTTTTGCGATGACTTTCTTTAATCACGATTCCAAATCAGCATATACTTATAGGCATTGTCTCCAAGCCATCAGGAGATAGAAACCAAACCATACTAGGCCCGAGACGCAGTAGTTAGGCCAGCGATGGTATCTTCCGTACTAGGCCTATTGCAGATGCGACCGTGTAGGCCAGCGATAGTATAGTGCGCACCGCGCTTATTGCAGAAGCGATTCTTCAACCCAGCGGAACTAGGCTTGTTGAAGACGCTATAAATCAGGCCAGCAACGATTGCCAAGCGCGTGGCGATCAAAGAGCTAATTTCTCAATCATCTCAGTGGGAGATAGCTTCACGTTACATTTGGCATAGACGAATCGAGCTAATTGGCCGCGCGCAACACTGATAATAAGATTTATTGAACTGCAACTGAATATTAGCGTCAGAACGGTTATCTCAAAAGGACGGCGCTTCATAACTAAGGGTTTCGAGGTTTTCACCCCCGAAACCCTTACTCGGGCTACGGGCCGGCTATGAACTATTAAAAATCGAAATAATCTCACTGTCAAAGGATGCTTTTTTTCATCAAAAATTTCCATAGTCTTCTTTTCACTGTCCCATTTTTCGATGAGGTGATAAACAGCTAATGCCATGCTGTATAGACAGAAAATATGAATGGCAACATTATTGGGTAACGGAATTAGTTTCAACTTGTGCCTGATATTGCAAATTGACTATGGTTCACTTGAATCAAAATCTAGTGTTAATTCCAATTATTGGAGTCGCATAGCGAGAGATGAGTTTTGAGAGAACTGAATTATCGAGTCACAGTGTTGACAATCGGAAATCGATGACAAAACGAATCAGCTTGACAACGTACTCTGTCATGGGGATCGGGAAGTAAGGTAGGGCAAACAAAGTAGTCTCCCGGGAATTACAACTATTATCATGTTATCGCATGATCAGCAGGCCAACAGAAATTTGAATACTATATTCATATCGAAATAAACCCAAATATTTGCTCAGCCGACACTTGCCAGGGGTAATCGTTACGAACTAGTAGAGATTTCAAAACAAGTTTGTAGCATATATCAGCAATCGTGGTGTCATATTTAGCGATACGATTGTTGATGCACATGTTCTTTCCGATTCTCCGCTAGTTGCTGACGATTACCCCTGACGAGTGTCAGCCGAAAATGTTCAGGTTCATTTTAATATCAATATACTGTTAAAGAAATGAAAATCCTCACCAAAGTAACTACTGCACATTCCGCAACGCTAAATAACGTCCTGATGAAGCGATAAATATGACGATGCTCTGGCTCTCGCTTGTCATAATCTGACGGCACACGATCGCGCTGAAATGGAGATCGGAAAAAACACTCGTCGTAAGTCTTGTTATCGTATTAATGAATCAAACCTTGGTAGGTTAGTCACAAAAATTGTCGGTCATCAAAATACAGCACAAACTTGGACAACATATATTCAGATTTTCTAAATTAAATAGAAATATTGCTGTACAGTGTTCATCCAAATTAGACTTGAATTAGAATTATGCCACACACAGGAGCGTAGCCAGGGAGTGGTTTCAGGGGTCGTCAACACAAGGAGATTCTATAATCGTCATTTACGCATGTACTTAACCCAAATGAATTGACGCTATATTAGTAAATTCGAAACAACTCCCTTTCATTTCAAAACCATCTTATTATTTATCGACTGGCTAAGCGCCTGGCCACACAGTTTATTGCAAATTAGATTAAAATTAGAATAATAGGTACATGGGTTTTTCCGAATTAGAATTATAGCTACAGGTTTTACAAATTATAGCAAACCACTAATTATGGCTGATAGTATTTTTTTAAATTAGACTAGAATTAGGATTATACCTTGTGTTTTTTTTTAGTTGGAATTGAAATTATAGCCACAGTTTATTCCAAATTGGATTAAAAATAGAATATTGGCTACAGAGTCTTTTCCAAATTAGACTAGAATTCGGATCATTTGTTTTTTCTTCAAATTATGTTAGGATTAAAATTACAGCTAGGCTACAGTTTATTCCAAATTAGATTATAATTACAATAATAGCTACACAGGATTTTTTTTCCAAATTAAACTAGAATTAGAATTATAGTAACACAGTTTCCTTCCTAATTAGATTAAAATAGAATTATACCAGATATTTTCCAAATTACATTAGAGTTGAAATTGTAGCTACGGTTTATTCCAAGTTGGATTAGAATTAGGATTACGACTATTTTTTTCAAATTACTTTGGAATAACTTGTGACTGAAGCTTATTCAAAATTAGATTAAAATTAGAATATCAGCTACAGTTTTTTTCAAATTAGACTAGAATTAGAATTATGACAAGTTCTTTCATTGAATTAAGTTAGGCTTAAAATTTTAGCTACAGTTTTTTCCAAATTCGAATTACTGACTTTGCGAAAACTTGTAAATTGAATGGAGTTCGTTGATATCAAATTAGAGCGCATTCTCATAAGTACAGGAATTGAAAATGTCTGTGCACAGAAAACTTGGGTTGCTTTGCAGTGTATAGTTCTCGTGTATAGCAACTGCAGGATATCCAGAAATTCGGCCAATATCATAATTACAATTAGATCGTAGAAACATTTTACAAATTAAACTAGAATTAGATTGATGGCATCTGGCTTTAGAATTAACTAGTTGTCCAAGTTTGCTACTAACGAACTTGATATAATGTGTAAAAATTTATATCGGGTTTGCGGATTGCATGTGCCGTATATAGCACAACAAGTCTTTAAACAATCGGCCTACTATCAACCATTAAAAATCGAAAATATCTCGCTGTCAAAGGATGCCTTTTTTCATCAAAAATTTCCATAGTCTTCTTTTCCCTGTCCCATTTTTCGAAAAGATGATACACGGCTAACGCGACGCTGTATGGACAGGAAATACGGGTGGCAACATTATTGGGTAACGGAATCCGTTTCAACTTGTCCCTGATATTGCAAATTGATTATGATTGACATGAAGAATTGAGTGGTAATTGTAATTGAAGTCGTATAGCGAGAGATGAGATTTGAGAGAACTGAATTATCAAGTCATAGTGTTTTGACTCGAGCGCGAATCCACCTTTTTCAACTACGACCGAGTGATATAGAATAGTTTGCACTCATAATTTCGTAATCTTCTTCAGTCCTAACAGTTTCTGGTCTTATTTTCCGAGTATCAGGACTGATAGACGAAATGCCAATCATGCAAGGGAATTCTTCGAAGTTACAATGAAATGTCTGTCTCATCTGTCCTAGTCTCGAGTCATATGACTTGGTTCGAGTCATATGGCATAGGCATTGACTCGAGTCTAGTAATCAAAAAATCGTGATTGCGCTGATTTCTGGCAATCCAAAAGCTAGCCTATCGTTCAGAGCGCAGAATTTGTCGAGTCTTGTCTTGATCGAAACCTACTGTCGCACTAATTCCGAAAAAATAAATCAAAATATGAATTCCGGATTTCATCCATTCACTGATTAAATTGTCAGGTTACCCTGAAAATTGCTACACACAAATGTTGGCTCAATTCCAACCAATAGAAGTGAAGTTATAGCAGTGGAGAATTTTGAATTAATATTAATATGAAAATTTACAGTGAAATTTCAAATTTTTTCTGTCTACCCTATAAACATGTTAGGTTATCAGTAGAGATGATGCAAACCAGATTTGGCTCAATTTAAACCACTAGAAGCGAAGTTATTGCTGTAGAAAAATTTGGATTTGAATAAAATAGTATTTACGGTGACTAACTCTTTAAATCAGTGATTCCAAACCGCGGCCCCCAGCTGGCCTTCTTGCGATCCCCAAAAAATATTGAGAAATCGTGTTATGACAAAAAATAAAATTTATATTTATAAAACACTCTTGCTTGGCTTGGAGTCTGAAGTTTATCATTGGGATCGCAGGAAAGTCGTGAGTAGACTGCTATCGTTTCGTCACTGCTGTTTCGATGCAATGTGTCATAACTAGGGCAAGTTTTTGCTGCAGTTACATCCGCGGAAAGTTGCATTTATTTATTTATTTTTGACAAAAGTTGCGAAAGTTGCACTAAAAGACCACATTTTGCTCGGTTGACTAAAAAAAGGTCAATTTACCGGCTCAGCTCCCGAAATGCCCGTACTTCGGTGCTGATTTACGGTGTTTCAGTCGAATTTGGCCGTTTATTTCACCAAAACAGAAAATACTTCCATGAAAAGTCGAAAAAGTTGCAAAATGTTGCATAGAGTAGCATGAAAAAAATGGACAAAAGTTACACTATAAGATTCCTTCAAACAGCATTCTACATATCTTACGAGCAATGTTCCCTCTAAGCTGCGCGCGTGCGCAAATGCGCAGTACTGAAACGGTTTCCGCGCACAGAAAATCTTGGCTGCGCACAAAAAATCCGAAGTGATGACTTTTTTTAATCGTTGCGCACTGTTGTCCAAGGCACCGCGCAGGCGCTCAGACTCGAGAAAAATGAGAGGAAACATTGCCAGGGGTAAATAGTGCTATCGCTGAAGTCTGAAACCGAGGTAAGCCTGCAGCCCGCAAAGGGAAATATTGCGCTCTGCGAAGCAATGAGAATTTGCAATCGTGTGCACCTCACGAAACAGATTTTTTTTTAGAATGATATCGTACGCGTGAGCGATACTGATATCATTTCAATAGCGCATTCCTTGTGGGAATGGCGATATAAAATGGTGTAACCATAGTGTCCTATATGGTGTCGACACAAGCAAATCGCACGGTTCAATGAAATTGTATCACGTCACAGTTTCCATTTGGCTACAGGCAATTTGACGGTGATTTTTGACCGGCTTGCCGAGCATTAAATTTGATGAATCGGGTATCAATCGAAAGCTGACTCTGCATTGATTACGAAAATATAAATTTTATTCCGCTCGCGGCCCTGGAACCCCCACAATCAGCCCCCAATTATTCATTGTCGAGTAGATTGGCAGTGTGACGCAACAAAGCTGTCTGGCGAAACGTGAGACTAGCTCAAGAGCAAGGATGCGGCCGAGCGGCGAGAGTGGGATCAGCTGACGTGACGGCAATAGCGATGTGCAAACGCGCCACAGAGAAACGCTGCGCTGTTGATACTTTTTCTATGCGTTTCGGTACAGCCGAGCACACACCAGCCTTTCCTTGACTTGTAAGGGTAGAACTGGGTCCACAGAATGTATTAGGGCCCTACCAATTTTCGCGCAATATCCTTCAGCTGATAAAGATATGTAGGCTACATCTAAGTAGTCTACATTGGATATGTCAGATTATTATGATATCGATTGCCTTAGCCCGCTTGTTGCGTAGGGCTCCAGAGACACGACGCGCTGTTGATGGCGGGTGTCGATATTTTCTATAGTCGCTTTTATGGTTAAGTGTGAGCAAGGATCATTGACCATGAGCATACATTGCAAGCTTTTATTTGATCCGTATGGGTAGGACTTGGTCCGCGAATGCAGCAGGTAAAATGTTGATTGTTGAATAAAGTTTAACAGCAGGAGTGTCGAATTAAACTGGTATCGCTGTCGCGATTCAATCCGTTACTAGAAAGCTTGCGGGCCATACCTGCCAAATGATTCCAAAATGTTACCACCAAATTCATACCTTTGTTTTTCACTGGAATATATCTGATATCACTATAAACGTTGACGTTGGAATTTGGTTTAGCATTTTTCAATCACCAAATAGCGTTTTTGAATGCCGGGGACCTTTTGCGTCAAAAGTAATACAGTGGTATCGCAGATATTTGAATTATATTCATCCTGTAGCCTGTATATATATTCCTAATGTAACTTACGTAAAACGGATTTGCAGTATTTTTTTCGCATCTGTGAATAACTGAATTTCCATTGTCCATTCGGCCCAACAGAGTTTGCACTTTTTCGCCTTCTCGGAATTTGGCAAGGTCACCGACGTGGTGCTTATGGGGACTAGAGTGAAAACTCAACACTGTAGTTGTATTACTACAATATGACGCGAAACAATAACTTCATATTGTTAATTTATTCGCTAAAAGCTTTTCGACTAACTCTCATCAGTAGCAATAATAACTACAATATGATATATTTACATTATCTAAATTTGCTGTCTTGAGTGAATCTTATTACTTGAAAGTATATTTTTCTTACTAGAAATATCTCTAACAGCTGAAGGATTGAGCAAAAATTGCGCGCAAATACATTCTGTGGACCCAGTTCTACCATTACAAGTCAAGGAAAGGCTGGTTTGTGCTCGCTTTTAGCGAAGCGCATAGAAAAAGTATCAACAGCCCTACGCAACAAGCGGGCTAAGGCAATCGATATCATAATAATCTGACATATCCAATGTAGACTACTTAGATGTAGCCTACATATCTTTATCAGCTGAAGGATATTGCGCGAAAATTGGTAGGGCCCTAATACATTCTGTGGACCCAGTTCTACCCTTACAAGTCAAGGAAAGGCTGGTGTGTGCTCGGCTGTACCGAAACGCATAGAAAAAGTATCAACAGCGCAGCGTTTCTCTGTGGCGCGTTTGCACATCGCTATTGCCGTCACGTCAGCTGATCCCACTCTCGCCGCTCGGCCGCATCCTTGCTCTTGAGCTAGTCTCACGTTTCGCCAGACAGCTTTGTTGCGTCACACTGCCAATCTACTCGACAATGAATAATTGGGGGCTGATTGTGGGGGTTCCAGGGCCGCGAGCGGAATAAAATTTATATTTTCGTAATCAATGCAGAGTCAGCTTTCGATTGATACCCGATTCATCAAATTTAATGCTCGGAAAGCCGGTCAAAAATCACCGTCAAATTGCCTGTAGCCAAATGGAAACTGTGACGTGATACAATTTCATTGAACCGTGCGATTTGCTTGTGTCGACACCATATAGGACACTATGGTGTAACGAAGTTGTAAATAACAATGGGCTCTAGCTCGAAGTTAAACTACGAGAAACTAACGAATAGTCTTGTCCGCGTGGCATGATTGTTATGTAATATTTACTTTACAATTGCATGTCGCGAATTTTTGAAGTCATCACTTCCATCAGGCAAATCTGATCACGTATGGTGATATAGGGTAATATGCAGAATATGCAAGTACAAGCACTAATATTGTTGAAAAAATCCATCCCTTTGCAAACGTTGATCAGGAAATGCAGCAACTATATGCACTTTAAGGCGTTGCGTTGGATCAGCTTCTCAGCAGCACAAATTTGTGATTTTATTCGATTGGTTTGAACGGGTATCTTCTGTAGATAAGGTCATACGGTGATCTTGTTCTTGCTTCAATCAGACTTGAATATTCGTATCATTATATCTGACTGTATGTCTTGAAAGTAATGAGTGCGTTGCCGGTATCAAGACGTCACATCAGTGTTTTAACGCGATAGGCCTACATCGATCGCATGTATTGATTTCGGGTGCGTTCTCGTGCGTGTATGTCTGTCTTCTAGTAATCCATAGTATATCAACATACGTACATTGATTAATTGTGACGTCACACGTAGTCGCACAGCATTACGATTCGCCGTATATAGTAATTGCGGTTACATGCGTCCATTTGTGTCGCTGTAAGTGTTTTAGCTAGCTGCTTGCCGGTGGGCCAACGTTGAGTGAATACTCACTAATTCTGCTTAGCACTGTTTCTACTGACCGCTTTTAATGATGGCAAAACGAATGGGTGGTTTCTCATCCCCCAACCAAGCCAAATTGACAAAGAGCTGTGATTCGTTTAAAATAGAATGGTTGTCGGAGCACGTGAAAACGGAAGACAAAACAATAAAATTAGGTGAGATTTTTTCTTTCTCGAGCGAGAAAGGTCTAATGTGCAAAATATGTCGAGAAGCCAAAATATCAAACGAGTTTTCGGATGGTAAAATGTGGAAAGCATGGAGGCTGGATTACCTTAAGCGTCACATTAAGCACAAAACCCACGTGAAAGCGGTCGGAATCGTAAGAAGGTGCAAGATGAGAATTGGAATCGGTACATTACTGACTGAGAGCATCAACGATCGATAGAAGAGGAGCGAGCTGTCACTCGTGAAGAAATCCAACCCCGAGCAAGTTAAGGTTCTCGTCGACAATATTCTCCTAGCCATAAACATGAATACTTCTATGCTGTCAGTTCAACAAATTCACGATCACATGGCAAAGTACGTGAGTGTTCCAGAGAGCTGGCGAAGCAAAAATTATGCCTTTGAGTTTGTGAATTCTATCAATCAAATAGTGCAGAATGAGACAATGTGCAAACTTAGAAATGCACATTGGCACACTCTGATCGTGGATGAGAGCACAGACATAACAGTGCACAAAATGCTAGTGCTTTACATTAAATATAGAGAGGAAAATGAGGTCGACTACAAAACTGTGTTTGGAGGTATTTCCCAGCTGACTGGATGCACCGCTCGGGATATTGTGCAGGCAATAACTCAGTTTTACGCCAAGCATAAATTAGACATGCAGAGAATGGTGATGCTGACCTCCGACGGTGCCTCAGTAATGTTGGGAAAGCACAACGGAGTTGCAGCGTTATTAAAGCAGCAAATACCACATCTAACAGAACAGCACTGTGTTGCCCATAGAGAAGACTTGGGCATTGTTGATGCATGGAAAGACGTCCCTGCGATGCGTGACGTGGAAACGTTTCTTAGAACGGTGTATTCCACTTTCTCTAGATCCACTGTAAAAAAGGGGAAATTGGAAGACCTATCGAATATTCTTGATGAGGATTCGCTGTCATTCAGACCTCTGAACGAAGTACGGTGGCTTTCGCGGCACCAAGCTGTGAAGGCTGTTCTGAGGAACTACACAGTTCTCGAAGAATACTGCAGGAGAGAATCATCCAGTAATTATAGAGATCCAGTGACAAAATACTGTTACAAAAAGCTGACGGATTCAAAATTCAAGTTTATTCTTACTGCTCTGGGAGATGTTTTGGATGACCTGGCACAACTGTGTCTTTCTTTTCAAAAACGCAATCTGACTGTGATGGAGGGACACTGCCTTGCAAGAGCAAAGATTGAGAAGCTGCGTTCTCAGTATCTGAAAGAAGGAAAGGTTATCAAGTGGAGTGACCGCGTCAAAGAGGTGATGAGGGCTGGGTCAGCTGAAGTCATAGATACCGACGCGATTATTTGTTTTATTCGTAATCTTTGCGATCACTTGGATGCTCGATTTCCAGAGAATGAATTGAAGGAGTGGTCTGCATTGGACTGTGAGGCATTGAGTTCAGATATCAGTTCTGACTTCGAGTACGGAGCAGCAGACATTGCCATATTAACAAAGAAGTATGAGGACATTTTCCACCAGCCAAATTCTATGGAGGCCATTCACGATTGTAACGTACTTTTGATCGTAGCCTAGTTACGATAGTACGTTATATTTGGCTCGATTAGAGACTTGGCTGTATCAACTTAGACTGATCGAGTAGCTTGCTAACTCGATTCCAACCACTACCTAGTTTCTATGCGTCCTATTATCCGAGCCTACCCCTGAGACACGGTCAAAGTAATTCAAGCAATTACAGAAATAGGATCACAAATTTATCAAATGAAAGTCCACGTCAACTTCAAGGCAGCGGTTACAAATCGGTTAACAACAGTTAACTCTCTAGGCTAAACTTATAATCTAAATCAGAGGTCTCAAACACGCGGCCCGCCAGATCATTTTGTGCGGCCCGCGTCGGCATGTTGGATTTTTAGTATTCGACAGTATTCAACTGCAACACATCTTTTTTAAGATTTGAGAACTTGAAATTCGCTCTAAAACTTCTCCAAATTCCTGAAACTTTACTCATCAAACTTCACTATCATAGGCTTACCATATTTTGAAAATGTAAAAAGAGGAGACACTTTTTCAGAAATTTGCAAGATGCAAAACCGGAGTAGAATTCTCAAAAACCGGTGAATTTTTCCCACTTTGTGATCGGTTTGACTAAAAAAAAAAAAAAGGTCATCACTTCCGCTCAGAGCCCAAAATACCGTTTTTCTCTCCACATTGCCGGGTGGAAGATTATACAAAAAAAAGGTCATCTTTTCGCTCAGAGCTAAATTCACCGTTTTTCACTCCGAAATATCCGCCGGACCGTCACTTCTCTGCTAATTTACGGCATATCACTCGCAATTTGCTCTAAATCTGACGTAAATTTTCAAAAAAGAGGTCAAAATCTCAAAAAAGAGGACAAAAGGGCGTCCTCCGAGGACACTTTAAAAAAAGTCAAAAAAGAGGACAAATCCTCTTAAAAGAGGACGTATGGTAAGCCTACACTGTCACATCACCTCCAAAAGTTACCATGCGGTGGAAGATCACGTCACATTACTTGTTTAGGATGATAGGACTTGACCCATTGATAATTCGTGAATTTGTGATTTGTACTTGGGCGCGACATTTTGTAGAATTACTCGAACTCGTACTGAATGGGTGATAAAATAAGGATAACTCGAGTTGAGTCGGGTGAAACGTTACAATCAGAGAAGGACATGTGACTCGGAAAGCCGTGACTTGGTACAACCACAGACGCAACCAAATACCAAAATGTTATAGTAAATGAACTGAACAAACTGAAATAGTAATATATCAAAAGGTCGTCGCTTGCGCTGTGGAGCGTATTTAGCCATCAAAGTAGGCCGGTATGGCAACCATTGGCATTTCTGTCCCGCCTCCTTAATGTGAAGTTAGTTATTTCCTGCGTAATGTTAGGTCTCTTGAACCATGGTAATATATTGCCTATTGAAGGTGGCGAGTATAAATTAGCGGTGTTTCGCCCCATTGCTGTAACACAGAGGTCTCAAACACGCGGCCCGCGGGCCGCATGCGGCCCGCCAGATCATTTTGTGCGGCCCGCGTCGGCATGTTGGATTTTTAGTATTCGACAGTATTCAACTGCAACACATCTTTTTTAAGATTTGAGAACTTGAAATTCGCTCCAAAACTTCTCCAAATTCCTGAAACTTTACTCATCAAACTTCACTATCATAGGCTTACCATATTTTGAAAATGTAAAAAGAGGAGACACTTTTTCAGAAATTTGCAAGATGCAAAACCGGAGTAGAATTCTCAAAAACCGGTGAATTTTTCCCACTTTGTGATCGGTTTGACTAAAAAAAAAAAAAGGTCATCACTTCCGCTCAGAGCCCAAAATACCGTTTTTCTCTCCACATTGCCGGGTGGAAGATTATACAAAAAAAAGGTCATCTTTTCGCTCAGAGCTAAATTCACCGTTTTTCACTCCGAAATATCCGCCGGACCGTCACTTCTGTGCTAATTTACGGCATATCACTCGCAATTTGCTCTAAATCTGACGTAAATTTTCAAAAAAGAGGTCAAAATCTCAAAAAAGAGGACAAAAGGGCGTCCTCCGAGGACACTTTAAAAAAAGTCAAAAAAGAGGACAAATCCTCTTAAAAGAGGACGTATGGTAAGCCTACACTGTCACATCACCTCCAAAAGTTACCATGCGGTGGAAGATCACGTCACATTACTTGTTTAGGATGATAGGACTTGACCCATTGATAATTCGTGAATTTGTGATTTGTACTTGGGCGCGACATTTTGTAGAAATACTCGAACTGGTACTGAATGGGTGATAAAATAAGGATGACTCGAGTTGAGTCGGGTGAAACGTTACAATCAGAGAAGGACATGTGACTCGGAAAGCCGTGACTTGGTACAACCACAGACGCAACCAAATACCAAAATGTTATAGTAAATGAACTGAACAAACTGAAATAGTAATATATCAAAAGGTCGTCGCTTGCGCTGTGGAGCGTATTTAGCCATCAAAGTAGGCCGGTATGGCAACCATTGGCATTTCTGTCCCGCCTCCTTAATGTGAAGTTAGTTATTTCCTGCGTAATGTTAGGTCTCTTGAACCATGGTAATATATTGCCTATTGAAGGTGGCGAGTATAAATTAGCGGTGTTTCGCTCCATTGCTGTAACACAGAGGTCTCAAACACGCGGCACGCGGGCCGCATGCGGCCCGCCAGATCATTTTGTGCGGCCCGCGTCGGCATGTTGGATTTTTAGTATTCGACAGTATTCAACTGCAACACATCTTTTTTAAGATTTGAGAACTTGAAATTCGCTCTAAAACTTCTCCAAATTCCTGAAACTTTACTCATCAAACTTCACTATCATAGGCTTACCATATTTTGAAAATGTAAAAAGAGGAGACACTTTTTCAGAAATTTGCAAGATGCAAAACCGGAGTAGAATTCTCAAAAACCGGTGAATTTTTCCCACTTTGTGATCGGTTTGACTAAAAAAAAAAAAAGGTCATCACTTCCGCTCAGAGCCCAAAATACCGTTTTTCTCTCCACATTGCCGGGTGGAAGATTATACAAAAAAAAGGTCATCTTTTCGCTCAGAGCTAAATTCACCGTTTTTCACTCCGAAATATCCGCCGGACCGTCACTTCTCTGCTAATTTACGGCATATCACTCGCAATTTGCTCTAAATCTGACGTAAATTTTCAAAAAAGAGGTCAAAATCTCAAAAAAGAGGACAAAAGGGCGTCCTCCGAGGACACTTTAAAAAAAGTCAAAAAAGAGGACAAATCCTCTTAAAAGAGGACGTATGGTAAGCCTACACTGTCACATCACCTCCAAAAGTTACCATGCGGTGGAAGATCACGTCACATTACTTGTTTAGGATGATAGGACTTGACCCATTGATAATTCGTGAATTTGTGATTTGTACTTGGGCGCGACATTTTGTAGAATTACTCGAACTCGTACTGAATGGGTGATAAAATAAGGATGACTCGAGTTGAGTCGGGTGAAACGTTACAATCAGAGAAGGACATGTGACTCGGAAAGCCGTGACTTGGTACAACCACAGACGCAACCAAATACCAAAATGTTATAGTAAATGAACTGAACAAACTGAAATAGTAATATATCAAAAGGTCGTCGCTTGCGCTGTGGAGCGTATTTAGCCATCAAAGTAGGCCGGTATGGCAACCATTGGCATTTCTGTCCCGCCTCCTTAATGTGAAGTTAGTTATTTCCTGCGTAATGTTAGGTCTCTTGAACCATGGTAATATATTGCCTATTGAAGGTGGCGAGTATAAATTAGCGGTGTTTCGCTCCATTGCTGTAACACAGAGGTCTCAAACACGCGGCCCGCGGGCCGCATGCGGCCCGCCAGATCATTTTGTGCGGCCCGCGTCGGCATGTTGGATTTTTAGTATTCGACAGTATTCAACTGCAACACATCTTTTTTAAGATTTGAGAACTTGAAATTCGCTCTAAAACTTCTCCAAATTCCTGAAACTTTACTCATCAAACTTCACTATCATAGGCTTACCATATTTTGAAAATGTAAAAAGAGGAGACACTTTTTCAGAAATTTGCAAGATGCAAAACCGGAGTAGAATTCTCAAAAACCGGTGAATTTTTCCCACTTTGTGATCGGTTTGACTAAAACAAAAAAAAGGTCATCACTTCCGCTCAGAGCCCAAAATACCGTTTTTCTCTCCACATTGCCGGGTGGAAGATTATACAAAAAAAAGGTCATCTTTTCGCTCAGAGCTAAATTCACCGTTTTTCACTCCGAAATATCCGCCGGACCGTCACTTCTGTGCTAATTTACGGCATATCACTCGCAATTTGCTCTAAATCGAACGTAAATTTTCAAAAAAGAGGTCAAAATCTCAAAAAAGAGGACAAAAGGGCGTCCTCCGAGGACACTTTAAAAAAAGTCAAAAAAGAGGACAAATCCTCTTAAAAGAGGACGTATGGTAAGCCTACACTGTCACATCACCTCCAAAAGTTACCATGCGGTGGAAGATCACGTCACATTACTTGTTTAGGATGATAGGACTTGACCCATTGATAATTCGTGAATTTGTGATTTGTACTTGGGCGCGACATTTTGTAGAAATACTCGAACTCGTACTGAATGGGTGATAAAATAAGGATGACTCGAGTTGAGTCGGGTGAAACGTTACAATCAGAGAAGGACATGTGACTCGGAAAGCCGTGACTTGGTACAACCACAGACGCAACCAAATACCAAAATGTTATAGTAAATGAACTGAACAAACTGAAATAGTAATATATCAAAAGGTCGTCGCTTGCGCTGTGGAGCGTATTTAGCCATCAAAGTAGGCCGGTATGGCAACCATTGGCATTTCTGTCCCGCCTCCTTAATGTGAAGTTAGTTATTTCCTGCGTAATGTTAGGTCTCTTGAACCATGGTAATATATTGCCTATTGAAGGTGGCGAGTATAAATTAGCGTTGTTTCGCTCCATTGCTGTAACACCAATGGATTCGTCGGCGACTAAAAACTTATATTGCTATAACACATTAATCAGTCGACAGTTGTTATTGATCTGTAAATCTAACGCTGATTTGGTTTTACTTTGGTAATGATAAATAGTCAAGTTATCAGGAGTATGCCCGCAACCCAGATTAGGAAGTATCGCTCCAATGCTTCGATCAGATCAAAATATGTTAAACTTTTCTATAATCTACCAATAATTGCGACACGTCAAATGTCTGCTAGCTGCCAAATTATAACGCGACAGCTTTTACGATGTCATGAGATGCATTTGTACTCTCGCATGGTGACTACAACTAGATATTTTGACAGACTATGCCAAGTACAACAACAATTTTATTCAAACATTTGAAAATGTGATATTTTTCGTACTAGGCGTGAATTCACGATAGTAAATCACATTTCGCGTTGCGTGCATTATGCCTGTTTTCAAAGGTCCCGTAAAATAAGGCCTATACAAGGAAATACATTGAAAACCCCTATTATTTTTGCTGCGGCCCGCGGCGCCATTAAAAACTAGAAATTAGCCCGCGAACACATTTGAGTTTGAGACCTCTGCTGTAACACCAATGGATTCGTCGGCGACTAAAAACTTATATTGCTATAACACATTAATCAGTCGACAGTTGTTATTGATCTGTAAATCTAACGCTGATTTGGTTTTACTTTGGTAATGATAAATAGTCAAGTTATCAGGAGTATGCCCGCAACCCAGATTAGGAAGTATCGCTCCAATGCTTCGATCAGATCAAAATATGTTAAACTTTTCTATAATCTACCAATAATTGCGACACGTCAAATGTCTGCTAGCTGCCAAATTATAACGCGACAGCTTTTACGATGTCATGAGATGCATTTGTACTCTCGCATGGTGACTACAACTAGATATTTTGACAGACTATGCCAAGTACAACAACAATTTTATTCAAACATTTGAAAATGTGATATTTTTCGTACTAGGCGTGAATTCACGATAGTAAATCACATTTCGCGTTGCGTGCATTATGCCTGTTTTCAAAGGTCCCGTAAAATAAGGCCTATACAAGGAAATACATTGAAAACCCCTATTATTTTTGCTGCGGCCCGCGGCGCCATTAAAAACTAGAAATTGGCCCGCGAACACATTTGAGTTTGAGACCTCTGATCTAAATGAATAATCACAATTAAATGAATAATCACAATTATCTCAATGATGCACCAAACAATACAATATTCGAATCCCATATACCCCTAATCTTGGCTAATTTGAATCACTGACAGAAACTTATTACCAGCACCAATCGACTAATCGGAACTCATGCACAATACGCCGTCATTTCCCGTACACAGGGAACACGAGTATAACAATGCGTCCCCTTGAGCAATAATGATTCCACATGAACAACCGTTTCTTTCATTATTTAAGCCGTTTCCATGTGCAGGTTTCGTTGGCAGAGTGACCATATATGGGCATAGCTTTCATGACTCAGCAAAATTACTCTGCCAAGTGGTTGCCCCGATCGGTCAGCGGTTGTCAGAGTAATTCACGGTCGGCAGAGTATCTTGCTCCGCTCTTCTTGGCTACGGTCGTCTGTTTACTATCGCAGTCACTGGGGCGTTTCTTGTGTATCGAGGATCAGCTAACTGCGGGAATAATTGAATTTGGACTTTACTATTGATAGACGTATTACTTTATTGTTACTTAACAAAACAGAATGATTTGAAAGCAGCCTGGAGTTGCCGGTGATGCATCAAGCGCAGCAGGATGCCATTTTTTTGGTGCAAGTGGACTGTGTTATCGAGTATAGGAAGGCGCGCCAGGAACGTCAACTTCCATTATTGATATCCCATTCGTGGTAATTCTTCAGATTTTCTGTGTATGTGGTACCGGTATCGCGGTATGTAGGATGTATACTGTATAGCTTTTTACCAGTACTCATTTTTTATAATGCAGGTACGGTACTTCAAGGAACACCAAGAGAAGGAAATTGAAATCTGGAAGAATAATAAGGCTCTGAAAGTGATAAGCGACGACCTCGACGAACAGCTCGAATTCTTGAAGGAGTGTGCGGAAAGACATTTGCAACAAATTGCCAGCATGTGGAATGTGGATGACGCAGCCCATGGACCGCCTTCTCGACTAGCTATCACCAATATTCTGACATCTATTTCCAATCAGAATATGTTCGAATAGATCAATGACTGATGCTTTGTTGAATTGATGGTTTCTTTTGAAACATGCAAACAGAGACGAATTTGTAGCCTATAAAATCATAGTCAGGATTGAAAGGATAGGCAGCAATGGTTCGGCGACCTTCGCTACATCGGCGGTATTTGGTAGGACGCATTAACAACAATCCTCGGCGGGATATCAACGTTGCTGATTTAAATACTGTCCTGATATTATCCATAGCTATACACTGTAGCACCCTACAGCAAAAGTTCCTTTTGGAAGATTTTCTCTGTATAGGCCTTGTTCACCACTCCGGGTATCTTGACAGAAACATCTCTAAAAGCTATAGAATTCCACAAACTATTTAGCTGGTACTTTATCGTCGATATCCTCCAACACGAACTTTTCACTACTAAGTACCGGTACCGATTGTCAATTTTTGTTCACCGACGTTTATCGGCCGCTGATCATGATCATGCACTGTACGAGTGTACGACTGTGCGTACACATGGAAACGCGGCCACCATTCCTTGGCTCAGCCAATGCGGGCTAAGCCAAGTGGTGGCCGCACATGGAAACGGCTTAAATGACTTTTTCCTTTGGCATTCTCTCGAATGTCCTACGAAAAAGTGCTGACTCAGCATATTTCTAGTAACGAGGTTTGAGTTTTTTCCGTCTACTCCCATTATAGAGAATTTCGCACCCCGCCATAATGTGTCCTATTCTTGCTGTATAATATCGGCAGGTATTGGTCCTTTGCATAGTATCACTTCAGGGTTCTGTGATTGTAGCAGTATGAGCCCGCTGTTTCTGGCTTCTGCGGCATTCACGCGAAAAGCAACATTTCGCATTTTGGATTTTTGCGTATTTGTCTTGCTCAGATGAATAAATTTCCAATGTATTCGTTCAATGCCCAATAATACGAGATGTTTTGAATTTGATTTGGTCGTCATGTGGTACAATACGTCGTTGCCTCAGTACTCCTTATACGGGGGAGGTGTTCCTTTAGTGTGTCCGTGTGCGGTGGCCAGTCCCGCGTCCGAAACTATAGCCCTGTCGCACGGTTTCATGATGGTTTTAATTTCTTCAATACCCATCCGCATCGCCAGTTTTCTTTCGATTATTCGACAGGTCTCTTCCCAAGGGTGGTATCCGTCAATTGAGTCATTGCAATGCTCGTGTCGACAGTGAAACATCAACGTTCGTTGTATTTTTTCTTCTCTGAGGATTGTCCGCGGATACGGAGGTTTTTCATGTTCCGAAATAAGGGCCCAAACGGGTGGATCGTCGTCCCCCGCGGTCATCTCCATCCAGTAGGATCGAGGAAATCCATCTGACGTAAATACTGCTAATGTGCTTAAGTGGACTACCTCCTTTATCTGGAATCCAAAGAGATGGTTGAGCCCTCTTTGAATAAGGAGACTTGGGCTCGGATTTTTCGCCGTGTCCGTCATCCTTTTAAGAATCTCGAACACCCCTGTGTTGTTAGTAATTATCGTAAAGGGTATGGCGCGCAGCATCGACTGCCATTTTTCCACCGAATCAGTAAAGGCTTTTAGTTATTTAGTGCATGGTTCATAGGCATTCGCCGCTAGAGTTAACAGATTTGGACTGTACTATCGAGTGCGACTTGCGCTGTCTTGTAATCTTGCAATAACTCTTCAGACACAAGTACTGGCGTCATTCATTTTCTGAGGAGCAACAAAAATAGCTAACTTCCATTCGACAAAACCTTGTTCGATGACGCCCAAATCCAGGAAGTTCTCTACCGCCTCTTTTAATGCTTTTGCCTGGCCCTCCCCCTTTAGATTATAAGGACCAGAAACAAAAGGCTTGGTTGAGGGATCCTTAAGCTCGATGTCGCATGGATACTTCATAGTCTGTGGGGCGCCAAGGTGAGTAGTGTTATTATCGACCTTATAGACCGCCCCTCAGGCTATTTAGAATGTAAACACTCTCATAATATAATTTGCGTCGGACTATGCCCGGTTTATGATGTCATCACAGAGGAATTAGGCGACTGCAATGTTTTGTGAATTTCAATACCGATTTTCCATGTGTATTTAGCAATATGTATTGAATACCTATGCGATTTTGAGCGCTGCGACTTGATAATATCAATCCCTACGCTTCTGATGTATGATTTTTTGTGATAAGGGCCTTGATAACATTCAGAGTCTGCAACGATTGTTTGGATATACATTATAGCAATTCCCCACTAAACTATAGGCGGTTATATTACTCTATTGGTCAGAGATAACTCATCCGTCCATATTTTTAAACTTGATTTTATGTCTACAAGTTACGGTCTCTGCAGGCTCCACATTTTACGACTTATTTTCATTAGACGCAGGCAAGCGATTCTCAAGTTCGGAGCTACGGAAACAAATCACTCGCATGTGCGCGTTCCGAAGTCGTAACAGCTGAGTAGCATATACGCGAATCCCAAGGCGAAAATAATCGAACTAGAACAATAGCCGCAGGCGTGCGATTCGCAGGGCTTTATTTATACAAACACTTTCGATACCTGTACGCGAACCCCAGCGTCATAACGATAAGGTCTAATTAGCGCGTTCTGAAACCGTAAATTTAGTCAACATCATTGAGATAGCCCTGATTTAAAGATGATCATCGAGTGTGACGATAGCACTCGCCAAGGTTATACTATCTTAACCTTAAACTACTCTCTACTTCACAAAATATAAAGTTATAAAAGTAAATAATCCAGTGATCTATTTTCAATCACTATATTTTTCATTAATCAAAACTAAGAACTGTTAGTAGGCAAACCCTAGGAAAGTATCCTCTGATAAAAGCAGGAGTAATTTGTTATCCGTGAAATAAATAGATGGTGCGCAATATGAGCGGTGCTGCGATGACTGACAAATACTTTGAATTAACGTATAGAAGTAGCGATTTCGAACTACGTAAAAAGTTAGTCCAGCTCACGCATCTTCATTTTCAAAAGTCAAAACACGACGTTTTTTGTAAAATGAATACTAATTTTATTAAAAATAGGAAAAAAAGAGCAAAAAATTACATTTTATCCCCGAACGCAACAAGAAAAATCGTATGAATTTGTAAACGACTTATTCATGACATAATATTAATTCTACTTGTACACTTTTTCACATTTTATAACACTTTTAGTAGTACTTAACAGTTTCAGTTTTAAATAAAATTCAGAATATAAACTAATCGAAAAATTCGGTAACCAATTTCGCGTAGGCTATGCATACAAATGAGGAACGTTACATCAACGCGTGTTAACTAGTTGTATTATGTAGCTTGTAATTCATGCAAGTAAGTCGGACAAATTCGTCGCATGAACACGACTCTAATGGACATAAAGAAATGAAAATTTTGTAAAGTAGATATTTTCGGTATGCTAAATTCGTCTACGCGGTGCTAGTCTTCTTGACCGCATGAAATAGGATGTTTTAGCTTCAACCTCAACGCATTAGCACACCGAATTTAAATATAGGCGATAAATAATATACAGTAGCTCCAAATTTAATGAAAAAATAAAAATGCGCGAAAAATTGCATTTATCCTGGAACGCACCAAGAAAAACCGTATGAATTTGTAAAGTAGTTAGAAAACACGCAAAAAGTCGGTATTGCTTTGTGATGGTTTTGATGTTGTTCCATACCGATTTGGAAGATAGTACACTTAATTACGTAACTAACTACTTCTATTAAACTTCTATACTGAATCTTGTAAAGTATAATGAAAAGTGAAACTAATCGAAAAATTCACCTCGCTTCAATTTCGATGTACAAAAAAAAACCACAAACTAAGTTTGCTTTCAGAGTCGGAAATTAAATGCATAAAAAAAATTTAAGTAGGTTTTCCTCACACGCAACAAATATACTCAAGTGTTTAATTGAATCCCAACTCGAAACTTGATACGTAGTTGTAGGACATTATGGCAATGCACCATGCTAAATTTCATCACACATCTAATTATGGAACACCTTTAAAACTAACGCAGTCGAATGCCGACTTTACGCATATCTGTTTTGCATAAACATAGCATATACCTATACATAGTCAATTTTAATAACAGAATTAGCATGCTAAACTTACGCAGTTGTAAGACATTATGACAATGTACTATGTCAAATTTTGTTACGCATTTCATGATTGAACAACTTGAAAACTCGCGGTTGTAGGACATTATGAAAATACACCATACCAAACTTCGTCAGACATTTCCTGATGTAAAACCTTTAAAACTAACGCAGTTCGCTACAGACTTTTGCGTAAATCTGTTTTTCGGTAGCGCAGCACGTACCTATGCATAGTCAACAGTAAAACGGAATTACCATGTTAATAATCGACTCCCCACCTTGAAACTCGGTACACAGTTGTAAGACATTACGGCAATGTACCATGTCAAATTTTGTTACGCATTTCATGATTGAACAACTTAAAACTAACGCAGTTCTATACCGACATCCGCGTGAATCTGTTTTGCGGGAGCGTAGCACATACTTATGCGTAGTCAACTTTAATGATGGAATTACAGATGAAATTAAGTTTCAACACTTTTACAACGATTCTTCTTGCTTCCTATAACATTCCACTCGAAGCCCTCGTTATTAGGCTATGATCTAAGCCTGAGCTATGTCTTGAAGCCTACGGGACTCTGTTATTCGTAAATAGCTACTTCTACCTTAATTTAATGGATTTATCTGAGATCATTGCTTTACTTAATCCCTCCAAAATGTGCATTATACCAGTACGTCACCATCGAAGGACCTCTGGCTATAACTATCTAGCAGTATAATTGCAGCAAATACTCGGGTACTAATTTTAAAGTAGCTTAGGTATCTAAATGAGCTCTGAGTCGCTGTTATCTCGCATCTGACCATGGAGTTAACACCGCTATTACCTTTGCTCACTGATGAAAAAGATGAAAGTTATTAAAGAAAGCAGATTTGTATGAAAACTCGTTAAATAGAAGTAAAAGTAGCCTAGAAACATAACTACTTACTGAAAAATCGTTACGTAGAAGTGGGGTTAGTCTACGAACATAACCACTTACTTACTTTGAAATCTCAACTTGTACTTGTATTCGTACTTTACCTTTACACGTCGTTTTTGTATAATGGATACTAATTTTATTAAAAATAAACAAAAAGCGCGAAAAATTACATTTTATCCCGGAACGTAGCAAGAAAAAGCGTATAAATTTTGTAAAGTAGATAGAAAACTACACTATTCCGATGCACTGAAGACTCTTACACTCTGGATTTTGTGCAGTATATACTAATTTTACATTGCGGAGTATTCCATAAACGTTAATCCAGTGATCCTTCTTCTATTTTCAATCACGATCCGCTTATTATTCTAGGCTTCGAAGCCCACACCCAGTACGTTTTATGAGGATTAATATTTTTAGATTAAATATAGCGTATCGAGACTTCGTGAAAGTTACTTGGAAATAGTTATTTCTACCCTAATTTAATAGATTTCTCAGATATCGTAGCAACGGAACTGGGTTGAGGGGGGCGGTTAAGGCGTTGGACTTAAGTTTCAATGAACAAGTGTTCTAAATTACTCATGTTTTCAACATAAACTAAACGCAAAGTGCACGAATTTCCATATTGATCAAATACCACAAACTTTGCTTGCTTTCAGAGTTAGTAACTAAGCGCGTAACAGAATTTACCTAAAAAATGTCAGTACTCCGAAAATTTTGTAAAGTATAGCTTTTTGGCGTTGGACTTAAGTTCCAATGAACAAGTGTTCGCGTAGGTTCGAATCCCACACCCACTACGTTTTACGAGAATTAATATTTTTAGATTCAAATTTAGCGTATTGAGTACTTTTTCTGCCTTTTTCAGCGCATTAGAGACGTTTACACTATGGATTTCGTGAGCTTTACTTGAGTTTTATAAATTAACGTAAAAGTAGTCATTTCAGAGTAAGTAAAACGTTCGTATTGTAGGTTCATTTCTGCTTAATACTATAATTATCATGGAGTTGAAGCAGCCCAATATCAAAAACACTCGAAAGTATTTGTTGCATATAGCTAAAAACCTAATTGAGTACTCTGAAGAAGTACAAGTAGCACAGTTTGTGGTATTTGTATGACATCGAAATTTAGCTAACCAGAACTTATACTTGAGTACTCCGAAATGTACAAGTACTTTACCTTTACACGACGTTTCCGTAAAATGAATACTAATTTTATTAAAAAATAAAAAAGCACGAAAAATTACATTTTATCCCAAACCATCAGAATACTAAAGTATAGCTTCTCGCGTATATGTACCTAATACTAAAGTGTTTAAGATTTCAGTTTGCTTCAACTTCATGACATTTTCAGTATTAAACAGAAGTATAGACCTAGAATGCTAACTTTCTTCGTAAATAGCTACTCCTGCCCTAATTTAACGGATTTATCTGAGATCATTGCTTTACTTAATCTCTCCAAAATGTGCATTATGCAAGTACGTCACCATCGAATCCCTCTGGCTATAACTATCTGGTAGTATAATTGTGGCAAATACTCGAGTACTAATTTTAAAGTAGCTTAGGTATCTAAATGAGCTCCGAGTCGCTGTTATCTCGCATCGAGCCATGGAGTTAACACCGGTATCACCTTCGCTCACTGATGAAAAAGATGAAATTATACTCAAGTATAGGTTTTGCTTTGGTATCACAGAATACTAAAGTAGCTTATTGCGTATATGTACCTAATACTAAAGTGTTTATCATTTCAGATCGCTTCAACTTCATGACATTTTCAGTATTACACAGAAGTATAGACCTAGAATGCTAACTTTCTTCGTAAATAGCTACTTCTAGCTTAATTTATTGGATTTTATCTTAGATCATTGCTTTACTTAATCTCTCCAAAATATGCATTATACAAGTACGTCACCATCGAATCCCTCAGGCTATAACTATCTGGCAGTATAATTGCTGCAAATACTCGAGTACTAATTTTAAAGTAGCTTAGGTATCTAAATGATCTCTAGGACATTGTGATTATGCAGCATACAAAATTTCATCACACATTTCATGATGGAACACCTTTAAAACTAACGCAGTCGAATACCGACTTTTACGCATATCTGTTTTGCGTGAACATAGCATATACCTATATACATAGTCAATTTTAATAGCAGAATTACCGTGTTAAACATTGAATTCCCACCTTGAAAGTTGGTACGCGGTTATAGGACATTATAACAATGCACCATACCAAATCCAATCACACATTTCATGATGGAACAACTTTAAAGCTAACGCGGCTCTACATCGACTTTTTGCGTACATCTGTTTTGCGGGAGCGTATAGCACGTACCCATACATAGCCAACTTTAATAACGGAATTACCATGCTTAACATTGAATCCCAACTCGAAACTTGATACGTAGTTGTAGTACATTATGGCAATGCACCATGCTAAATTTCATCACATATCTAATGGTGGAACACCTTTGAAACTATCGCAGTCGAATACCGACTTTTACGCATATCTGTTTTTCGTTAACATAGCATACCCATAGTCAATTTTAATAACAGAATTAGCATGCTAAACATTAAATTCTCACCTTGAACGTTGGTACGCAGTTGTAGGACATAATAACAATGCACCATACCAAATGTCGTCAGACATTTCATGATGTAACACCTTTAAAACCAACGCAGTTCTATACAGACTTTTGGCTAAATCTGTTTTTCCGTAGCGTAGCACGTACCTATACATAGTCAACTTTAATAACGGAATTACCATGTTAATAATCGACTCCCCATTTTGAAACTCGGTACGCAGTTGTAAGACATTATGACAATGCACCATGTCAAATTTTGTTACGCATTCCATGATTCAACAACTTTAAAACTAACGCAGTTCCATACCGACTTTTGCGGGAGCGTAGCACGTACCTATGCATACTCAACTTTAATAATGGAATTACCGAGCTAAACATTGAATGCGCAACTTGAAGATTGGTTCACAGGTATAGGACATTATGACAATGGAACATATCAAATTTTATCACACATTTCATGATGGAACACCTTTAAAACTAACGCAGTTCTATACCAACTTCGCGTGAATCTGTTTGTGGGTATTCATTGAGTTGTATAAGCATAAAAAACATTCCCGCGCGCTCCTAAACCTAACACTTCCTACCCTACCACCTAATACTAAGACGCGCGCGGGAATGTTTTTTATGCTTATACAACTCAATGAATACCCATCGGCCTGCTTACTACATTTTAAAGATTCTCTCCACTATCGTGTATACAAGAATATACTTGTAACATGATAAGTATATTATAATTAATCTTATCAGCGCGGCATAGTACATTCGAGTAAATTCATTTAATTAGCTTATGTTTATGAAATTATTTGGTTTCCGAATTCTATCTAAAACTGAAACTGACGAGTATCGGTAAAAGCAGTCTTAAACCGTAGTCACTTATTACGTGGAGGGAGTCGATAGCGAAGTACTCGTGCATTTTGTAGTACTCAAGTATAGGTTTTATCTGCTTTCGAACTGTCCTAAACGCAGTCTCCAAACGTCTCCGCTATAGCGATGTCGAAGTCAATGAAAAATATAAAGAATATTTACCCGATGAGCGAATGTTCCTGATGATAGCTGATGAAATTTGCAAAGATACCAAAGAAAATTGGGGCAGGATTGTGACCCTTTTTGTGTTCGGTAGCATTCTTGCTCGCAAGAACGAGGATGAACATCATGGGGAGCATATAGAAGCTATCATACAGACAGTCGGAAATTACATTGCTAGCAGAAGACTGAAGTGGATAGTGCGAAATGGAGGATGGGTGGGTGATTTACATGCTTTGCTTAGGATTTATAAATTATCTTTTAGCATGAGATATATAGTGTATCCGCTCCCTCGGAGCCCATATCATCTCTCGATGATGAAACTCAGCTTTACCTTCCAATTCGGTTCCCGATACGATAACTTTCATCCGTATGATCATTAAGGCTTCTATTTTTGTTGTAGGATGGCTTTGTAGAATTCTTTGATAATACCGCTTTCGACTACAATAAAGTTTGGAAGGGACTCGTGTTTGTCGGGATCGGACTGACATCTATTGCAATGGCATTATCAAGATAACGGATGTTCGCGTGTTTTGTCTCATGTAATATTTTAAGAATAAAATTCTTCATCGTTTAATCGCATCCATTTTACTGTAGGACCTATACAGTTTCTTCTGAGAATACTCGAAGGATTGCACCCATATGGAAACCTTCTTTATACTTTTAATTTTTCTAATTTCTACAGCTACGTAAGGAAATTGTTAGGATTACCCAGAATACATTGCAGGTCAAATTTGATTCGATTACGAGCATTATAGCGACAGAGATTTACGATAGTGTAAAATGACCTACCTTACGATATCAAATTTCGTCTTCTCTCCAAGTGGAAATATCATGTTATATAATATTGTCCATACCGAACAAATATAAATTTGCCCGTGCTGTTGCTTTGCAAGAATACTTCGCTCACATAGTAACCAATTTCTGGTGTATCCCGAATCGATATAGACAGAAGTGCGGAAAGTTACATTGACATGTCTTAACTTCTGCCATAGATGTTGCGTTTCTAACTACTTAAAAGTTGCTAGAGCTCACGCTGTTTTATCGTCGTATTGACGTTCGTTTTGAAAAGTATAGCATGCTCAATGGTTAATGTTCACATTATTCAGTTAATTAGGTTTTGCGCAAAGAAAAATAAAATTCACGCAAAAGTCGCTATTGCTCCGCGATGATTTTGATGTTGTTCCATACCGATTTAGGAGGTAGTACACTTTGTATTAACTTCTGCCATAGAAGTTGCGTTTCTGGCTACTTAAAAGTTGCTAGAGCTCACGCTGTTTTATCGTCGTATTGACGTTCGTTTTGAAAAGTATAGCATGCTCAATGGTTCATGTTCACATTATTCAGTTTAATTAGGTTTTGCGCAAAGAAAAATAAAATTCACGCAAAAGTCGCTATTGCTCCGCGATGATTTTGATGTTGTTCCATACCGATTTGGGAGGTAGTACACTTAATTTCGTAAAGTACGCATATTCGCGGCGTGTTCAATTAACTCATGTGGCTCTAAAATGTAGTAAGCAGGGTGATGGGTATTCGTTGAGTTGAATAACCATAAAAAATATTCCCGCGCCCTCCTAAACCCAACTATTCCTAACCCCTACAACCTAGGGCGCGGGAATATTTTTTATGGTTATTCAACTCAACGAATACCCATCACCCTGCTTACTACATTTTAGAGCCACATGAGTTAATTGAACACGCCGCGAATATGCGTACTTTACGAAATTAAGTGTACTACCTCCCAAATCGGTATGGAACAACATCAAAATCATCGCGGAGCAATAGCGACTTTTGCGTGAATTTTATTTTTCTTTGCGCAAAACCTAATTAAACTGAATAATGTGAACATGAACCATTGAGCATGCTATACTTTTCAAAACGAACGTCAATACGACGATAAAACAGCGTGAGCTCTAGCAACTTTTAAGTAGCCAGAAACGCAACTTCTATGGCAGAAGTTAATACAAAGTGTACTACCTCCCAAATCGGTATGGAACAACATCAAAATCATCGCGGAGCAATAGCGACTTTTGCGTGAATTTTATTTTTCTTTGCGCAAAACCTAATTAACTGAATAATGTGAACATTAACCATTGAGCATGCTATACTTTTCAAAACGAACGTCAATACGACGATAAAACAGCGTGAGCTCTAGCAACTTTTAAGTAGTTAGAAACGCAACATCTATGGCAGAAGTTAAGACATGTCAATGTAACTTTCCGCACTTCTGTCTATATCGATTCGGGATCCACCAGAAATTGGTTACTATGTGAGCGAAGTATTCTTGCAAAGCAACAGCACGGGCAAATTTATATTTGTTCGGTATGGACAATATTATATAACATGATATTTCCACTTGGAGAGAAGACGAAATTTGATATCGTAAGGTAGGTCATTTTACACTATCGTAAATCTCTGTCGCTATAATGCTCGTAATCGAATCAAATTTGACCTGCAATGTATTCTGGGTAATCCTAACAATTTCCTTACGTAGCTGTAGAAATTAGAAAAATTAAAAGTATAAAGAAGGTTTCCATATGGGTGCAATCCTTCGAGTATTCTCAGAAGAAACTGTATAGGTCCTACAGTAAAATGGATGCGATTAAACGATGAAGAATTTTATTCTTAAAATATTACATGAGACAAAACACGCGAACATCCGTTATCTTGATAATGCCATTGCAATAGATGTCAGTCCGATCCCGACAAACACGAGTCCCTTCCAAACTTTATTGTAGTCGAAAGCGGTATTATCAAAGAATTCTACAAAGCCATCCTACAACAAAAATAGAAGCCTTAATGATCATACGGATGAAAGTTATCGTATCGGGAACCGAATTGGAAGGTAAAGCTGAGTTTCATCATCGAGAGATGATATGGGCTCCGAGGGAGCGGATACACTATATATCTCATGCTAAAAGATAATTTATAAATCCTAAGCAAAGCATGTAAATCACCCACCCATCCTCCATTTCGCACTATCCACTTCAGTCTTCTGCTAGCAATGTAATTTCCGACTGTCTGTATGATAGCTTCTATATGCTCCTCATGATGTTCATCCTCGTTCTTGCGAGCAAGAATGCTACCGAACACAAAAAGGGTCACAATCCTGCCCCAATTTTCTTTGGTATCTTTGCAAATTTCATCAGCTATCATCAGGAACATTCGCTCATCGGGTAAATATTCTTTATATTTTTCATTGACTTCGACATCGCTATAGCGGAGACGTTTGGAGACTGCGTTTAGGACAGTTCGAAAGCAGATAAAACCTATACTTGAGTACTACAAAATGCACGAGTACTTCGCTATCGACTCCCTCCACGTAATAAGTGACTACGGTTTAAGACTGCTTTTACCGATACTCGTCAGTTTCAGTTTTAGATAGAATTCGGAAACCAAATAATTTCATAAACATAAGCTAATTAAATGAATTTACTCGAATGTACTATGCCGCGCTGATAAGATTAATTATAATATACTTATCATGTTACAAACGGTGATGATGTGGCAATGGATGATGTGGCACTATAGGCGTGGCACTTGATGATGTTGCGCAGGTGATGTGGCAATGGGCGTCATATAGGTGCAGCAATGGGCGGATGATGTGGCAAGGGGTGTCCCATAGGTGCGGCAATGGGCGGATGATGTGGCAATGTAGGCGTGGCAATTAAGGCGACGTGGCCTTCTGTAATTGGCGGGGCACAATTTGATCAACCCTCACTACTAAGGTGGCCCCGTAGGTCTTCGAGTTCCGACGCAAAAGGCATGTAGACGGCTTTCCAGACATCATCAGGAATAATGGTGTTTTCTGGAGTCGTCAAGTCAGGAGGTTTGTACGGGAGTTTAGCCAGCGCTACTGCTTGTGCACACAGGTTATCGAGTTCCGTCTTTACGTTCGGATTGGTGTCTTTTTGTAGAATGTATGTGGTAACTGGGCCAGCCATGGGATGACACGACTTTCGTGATGTTCGGGGTTTTGGTGTAGGTGGAGAGAGGGCGAGGTCCTTCGTTGTCAGCGGGGATTCCCTACCTATCCAATCTGACCTCTGAGCTCGGTGCGCGCCCGCACTTACCGTCACGCCGACGGACTCAATCTCCGCCGGGGGCCCTGATTCTGGGGAGACGTGCATCCTAAAATCCCCAGACTCCTCGTCGGTCATATCCAGACACGTGTCTGGTTGAACGACAATAGCTGCTTCGTTAATACCTTTTGGGAAAGTAGTTAAAACAGGTGCTGTCGTAATGCTACTATGGGCCGAACAGTTACATTTGTCCGGACAAGTGCATCTACGAGAGCTTTCTGGACCAACTCTCTCGCGTGGGTCCTCATTTGCGCCAGCGGGGATTCCACACTCGACGTCTTCAAGAATAGTGCCAGCAGGGATTCCTGACTCGACACTTGGAATTTCCCATAGGTTTTGTGTGACGTTAGTTGCGCTTTTCAACTCGTCGTTCGCGCCAGTGGTGATTACCATCTCGACACTTGCGCCAGCGGCGACGGCTGGCAACGATGGCCAGCGCGCCGATTCGACGCTTATCTGATTTGCAGCTTCCATCAACCCATCGTCGGTCGCAGTTTTGCAAAGACTGCTTCCGACTTTGGTTCCATCCCGTTGATCACACGAGATATCGTCGCATCAAGTTAATAAAGACAACTCTTCATTTGCGTTAGACGGAGTTTTGAACTCAGTTGCTATGTTTGGTAATTGCTGTACTTGATCAATCCATTTCAATCCCACAATATTGAGTGGGACTCCTTTTCCGATCGCAAATGGAACCGACAGACCGTCAAAATCAATCACTACCAAGGAATCAACGGGGGATGAGCCACCTATACCACGCAATTTCATGTCTAAGGGTTGGCGCTCATCCCAAATTCGTGGGTATTTAGTATTCGTGACATTTTTCATTATCAAATTGGGGATGCTTCCCGTATCAGCCAGGAATTTTGTACTAGTTTTTTATCAAATAAATACAAGAGTTGGCCGCCGAACAGTTCCGTAAAATCCGGCTGCAAATGGTCATCCGGTGTATCAAGAAACGTAAATAGGGGTAGGGAATCATTATGTACAGTTTTTGTGTGTTGGGGTAGTATATTATCTGGGAACTGATTTACCGGATCAATCAGCACCCCGAAGCGATTTTTGAGAGTCGAATACCTTGATTCAGTTCATCATCCGTCCAATATAAAGCGTCATATCGACGTGGACGATTATGATATTGAGGTTCCGTCCAGGCCACCTGGCTATTACCCCGGGTTGGGTGTGCAGACGGTCCTTGAGGACCCCATTGATCCCTATCATGCCAGTGGGTTCTATCTTGATTTTGTGGCCTAGTATCATAATAGGTTACACACAAAGCTGTCCCTTGTGTAAATGAGGTGGGAAGATATTGGTCAAGCCCGTCCAATTGTTAGTATGTTATTTCTTGTAAAGAAAGGTTTCCAATTACGTCCTGCTGATTCTTTAACATTTGAGGGCACTGGACGTGCTCGCTACGTACTTTCCCCCCAGGGCAAGAACCTGATTGTTTAGCCAAAGTATTAATTTAGCCACACAACTACGGGACTGGTGTCCCGGGGCCTTACAGTAATAACACACCGAGAGTGACTGGCCTTGAGAGGGATTCAAATACAAGCCTAAAGGTGCGAAAATATTAGGGTTTCCAAGAAAATTGTACCTTTCACCTTGGCTCTCCGCAATGTTGCGGGCTTCCCGGCTGCTAGATGGAGTAATCTGTGATCCGTCCCCACCCACCACGGAGTCCTGCGTATCTGCCATTCGAGGGCTTCGGTTCGAGTTTCCCGGTCCCTGGCTAAAACGCGGAGGCCCCGTAGTTCTTGTCGATTGCACCTCAGGTCTCGTCGGTGCGGTACGCCCAGTCTGGGGTCGTACTAGTATAGGCCTCGGGCCCTGTCCTCGCCTACCAGGTCCATTCCCATTCATGACGTTGGTAGGAGGTCATGACGTTGGTAGGTTCGAGCTATACGAGAAGGATCGCGGCGTAGTGGTGGAGCCTGGCCTGCGTTGACAAGTTGACGCGGTGAGATCTTTCTAAGCGGCCCAGGAGGTGTTGCTCTCCCAAAGGAGGCAGTGATCGAAGTGTTCGTCTTCAGACTCTCCCCCGTCCACTGAAATTGCCAGGAAATGACACACCGCACCGGAAGTCCGTCAGTTGGTGCCTCCATTTGTTTATAGTGTAGCTTCATGGCGCTTGTCATGCAAGTATAGTCTACACTTGGTTCGATTTTCTTCACAGTGCTGAAGCCCATCTCCTGGCTTTTCCACAATCTTCGACATGCACAGCCAGAACTTGACGACGTTGATTGAAGCATTGGCTGCAGCTTGATCGAACGAAGCAGTGACCTTGAAGGTCCAGAGGCCTCAAGACTAGTCATAACATAGCCAAAGCTTAATACAACCAAATACTCCAATAATTATCAACCAATTATGGACACAAAATAGGGTGCTTCTATAAACATCGTCCCGTACGGGTCTATCCGAATACGAATAAAAGCTAGGCCTATAAATATGTCATGCATGATTGATAACTTTTCAATACTCCAAGGTTAGTTTACACATATAAATGTGAAGGCCTTTCCTGCCTCAAAACACAAGCACATATAATATTCAAGAAACATGCCAATAGATGCCACAAAAAAGAACACTCAGCGTTCAAGTTGACCAATTTGCAGACCATCGTATTTTATAAGAGTTTCCCAGTCTTCCAGCTGTAGCTATCGAACCGAAGTCAATCCAGAAACCGACCCCTTGTTTGAGTACTTTACATCTTATGATCATCAAGTACTTTTCGTGTCGATTCGGGAATCAGGCGCTCCAACAGAACACGGGGTTTGTTGAGGGTTCGTCGTAGGTAGAGATTCCAAATGCAATATCTCTACGCCCTTGGCTCTTCTCGTCTTCAGTTCATCGGCTTCATGGAGCTATTGCAGCATATTTCATTGGGCTTCTCCATTTCTGTATTCTTTGCAACTTCGGCTAGCAGTCGATCCTATTTTATCGCACTGCTTTAGTTCTGTATACGTTGCAACTGTGGCAAGCAGCCGATCCAATCATTATAAGGCTAAGAGCTTCCAGGGGGACATGTGAACATCACCCTTCAACGCCAAAAGACTTCAGAACATCCCGCAATAAATCGTCAATGTCCTGTTTTGTGGATATAGTCTGATAATGAATGCTTCGTTTTGGGCCGTGTTTCGAGAGTGCTAGTGGCTTTACACTGGTAGAGCCACAAATTTGCCAAAACTAGAGGACACATTCATTCTGTCTACATAAGTAGCCATTGGATATTACAACTGGATGTACAATTCATGTGGGCACCATACATGGCATGGATATGCAATAGGCATACATACATATATCATATATACTTCAGCTCACTGCGAAAGTTCGCATACATGAAGAAATGGTGGCGCCATTTTCGGTAAAACAACCTGATGGTATAGCTAACTACTGACATACATACGACAATTCCAGATAAGCACAAAGTGCTGTCAACACAACGGCCAAATCCACAAAGCATATTCGACTGTTCATTCATTAACCCATGCGCAAATTCGAAATACAAAATGGCGGCATTTTTGTTAACTCAGCACGATAGTGAGTATCGGCAATAGAGTTCGAACACATTCTGCAAATTTAGCGTTGACGCAATCGATCTCATGAAACGAAAGCGTGAACCCTTGGACTCAATTTTCGACACATCAATTTCGCAAAAATTGATGTGTGTACTTTTCTGTTGTATATAAGAATTTTTACTTTTATTTTATTGAGAGTTATTTAGGGTCATTATATCTGTTGCTTACGCAACAGCAATTCATCTTACTAAATGCTCTTTTATGTGCAGCCTATTTTTTAGGTACTAGTCTTGTTCATAATCTCACACTAAAATACCTTACCTTAACAATTTGGAGGGGCAGTGTAGGCATTCTCTGAAATATAAGATTTGCAGTGCCTGGGTCAGAGCTTAAATCCACGACCTTTTACGGTGTTTAGCTGCAATCCATGAAGTGCGGATTTATGCATTTGAAAACGAGTGACACTGCGATTCGCCTATGGAAAGGCACGAACTAACACTGGCGTTTCTACGCTACGACGTGAAATTCATCACAATATAAGCTCAGTAATACATGGTAGCACAAAATGGACACATTTGTGTGACACAATATTCAACGAATGGCCTCGGCGCTCGGCGAGCACTTGGACACATTACGATTATCGCAATACAGACCAACTGCTCGGCTGCATTGCCATCCAGTTTAGAATTGTATTAACCTTCACCGAAATAGTATAGCCTAGAGCGGCGACGGGGTTCAGATATAGGTTTGAATATATTTTCAGTTCGAGTCGCCATTTCGGCTTTGTCCTTGCGACAAGCTGCCTCATTTCTGAAGCTAATATTTTGGATTAGTGCGTTTCGTTTCACTGAAGCTAATTTAATTGTCCTTACAAGCACTATACATGAATGATTTTAAATAAAGGCACTACTATGGAATATCTAGGTATCAACATATCACGCGCAACTCATGCAACGCAACGCAGATATAGCAACAGGCACGTACTCATTTATGCTCAGTGATGCCATTTATTTACTTTACGCTGCTATGAGCTATTTCTCGACCCTATTAATTGTTTTCAATTATAACGCATTCATGCTAACATGATGAAAGCTAGTAGCTGTTGACAAAATCAGATTTTTTGTAATACTAGGGCGAGATAAAGACAGGCCAAAATGAACGCGAAAGTCTGTTATAGCGACTATTGCTTGTGTGAACGTAACACACAATATTAACACAATTCAGATATTGCGAGTTATCGTCGCGAAGAGCGCTCGCTCATTGCAATATATTTGTTACCGACTGGTTGACACAATCCCAGCAAACACTAGATGTCTTTTGAACCTGTCAGGATATCTTTTTCTTGTCCAGCCAGGTTCAAATCATATCTTGTGCATGCTTTGTGCTGAAGCACGACTTAAATATATCTTTTTCATGTCCAGTCATGTTCAAATCATATCTTTGTGCAAACCTTGTGCTGAAGCACGACTTAAATATATCTTGTTCTTGTCCAGTCAAGTCCAAATCGTATCTTGTTCATACCTTGTGCTGAAGCACGAATTAAATATATTTTTTTCTTGTCCAGTCAAGTCCAAATCATATCTCGTCCATACCTTGTGCTGAAGCACAACACAAATATATCTTGTTCTTGTCCTGTCAAGTCCAAATCATGTCTTGTCCATACATTGTGCTGAAGCACGACTTAAATATATCTTGTTCTTGTCCAGTCGAGTCCAAATCGTATCTTGTTCATACCTTGTGCTGAAGCACGAATTAAATATATCTTGTTCTTGTCCTGTCAAGTCCAAATCATGTCTTGTCCATACATTGTGCTGAAGCACGACTTAAATATATCTTGTTCTTGTCCAGTCGAGTCCAAATCGTATCTTGTTCATACCTTGTGCTGAAGCACGAATCAATTTTTTTTTGTCCAGTCAAGTCCAAATCATATCTTGTCCATACCTTGTGCTGAAGCACGACACAAATATATCTTGTTCTTGTCCAGTCAAGTCCAAATCATGTCTTGTCCATACCCTGTGATGGCCTCCGCTGCTTTCGGTGGTTGATGGGTATTATAGAGTGTATAATTGGAATTGGTCGGCTCCGAAATTTTGGAAGGCAATTTGAAAGTCAGCAAAATCCGGCTGGAGAATTTCCGGTTCTGCGTCCCAAAAACTTCTACCAAAATCATGATATCGTATTTAAGATTATAATTAAGAATGTTGCTAAAATCCAACTGTCGAAATAAATTCAGAATCCGCATCCAGTCCGGCTGAAATCGCTGAAATCCTGCTACGACTCCGGCTTCTGATCCGGAGTGTAAACGAGAGGCCGTTTCTCCCTTGCGAGTTCACATAAGTTTTGGCGCGGAATACTGGCAGACAAAGCGCTCTCGTAATGGCGGCTTACAGCTATACAGTCGTATGTTAGGTTTAGTTGCGTTCTGGAATTAATCGTGGTAAATTGAGGCTCAACCAACCATATTCCTTCAGAGGATTACTGAAAACTTAACTGTAGATGGTAATTTATATATGCTTCATACGAAACATAGGTATATGATGTATGGTATAAATGTCACAAAGTATATATAGAACTTGGTTTGCACTTTTGCGAATATCATAAGCTATTGTGACAGTGCTGGATTATATATAATATCATCAGATGGTGGTCGTTGAAATCATTCATTGTGATCGAATGTTTTTGTACTTTTGTCTATAATAGTGTAGTGGGGGCTCATGAATTCAATAACGAGATTAATTAGGCCACAGAGTTGAACGCCTTATGAAATCTTAATTAGGGATTGCACCGTGTGTTGATTGATCAGGGAGAAAAAACATGGCGGCGCCTGCATGACAATGTTATTTTCAAATTCACATTGTCCTCAGCATTATCGGTGGGAAATGGATTTGAAGTGACATTGCTGTCGTTGTAATACATTCATTAAATACGATTTATTCATTGTATATGTGGATAAATGGGCGAATAATGTATCGATTCAGCAATCCGGCCTATATCCGGCCCGCCGACTGGAGAAGTTGCCCACCCCTGATCTAACCTCTCGTCAAGATCAACGTTCCATCAAGTTATTTGATGTCTATGCAGGCGCGTAGCCAGAGGGGGGGTTTCGAGGGTATAGTCGTCATTTACGCATGTACTTAACCATAATGAATTGATGCTATATTAGTGAATTCGAAAAATATCGAAACCCTGCCATATTATTTTAAAAAACCCTACTTATTTTTTGCCATTTGTATTTTGTACTACAGGTATCTGCTTTGAAAGGACTTCACGGTGAACAATTGGCCTCAACGGTCAGAAATATCATGACAAGCATAGCTGTAAAAGATGTGTGGCAATTGTTCAGCCTAAAAGGTCAAAGAAGCAAAAATGGACAAAAAAGAAGTTTTCAAAATTTTACTCTTTACAAGACTATAAAACGTAAGTTGTTACTGATATTACAATCGCGATTTCAAAACCCATGATAACGATGTCTTCGAGAGCATTTTTACAGAGTTAGGGTATTTTGCTTTCCCTTCTTGTGAAAGATCATCGCAGCTAAATTGCAAATCGTTGCTGACCACACACCCTTATAAGCCCTCGTTTGAAGTCATCTTCTACTGACATTGCCGACATGGCGAAATCACAAGCAAGTGCGTTGATTGCGCAACTCCATGTTGAGTCTGGAATGTTTTGAAATACCAATTTTGACACCATGGGGTGATCACATTCGAGAGAGATTGTTACCGCTGGCGGAGATTCCGATTTGCCGCATTGTTTTGTAATGCCGCCCCTGATCTACTTATATTCTCTTTGAAGGAGCATGTAAAGTGGCTCATCCTACGGCCGACAGTACAACAATTACAACTAAAGTGGGACGATTTCTAACTGTTATTGGAGCTTGCAAGGTAATTTTGTTTATGAATCTGACGTCTGTGTGACAGCTGCGTTCTTTATCCGTAAGTGAATCGTTGCTACCTCCAGGGCCACTACCATTCATCTTCAGAACACTATACCAGTGGTTTCCAAACTTTGACGTGATGTAATTTAAAAAAAATTATAGTTATTTAATTTCTCGGATTATCCTTGATTGGTGGATAATCCGCGATTTATCAACGAAAAACTCACATAAACCCGCTTCTACTGGTCGGAATTGACTCAAATTTGTTTTGCAACGTCTTTGAAGACAGCTCAACAATTTCATGGGGTTGGCAGGAAAATTGGGAAATTTTTTTTTTAATTTTCAATAATAAATTAAAAATTTTAATTGGATCTGCGGAGTCCTATACTTGTTAGAATCGAACCAAATTTGGTGTGCAGCGTTTTTAGGGTAACCTGACAATTAAATCAGTGAATGGCTGGAATCCGAGGAAAAAAGTTATTTTTGAACAGCCCTACTGCACACGTGAGCAATTACGCAGTGCTTAGTTGGTCTCAGCGCAGAAAAAGCGCAGAAAAAATCTGAAGTGATGTCATTTTTTTAGTCGTTACGTACTACTGTCGAAGGGACCGCGCAGTGAGTTGGTGAGTGTGTGCAGACTCTTCAAAAATTAGAGGGAACATTGGGCCGGCTGTTTCGGTGGCGAACAAGATGCATGGCAAATATGGCTCAATTCCAACGTGTAGAAGTCAAATCATTGAGATACAAAATTAGGGATTGGAAACTTCGCTGGTATATATATTAGGTACATTTTACAGCTAGCTATACTATCCCATTCACCAAAGAAATGTTTGAAGCTGGCCCAGAACGATAACGATGAGTTATACGATCTTCCAGGGCCGTAACTGTCACACTCCAAACACCCAATTAGGATAGCTCGACTGGACCCAAAATTACTTTGTTGGTCGTTTGTTGAAGTAGATGTAATCAAATTGAATATTTTTGTCGTGCTTAGCGCGATTTCTTGTCCCTGTAGGTCTACATTTAAATATGATTAGTAAGATAAAAAGGTGCTTATGTTAGAGAAATATGCAAATCGGTGGTGGCGATTACCACACATTGAAAAGGACTACGACTCTACTCTGTGCTAAGAGATGGGCCTCAAGAACATTTTCAAACAACACACACCACCAAGGTCGTCGTGACTTCCTAAAGGCGATTCGGAATCCTTGGATGAATGTGACTTGCCATGACCGTCCCATTGTACTCGCAACCAAACACATATAATGACTTTTGCTCTACTGCTAATCAATCGAAGTAATCAATTCATTTATGTTTTAGGATGACGATAAAGGAGAAAACAGGAGCAAGACTGTTATCGAGGAGGCTGAAGATTCCGATACCGATAACATAGACTAATGCTAATGCAGAAATATTTGCTGAAGTGATTGCACAGTTCTGTATCAAGGCCCAATTCTTGCTAACGTATTTTCTTCATCCATGTTTTTTTTGGCGTGTTTTGTTCTGATTTCATACAGAACAGAAAGCCATAAACATGATTTTTAAAATTGGCGATTAGTTTTAATTCTGAATCAAGGCCTACCTCTTGCTGCCTACTTCTTGCTAACGTATGTTGTGTCACGGACTGTTATTTTACCTTGATTCTTCATCTATTTTTATTCCAATTTTCCGTCGAGGTCTAGTCCAGTTCATTTTTTTTTTTGAACTGGTATAATACAGAACAAAAAGCCATACATGATTTGTAAATCTGGCGATTCGTATTCGTTCATATGTGAAGTCCAGCAAATAGCAGGTTTAGCCAACCAGGGTTCAGGGTCACACAGGGTCGAGTTATACAAAAAATCTCTTCTAGGATATGTTTAAGGATGTTAGTCAGGATATCTTTGAGGATGTTTATCAGGATATCTTTGAGGATGTTTCTCAGGATATCTTTGAGGATGTTTATCAGGATATCTTTGAGGATGTCCATCAGAATGTCTTTGAGGATGTTTATCAGGATATCTTTGAGGATGTCCATCAGAATGTCTTTGAGGATGTCCTACAGGACATCTTATATATATCCATTTCTGTCGACAAATGTATATATTTTGCAGTTCAGTGAAGGACATCTTTTGAACTCATGGAAGATGTTTAAAAAATATCTTTAATAAGTTTTGTGTTTGCTGGGATTCGATGCACCGCCATCGATGACCATGGCTAATAGTTGCGATATGACAATCAGCTGGGTTTGCAACTCCGAAGATAACTAAATTTATCCCGCAATTTAATAATCATTCAGTTCGTTCAGTTTTTAGTGATATTAAGAGTTTGGTAATCATACCTTTACAAAGTAATTAATTATTATCAATGCAAAATAATCGATCAATATCACGACTGTTGTAAATCGAAGTCTTCGTCGTAATCAATTACGGAAAAATCACAGCTTTATGATATGTGTCCATTCGATGGTCCTGAAAAAACGAATTGTCCAATTTATATTGCTAAATTAATTTAAATTCAAGTCACTTTTTTAAACAATCCGGGAATATAGGACTAGTTCCGAATTATCTCAAGTTATAGCTAAGGGCATTTCTATATCTAAAAATGGCGGAATGAAGTATATCTCAAACTATCGACCAAATCTATCTCGATACTATAGACCACCGCATCCATCCTCCTCGCCACCTCATCCGCGTCAGCGGTGTCTTATAAAAGCCTAGAGGTGGGCCGTGCTATAAGTCGGCAGTGACGGAAAATAAGAAGAATATCGGCCTGGTGTAAATGACCATAGTAGTCGACAAACACCATGAATACCCCAAAACAAAACAGAAACCACCGCATCCACTTCTTATTCAATTCTAAGGATTTGTCATATCAACTCATCTGGAGTATGTTTCGGCCGGCCACAATCTTCTCTCTGCAATCTTGCATGATGAGAATATGGCGGTCAATTCAGTGCCAAAACTAGAAGCTGCAGGAATCATACACGTTTACGATTGTTAAAATTGCACATGCACATGTAATACCAACAGTCAGCAAAACGTGACTCCGCGCCATATCTTCTGAGTGGAAAACAATTGTGATGTTATACCCGCACTAATCAAACACGTAGAATCGGACCCCTTGTCGTCGCAACAACATGCCACTACCCGACTATAGCCAATACATTTTCCATTAAACAAAACAATATTGATCACCACTCAATTATTCGGGGCAAGGTGACTTTGAGAAGCCAGTATCTGGACAATCCGACCAATTCATCGGTATTAAAAAAAGTGGAATGTAAATTTCTATGGCGTCCGTCCGCTACCCAGCGTCTAGTTTGCTGCGGTAGTACATCGTAATTTTAATGCCATAATGAATATACTTGACTTCTCAGTAAGCCAGCAACTATTCTGGACAATTCTTTAGCAGTAACCCAATTGCCTAACATATATGGTCGTCAAGGTATAGCCAGGTCATAGACAGAACTCGCCGCGAATACAGCAGGTCTTGCGGTGACGGGTTGCGTACCGTATACGGCCAAATGTAATCGGGTAGTCATGACGTATACCGTATTGCACATTGCAGAGTCAGAACACCCCACATCAATGCGATTGGGAAGTCGATGAACCTTTCACAATCCTGCTCGAAGAATTGTTAAAATTTGTAGGCCATATCAGTGAGTGAACAATGAACTTGAACATGCTATTATAGCGTTCTCTGTCGTTGGCGCGCGTTCTTCTTGTTCCGCGGTTCGGTGTATATAACGTTGACACGTTAGCGCAAGTCTTTTATTAAAACAAACTAAAACAACGGCAATGTTCTTCCGGCGGTAACTAAAAGCGACTGCACCACATAGGTTCGCAAACACAACAAGACGTAGCGTCCCACATATAGAAATACAACCAAGAGGTCAAGGCACATTATCATATATATGTATAAAACATGCGTGTAAGTAGGACAGCTTAAAAAAATATTAAGTTCTTACCCGAGTCCATCCCAGAAAGATTTACTCATATTACCAAAAGGCGTACTGATCAGGTTTTTACCTGAGTCGACCCCGAAGGATGACTAACTCTTAGTTCTTAACTAAGTCGAACCCTAAGGATGACTAACTGACTGACCCTAACCCTAACCTGAGTCCTCCCATATGAATGACTCATTAAGTCCTCACCTGAGTCCACCCCAAAGGATGACTCACTAAGTCCTCACCTGAGTCCACCCCAAAGGATGACTAACTATCTGCGACAACTCCTGAGACTATATATACCCTTCCCTTACCAAACCAATTACCTATGTTAAAAAAGGCATTTCTTGTCATGACGGGAGTCCAAGTTTTGAATACGAGTACATTCTCCTTATGCATCAATGGCGTTCAATTTCTATACCTTCTCGTGAAACAACTGCACTGTAATTTTACAGCGCCCCGCGCAACACCGGCGGTGCAATTCCACAGCGTTTCGTGTAAAATTCCACTATTACTCAATGACGCTATAATTCCACAGCACCCAGTGCACCAATGGCTCTGTAATTTTACAGCGCCCCGTGCAACACTGGCGCTGTAAGTTCACAGCGTTTCGTGTAAAATTCCACTATTACTCAATGACGCCATAATTCCACAGCACCCAGTGCACCAATGGCTCTGTAATTTCACAGCGCCTCGCGCAACACTGGCGCTGTATGTTCACAGCGTTTCGTGTAAAATTCCACTATTACTTGATCAAAATTCACACGGACCCATACCTCATCATTTTGCACCATTGTTTGCACCATAATTTGCCTGCAAACTTATGCAAAAATGGCGTATTTCGCAACCCTCTTTTATTTAAATTACATAAGGGACACTTCTACTAGTTACATCAGTCGTAATTTTGATAGTTACGCAATTCGCATATTTCCCTTCTGTTCACACAATTTTTCTCTTGATCGCGAGTTACTTGACAACGAAAATTCTCACACGCCAGCACAACTGTCGCAAACCATAGGCCAGTGCTTTTTCAAACTGTATGACGGCTCACACCTGTGCGGGTGAAAAAAATCAGTGCGAATGATGAAATTGGTGCAAATGATGCGAATGAAGATCGTGAATAACTGGTAATTTTTCTCATGTGAAACGATTCAAACAAACCTAATAGGAAATTCAAGGGCAGTACAACTTCTGTAGTTGAGACACAATTGTAAAAACTTATTCAATTTAGGACGCACGACTGATCGTAGCTCTCACAAGCCGCAGCGAATTATTATATTCGTGCTATAATAACTACGTATCCAAAAACCTGGTTTAGCAACTGACGCAACGGCCGACATCAGTATGTCAGCCCGTCTGAGCTTGCGACAGGCTGGAAAATGACGTCAAATTGACTTTCTGCTCTCTTTTGCTAAGCATTCATCATATGTTCGTAAGAAATGTTCCATTAGTGAGAGGCACAAGGGCAACAGAAACTATCGTCATCATAGACTCACATTTGCAAGGTGCTGTTAGGCCAACAAACCTCGGATAAAATGCGGAGTCAAAAACATACGCGGCGGCCAGACTTTGGCCAGAAAAATGACCGATGCTGAATAGTTAACCCTTCAATATGCACATAATCCGCTGTCGGCACGGAATAGTCCCGTTACTTACTGCAATCTGAGTACGCAGTAATTATAGTCGTACAACGGCGACACATACAGAAACTAAAATCACTCCAATTTGAGTTCGCGTGCGTCATACATGTTTTGTGGGCCTGCGTTGGGTAGAATTGTGATGTGCTCACTCCATATCTCTTACATGGCCGTGAAACCGTAGCAAAATACTGCCACATTCTGGTAGCGAGCTCCATTGCGCCTATTCTCCTTAAAAGTTCTGGACTTTACTTTTGAAATCGAAACGAGCCCATACAAAAAAATCCTTTGATACGAGGTAGGCTACGTGATAGCTTAAGCTTCATAGTATAGTCAATTTGTTGTACATCCACGAAACCCCGTCAAGCATCTTCGTCTCCCCTTGCAGAATAATCTTTGGTCAGCATGTGCGAATGAAATTAACTTAACAAAACAAGCGCGAATGGAGCCCTAAGTCCAAAAGCCCTGCACACGGCACCACCCACCGCGCAACTCCATCAAGTATACTCAACACGATAGTATCCCCGATCATCACAATTCAGTGCGCCCCCAACAGGCGCAATCAGGGCCGAATTAAAAAAACCACTCAATTTTTAACCTAGGTGTCACTTGTCGGTGTTTGATGTGTTATTAATACTGCGCATTGTACAGTGCACGACGTGTAATTTCGTTGTCAAATATTGATGCAACACGAGCTTCTCGGGGGCGAAATTTCTGAATTCATTCGATTAGTTTGAACGGGAACCTTCTATGTTCCAATGAACTTCATTGCTGGACGAATAATGTCAAGCGCAACCACATCACGGATCGAATTTCAAACCTTTGGGATATGTATTTTCATTGACAAGATCGCGGCATGCTTCCATATTGCTCTTACTGCAATAACACAAGGATAATCAAAAGCGCACCATTTTACGATCAAATTCTACTGGCTGATCCGGGCCTACGTAGGCCGTAAGTCCCGGGATGACATTAACCAGCGCGTTATCGGCATTAAAATCCCTGGCGCGCAGCCGGGGAGTTTCTCCTCTAGAACTAGAAAACCCGCTCCCTCGAAACGCCAATTCGTTAATTCGCGCCATCGATGCCGCGTACCGCAAACTAGCGACAATCATTTGTATGCGAAATCGGTCATCGATATCTCATGTGCACTATCGGCGGTGGTTTGATTTAGCGCGTTCGCATGTAGCCTTGCTACCATCCGCAGATACACTTTCACTAAACATTAACAATCTCTGAGTGTAATAATATTTGTGTTTATGTAACTTTTTGATTGAAACTTATGCCCGCGTCTGAAAAATTGTGTTCGTTGCCTTTGCCGCACCCGGTTATTTAGGTAAGACTAACACACCATGTAATTGTAATTATTGCCGGTTTGCGACATGCATGCAATTTCGTCATCAGCGCAACCATGCCGGCCGATTGCACACATGCACAGTCGAATAAAATTGATCACTACTCCGTATTTCGCACAACGTACTCAGGCTGACTTCAGCAAACTAACGATCCTTATTAGATGTACAGATTCAACCTCATCATTGGAAACGTAGATTCGAAACACTATCACGATTTGACGACCAAATATACATTCTAGTTGTACAAATCAAGGTGCATTATTTGCATTGATGAGGGCCGCAAGCCTAGGCCAAGGTGGGTTTCTGATTCCATAGACAAATCCAAGTCGCTTCGACATCTTCCTGTCTATTCATTGTATCGCATTTTTTGTGGTGTATTGAACCGATAAAATTGCTAATAAACCAATGATGATGATGATGATGATGATGATTGTGAATCATTTTCGTGATAAATATTCTCGGAGCGCAAAGTTAAACATTATTTAATTGCGTGCGCCTACTAGTTGGAAGTCATTCCAGTGCCCATAATATTAATCCAATTATGCTTTGTCAACGTAAATCGGGAAATGCAGCGATGCACTCAAAATCGATGTTTTATAGCAACCAATTGTCGCGATGTGAGCTACTCAATATTAAGCAAAGACACATTGTGTTAGCGATAAGCGGTAATTACTGATTGGCCGCGCGCGTTTGTAATCATAATTCTTGTTTATGTATCGCTGCTCAATCCAGCGACGAATGCCGAGCGCGCGGCAATCAATGACATAATCTCGCAAATCGGTCGCGGCTCGCGCAACGCCGACAACACGACTCGTCGACTGTAACTGAATATTAGCATAAGAATGGTGATTTCAAAAGGACGGGGTCTCGCGTTTCAAAAGGAGGGGGTCTAGACACCCCTGGCCAAAATGAGTGAGTCTCGACACCCCCATGGCCACGCGCCTGCCGCCACTCCATGCTAAAATAAAAGTCGGCGCCTATTACCGTAACTATAATATTACCGAGTCTTTCCTAGTGCTTGGTATTCGTCTAATTTTCCTCGGATCATTTAGTTTAGTTGCGTGATATGCGCAATCCAAATTTGAGTTAGGGTCGACATAACGCGGGTTATTCCTGGTATAGTTCTATTAAAACCCCAACATCGATGGCTTGAGGGTCTAAGTTCGTCCAAGGTTGACTTCAGAATTCCTAAGCCGTGTTGGTTTATCTAGGCTCCCCCGTGGCACATCATATGCGCAAGAGGTGTCTTACAAAAAGAATCCCGAAGTGGGCAGTGCCATAAGTCGGTAGTTACGGAATGAAAATGAAGAATATCGGCCTGGTGTAAATAGTTATAGTGGTCGGCGAACACCACGAATACCACAAAATCAATAATAACCATTCTAAACTCTTTCATGGCAGTTCAACAGTACTTCCATTCATCACCGCTTGCATGGCAAATGCGATTTCCGGTGTCTTTACAGAAAGCTGGCACTGCGTTCGCCTGTACTTTAAAGTCAGAAATCAGCTACCGAGAATTTCGCATTGCGGAGAACGCTCGAGGTGTTCTGGGCCACAACTCATTTCTTGGGACATGCCTTGCATATAAAACGTTTTAATTGTAGTAGCAGAACATCCCCGTAGGCGGAATATCTATGCACCAAAATAGCGAGTATAAATCCATGAAAAAAATGACGCTTGTAAAATTTATTTCGTCGATAATATTGGTCGTGTTATATATTACTGTCAATTATTTATGCATTTGAGCCTACGTTATCAGATTAAACGATAGAGCTGATGGTCTTAGAAAATTTTGCGCACAAGTTTATAATGATGTATCCTCAGGTTTCTAGTATGCACTTTGTTGTTATTTGTGACCCCTTATTAATATTGTAATCATAGTCGAAATATACATTGGAATCGGCAAACGTAACAACAAAACCTTCGTTCGTGAGGCACTCACTTCTGTAGGGGGTGGATCATTTTCCTCTGCGGATCACATTTATACGGCGGGACTCAGATTACACTACCATATTAAAAACGAAAATTCCAAGCCACCCTGAATCGTGCGAAGCGCGAAAAAATGTTAAGTTTAAAATCTCCTAATGAATATTCGTTAATCCAAATGACATATTGACGGTGCCAACACATGCCGCATAATTATTGTTCAACGGGTGCATGCGACCGTACGTCTGCAGGTTGGCCATCTTTGGTCCGCTGAAATGAGGATAAACAAGGCTGCAACTTATTTACAATGCTTAATACTAATTAGGGCTAGAGGTTACGGACCACCTTCCAGTACAGTGGTTTTCAAATGCCACTCCCTGCGACACTCTGTCTACGATCCTGTAATGATGTACCCTACGCTTATTTATAAGCACCTCGCAGATAGAACCAATTCACTATCTCTGAGCTCTCTCTGTGCATGGTTTCCTCAAGAATCATTATAGGACAGATATTGCATGCGGAACATATGTCAATTTCATCCTGTTCTAATCCAGAAGGAGCCAATTAGTCCGCAACCAACGTTTAAATATGGGGGAGAAACTCAAAAACATTTGGTTATGATATCACAAAAAGAATGTAACTTACAAGCTATGGACAGCTGATATGAACATTGTATCATATTGCACACCCGGCCAACATGTCTGAAGCATAAAGTTGCCTGAATGTTGTGATAGCTAGTCATCGGTCTAATTTAATTCGGATCTGGTACACCCCTGTACACCCCATCTGAGTGGTACACCCTTTCAAACTTTTGGTACACCCTAGGGCAGGGGTGGGCAAACTTTTGAGCTCGTGGGCCGCATTCAACATCTGAATCCATTCGCGGGCCGCAGTATATAAAATCGGGATTATAAACCAAAACGCAATATTGGTATTTGATTATATAGTGAGACATGGAGATAATATATATGCTTATTTGAAGCAAACCAAACATTGCTTCGATGATTGATATCGTACACGCGTCAGAAACGGTGGCAAGACTTCATAGGCTGGTCGACCTCAATAACCGATTTGTCAAAAATTTGTCCAGGACACACAATGCTGACAGCATAATAACCATATTAGATTCAAACACGCTTCTACTATGTGCAGATGAAATATAAATAAAATACCCTAATTCTACGCATACAGAGAACGAATCTACCTAAGACACGCGCGAATCGTTTTTTATAAGCACATCACCGAAATGATTAAAACCGGAGTGGCCAATCTGAAATCACACTAGTGATCCGAATTATGTCAATCTCGTTTAGGATTTCTGTGATGTTTAGCAGTTGAAACCTTTCAAACTTCGTGGGCTTTGAGAACGGGCTGTCGCGCCAGAAATTAAACGTAAAGATAATATATAGGAAGTAGTCCTATTTACCTTAGAACAGTGGTTCTCAAACTTTTAAGACACGCTTCCCCTTTATGATGGTAAAAGAGTTCGCGCCCCCCTCCCCCTATCGTCATATCACAAAACGCAACCAGGATGCTAGTAAACTTACCGGATAGGTAAATGGCAGTGAAGGTTACGACTGTGGATGAGAGATTTTGAAATGTGAAAATCAGACTGAATACATAGCAATGAAAATGAATGGCATGTAGATCGCGCGGAGCGCGAAAAAAGTTTTCAGTTGAGCTCGGTTTCGCGCTCCCCATTAGTTGCTTTCACGCGTCCGCAGTTTGAGAACCACTGCCTTAGAATTATCATGGTGAAATATACTAAGAAAAAGTGTAATCAAGTCCCAGCATTAATTTGATTTTTAGTACGCATTTTATCAATATTTTGAATAAGTTTCTTTAGGCTCTTGCGGGCCGCACAGAACGGTGTGGAGGGCCGCATGCGGCCCGCGGGCCGTAGTTTGCCCACCCCTGCCATAGGGTGTATGGAACACACGGTTGAAGATCACTGTGCTAAATCCGTAATAAAACAGCTAACATATTATTCGTGCACACAGCCAGCCTTGATTCACTTTTAATTTCTTATTAGGAATTCAGGCTTCCATCAAACTAAATCGGCAGTCTGTTTTAGTACATGTCCCTTTATTTTATTCTATTTATTGTTTTTAAACGCTCTACTATTTGACCAGAAGGAACCATTCAATCATAGCAATCTTAAGTCCTACGATACCAGTTTTTCTTGCTGGTATTTATGCAATTAAATTAAATTACACATACATACATACTGCACGCCTTGCAGCGTGCATACTGTTCATACAATTCACACAAACACATCCTTTTGTCATTACCTACTTGGATTTTTCCTGTAACGTAATAGCTGTTGTACTTGTACAAGCTTTCTGGTTATTTCGTGTAGTAATTTTTCGAAGATACCTTTTATTCTTGCTCTTACAGTACCTCTTATAAGCCGTATATGTCAATAATGTAATGACGGACATACTTATTACGAAAATTATAGAATAACTATTCAGCGGGTCTTTCAACCCTTCTTCATTGTGTGCCTAAACAAAAGTTTTTCTCACCGTGTAACTAAGGTTCAATCCTTCTTAGATTATGTAATTCTTCGCAAAAATCAAATTCACTTTGGGTCAACTCGATATTCTCAGCGTTACGTGATGTGCTGTGTTCGTTGAGGATAGTCATTCTCGCTTCTGTGGTTTCTCATCTGTACCTTTACGTACCAATTTATCGCCTTACTACCGTAAGCATCGAATTTTGCGAGTTGATGAACTATATCGCTTCGAAGTATCAAAAGTTGTTCACAAATATTTTTCCAATAGTCTGCCTCCTGTGTTTGATGACTTTTTCATACCTGCTAAACATGTCCATTCCCATTACACGAGATCCTCGTCTAAAGGAAACATCTACTTACCCCCACCCAATAGCAACCTAACTAAGAGATCTATCGACTACTCGGGACCTATCATCTGGAATGCATTACCACCACATATCCGTGAATTGCCTTATAATAGATTCAAAAAAGCCCTACTTGATCACCTCTTGTCGTTACACTAACACTGTTGCCCTACCTCGCCCAGACATTGCTTCATTGATCATTTGCCACCGTTGTTTAATTTTTTTTCTATTTTCCTTTAACTAAACATTTCTTTACAGCCAGACTGTTCAGAGTCAAGTGTACCTGTTTGATGCTGGTGTGATCAGACTAGATGACCTTCACGGTCTTATCGATCATTCCTATCTAATACCGAATACTGTGCACGCATATTTTCTGTACCACCATCACTGCCGCTTGTTATGTATTTTGGTTCGATGAAAATAAAGACTCTCTCTCTCTCTCTCTCTCTTTCTGATCTGATCGTTGAAAATATTCTGTTCGCAGTTAGCGTCCAGATTTTCGTGTCATCCTTATGGCCCTTTATTGTCGGTTCGTTTTTGCCATCTCCTGACGAAATTAACGTTGTCAATTTGGTATTTACCTTTCGACCCTGCTCTAGGGTATGGTAGTCTGCCCCGGTGTTGAAGTAATTCTCGTTTGTGACGTATTATTGGTTTGTTGCGTTTCTTCTTGCCACCTGTGTTGTGTCAGGCACCTCATTGCGGCGTGGTATCGTTTTCAGGAGCTGATCAATTACACGAATCGGTCGCGCATAGGGCTCATTTATCCGAGTGATTTCGAACATTTTTCGTTCCCGCAATTTTGACACCGGGTTTGACATTCCACTTATTGCAGGAAATTGTGGATGAGTCGTTGTAACTGATCTCAACAGCAAACTTGTGGTATTTTCTGTGGGTATAAGCGTTGTTTACTCGTTCTCAGGAATTGTGTCATCTGTCGTTGTGACTATGATGGTGTTAACGGAGTCGATTATCGTTTGTTGGTCGAATATTGTTGTTTCCTGAGGGATCCACGCCCTTGTTGTGTTCAAAGTGGTCCCATTACGGCCGGTTGTCCATCCATCAGCAGTCCCTGTTCTTCCCGTTAATTTAAATAGGTCGGGTTGTTTTGGTCTGGCCATCGTTATGCTAGTGGGTATGACTGGCTTAATTTTTTCGGAACTGGCCGGTTCAGGTAGAGGACCCAGGGTTGTAGTAATGGTCGTTGCAACCCTACTGACCCTTACAGGTACTGTTACCCTAGTTATAAGTCGTTGGTCCGGGACTTTCCGCCCGCAGTATAGTTCCTGTCCTCACAGTTTTCTCTCTCGAAATTTGACGCACAGGTAACGAAGTCGCGGCAGATATGCAGTCGTCGCCAATTTAGGTTGGCCTATTGACCGTCCCCACTCAAGAGTATACCTCTACGTCCTTGATCGAGAGACGCAGTCGCGGGTTCAGTGGTAATATTCGTGGTTACGGGTGCAGTGGGCGACTGGTATGTTATTACCCCAGATCTCGTCAGTAACCCTGCAGGCTTTTCAGCCGGTGCTGATGAACTTGAGCCGACTCTGCTGGTCATGGTGCTCTTGGGCGTCATGGTGTTATACCGTTCCTGCAAGTTAGTTATTCTCACGGATCTGTAACCTGGCGTTTGGTATATTTTGTTCAGGTGTCTCATCGGAAATGCTTGTGGTATTTATTCGTGCGACATTTGTGTACTGCCCCTGACGGTACCAAGCGCAATAGATTGTATGTCCTTAATTGACGGCCTGCGTCAGTCAAATGGTACGGTATGTGCAGGTTGTCGGGTATCTGCCGTCTTTTGTGAGGAAATGCCGTTTTTTCTTGACAGCGCGTCACTAGACGGTTCTCTCCTATATGTCTCCGTGCGATGGATAGGCATGGTGGATATTTCACCTGCTCCATATGAGATCTAGTGAATTTAAAACCCTTATTTTCAATGTTCATGTACAGCACACATCTCATTAAAGTGAAACGTTAACGCTCTTACCACACACCCACAATTCAGTGTTTGACACTGGGGCCGTCTATATTTACGGCGCTTAGTTCACTTGAACCGACTAATCTTCAACAAGTGTCTATAAAGACACGAGGGGGAACATCTCCCCAGAGAGGGCACTAGTGAGCTGTGAGGCTCACAATCAATTGACAATTTCTCGTGTTACAACGATGAATATCCTGATTTCAAATATGTTATGAAGCAAAAATTGAAACAAGGATCGATCGGAACATTTTCCGATATGGTGGCTGCGACACCAAAATGCGAGGAGCTGAAGCACGTCTCACAGCTTGTGGATATTTGTGCTACATTTCAAGCATCCAGTGCGGATTGCGAAAGAGGCTTTAGTTTAATGAATCGGATCAAAACAGCATCGAGAAATCGTCTTCAAGTGGCTCATTTGGACCAGCTGATGCGCATAAAGTCAAAACTGAATACAGACGATGCCATTGACCTGGACAATGTATACAACCATTGGAGAGCTAAAAAGGACAGACGGGAAAATAAGGATTAAATGTAAAGGGAGATTGCGATCTAGATACGACGGGGTCTTAAATTTGAGATAAATTTGTGAACAATTTTGGAAGCACTCATTTTTTTCAGAAAGGCACCGCACTCGAACTGAAGCCAAAACACCCTCAAAATACGCGCCACAGCACACGTGCGATATCCATGATGTCTAGATTTATCGTTATTGCGCATGAATGCGTCTTAGCCCTTTGCGATCCCACAGATTCGCACGTGTGCTATGGTGCATATCCCGAAAATATTTCAGTTACAGCCCAAACGCGGTGGCTTTCTGAAAAAAAATGCCCTCAATGGCCGAGCGTCAAGTCAAAACCACATCATGTTCAGAGCGCAGTTCCCCTTCTTCACTCATAATGAGATTATTTGGTGCCATGCAATAGAACTAAATGTAAATGTTGTACTGTGATTCTATCAATAAATCATGTGACTTGAATGGATACACGCACGTCTGGTTTTAAGCACAGGACCGTAACTGCCGCACCCAGACCCCCCGAGCTCGAAGGGGCCGCAAATTATTGAAATCAAATCGTGAATTAACATAAATCATGGAGTATGTTTTTGGAAATTTATGCAACTTCTTCAAAGAAGAAATACCAATTTGAAATGGTGTACGTCTTTTAGTTTAGTACGTTTGGGCGATTTCAATATCTTTTGACATAGCAGATTGGAGGTCACGAAATAGCATCAAGTAAGTAAGTCATTATACCAACGGGTAGGCCTACGCCCGAAGATATTCAATTATTATTTAGGGGTCCTACCTTTTCCAACACATCTCACTCAATCAGGTTAACCGGTAAATCTGATTACGTGAGCAGAGACAGGATAAAAATTGATAGCAATATATACGCAAATTCCCGATGATATTGACCGATTTGATCATGAATTATAGATAAAATTTCGCGCGTTTAGCCGGAACGCCCACTAAACGAAGACCGAACATAGATGACTAGTAGCAGCGAAAAGCGTGTAGGCCGAGGGGGGGTCTGGGGTTTATCACCCTATAGGGGGCCTGGTTGCGCACTGCTGTCCAAGGGCCTGCGCAGTGAGTTGGCGTATTTGCGCAGACTCGTGAAAAATTAGAGGGAACATTGCTCAAGAGCATCACTAACGCACTGATCAGCACTCCTTGGCGTTGACTTTCAACTTGTTTAATGGTCTCTCGTTTAAATAATATGGAAAAGCACCATAATTAGGGCTGGGCAAAATCGTGTACCTGAGACCTGAGTGTTTCGATTCTGAATCACGTATTATGCTTCGAGTCGAGTCGAGTATTCGAGTATCCCTCATTATGACGTCACAACATAATGTTCTATGTCAAAGTTCAAATATCTACCTATCATTTTAGATAAATTAGATAACCTTAGTTATCTTTACTTTTATGGCACCACAAAGAACATAATGCCTGTTATCCATCACATTAAGGATACTTTGGTATTTTTTTGACCATACCGATTTCATTGGACTTCTTGGCATTATTGTCGGATATGATCATGAATTCGGAAATGTGTTATTTCCATTAACGTTCGTAGCTTTGTACTACGTCTCGTATGCTGCAACACGGCCAATCTAGGTTTCAATGATTACTCAGTGGAAAATAGTACCTTTCAGTTGCCAGGAGCGTATAATTCTATTCCTCGAAAAAAATCACTTTTTACTGCTCGACTCGAATCATTGTGCCCAGCCCTAACTAGAATCACCTTAAAGTTGTTTTTCACAATTCTTCAATTGAAATCAAATTTACTTGAACATACCATGGCTTCACAAGAAACAACTATCAGGTTCAGTTTATAATGGCTTAGTGGTTCTGGATGATTGATTCCGTCAATTAAATTGAAGAAAATGTAATTGTAAATACAATGTTATGCAAAAATTGCTGCTTGTTGTTGGGCTTGTCTCAGCTGAAAATTCGCTTTATTTGGGCTTGTTTTTCAGATTTTTTTGCTTGTTGTTGTAAAATAACCTGGCAACACTGCAGTGCTGAAGGAGTGGAAGTGTAAGGAGGAGTTGAATAGGTTCGCGTTTCGTTGTAACTGTTTTGGAATTTTGGATTTAATCTACAGGGTTGGTGCGATGACATGCAAAATAAGGTCAAAAACATGCAAAATAAGGTCAGACGATTCTTACGATTACGGGGTGAGTCGCATGTAGAATATTAAGAGTCCGCGTATAAATCCAAATATTTACTTCAAATCCTACTTTTTTCTTATGCCACTGACATTATTCTGCAAAAAGATGTGTTTCATTGCGGGAGATATTAACATAAACCTTCTAAAACACAAAGGCAACGCATACTCCAACGCCGTCAAATCCGCCGGTCTCTACCAAATGATCACCGAGCCTACACGCATAACCGATAAGTCAAAGACTTTGATCGACCACATATATACCAACTCGCGCGACATGGAAATCATTCCATTTGTCATTTCGGCAAAAATCAGTGACCACAACCATATTGGTTTTCTGTCACAAGAACAACAAAGGACACCCCCCGAAACAAATCACCTCTGCAGACGACGAGAGTTAGTGGACGAAGAAGCGCTCGATGATGCCGCATTCAATCAATTTAAAACATCAGCCATCCCCCACATCTCGATAAACAACTTTGACGAAAAATTTGTAGAGGTCTGCTATCAAATCACTGCTGGAACAATTTGCACCTCTACAGTGCCTTTCGAGAAGTCAAAGAAAATTGAAGCGAAATCCATGGATGGCCACAAAGCTGATTCAACTTATCCGTAAACGTAACCGGTGGCATAACCGAATAGACACGAAGAACTGCCCAGAAGATGAACGAGAAAGATTTCGACGTTTCAGGAATCGCACCGTGCATCTCATTTCCAAGGTAAAAGCAAAGTACAATGAGAGATTTTTCAACAGAAACAAAAAGGACACTCGAAAAACATGGTCAGGACTTAACTCTCTCCTACATCGGAAAAAAGGCCATAAGTCTGTTTCGGAAATTGTGAATTCGGATACCGGAAACAAACTTTCAGACCCGACGGCCATCGCGAATCACTTCAATGAATATTTTTGTAGGCGTAGGCCCTAATATTGCTTTTTCTATTACAAAACCTGTGTCGGCCAGGTCAGAGGTGAGATCGATATCCCAGTCAATTGTGCTTGAACCTACGACCAAATACGAAGTAGAAGTAGCCATCCACAAACTGAAATCGCACAAGGCCGTCGGCTATGACCAAATCCCATCATGGTTTTTAAAAATGATAAGCCTGCATATCGGTCAATATATGGCCCATTTTTTCAACTTCATGATCGAAAATGGAGTCTACCCAAGCTATCTAAAAAAAGCCAGAGTAGTGCCTGTACACAAAGCTGGGGATAGAACTAATGTCACCAACTACCGTCCGATATCCGTTCTCCCATGCATCGGGGTTGTATTCGAAAAGTTGCTCCTCTCCCGCCTGTCCTTATTCCTCGCCAAAATGTTTATCATTTCCCCTCAACAATTTGGCTTCCGAAACAAACACCAAACCGCACATGCCCTCCTAACAGTGGCCGAGCAGTATTATGATATCTCAGAGAAGCGAAATGTGGGATGTAGCATTTTTCTCGATCTAAAAAAAGCGTTTGACTGCGTGGATCATAAAATTCTCATCTCGAAATTGGCGCGTTACGGACTTCGGGGCCCACAACTTGAGCTCATGAAAAGTTACCTCACTGGACGCCAACAAATGGTTGCGATCTCAAACACCTTGTCCTCTCCTCACCTGGTGACCTGTGGTGTGCCCCAAGGCTCAGTACTTGGACCGGTCCTCTTCACCTTATATGTCAACGACATTTTTGAAACCTCCTCCTTGAACACCACACTGTTCGCTGATGATACTCACCTCCTCTCTTCCGCATCTTCTACGGCAGAGCTGGATGCCCTGACTGGTGACCAAATGCCTAAAGTCCATGAGTGGACGGCCCAGAACAACCTTTTCATAAACGCCTCGAAAACCCAATTGCTGACAGTAAATTCAAAAAATAACCTAACCGTTAATATCGCTGGTCAGCCCGTTTCCAACACAGATAATGCCAAATATCTCGGGGTTTTACTGGACTCGAACATGTCCTGGAAGAGTCATATTCAGTCCCTAGAAACTAAATTATCACCGAAGTGCGGCCTGTTCTACAGCCTTGGGCGCTTCATGCCAGCATGGATTCTTCTGATACTCTTTAAATCCTTAATCCAATCGAAGGTACATTATGGCATCCTCTGTTGGGGGGCTGCCAGTAAAACTGCACTCAAGCCACTGCAGAAACTTCAGCATAAAGTACTCCTAATCATAGCTAGGGTCCCAAAGGGGCCTGGCTGCCCATCCAATAAGTCGCTGCTGAAGAGATTCGGCGTCCTAAACATAGAAGATATGCGGAAACTAGAAATCGCCAAGTTTATGTATCAGTTTCACTGCGGTCGTTGCCCCGAATACTTCAATGACTTCTTTACCTCTGAATCAAAAGCGCACAGGTACAACACACGCGCGTCCACGTCGTCCAAATATCATATGATCGACCGAAAAGATCATCGCTTTATCAAATATGCCAGACCTGATGTGTGGAACAGTATCCCGCCGGCCATCCGGCAGTCGACGAGCATGTCCACATTCAAGTCGAAATACAAGCAATTACTACTAAATAAATACAGTCCATCCTCAAGATTACCGGACCACGACTGACCTATCGATCTCGCTTCCCATGACATGCCGCCCTATTTCTTGTCGCTTCCTTTTTTCTATACTATCTTCTTTACTTTCATTCAGTGTGCATGCCTCCTCTTTACATCGCCTAGGCCAAGATGGGTGTCCGATTCCATAGACAACTCCTAGTCGCTTCGACATCTTCCTTTCTTTTCATTGTATCGCATTTTTTGTGGTGTATTGAACTGATAAAATTGCTAATAAACCAATGATTGATTGATTGATCTGCATGTCGCGACTGACCCTATTTCGCATGCCACTGACCTTATTTTGCATGAGACTGACCTTATTTCTCATGTCGCGACTGACCTTATTTTGCATGCGGCTGACCTTATTTTGCATGTGACTGACCTTATTTTGCTTGTCGCTACTGACCTTATTTTGCATGTGACTGACCTTATTTTGCATGTCGCGGCTGACCTTATTTTGCATGTGTCTGACCTTATTTTGCATGAGACAGACATCATCATCGGTTTAGTAGCAATTTTATCAGTTCAATACACCACAAAAAGGCGATACTATGAAAAGACAGGAAGATGTCGAAGCGACTTGGAGTAGTCTATGGAATCAGACACCCACCTTGGCCTAGGCGATGTTAAAAATAAGGCATGCACACTGAATGAAAGTAGAAAAGATAGTATAGAAAAGGAAAGCGACAAGAAACAAGGCGGCATGTCATGGAAATCGAGATCGATAGGTCAGTTGTGGTCCGGTAATCTTGAGGATGGTCTGTATTTATTTAGTAATTGCTTGTATTTCGACTTGAATGTGAACATGCTCGTCGACTGTCGGATGGCCGGCGGAATACTGTTCCACACATCAGGTCCGGCATATTTGATAGAGCGATGATCTTTTCGGTCGATTATATGATATTTGGACGCGCGTGTGTTGTACTTGTGCGCTTTTGAATCCGAGGTAAAGAAGTCATTGAAATATTCGGGGCAACGACCGCAGTGGAACTGATACGTAAACGTGGCGATTTATAGTTTCCGAATATCTTCTATGTTTAGGACACCGAATCTCTTCAGCAGAGACTTGATGGATGGGCAGCCAGGCCCCTTGATGATATGCAAAATAAGGTCGCAATAAGTCGCTACACGCAGAATAAGGACAGTCACATGCAAAATAAGGTCAGTCGCATGCAAAAATAAGGTCGATCGCGACATGCAGATTAAGGTCAGTTACATGCAAAATAAGGTCAGTCGCATGCAAAATAAGGTCAGTCGCGACATGCAGAATAAGGTCAGTCACATGCAAAATAAGGTCAGTCGCGACATGCAGAATAAGATCAGTCACATGCAAAATATAAGGTCAGTCACATGCAAAATAAGGTCAGTCGCATGCAAAACAAGGTCAGTCGCGACATGCAGAATAAGATCAGCCACATGCAAAATAAGGTCAGTCGCATGCAAAACAAGGTCAGTCGCGACATGCAAAATAAGGTCAGTCACATGCAAAATAAGGTCAGTCGCATGCAAAATAAGGTCAGTCGCGACATGCAGAATAAGATCAGTCACATGCAAAATAAGGTCAGTCGCATGCAAAATAAGGTCAGTCGCCGCGACATGCAGAATAAGATCAGTCACATGCAAAATAAGGTCAGTCGCATGCAAAATAAGGTCAGTCGCGACATGCAAAATAAGGTCAGTCACATACAAAATAAGGTCAGTCGCATGCAAAATAAGGTCAGTCGCGACATGAAGAATAAGATCAGTCACATGCAAAATAAGGTCAGTCGCATGCGAAATACGGTCAGTCGCCAGATGCAGATTGCAGAATAAGGTCAGTGGCATAAGAAAACAGTAGGATTTTAAGTAAACATTTGGATTTATACGCGGACTCTTTATATTCTACATGCGACTCACCTCTCGTAATTGTAATAATCGTCTGATTACATTTTGTTGAAACATCTTCAGATTTAGGATATAGGCCCTTTTCATACCGGATTTACGAAACTCTTTCGGGAACACGTTCCGAAACAGGCGATGTTCACATAGAGAAAAAATTACCGAAACAGTTCCGGGAAAAGAGCGCGTTCATACCTATTTAGAGTTACCGCGAACTTTTGTTCATACAGGTCGTTTTTTCGGTAAATTCGCGGGAAATTATGGCCAGTATGAACGCGATTCTCCGTAAGTGTTGATAGTTACGAAACCATGTCTGTGGGGTGTTCCAGTTGTAATATGCTTGTGGAAAACGATGAGGGATAGGCATATTCGTGAGATGGGGAGAAGTTGGCTCCAACTTTTAGCTATGGGATGTTGCGGATATGCCTTCTCGATGTGTATGGGGCTCTATACTCAATATACCAGTATCAGTAATAGAGCCCGAGCATGTTTCTGGCTTGTATATTATCAACCGAAGCTGAGAGCAGAAACTGAAAGCCAGCAAAGAGGATAGAGTCCTGGAATGAAAAGAACCACCGATCACATCTGCGTACAACAAAGTCAGTTTATCTTGGTGATTGCTGTATAATGGTTTGGGTAAATCTAATCGTATGTACACTGTACAGAGAAACCAGGGAATTCGAGAAATCCGTGAGAGAAACATTTGGTATACTCTGCGACGAGCTTCGAGACCATAACGAAAAGCAGCCAGCAAATTATACGAACTCAATTTCTCTTGCTTGCTGAGTAGCTGTCGCTCTTTGGAGGCTAGCCAATGAAGCCAATCGTTTATAAATCCAGGTAAACATCAGATGTATTTTAAGAAGGTAACTGTCACAAGCTGATTTTAATAAAAATAATTCTGGTGCCTAGTAGGGCTAGCCACAATGATTCGAGTACTCGAATCTGAATCGAGGATTAACTTTATTGATTCGAGTCGAGTAGTAAAATACTACTTTTCGAGTACTGAAATTATACTGAAAGTTGGTTTACTAACGAGAATTATACTGTAGTTTTGATACTATTTTCAACTGAGTAAGCCTTGAAACCTTGATTGGCCGTGTCGCAACATACGAGATATAGTACAAAGCTACGAACGTTGCTGGAAATAACACATTTCCGAAGTCATGACCATCACATTACACTGTCAAGCAGTGCAATGAAAACGGTATGGTCGAAAAAACATTAAAGTATCTTTAATGTGACGGACAATAAGCGTTATGTTCTTTATGGTGGCATAAAATGTAGCCTACACATTTGAATTTTGGCATGGTACATTGTGTTGTGATGTCATCATGATGATACTCGACTCGAAGCGTAATAAGTGATTCAGAATCGAATCACTCAGGTACTCAATTTTGCCCAGCCCTAGTGCATAGTAATATTTCTATATTTGTCATGGCGGAATGTCAGCCAGTTTTTGCGTAGCATACCACTACAAAAAGGTCAGACAAATTTGGTCTTGAATCATTATGTTAGAAAAAGAAGTCTGAAAGACCAATTGTTCTTGCCAAGTAGGCTACTTTCTGTCTCAAAAGTAAGACCCAAATAGATGGAAAATATACTTAAACTGGAAACTGAGCAGTCAAGACAACGACTTGGACTCGAGTCATAAAACCATGACTCGAACTCGACGCTCTGCTCGATGAGTTGGTAAATTGAAATGACTCGACTTGAATCTAGTCAAAACTATTGAAGTGGGATGGACTTGTGACTTGGTTACAACCCTGCTCACTTATTAAAGGGGCACTGCGCTCTAAAAATGATGTGGTCTCAAATTGAAGGTAAAAACGAACAAAAATTTTTGGCCGCAGCCATTTCCTTCAGAACGCCACCGTAATGGAGCTGCAATTTATTGAAATTTCTACAAGACCAGCTGCCGCGGCTGCTTAACCCGTTACATGGCACGATATCTTCACCGTCGCACTTGCTCGACGCGATTAGGCAGTCACGCAGAGAACTAATTTTAGATAGTTGTCAGCCGATGTTATGAAGGAAATGTGTCTAAGTTTCGTTCTCTGCGTGAATGCCTTATCGCGTTGAGCAAGTGCGACGATGAAGACATCGTGCCATGTAACGGGTTAAGCAGCCGCGGCAGCTGGTCTTGTAGAAATTTCAATAAATTGCAGCTCCATTACGGTGGCATTCTGAAGGAAATGGCTGCGGCCAAAAAAATTTGTTCGTTTTTACCTTCAATTTGAGACCACATCATTTTTAGAGCGCAGTGCCCCTTTAAGACTGAAATTACTGAAAATGAGACCAAATTTGTATATTTTTGTAGTGTAGTCAGACATGTACATCAACCTACTCATTTAGTTACTAGAACTAAGTAGTTCTAGTTGTGGATTTGAAGAAGTGAATAGTTTCTGGTTCTAGTTGCGGATATTTGAAAGTGAGTAGTTCTAGTTCTAATTGCAGATTTTGAAAAGTTGATAGTTCTAGTTCAGGGCCGGCCAACCCGTGGCCCGCGAGTTAATTTCCTAAATTAGTAGTATTATCAAAAATGGATTGCACAGATTGTGAACTTGCAAAGCCAATCAAAAATTTGATTAGTGTGGCCGCAACACTTGAGATGTGATGACTGAAATATCAGTTCCGACGCATTGGTAGATCTATGAGCCAGTCACATTTTGGTAGATCTTTGTACACCACAATAAAGCAGAATACTTTGTGATAGATTTATCAAGAGTAAAAATTTTCTACACGCCTAGCGCAACATCTTGTCACTCGATTTCTTGCTTTTAATATTGTTACCCCTTTGTGAAAATGAAAGAACACCTAATCTATCAGATTGAGTCTAACTATATATATATTCGCGACCTCCCGTTTGCGCTCGCAGAAAGACCGTCGACTATGAAACCTAGGCACAAAATGATTGCCGCATGTTGGACGAAGCTTTCGATATCGATATGTCCAGGTGCCGAATAGTCCAGTCCTTGCAAACTGAGGCCAGCGATATACAGCAGGCTTGCAATATAGTCAAGTGACAATATTATTAATTTATCAACTTGAAAAAATTTGCGCGGCTAGTGGCCCGCAGAATAGTTCGTCAATCGAATGTGGTGATTTTGCTGAAAAGGTTGGCCACCCCTGTTCTAGTTGCTAGTTTGAAATTTTTTGTAGTTCTAGTTAAAGTTGCGCATTTTGAAATTCCAGTATTTTGTACAAGTCCGAGTATTGTGGGTGGATAAAAAATTACCACAGCAACATTTGTACCAAACATGCATTTGCCGCATTCAAGTTTTTCAGGATGACTTCATGATTGGGAGCCTGAGGGTTCCGTACTAGCATACATAACTGATGACGCAGCCTATCCCTTTCAGCCCTGGCTCATGAACCCTTTTACCTGAAACACAAACAGAGTATAAGCTAAAGCTAATTTCAAATATGTAATATAAATTTCCTTTCTGCTGCCCTTAAATTTCACAATTGCTTTTTCAGAAACTTAGCAAAGCACACATGAAGGTTGAAAGATTTTGGTCGACTGAAGGTGCGGTGTTCGGCTTTTCTCAGAAACTGCAATCCGCTAAGGCCAGAATGATACAGAGGATGGTATACGCAATGAAGACAAGACCTGGTGGTGATCCAAGTATCGCTGGCCCAGACGTCGGAAATGCCCTGTGTGACTTTCTCAATAAACAATGCTCTTGCTTAACCAGATGTGTTTGTGCTGTTTCATTTTATTCATGAGAGAACTATAACTTAATGCACACTTGCACAGTTCCACCTTTTTCATCAGTATCCTCCATCTAGACCTGTGAAAAGATCAGATTAAGTTACACTTGCCTAACATTCCATAACAAAGGAATGACTTGGTTGTAACAAGAAAATGAAGGCATAGGTGAAAACCAAATTATGGCTTGGATGATGTACGATGGCTTACCAGCCCGTTGGTACAATTTGAATTTTGGTTAGTGAGTCAGAACTTTGGTTAGTGAGTCAGAGCTAAGGACACCATTCTCTGCTGTGCTGCCACTATCAAAGCAGATGTTACTAAATCCCCTTTACAGTAGGAGTATATACGACGGTGACTGACCTACGCACAGCATATCCGTGGTTAGAAACTTGCCTTTGATATAACAAATTTGGTAAGGGTAGAGATCACCTACCAAATTAGTGTTGAAGTCTTAAAGTTTTCAGGCAACTCACCCAATGCTGCATCATTTGGAGATGGTGTTGTACCTTTTTAGCTGTGCTCTGTTTAAAAAACCCAGGGATATCTAGAAAATCTAGATATCCCTGACAAAACCACAGAAAAAAGATGCTGACTAGTAGTCAGTGACTACGTATTGTGAGCATACAGAATATATATCCAAGAATAATGCATTCCCAACACCATTACACAAGAAGATCAAAATGCCGCAGGTAGCTGACCTCGAAATACAAGCAGCCTGAATGAACAGCGCGTTACCGTAACTAAAAGTTTGATTGACAGCGTTCCGGGAACCCAGCTGCGCCATTCGTGTTCACACTCAGTCGGTCCCGTAAAAATCTCCGAAAATAAGCGCGTTCATACCGCCCTGAAAAACCAGTGTTATGTTCACATAGAGGGGTTCCGGTAAACATTTTCGAGAAATGTTATTCCCGGAACCCCGGTATGAAAAGGGCCATAGATGGGGAATGTCAATCGTGAAATTACTATATAGGAAAGATATTTTGAATTTATTTTTCATAAGAACAAGAGTTGGATTTGTAATTGAAGTATGGATTTGGATTTATGCGCGGACCGATAATAATATTCTACATGCGACTGACTTCGTGATCAAGATAATCATGATTATATTTTGATTGAAAAATCTTAAGATTTGGAATATAGATAAGGAATTTCAATATTGAAACTAGGCTACTATACAGGAAAGATAATTTGAATTTATTTTTCATCAGAAAAAAGTTGGATTTGTAATTGGAGTATAGATTTGGATTTATGTGCGGACTGACCTTATTTTGCATGTCGCGACTGACCTTATTTTGCATGTGACTGACCTTATTTTGCATGTCGCGACTGACCTTATTTTGCATGTTTTTGACCTCATTTTGCATGTCATCGCACCAACCTTCCTCACTGTATCGCCAATAAGGCGTAATTTTAATGATATTCATGCATTTAATATAATTATATGACTCCAGAAAATTACTTGTATATGTCGTATGTATATTCTTATTTGATTGCTGACGCAGAGTCCAAGTCCTCACTGGGGATACTTTCTCACAAAATGGAGTTATCACATTGTTGAACGTCATCAGGATATATATTTCGTTATGATCATGAACGGCTGGAAGACTTATAGTAGCTGAAGAAAAAGCGCCGCTGTATAGTGCTGATTGAAAGGGTATCATGCAACTACTGTGGTAGCATCAAAGTCAGTCATGCAACAAAGTGTGCAAAGAGGGATTTGACTTGTTGACTGCCACAACAACAACTTTGATGATTATGGAGATTGTAGGCCCATGCCCTATTATGACATTCGTCAGCTATGGCTTTAAAAACTACATGTCAAGCTGGAGAACAAATGCAGTTCTGCGACTGATATTGAAACAATACCTTCAATTTTGTGAACTTCAGACACAGATCCGCAAGAATACCTTACTTGAGGAGAGCTCACGTCTAATCATAATATATTTTATCAGTTCTCATATCATATATCGTTAGTTCAGACTGACAAGTATGGCATAGGCTACTTGATATGTTTTAGCAAATGAATGTGATAACGTGGCTGACCTTTGAGTATTGTCTACTCTTGAATGGTAGTGGGATAGTTGATTTATATTTTCTTGGATTCTTGACCAGCATTTTAGACTGCTACTATTCATAACTAAAGGTGTCAGCTGTCTGTATTTGATTATCAATTTGAAGACTTTGTTCTATTGGCCTGTAATCAAATCTTACATCTAGTTACAACTATCCGCATCAAAAGTTACAGTTATCTGAAAATATTTGAAAAAAATCGGTCGTCATATTCGAATCCTATATCCGACTGCCACAAATGTCTAATATCCCTCACCAACCCTAATATTCCTCTTCCCCAACCTTGGGATACACTTACCCCAATCGTAACCCTAACCCCCCTTCAAACCCTGATCTCCATCATTTATTGGAGCCATAGAGGAACACTGGGCTGTTATGATACAGCTGATATCTAAGTGATACAGATGATGCTTGATTGATACCTGACTATTTCGCATCCAGGACGTAGTCTGCTTATTATGCGGAGAGATACCTGGGTGATACAGCTGATACCGAAGAGTATCCACAGGGCCTATTTTCTGTAGCACCATCATTGCCATCTGTTAATGTACTTTGGTCGGATGAAAAGATGAAGACTCTTCTCTCTCTAATAACATACACTGATTGAGTCTCCTCACATCCCGACAATGCAACGGAAATGTCAAGATCAAATGACTAATTATTGTTTATTCACACCAATTCTACACATAACATAACATGAAAATGCACTACATGAGGAATATACAATCAGCAATAATTCAGTCACTTCACGCCAAACCTAAGGTGAAAGTACTTGGGAATCATTCATCAAACCCTGGGTTGTTGATATTATCAGTGTTGTCTCACATAGGGTTACCATACGTGTCCTCCGAGGGCTCCTAAATATCTGGATAAACATATGTTAAAAATTAACTGAAATATATAAGATAAAAAGTGATTGAAACAGGAGTCGAATCGACCTGGTGACCTTTTTTTTTAGTCAACCAACGACAAACTAGAAATAAATTTACCACTTTTTCCGGATTTTTCTCCCATATTGTAAGTACCGGCACTGTATGTGAATTTTTACAAAAGTCTCCTCTTTTCAGATTCCCAAAATATGGTAACCGTATTTCGTATCAATCACAAAATGTGTAATAATCGTCAACAACAACAAATTATAGAATGTCAAGCAGTGAATCATAATAATTCTGTTAGAAGTGAATAATGAATCATATTTTAATAGTATATTCCTGTTGAGATGAACCCGAATACTTTCGGCTGACACTCGTCAGGGGTGATCGTCAGCAACTAGTACAGAATTGGAAAGAATAAACATACTATTTAATTGTATCTTGAAATTCTGTACCTCCAGGAAGCTCTTTGAATCACATTTATACGGTTTTCAGAAAATCCGATTAATATACATTTAGAAAACGTCTGATTATCGATCAACTTGAGTATGTTAGTTGAACCGGGTCACTAAGGGGGCTAAGCCAATGATATTTTGGTGCAGGCATTTAGAATGACCAAGGTAGCAGAAAACGGGAACATCGATATGGAAGCAGGAAAAATCATTAGCTTGAAATGCAGCGACCGTCATTATACAACAAAATACTATCAAGGTTTCTGATGAAAATTCGCCATGAAATATCTTGGCAATGGGAATTATAAACTCGGTTAATATAATATTCAATTTTTGTCCTGACGTCAACTACACTAAACACATGGAAAGTGATCACTAGATGATGACGGAATATATATAAGATACTACGTACTTGATATTACATTGGGATTCATACACTACTAGAGACGTCTATGTTCAACAACAGTTTTTTTTTGTTCATTTTTTCTTAGTTATTCATTTTTTATTAATTTTTTTTTATCATAATCAACCATTAAAAATATCAACACACTATACACGATACATGTGGGATTGGTAGTATTTTTTTTATTCATTTTCCATGTTTTTTTTTTTTGTACATCATATTCAATTATTTAACACCATAAGACCACCTGATCACTAACACATATTGAGATTTTAGTCTTTTATATATACATAACTACCTTCTACAATCATCGTGAAAGTTTGCATGAAATGTATATTGGCCTAGAAAAAGTAAGATCACGAATATACATGATAACGAGTGTAACAGTAGGCTAATAATATTGATTAGAGTTGGACAACGATTGCTGATTTGACAAATAAAATCGAGCATAATTATTCTTTGACATTCTAAGACATGATGATTTAGAAAGAGAACATTGGTTGCTACAACGAAATACACAATATGACAATAATTCACCATAGAAGACAGAAGATATCTATTTTGAAATGAACCTATTCCATTGTAAACTTGCGTATCAATCACGATAAAAGCAAAAAAATCCTATATAATGACGGCTTCAAGTCTGCTCTAGTGGAAAAACTTTTCTGTTCAAATCCATTACATCAGTAATTACCGCCTTAAAACAACCATCTGATGAAAAAGCGAGAATCGAAACGATATTTGCGGCTAGGAATGTTGTTTTTGTGTTGTTAAAATTGCACAACTTTTTCCGGTTACGTAACTGTGAAATGCACAATATAAACCGCATCATTACATTGTAACGTGTCAATTGTATCAATCGACTGCGAAATCGTCAGCTTGAATTCTGAAACGCAACGCAGTCATTCGGCTCGAAAATCTCCATTTTGTTGATGAAGAATTGTTGGCTTCTGTACATGATTAACTTTGTTGGTTCTGCCGCCTTTTCTCACGCTCACTGAAAAAACAAGTACCTCTGAATAAATCCATATCCTAGTGAATCAAACAAGTTTGCCAACTATTCGGATTATCAGACGGAGATGCACCGTTCGCTCGTTTACGTCATTACAGCGGGTAAAATAGAGTTGGACTTTTTCTAAACGAGCTGGGCTCATAGTCGGATGCATTATAGGCAGGCCGTGTTATTTTTGGCATATGCCAAAACTGCCAAAAATAACTTATTTTTGGCATTTTTCGATTTTTATTTTTGGCAGTTTTGGCATCGTCCTCTAAATAGATAGTTTCAGCCTCGAATTAGTCACAAAAACGCCAAAGACACCACAAAATGTGCAGCATCCACGTGTAATCAGTGCCAACAAACAATAAGAAGAAAAAACCTAACAATTTCATAGGTTAATAATATCAAACGAACCCACAAAATGTGCAGTATCCATTGGAATCGGTGCCAATAAGCAAAAAAAGAAAGAAAAGCCTAACAAACACGCTCAACAGCTGATTGTTACAGCTGTTGAATAGACCTAACTCGTTTGCACTGTAACAATGCTTCCAAACTCAGGTCAGCTAAGTTTCTCCTAAATTCATTTCTCGCCCAGCGAATCTGGGAAATATCGGCTTCAACATTAGCCGTTGAGGGAAAGAATGTTGCCAGTCATCCACAAAAGGTTTTCAGAGCTTCAAAATCTTTGGACGGCCGAACCGGCTTCCATGCATCATGAAAAGAGATCACTATACGCCAGTGCCATGGATCTCATCGCGGAAAGAATTTTCTTCCCGATCTTTTTCCAGGAGTTTCCTGTGTTGTCTCTCAACACATTCTATTTAGTAGCCCGACTATCATTTCTCCTTCAGTCTACCGATATATTTTTGGAGGACTTTTGTCACTTCAGGTGGCTTTAATATTACCAACTCGCATGGAAGAGTCCTGGGAAAGTTGGCTTGTTTAAAAACATCGACGCAACAAGACTGTCTGGGAAACGAGACTATGTAGCTCAGAAATAGCCAGACAGATTGTTGCGTCATAATGTTCAACTCGATCACAATGCAAAAATCGTGGTTGATTTTGGGGGTTCCAGTTCCATGAGCAGAATATAATTTATATTTTATTAATCAGTACTGCGGCAGCTTCTCATTGATACCCGTTTTATCAAATCTAGCGCTCGACAAGCCGGTCAAAAATGGTCGTAAAATTGCCTTTGGACAAATGGAAAGTATGACGTAAACCAAATGCAGTCAGCCGTTCAATCTCGCTGTGTCCACACCGTTTGAGACACCATGCTTTCACCCCTAATTGGTGAGCTGGACCCAGATTATGAAACCTGCCTTTCACAAACGCTCTTCTCGCTTGTAACGCGGTCCTGTTAACACAACACCATGAACGAAATACACTATTTGGCAGGCCGTGTTATTTTTGGCTTATGCCAAAAATTGCTTATTTTTGGCATTTTCAAATTTTTATTTTTGGCAGTTTTGGCATCTGGCTCCTGAAATGCCAAAAATAACACGGCCTGATTATAGGGATTTAATCTAAAGATGGACTGTGGATTTCTATTTTTGCAAGACGATTCTTGAGCATGTTCGGCTCACAATCCCATATACGGCAACATATCAATCAGAACACGCCTTTCATGAAAATGAACTTGCAGGTAACATATCATATATCAGGGAGCGGCATTGACCGCGACGATGTACAATTGTACATCCTAGTGGACTTTGTTGACACTTTACATTTCCATTACAATGTCGAAAGTGTCTTTTTAGTGCCACTAGGATCATCTGTATGAGTGGAAATATCATAAAAATAGGGTCGTGCATTTCTGCATCAAGGTTACCTTAAATAGATGACGATAAGCGTACTGGTATCACACTTGGATTATTGGATAATTCTAGTTGTCTAATTAAACTAAATAGAGTGAAATGCCGGTAATCTAATTCGAATCTGATTTGTGAAATATTTAGTTGCTGTCATTTTGATTCTTATATTATTTCTGGTTTTCCTGTAAATGCTACTGAGAGAACAGTGTAGTGCGAAACGATCCAAGCTTGCTGTACAGACATTTTCTATTATCATGCTCATGAGCAGGAACCGTGATTTGATATGACGGGACATGATGAAAATGTCCAAGTTTTCGCGAATGCAGTCATTCTAATTCTAATCTAATTTGGAAAAGAGCTGTGTCGCTATCATTTTAATTTAATTCAATTTGGGAAAAACTGTATAACTCTAGTTCTAATTCTACTACAATTTGAAAAAGCTGGAAATGTTATAGTTGTCCAAATCTGACTGTTATTAATCACAAAATTGGGTATACTTGCATGCAATTTTTGACAACACGTTGATCCATACGATACGTACAAAAAATTAGTAAGTTGTCACTTGCGATTACCTAAGAAAAGTATGACACAACCCGTCCAAATAATCGTATTTTATATTCCCATACTTGAGTAATTTTCAACCTTCATTTACAATACTTCAACTTGTATCCGAGAAAAAAAATGGACGGGATCATTCTAACTTCTGTACGAGTCGAATCAATGATTATTTCGATAGTTTATACAAACGATGCAAACACATACCCCAACCATCCACTCTATTTTTTACTTTGATCAGCTAAACAATACGGATGGAGTATTTTTATACTTTTGCCGTGTTAATAATGCGAGCATCTCGTCAAATCTCACTTTTTATTATCCAATATTTCTCGCAAGAAAATGAGATCTATGTCGGTCGAATGCAGAAAGTAATCATGCATTGAAGTGACGCATGAATATCGAAGCTCAACTTTAGTGTCATACATCGGAAGAGGTTGACAGTAACCAAGTACTTTTTCCAAATTATAAAAATAATTTTGCCCAATTTCACTACTTACTTGGATGCATGACATTGCTATTATATTCTAGCAGAATAAACAATGTTTTTTTCAACGACGCTTCGTTTGATGCACGGTATGACATCGTTATGACGACACTATATGACACCAGAATAATATTTGATCTAAAAAAAAAATTTGACCGTGTAGGAGAATGAATCGACCATGGAATGGAAGGATAAATCTCAGCACTCATTTCTAGAACCGGTCAGAGTTCGCAACATCGACTCACCTTTCAGAAAATTCTTCGTCGAGTAGCTGCCAGGCATCTTCTTCTCGAAACACTGAAATGAGAAGAATTTAGAGAATATATAATACTTGTTATTAAATGATGTATGTGCTGGTCAAAATCAAAATCCTGTTACTGATTAGAATTTCAAATCCAAATCCAAAATTAATTTTGTTTTGGTGTTTGTACGCGCTGGTGTTAAATCCAAATCCTGTTACTGATTAGAATTTCAAATCCAAATCCAGAATTAATTCTGTGTCGGTGGTCAGTAACGAATTACTTCTACTTTATCAGAGTACTCAAGTAGTGCTGCCTACTTGCATCGCTTCATCAAGCCGTTTCAATTTTAGATTACTTTAATTTCTACTTGTTGTAACAGTTGTTGGACAAAACTACTTACATCGTAAAATTTGGATTTTGAAAAGTAGCAAGTAGTTCCGGGATGATTTTTCGACGTTTATGTTCTGTGAAAGTGTCATAGGATTCGTGTGAAACAGCCCATGTATCGCGATAACTTAATATATATTTTACAATATTTTGCTCACTTGCGTGTATTTAGTCATTTTGCATTAGTCGCGATGATATATCAAGACTGCAATTTGGAAAGTAAATATCTTCTGTTAACTTCTAAAAGTAAGCGACCCGTCAACCAAATCTACTTTAGAAACGTCTCACTTGAACGCACCTACGATCATTCAGGAACTCGCGTCAGCAACTTTCAGAACCAATGGGTGTCAGTATGATCACCAGATGTCGCAAAAAATTCATATAGAACACTGTATGTTCTCCTATGGTTACGAAAATATTCGAGTCCCCATATTTTTTTTACTCATCGCCCCCTCATCAAGCACTATGTATCTTTATCACAACCCCAAAAGCTAGGGTGTTATGAGCTGCGAAGTACTTCTACTTTTTCCTAGTACTCAACTAGTTTATAGCGAATGGTGTACTTACTCAAGAAGTTTCAATTGAATACTATTTCTACATCAGTTTTTTAATGCTGAGCAACTGAATTTTGCATTCTTGATATTGTCAAGTGAAAAGTAGTTTTAAGACGCGCTTCAACGACGTCTTACTTCAAAATTGACAAGACTTCATAAACAAGTTCACGATCAGCGACGTATGGGAAATCATGCGTAAAACAATTATTCGTACTAAATATCGAAATATCGAATTACACTACTATTCCCTACTACCGAGCATTATCAGGTAACCATGGTAACGACGCTACGTCACACCATTGCATGTCATAATCACAAGCTTTCAAGTTGCGTTAGTAACGCATCAGGCATGTTACGTGAAATGGGGATTTCATGCAAAATGATCGCAATACTTATATATATACGTAATATAACACCTATACCTAATAATACACCAAACCAAACCATGACTCACATTCTAAAACTTCCAACTCAGTATCGATATCATTTGCAATCGTCTGCGCTTTCTTCAGATCGTCTCCTTTCAACATATCAGATTCATGGATGTATATCAATGTTACTTTCTTCAAATTAGAATTGTTGACGAGAGACGAAACCTCAGCGACTGAAGCACGACATCTAAGGTAGAATATGCATCTGATGCATTCGATCTGCGACGAGATAATATTACTATTAACATTGTGTATTATAATGATGCTTCTTGCTAATGCTTGCACTTTTCACCAGGGGCTATGATTTGTTACATGGTACTTTAGATCAGGGATGGCCAACCTTTTTGCTGTTCACGGCCGCATTTCGATCACTTATGTCGCCCACAGCCGCATTCCAGGACGGAGTCGTAATGAACTAACTGGATGCCAAATATTCATGTTAAACTGCCCACGTCCATTTCCGGTGAACTGCGGACTAAGCTATACTCATTTCTGGAACCAATTGTGGTCGCACGAGCCGTGAAATTGTTTTCAGATTCGGGAATGAATTTTGTCAATAATATTAGTAGTTTCACATATTACTGCCAAACATTTCATTTTTCTTTTCTCAGCCCATGTGGTCAGATTCACCCGTTGAGTTCATGGAGGTGGGCGTTTCCGAAAATCTTATGCAAATCATAATTGATGATTGATCTTCTGGAGGGCCGATTGTCAGTAGTCACTTTGTTGCATCCTAACTGTTGTTATTCCACCTCCCGTCAGGATTGTCAGTATATAGTGGAAATATATTGAAATCGCCCAATAGTACCGGAATCAATTTTCTGTCGTGAGGAGCACACGATTCCAAGTTGGTATTAGTGTATGGGGCCCTTCATTTTCATATGCTGTTCACATCTGTACTGCGGGGCTCAGATTGCAAAGGACGCTCCTATATTAAAATTGTGCAAAAAAAATCCCCATTGATCACTATCAGGAGTCAATTTGTAAATTGAATATGCATGTTGAAGGTCATCAAAAAATAATAATTGAATTACGTGTCGAAAGCCGCACAAAATTCATTCTACAGCCTCAGGTTGGCTATCCCTGCTTTAGATAAACTTATTGATAAGAATTACGAACTCCGCAACTGCAGTGGATATCTGGGAGAAGGAAAATAAGTTACTTCATGTGAAGGGGATTCGAGCTGATCGACAGGAATAAACAACAAATGTGCGTTGGTGGAATATGTACGTTGAATCTATGCAAATAACACTGGATCATAATTAATACCTCCTTTTGCCTGCAAGCTTCAACAATATTTCGGAATTCATCTTCCTCCCCCAAGTAGAACATTGCATGGATATTGCCAAAAGCGGTAATTTCTCTGGCACGGTTCAAATATCTGTTGTAATCCTCGACGGAAATCTGGCCATTCACAGCAATTTCCAAGACCTCCATCTTGAATACGGAAGACACAAGTCGTCAATTTTTGGAATAAGATTCGATAATTTAATTAAAGATAGTTATTCCTGGAAGTTAAGATAGACGCCTAAAGAATGATCAATTCCGATACTCGAGTTATAATGATAGGGAAATATAATGGCGTTTGAAAGCATTCTTAAATCAAATGAGGAATCGTACTTGATACTTTTTCCGGTAATTTTCAATTACCGACCAATCGATGTCTTCTTCCTCCGTGCAATCGAGCAATATCTTGCTTATCTGAACACAATATTGACTTCATGAGGTAAGATGACATCATCGTGACGTGATCATGTATTGAAATCGATATTCATATATTTACAGTTTATTAGTAATTTGTTGCAATATTTGATTGTACACAATGCATACACTGCATTGGTTTTAGTCTCATTCCTGAGCATGAACTCTCGATAAAATCTACTCGTGAATATTCTTTGTATTTTATAAGTAGTGGTGGTCAAAGTAGTCGTCGGCGATACTCAAGCAGAAGTATTCAAGTACATTTCTACTCAAGTAGTATAATTGATATACAAGTAAGTAAAAGTAAAGAGCTATTCAGTTTTTTTAAATAAAATTATAATTAGAGCTACACACTTTTTTCCAAATAAGTTTAGAATCAGAGCTATTCAGTTTTTTTTAAATAAAATTATAATTAGAGCTACAGTTTTTTTTCAAATAAGATTAGAATTAGAATTACAGTTTTTTTAAATAAAATTATAATTAGAGCTACACACTTTTTTCCAAATAAGTTTAGAATCAGAGCTATTCAGTTTTTTTTAAATAAAATTATAATTAGAGCTACACAGTACAAATAACATTAGGATTAGAATTAGAGCTACACAGTTTTTCTTTCAAATAAGATTAGAATCAGAGCTATTCAGTTTTTTTTAAATAAAATTATAATTAGAGCTACACAGTACAAATAACATTAGGATTAGAATTAGAGCTACACAGTTTTTCTTTCAAATAAGATTAGAATCAGAGCTATTCAGTTTTTTTTAATAAAATTATAATTAGAGCTATTCAGTTTTTTTTAAATAAAATTAGAATTAGAGCTACACATTTTTTTTCCAAATAAGATTAGAATCAGAGCTATTCAGTTTTTTTTTAATAAAATTAGAATTAGAGCTACACAGTACAAATAACATTAGGATTAGAATTAGAGCTACACAGTTTTTCTTTCAAATAAGATTAGAATCAGAGCTATTCAGTTTTTTTAAATATAATTATAATTAGAGCTATTCAGTTTTTTTTAACTAAAATTAGAATTAGAGCTACACATTTTTTTTCCAAATAAGATTAGAATCAGAGCTATTCAGTTTTTTTAAATAAAATTATAATTAGAGCTATTCAGTTTTTTTTAAATAAAATTAGAATTAGAGCTACACATTTTTTTTCCAAATAAGATTAGAATCAGAGCTATTCAGTTTTTTTTAAATAAAATTATAATTAGAGCTATACAGTACAAATAACATTAGGATTAGAATTAGAGCTACACAGTTTTTCTTTCAAATAAGATTAGAATCAGAGCTATTCAGTTTTTTTAAATATAATTATAATTAGAGCTATTCAGTTTTTTTTAACTAAAATTAGAATTAGAGCTACACATTTTTTTTCCAAATAAGATTAGAATCAGAGCTATTCAGTTTTTTTAAATAAAATTATAATTAGAGCTACACATTTTTTTTCCAAATAAGATTAGAATCAGAGCTATTCAGTTTTTTTAAATAAAATTATAATTAGAGCTATTCAGTTTTTTTTAAATAAAATTAGAATTAGAGCTACACATTTTTTTTCCAAATAAGTTTAGAATCAGAGCTATTCAGTTTTTTTAAATAAAATTATAATTAGAGCTACAAAGTTTTTTTTCAAATAAAATCATAATTAGAGCTACACAGTTTTTTTTTCAAATAAGATTAGAATTAGAGTCATCGTTTTTTCCCAAACAAAATGATATTTAGAGGTACAGTTTTTTTTCCAAAAAAATATTAGGATTAGAATAAAAGCTACATAGTTTTTTTTCAAATAAAATTATAATTAAAGATACATCGTTTTTTTTAAAATTAGATTAGAATTAGAGCTACGCAGTAGAGGTGTTCAAAAATGACCTTTTTTTCAAATTCTATTGGCTATTTGATGAAACTGATAGTTTACCTAATTGAAGCCTGACACCAAGTTTGGTCAATTCCAACCAGTACCCGCATTGCTACTGGAGAAGATTATTTTTTCATTTAAATAAAAATCTTTAAAAAAATTCAAAATTTTCTGTCCATCTCATGAGATTGTTCGGTTTTCTATAGAAACGATGTTCACCAAATTTGGCTCAATTCCAACCAGCGGAAGCGGAGTTATAGAGTATAAGTATATTGCCTGGACGCGCAATGGCTCAGACACTGACAAGACCGAGATGCTTAGGAAACGGCTTAGGGCGTCCTAGAGCTTTGTCAGGTATCGTGCGCAGCTCATATTGTTCAAAATAAAATGAAGTTCATGATCATGATATTTCTTGTTGTATTTGTACTACTTAAATAAAATATTACTTCCGATGCCCATGTTAGTAAGCACAGCGTTGTACTAACAGTAAGTTTTAATACGTGGCTGCTCAACTGTGTAGTCTATTTTGTCTCGATATTGCATTCTTGCGGCCCGCGGCCTCTACGAATTTTGAAAAGTGGCCAGCGACCCGTTTTGAGTTGACGACATCTGCACTATACAGTTCTCCTGAATGACTGCACGGTGTACGCAATGCGATGGCGACTTGGCACCGGATCTCTCTGCAAAATGCCGCGGACAAATTAACAGTTTCAGGAAAACAATAAACTAGATTAGAATTAGAATTAGAGCATAAGAACAATTTACAAATTACATTAGAATTAGAATTAGAGCATAGGAGCATTACACAAATTAGAGTAGAATTAGATTACTGGCATTTCGTTCTAAATTAATGAAACTAGACAACTAGAATTATCTCGTTGTCCAAGTCTGATGGTGAGTAACAGTGTTCTTCTACTTCTTAAAAGTACGAGGTTAATATCACAATTTCACACATGAATTATTGATTGAACCCACACATGACGTCATTAATCATTTTGCGTTAGTCGCGGGGACGCATCTCGCAATTTAAAAGGTAGCCAGCACCGATGAACTGCCGAATATTTGCGAACCGTCGACTAAAAATACTTTTGAAAACTATTTATTTCGAGCACCGTACTTATAAGTAGGACTGGGCACAATGATTCGAGAACTGAAATCTGAATCGAGTATCAATTTTAATGATTCGAGTTGAGTAGTAAAACACATTTTTCGAACACTGAAATTATACGCTCCTCACCACTGAAAGTTAATTTATCAATGAGAATTATAGTTTCGATTCTAATTTTCACTGTTGAAGATTAGAACAAGCCTTCAAATAATGATTGGCCGGTTCGTAGCACATTACCGAAATCATAATCATCCCGCAACATTGTCACCAAGTGCAATGAAATCGGTATGGTCGAAAAATACCAAAGTATCTTTCATATGGCGGATAACAGGCATTATATTCTTTGCGGTCGGCTAAAAGGTACACATTTGAACTCTGACATAGTAGCCTACATTCCGTTATGACTTCATAACGAGTGTTACTCGAAGCGTATTACGTGATTCAGAATGGAATCACTCAGGTACTCAATCTTGCCCAGGCAAACTTATAGGATATTACATTTTCCACTTTCACTTAAAGTAGTTTTATTAAGTCTTTAAATGGTCAGTTCTACTTGTAATCGCGTATATATTCAACAAGTTACGTCTACTTCTACTTGATTAGCAAGGTTGAGTACTCTGACCAGCTCTGCGTACACTTAAGACTCGACTCGCAATATTGAAGACGAGGGGTGTTAAATTTTTTTTTCAAATTTCATCGGCTTAATTGTCAAATAGCCAGGTTACCTAAAAAAACGTTGCACACCAAATATGACTCAATTCCAAACAGTATATCCCGAGGTCGCTCAAATTGAAATTTCGGTCGTTTATGCAATAATAGCATTTACGGTGACCAATTTCGTCACACCGACATGACCAAAAATCGTGTTCCAGGTTTTGATCTTAACAAGGGCATATGGTGGAGTTTGGACAGGGTTGTAATGACTCGAGCCAAGTCATACGACTCCAGACACAGACGGTCAAGACCGACATTTCATTGTAATTTTGAAGAATAGTAAAGTAACCACACTATTAGGATTTCGTCTATTGGTACTGGTACTTGGAAATATGACCAGAAACTGCTAAAAGGGAGGAAAATTGGTATAAGATAAATGTGAACCATCCGATATCATCAAACAGAGTTATAAAATGTGGGTTTAACAAGATTTTATCAGGAAACTGAGCAGTCAACACAATGACTTGGACTCGACTCGAGTTATAATACTGTGACTCAGTGGTGGATTGAAAATGACTCGACTTGACTCAAGTCAAAACTGTAAAAGTGAGATCGACTTGCGACTTGGGTACAGTCCTGGGTTTGGATGAAGACACCGCCAGTAAACGAAAAAAGAAATGACACGGATTACCTGAAAACTGCTCCACCTCATTGAAATCGACATGTTGAAACGATGGTGAGATAATTTTCAAACAGATTACTTTACACACTGAAATTACGACCACGAAAAGGAAATGAACTGACAAGCAGGTAAAATACGTGTAAATATGTTTCTCAAGTGATAGTCGAGAAGTATTTTTTGTCGGACCAATTTAGATTTCACGAAATCGATCCCAGTTATGCAAGACATACCGATGTCTCTCTGCCTTGATTCAAAGTTTTTACTGATCGCAAAGTCGCTATTCCCAAAATCTCATCCCCAAAGACATCAGTTGCATTACTCAATAGCTCGTGTTCGAATGTTTCTCTGCTACTTGATATTGACTTATCTAGGGCGTTGAAAATGCTGCTGATTGCAATTCAGAATGGGCTATGCAATTGAATAGTATTTGTGAGTTGAAAAAACATTTCTGATACTTCACATAAGCTTTGATCCTGGAGCTTTTTGTGCTCAAAACTTTGCGAGATTCAAGGAAACCAAATGGTAACCCAATGAGCTTATAAAGCACATTAGTCATTTTCTGGTCTTTCAATATCACCTAGGCCCCCTTGGCATGGAGTGATAAAAAGCATTGGTGTTTTACCACGATATATGGATACAATTAGATGGTAGTTACCGAATATGGAGGATGACATGAAAAGAGGACGACAACTTTTGATAGGAAGAAGATCTGTCACGATGCCCATTAGTCTTATCGTTCACCTGTGATATAGTAGGCTACTATAGAAGTGCTGCAGAGCAAATAATAAAATATCATATAATATCAAATTGAATAGTGAAGAAATGTACATTGGACTGACAAAGAATATAGATATTGACTATCACTTGAGAAATGTATTTACCCGTATTTTACGTGCTTATTGTCAATTCATGACCTTTTCGTGGCCGTTAATTTCAGTGTGTAAAGTACTCTATTTGAAGATTTTCTCACCATCGTTTTAAAGTCTCTATTTCAATGAAGTGAACCAATCTCCAGGTAATCCGTGTCATATCTTTTTTTCGTTTACTGGCGATGCCTTCATTCAAACCCCACCATAGGCCCTTGTCAAGATCAACACAATTGGAAAATACATCCCTGCCACTTCAGGAATACCTGGAACACGGTTTTTGGTCATGTCGGTGTGACGAAATTGGTCACCGTAAATACTATTATTTCAAAAATGACCGAAATTTCAATTTGAGTCACCTCGGCTTCTACTGGTTGGAATTGAGTCAAATTAGGTGTGCAACGTTTTTTTAGGTAACCTGACGATTTGACAACGAAGCCGATGAAATTTGAAAAAAAAGAGAGACGAGATGAGGAGGTATTGACAACACAATCTTTAATTGAAAAAACCGTCTTAATGAACTGTGCATGGTATATTTACTGAAAATATCAAATTAAATATTTTATATGTTTTTCCCAATAAAAATAGTAAAACTTGAGATTCCGAAACACCATATCAACTGTACTTGAATTGCAACAGAAAGTCATTCCGTGCGGATCTGAAAAGAAATAGCGGGTATGCACACGAAACACCTCGAATTATGCTTGATTTAGATGCACACAAGAAATCATTCTGTTCCTGATATCTGTTATATAGTTAGACCATGATGACTTGATTATCCACTTGTGGATAAAGTATGGATAAAAGTAGATTAAAATAGGATAAAAGAACTGATTAACCACAATGTAATGTTTGAGTTTTAAAGCAAACTTGAAACTGCATATTTATGAGAAGAAAAATATCAGTAACTGACCTTTTCCAATTTGCAATCTGATAACTGCCGCAAATCATCCTGCTTGGCCAACAGATGTTGTTGTTCGTTCAATTTGATAAATTCTGCATCGAAAAGTATCCCGAGAAATACCACGTCAGTTACGCAATCAATCCGGTCGACAGACAGAGTAGATTTCTGTGAAAATGTTGTCAGTTACATCACATCCTACGAAGTACTCATTCTCAGAGTTACGACCAATCATAAGAGAATATTGCCACTACATATAGCCAATGCCGGTAAGACGATGAGATCTCGTTATCAGAACATAGCTTGCCAAACGAGTCGTCTGAAATTGCGCACATGAATAACGCAACCGCTACATGAATTATATTGACTGAGACTTTCATGAAAATATATTAGCTCCCTCCATATCTATATTGCGCGAAGTATCACCAAATTCTCGACTCTCCGTAAAAACAATCGCCAGATTTCTTCGTCATGGTCTCTCTCTCTTTCTTATTGAAAGCACATGATACTTCTACTTGACAAACTGTATGAAGCGAAAAATAAGTTGGTGAGTCACAAAATATGACAAAGTACAAGTAGAAGTAGAGCGGCGCAAAATTGGATTTACTTGAGTGAGTACTGCAAGCAGACATAAAATACTTGAGTACTTGGAAAAACTAGAAGTACAACCACGTCTGGATTTGAATAACTGCCAACCATCGTTTCATTTTGTTGTACAATTATTTGAACCCTAGTCGATTAGGTTTGATAAAAGGTGGTTTGAATTGAATGAAATTAATTAATTGATTCCTGATCGCAGCCCTCTCTCAGGTAAGAGGTGATGATAATGATGCAGATTTTTTTTTGGGGGGCGTGCCATGGACAAAATAAAATTCATATTTTCGTAATCGGTAAAGCAATAGCTTTCCATTAGTACCCGTTTTATCAAATTTCCCACTCGGCAAGACGATCAAAATTGATCTGAGATTGCCTTTGGTCAAATGGTATGTATGACGTAACCAAAATGCAGTGAGCTGTTCAATCTCACTGCGTCCACACCATATATAGGACACTATGGTGAATTGGACAAGATCCGTTTATTACTAAAGATGTCATCATTATTACCTTGGTGTCAAAGTGACATCCGATCCCGTGAGCTTCACTGTCAGTTATCTCGATGACATCTTCACCGTTCTTCAATTCAACGTGATGTTCATCACGTAGAGTCAGCATGACAACCTGAAAATTGTTCAGAAACTCTAGTATTCCATCATCCAAAAAATATTGTGACGTCATATCAGACAGTGATTACAACAGCATCGCAAAAACGTCACCGACACGGTTCACTGATTTAGCAAAATATATAACGAAGAGTTCACGACAGCAACGGAGGACATTCTCTCAGAGTTAAGTACTCAGACAGCTACAGCCTATATTGGACATCATTCTGCCTGAGTTATATTCACAGAGACATAACTTTATAAGTTGTTATATTACTCAGGTGAAACTAATATTTCACTACTTCCACTTCTACCTCATAAAAGTTTGCGACTTACATACTTTTCACTATTTACAGTTTGTGAATTAAATGATTATATTATTCCAATAGAGATAGAGAATGAGACTAAAAAAAATTTAGCGACGTTTTCGCCGAGTATCAAAAATAATTTACCTATTACAAAAGTTAAACAAGTTCGGAAAGTTCGTCGTGCTTCGAGTGAAATAGATATGGAGCGACAAGAATGTTTTCATTGAACTGTTGGTCAGTATCATTTAGGTGGGTTCATTTCATAACATACTTTCGCCTGTATGACACGTTTCATCACAGTAAATATGGTTCAGAAAAAATATTCGGAACTATCTCATCGCAATCTTGCATTCTATCCGCACAGCATGTGTTCAAACAGGGAAAAGTGGTCCTTGACTGTTTAGCGATAGACCGTTGAGCGTCAACCACCGTTGAAACCGTATGAAAGCTGTTTTACATATTGGAGTTGAATTTCTTTTCATGCACAGTATCATTAAAGTTGGTTTTTTAATCAATCTTAGTTCTTTTGTCCGAGACACATGCGCATAGAAGTGTAATATTACGAAGTAAAATTGAACGTGAATGGCATTTTACGATCTACCCTATTGTTGTTTCACGTAATACCCATCGCACAAATCGGTAATACCATTTCTAATACAACTCAATATCGCTTTTCGCCTCAACTACGGGTCTTATAATACTGTAGAGGGCATAATTCCATGACATTCTCTGAAATCGAGCTCTGGGGTAAACGAAAGTTGAGAGCCGCTTCTCTGAAGCAAAACCATCATTTGCATCACACGATGCGGTCTAATTCTTATGTGTGGAAACTTTGTACTGAGCAGCACGAATCCATCTTTCTGTGCCATTCGAAGGGCCCAGTTTCCGGCTTTTGACAGCCAGTGACAGCGTATTTATGACTGCTTCTCACAACTACTTACTTAGTTACTTATATGAGTAGATTTTAGCTTCGCTACTCCTAATTCTACTTCAAGTAGTTTAAGGATGCTTAAAAAAGGACTACTTTTACTTGTACTCGAGTAAATTTTAGCTTCGCTACTTCTACTCCTTCTTGAGTAGATTATTTGACTGCATTGACCACCTCTGCTTGTTACTCGTGCAGTGCATTTCGCAGCGGCATGTGGCGTTGGGACGCGCAACTGCGACATAATTTGTAACGAATATTGATGCCCATATTCTGAATTCATTCGAGTAACCAATAATCTTGATCGCCGACGAACTGACAGGTATCCAGCACGCCAATATCGAACTTCAGTCAATAGTGTATTTAGTAGCAAGCTGATTTGTGAGTTTAGGTCTCGACATGCGCTGAGCGCTCATATTGGTGCCGCTACTCTACATAACTCACCATTTCACTGAATTCGATTGCATAGCACGGTATTAATGAGACGTGCGAATATGAAAACATCATATCAATGGTAAATGTACGTCTCCTGGATGAATGCAGATGGCTTGTAGCAAAATTCCTTGTCTAGCGACGATGACGTCACGGATCATGAGCGATGATAATGTTACGAGTCGCCGCATACCCACATAAAATTACGCCTACACTTGTTAGTACGCAACTAAATCTTAGAATCGAACTCACTTCCCAATCCAAATTCCCAGATAGCGACTCAATCCGACGATGTCCAAGTAATGAACGTAGTGCTGTTGCTGAGAATTTGTTGGCTCTCAAATCCACTTCTTTCACCTGAAACAATAGAAATATGATGTCAAATGTTGACCAAAACTAAATATGAAAGTCGGTTTGACATCAAATCAAATCACTTCCTTCACCTGAAACGAGAGAAATATGATATGAAGTGTTGACCAAAACTAAGTCTGCAAGTCAGTTTGACAGCAAGTCATTAGCATTGAAATACAAAGTAACTGAGCTGTAATCAATTCGCTTTACTATTGAAGGATCTTCGATGTAACCGACATTACAAAGTGATATCTAAAAGGGGATGATATCAGCGACTGTCGGAGAATAAAATCTCGATTGCGAGTGTTTGCAACTAATATCATGCCATTCATTACCATTATATTTGGAATAATTTCAAAATCCTTATTCGCTATGCATTTAAATTCCAACAATAGGAGTCGATTCCAGATTTACATAATTGTGCATGTAAGCCGCAATCCCTTACATATTGAAAGATATGAAAAAATGGGTCATATTGGAGATTACTGGAGAAATTTCGACCAACATTCATGCGAAAATGATTTGACAGGAGTAATATTATTATGATACAAATACCCGTATGTGTTCCGAAAATATTCAAATAATTCTGCGAAGATGGAAAGTCAATATTTACATTTAAATCATTTTAGAAAGACGCCAGAAAGATTATACACAAAATTTCTACGACCAAAGACGGAAAAATGGTGATTCCTCCATGAACCAAGGACACTCAATTTCATCAAATTCACTATTCTGACGCACAAGGTCTGAGCAGGTGATAATCGACACTGTCGTTGATGCATTAGAAGACTATTAATAATACCAGGGATCTGCAGCGTTCAGCCCACCAATTGTTTTGCTCAGATCCGGATTCAGTTGCACATGTAAAAAGTTTGCAAGAAACCCAACCTGCTATGTCAGTGGTTCTCAAACTTTTTGGACACGCCCCCCTTGATGGTAGTGAAGAGTTCCGCGCCCCCTTATTGCCATATCAAAAAAATATTAAAAAGTGCAACAAGAATACTTGCAAGAGTCATAACGCATAGTCTGGTGGTATGTAAGGTTATTACTGTTGAGATACCTTTAAAATATCAAATTCGGACTATAGACCAGGCTTGGCCAACCTTTTCAGCCAAAGCGCCACAGGAGATTTACGAACCATTGCGCGGGCCACTTGAAAATTGATGACCTGTTAGTAGTCGTCCAATAAGAGCGAACCGTATTAGGTAACGGTGAAAACAAGACTTATATTACAACGCACCAAAATAGATAGCAATTATGTCATTAAAACCCAGTGATAGCCGTGCGAAGCGAGTAATTTTTTTTAAAGTTATGAATGAATTCCGTCAATAATAATGGTACTTGCATATATTGCTAGTCGCCTCTGTATACCGCTGGGCTCATTTGGCAAGGACTAGATTATTCAGGACGTGAACATATCAATATCGAAGATTTTGGCGAACGTCTCTCATTTTGTGCCAAGGTTTCATTGGGTTATAATGATTCGACTCGAGTCACGATTTTCTGATGACTCGACTTGACTAGAGTCATTTTATCAAAATACGGAAATGACTCGACTCGAGTCTATCTGTGTATTGAGTGGTCTTGGACTCGAGTCATTGCGCATGACTCGAACCCAGTCATATGACTCGAGACTCAGATGAGCCAAGACCAACATTTCATTGTAATTTCCAAGAATAGTTAAGTAACCACACTATTGGGATTTCGTCTTGGTACTGGTACTTGAAAAAGGGAGGAAAAGTAGTATATTATATATAAGAACTACCGTAATTTTCCATGTATAATGCGCTAAATTTTCACGATTTTCTGCCCTAAAATCGGGGGGTGCGTATTATACATGGGAACAACACGCTTGAAAAAAATCTCCCTCGATAAAAAAAACTTGAAATCACACCTATCTTCATTCTTCATGTTTGTTTCCAGTCGCGCATCACTTTCAGCCATCGCGCGTAGTAATTAGTGGAGGCGTGTGTCCAATTAACGAGAGTCGTGTGCAAAAGCATGCGATCTCCTGCTGAGTTGGTTTGCCGTTTGTACGCGAGCGAAATTAGGCCACTAATAGACACTCGCGCGCGGCAATTCTCGCCAATTCATCGCGTCAACGACAGGCCCGAACAATCGCATACGCAATTTATACATAAACAAGAGGCCGTGTGCGCAAGATATAATCGCTTGCGTAATCAGTCGCATCTCCAACAGAGCTGGTGCGCATGACATAACTGTTAGCCTAGGTGCAATCGCATCTATAATAGGCATCATGAGCAAGATGTTGGATGTCGGTTCGTTGGCCTAAACTAACTCGCCGCCGGCCTCGCAGGCTTTGGCTGCTATCTACTATCGTTTAGAGACAATACCTTTAATTGTATAATGATTATGATTAGCAATCGCATCTGTAAAAGGTCTCCTCGTGCTCAAGATGTCGTGTCGCTAGCCTGAACTATCGCGCCGCCCGCCTCGCAGGCTTTGGCTGCTATCTACTATCGTTTAAAGACAATCCCGTTAATTGTATAATGATTAGCGATCGTTGTGTAATGATTGTTCAAGAGTGACATCGCAAAATAGAATGGCATCGTATACGAAATCGGAACTATTCATGTACTAAAATGCAGGGTGCTTACTATACATGGGTACAGGCTTTTCCCCAGAATTTACATGCTATTTTAGGGGTGCGCATTATACATGGGGGCGTACTATACTTGGAAAATTACGGTATTCGATATCACCAAACAGAGTTATAAAAAGTGGGTTTATCAATACTTTAACTGGAAAATGTGCAGTCAACACAATGACTCGGACTCGAGTCATAATAACATTACTCGGACTCGACACTCTGCTCGTTGACTTGACTCGGTGGTGAATTGAAAATGACTCGACTTGACTCGGGTCAAAACTATAAAAGTGGGATTGACTTGTGACTCGGAGCCTTGTTACTTTGTTAACAAGCCTGCAAGATACTAAAAGCAAGTGATAGAAAGACAATTAATCACACTAACCTCTAACACAAATATCTACTTCGTGGTCATAAAAGAACATCTACAAACAATGTGGCAGGACACTACCTGCGCCAATGCGTTGGAATTGATATTTTAGTTAACAACATCTCATATTTCGCAGTCAGGCTAATCAAGTTTCTGGTTGGCCTTGCAAGTTCAAAACAAATTTCTTGGGTAATTCAATTTTTGATATTATAACTAATATTGAGAATTACCTCGCGGATCACTCAAAACCTCCTCGCGTGCCACATGTTGGCCGTCCCTGCTATAGACTGACAAATAATTATCAGCTAGCTAAATCGAGCGAAGCAAGAAAAAATTCAAGTTGATGTCAAAAATATTCATTTTCAATGGTAGCACGTATAGCATCACATTTTAGCGATTTTGGTGTCGAATAAATTCTGTTTACCCACTTCTGACCAGAAGCGAAATAAATAAATAAAAGACATGGCGTGGCTCCATTCTAAGCCACTTTGATTTAAATCCTCATTTCTAAAATTCAAAAGGCATGTTAAAACCAAGGCATATGGCATGAGCCTATGAGGACATATTTCATTTCTCCATATCGTTAAGTCTTACTACGCTCTTTGTACAGTATAGTACTGTAGAATTTGGTCTAAAAATATGTCAACCTAGAAAAAATTCTTATATAGACGTATGATATACCGTTGGAAAGGTAATTTTATCAGCTTTTCAATGATAGGTTTTGTCATTTTTTTCACTTTGGGGAAAAAAAGTTATGACCAAAAACGTGCGAAGGGGTAGAAATTGAAATTAGGGAAAAAATTGACATAAACATAATATGAACAAAAGGCCCGAAACTAATGAATTATCAACAGAAGAGCAGGATATAGATGCAGAAGCTATAAATGAAAATGACAGTAGAATGATATATCTGTTTCAGGGAGAAAGAGTGAGCAAGACGGGGTGGGGGGGGACGTTGGGGGAGGGGGGCACCAGTAGAACTGTCGTTGTTCGTTATAACTTCATTATGTTAATTCCTATAAAGACGTATGATATACCGTTGGAAAGGTAATTTTATCAGCTTTTCAGTGATAGGTTTTGTCATTTTTATTACGTTGAGGGAAAAAAGTTCTGACCAAAAACGTGCGAAGGGGTAGAAATTGAAATTAGGGAAAAAATTGACATAAACATGAACAAAAGGCTAGAAAGTAATGAATTATCAACAGAAGAGCAGGATAGAGATGCAGAAGCTATCAATGAAAATGACAGTAGAATGATATATCTGTTTCAGGGAGAAAGAGTGAGCAAGACGGGGGGGGCGTTGGGGGAGGAGGGCACCAGTCCGAATGCCATGTGTAACCTTCGACCAACAGCTTTATGTAAAAGCATACGACATTGTATCGCCAAAGAACATGAGCGTCTTTGTTCGATTGGGCGGCTTTCACCAGCTTATGAGTTTTTTGGGATCAATTGGTTCCCTTATGGAAGGCAGTGGCTTGAAAAGTGCTCTTGAAACAGTATACATTCCTGTAACTGTAAGGCACATGTTTACAGGGAAGGCATTCTCCCGCGCTGTTCGAGGTCATCTGCTATGCGCAGCAGCTCTTCTGTCCCTTTTGTTGGAAGAATTTTGGAGTGAGTTGGCGCCCGGAGAGCAGAGTGCCTTGGAGAAATTGTATGACTCAGACAGTCCTTCTGATCACAATAATGACGACATTGCGCATAAGATGTTGGCATTCGTCACGAAAAAAAAGGAGCAGCTCACAAAGGAATCACGTACATCAGCTCTGTGGTTGAGCTATATTAATTACGTTTCAGTTGTGCAGGAGTTTATTCGAGCAGAGAAAACAAGCGACTGGTTACTACACATATATGCGTCAAAAAGCATGCTGAACCTATTTGCTGCTACAGGCCACAACAATTATGCAAAAACATGTCGCCTGTATCTTCAAACACTTGCAGAATTGGAAACAAGTCACCCAGATGTCTACCAGCAATTTATGCACGTTAATCACACCGTCAGGCGTTCTAACAAACAATGGGCTGGAATCTGGACTGATTTGTCTATTGAACAGATTCTCATGAAATCTTTAAAGGGAAAAGGCGGAGTCATCGGCAAGGGCATCACCGATAATGTATTAAGGGTGTGGACTAAAACCATGCACAGGTGTGCAGAAGTGACAGATGCACTCAGTACAGTCACGTCATTGTCAAATTATGATGATAAACACAAAGAGGCATTTGCTGGAAGAATCAAACGCGATAATGAAGATTTTGAAAAAGTACAAACCTGGTTTCGTTCACACAATCCATTTAAAGTAGGAGTTCAGCTTATGGCTCTAGACTCAGGGTTGGTGGATAGCAACAGCAGTGTGACCTGTGACCGAGCTGAGGAGATAGGGGCGTCTATCCAAGCTGAACTTGATGGCAAAACGTTTACGAACTGTTCCTTCAAGAGGAAGAAGCAAATACGTACTATACAGAGCCTTTATTCCAGTGCGAAAATTGACCATGATACTATCACCATTGATCCATTAATACTCTTTTTGAGATTGGTTGTTGTCATAGAGAGAAAGCCAGAAAACGAAATTGCAGACTACTTCTTCTACGAGTTATCATCGTACCCAATGTCACTGTTCAAAGATGGAGTTCTACGAACTGCGCAAAAATCAAAACTAAAGTCATACGTCTTGGACAAAGTGGAAATGACTAAAGAACCGGACTCCACAAAAATTATTGATGGCGGTGCCTTGTTGTGGTGTCGTGACTGAAAGAAGAATGAGAAGTTCCATGAGATTTTCAAAAAATACATTGGTTTTCTTCAGCATTTGGGCACCAATGTTATTGTTTTTGATGGCTACAGGGTGTCAACCAAAGATTCGACCCATCAAAAACGCTCTGGTACGACGTCTCAAACTGTTGAATTAAATAATCAAAATCCATGCCCAACTGAAAGGAACATATTTTTCTCAAACTATACAAACAAACAAAGATTCGTGGCGGCTTTATCGAAACAACTGGAGTTTGTGCCCTAGTGATGCAGATACAACAATCGTTCAAGTTGCTTTTGATTCGGTAGGTGGGAAACCTGTAACTGTGTACTCCGACGATACTGATGTCCTTTGCTTGCTAGTGCATCATGCTATGCACCGCGACTATCCTGATATCTTCTTGACAAACATTACAAGAGGGAAAAACTGCCAGCAAAGACGGTGCTACAGAGTTAGAGATATTATTGCGAAGGTAGATGTTATTGTTTTGGAGTACTTGTTATTCGCGCATGCATTTACAGGCTGTGATACAACTTCAGCAGTTCATAAATTCGGCAAGATATCTGTATTTGAGAAGTTGAACTCAACCAGCTTGCGAAATGTTGCCGATGTTTTCTACGAAAACGACGTGTCTCCAGACCAAGTTGGCAGGGCTTCGATAAGGTTCTTCGAACTTTTTAACTCGTCTACGTATACTTTACAGCAAATCAGGAAACAGAAGTACGAGGAAATGGTCATGTCTAATCGTTCTCACGTTGATCCAGCTCTCCTCCACCATCACCACGAGCTGCATATCACCATGGCCTTAAGAGTATATCACCAGCTGAAGGTTTGGAGAACTTTAAGCAACTCAGATTTGAACCCGTTGTCATGGGGTTGGCAAAAGAAGGATGACATGTTTTCTCCAGTGATGACGGAGGTAGCTGCTGCACCAGAAGATGTCTTGAAAATCATTCGATGCAGCTGCAAGGGATCATGTAACAGACGCTGTTCTTGTCGGAAAGCAGGATTAACATGCACATCGTCATGCAAGGAATGTTGCGGAATGACATGCACAAACACTACAGTCGTGTTTGATGACGAATTGGAAGAAGAGAGACATTGTACGGATGAGTTTGCATGATTTTGATGGAAATGTGTTGATGTTTGATTAGAACTTATAACTGTAAATATCGTTTTTACATCTTTATAGTTGGTTTAACTATGACCTTGCTTATAGAAGAAAAACCCTTTCTTTCGGTGAAATCTCGCCTATTATCTCCGTATCGGTCAACTTTTACCCCCTTAAACGTGTGATAAATACTTCTTAATAAAGTTATGTTTCATTTTTTTGCTGTCCGATTGTTAGTTTGCTTTGCTGATAGCAATGTGCCAATTTATAATGTTGTATTCTGTTATTAAGGTATCGTATTCATCGTATTTTAGCTTATAATTGTATTATAATGTTAGGCAAAATCGTGCTTTATCCCCTGGCACGTTTTTGGTCATATCTTTTTTTCCCCAAGGTAAAAAAAATGACAAAACCCATCATTGAAAAGCTGATAAAATTATCTTTCCAACGGTATATAATACGTCTTTATAAGAATTTTTTCTAGGTTGAACCCAAATTCTACAGGACTAAGTAGGGGTGTTCAAAGATAACATTTTTCTTCAAATTTCACTCTTTACTTGATAAATTGTAAGGTTGGCTAAAAAACTCAGCATACGAAATTCAACTAGTAGCCGCATTGCTACAAGAGAAGAAATATTTGGATTTATTATGTAAAAATTAAATAATTTTTTTTTCAAAATTTTGTGTTCACCCCCTAAAATTGTTAGGTTGTGAACAGAAACGGTAGGCCTACTCACCAAATTTCGCTCCATTGCAACCAGTGGAAGCGGATTTATTGCAGTTCAAAAATTTGGATATGAATAAAATAGTAATCCGACCAATGTAAATATTATCTTATTCAAATCCAAATTTTTTAACTACAATACCGTCGCTCACACCAGGGTTGTAATGACTCGAGTCAGACTCGAGTCACGTTTTTTTGTGACTCGACTTGACTCGAGTCATTTTCTTGAAATGGGAAAATGACTCGACTCGACTCGAGTCAATATTTGGATTGACTCGACTTGTACTCGAGTCATTACGCATGACTCGACCCAAGTCAATGACTCGGCTTATTTTATATGACTTGAAGATGAATAAATTTGCGAATCGTAATGGCTAGTTCAACACATCTCACGAATTGTGCCGACATCGCTATTTGACACCACTGCTTTCGTTGCACTCGTCTGATATCAGATATGCCGCCGCAAATACAACATACAATGGTACCATAGTGTCTTATATGGCGTCGACAACCAAATCTCACGCCTCAGAAATTGATTCACGTCACAATTTCGATTTGGCTACAGGCAATTTGAAGGTCATTTTCGACCGGCTTGGCGATCATTAAATTTGGTAAAACGGGTATCAATCGAAAGCTTACTCTGCGCTGATTACGAAAACATAAATGTTATTCCGCTCGTGGCCCTGGAGCCCCCACAATCAGCCTCGAATTTTTCATTGTTATGGAGATCGGCATTGGGACGCAATATTGCGGTCTGGCTCTTTTGCTCTTGAGCTACTCTCTCGTTTCGCCAGATAGCATTGTTGCGTCCCAATGCCAATCAGGGTAGTACCAACTACAAACCCTTCTCTCTCTCACTCTGCAACCATTCAATTAGGCACGCTATCACTGTCAATTACTTGCGCGCATTGGAGGAAGCATTGAAAAATTCTATTTTAAAGCGTTTTGCAGCAGTGTTTGTAAATGTGAACATGATCACAACTGATTGGTCTTTGGATTGGCCTATCGGTAATCCCAAACCGTTTGGTGAAACCATCTTCTTCACATCATGCGTGTTCGATCCGAAATTTGCTTTCCATTAGCTTATGGATCTAAATTACTCAGAACAATCCCGAATTGCACTGCGGCAGAAAATAATCGAGTTGATGATGACTGGGCCTGACACTCATTCATAGAGGATCACCAGCCAAGGTACAAAATCATCTGACGAAGAGGTACTAGATCCTCCGCAATCAAAGTATTTAGGACTTTTCAATTATACAAGCAAACAATCGAGGCAAAGTTCAATTGGAGCCAACGCAATGACTCAGATAGTCACGTAATAGGAAGAGACCGATAAGCTTATGTGTGGATTTGAAACCATGATCCTTTGCAATTTTGGGCGACTCGAAAGAATGAGTATCATATGCTCTTCAGTATGGTTCAAAAATGCTTATTAATTCCTGCATCTAGTGCACCAGTGCAACGTGTATTCAGTAGAGCTGGATTTATTCTTAGGCCATGCCGCTCTAATATATCTGAGGATCTCCTTTCCCCTTTGGTATTTTTAAAGTGTAACTCATCATTGATGTGATATGCTGTCTGTGAAAACACACAATACCATCTGTGTATTTGAGGTTTTGTTAGGTATATGCATTGTGCACGTGAGTAATAATGAATGGCTAATGCTGCATGATGTTTGTAGAATAGGACTGTTCAAAAGTAACTTCTTTTTTATTTTACTCGGTGGCTACTTGATTACGTTGCATAAAAAGAACATTGAATCTAGCTCAATTTTAAAAAGAAGAATCAATGATATGATAGGAGAAAATTTTGGATTTGAAAATAAATGAAGTATTTTTAGTGAGAAATTCTTTCATATAATATAATCACATAGTAGTAGTAAGCCGACTATTTTTCATATCCAAAATATTCTACTCTAATAACTTCATTTCTTCTAGTTGGAATTTGCTATGAATCATATTGTTACACAATGTAACAATATCATGAGATAGCCGGTAAAACTCGAAAATCTCTATTTGTAATTAATCTAAAATTTTCTTTCATAGCATCGCTTTCTACTGGTTGGAATTGAGCCAAATTTGATTTTTTTCGGGCAATCTAACAATTTCAAGGAGTAGCCGGAAAACTTGAAAAAATGTTTTCAAACAGCCCCATTGTACAATTATTTCTCCAATGCTGATGCTGCGATGTAGTCTGTAAAGCAATTGGGAAAACCTTAAGTAATATCAAAAGGTAGCTGTTTTTTTGTCACTGCACAATGCACATCGCTGCATGCACGCTTTTACAGCATGCTGGCTTGGTGTAAATACACATACATAAACATACATCTGCTGATTCTCTATCAGCTGGTATCTCCGTGAACTCGTTGGTTCTCTATCAGCAATTGTTGAGCTATCGTCGATGTGCTTATCATAAAAACTGAATGCTTGAATTGGTGATGTATCAGACTGACAAGACAGATACTTGATTTTACGTTCTAACTTAGTGAAGTTATCTGTAGCATCGGTAAATGAGGCCAGGACCTGTCCGTTAACGGCCTAAATAAACACGTGCCAAAACTCTGATAGGGAGAAAATGAGCGTGTTTGCCAAGCTAGGAATTCGATATCACCCAAGCAGGATTGAAAACATGAGCTGAACATGAGTTCAATACTGTGACTTGGACTCGACTCGAGTCATAACACTATGACTCGGACTTGACCCTTTAAACGGTGACTTGGACTCGGACTCGAGTCATTGATGAATTGAAAATGACTCGACTCGACTCGAGTCAAAACCACAAAAGTAAGATTGACTCGTGACTCGGAACCATGTGACTTGGTTACAACCCTGGCTCACACTGGTTGCAATTGAGCAAAATTTGTTGAGCATCGTTTCTGTACACAACCTAACAACATCATGGGGTGAACAGAAATTTTTTTTTTTATATATTTCTAGATAATAGCCTCAATTTATAACTTTCTTCTCTTGTGGCAATACGGCTACTGGTTGTAATGGAACGAAATTTGGTGTGCAGCCGTTGATTAGGTAACATAACAATTTTATCAAGTATCCAGTATGATTTGAGAAAAGAGTCATTTTTTAACACCCCTACTGTACAGATGCTTGACAGACAAGCCATAAAACTATTAGCTATGATACACGCAATCACCAGTCACTCGTACATGTCAAAATGTTCGCATTAGATGTCGCTTCTGCATTTGACGTGGGCATACGAATCAAATTCCTTCATCCTTGCAACGATATAACATAGGAGTTGTACAAGCCATAGTCGTTAAACCAGGGTATGGTGAGTATGCTGCAGTTATCCTGTATTGTTAGTAGGCCTAAACGGCATACTTGCAATAGGAGTATTCAAAAATGACTATTTTTCAAATTGTACTGGCTACTTGATAAAATTGTTACGTTGCCTAGTTGAAGGCTGCACACCAAATTTGGTTTAATTCCAAGCAGTAGCCGTATTGGTACAAGAGAACAAAGTTTTGAATTTATTGTTTAAAAATGAATAAAAATTTGTTCAAGATTTTCTGTTCACCCGATGATATTGTTAGGTTGTCTATAAACGGTGCTCAGCAAATTTGGCTCAATTTCAACCAGTCGAAGCGGAGTTATTGCAGTCGAGAAATTTGGATTTGAATGTAATACGGCATAAAGGGGTGACGTCATGATAGTCAGAATTGACGAATTAGCCGACTCGCAAACGTTCAATATTCGGTTGTATAATGTATATGGTGACAAAATTACGATACTATTAAGCAGGCCGCCTGCTGAATTGATTTCAAAATTTCCAAGGTAGCATCAATTTATTAGGTTTTAAGTACACGCCCCAATCCCGATAATACATCCATCGCATTAGCTTCGTCGTGTTACTGAACTTGCACCATAAGCGCCAAACCTGGGCATGCAAGGCATGCCAGGCATGCCTAGACATTTTTTTAGGCATGCGGCATGCCTAGAATTCGGTTTGGCATGAATCGGCATAATCCCCGATTGTGTTATTTAGAACGAATCGCAATGTATTTCCGTTTACGACATTACCTGCTACCGCTTATGTGAGCGAGGTAACCCGTTGCGCGCGGCCAATTAGCTACAAGCGCGTTGCCAATTAACAAGATTTGTCTGTGCACAATATAACGCGACGCGATCTCCCGCTGAGATGATCGCGAAATTGTGTCATTGATTGCCGTGCGTTCGGCAATCATCGCTTGGGACGCTTGCCTGCTTTATCGCGTCTCCTACAAGCCTAGTTTCAGTCGCTTGAGCATGATGAACAATCACATCAGCAGTAGGCCCGGTGCCATCGCTGCCTGCACATTCGCATCTGCATTGGTGCACACGATATTATCGCTTGCCTACACAATCGCATCTGCAACAGGCCTGGTACGAAAGATATCATCGCTGGCCAACTATCGCGTCTAGAGTCGAGCATGCGTTGGCTCCCATCTTTCGATGGCTTGGTGACAATGCCGTTAGGTGTTTGTTGGTTAGCGATTGTAATTAAAGAGCGACATCGCTGACCTGAATGGCATCGAATGTCCGCAGACATGTGCGATTGTGAGTGCGCCGTGCATGCGTAAGTGAATCCCGCTAATACCTAAACATAACCATCAGAAGATGTGTGTCAACTGTCAAGGCTTGAGTTGTAAAAGAGGGAAAGGTTTGAACAACCTGAAATAGGTGCCATTATAAAACAGATTCCATAACAACTCTGACATTTTGCCTTGCGCAAATCGTCGCTGAGGTTACGTAATACGCGTCGATAAGCAGCGTATTTAATTGTTCGCTAGCGATCAGGGACTCGCTAATTGACAGCACTTGCGGACTCGTCGACAAGCTTATCACATGCGCAAGTTTGTTAACAGGCAGATATTGCATAATCGGCATTTATGCAGGCACTTAACCCTCATGAATTGATGCTATATTATCCCTGATTATCAATTCCGTCGGATCATGACGTCTTCCTTTGTGACGTCATCGAACTCGCATGCCTAAGGAAAATTAGCGTTCGGCGCCTATGACTTGCACGTATGATTATTATATATACTCGACATCTAGCGTAAGATAACTAGCCAGTCCGACTGTAGCCTACAGTGTACACTTGATTTACGAGCTCACAATCTTCCATCAATACGCATTACGCTAACAGTCCGCCTCGGGAACAAATGAATATGCATTCTCGAAGACGGCTAATAAACTAAGTTCCATGCACTGGACCCTGTTCACTAGCGACAATAATTTTAGAGGAGCCTGCAACACATCTTCCGATCGTTGTGTTTTTGGTATTACTGCAAATAAAAGTCAATCGCGCCGATTGATTCTGTTTACAGCCAGTATGTATTTGAATTAAGTCCGCCCGTGTTATATGTCTTGTGACAGTATGACATCACAATCACAGCAGACGCAATAGTACCGGCAGGCGAGCCAGATACCATATTTCAACACAGCAGGACAATTGCTACATTTCAGGCCTATACAAATTGACATCATTTTAGTATTGAGGTTTCGGTCTTTTTTCCTCGCATAATTACTCGCATTCGATCAATGTATTGCTGCTGAGCAGCAGCATTACGAAATACATTGCTGATTTCTAAATCGCACAATCCACTAACTAGTCATGCAGTTACATGCCTAATGGAATTCTGGGTATGCCGCATACCGAAAAAAATTCCTAGCTATGCACGGCATACGAAGCATACCTGAGTTCAGTGCCTGTGCCGACCAAAATGAGCACTGTAGGCCTACTCAATTCATTTTTCAAATTTCACTGGCTATGTTATACAATTATTGTTTTGGCTAAAACAGCGCTGTACACCAAATTTGGCTCAATTCCAACCAGTAGAAGTGAGTTTCTTGCTGTATAAAGTCTTGAATTTATTATTTAAAAAATAAAACTTAGAAAAATTCATATTTTTGCAGACCCTATAAAATTGTTAGACTGTCAGTAGAGATGATGCACACCAAATTTAGCTCTATTCCAACCAGTAGAAGCAAAGTTATTGCAGTAAAAAAAATTGGATTTGAATAAAATAGTAATTGCAGTGGCTAACTCTTTCGATAATTATTATTATAAAATCCTAGAATAAGAAATTGAACAGTCCATAGAAGAGAGATATTTTGCCATTAGATTATTTTACTACTATAGTTAGGAGCTCCAATCACTTCGTTTTCGGTCAATTTATTCGTGATAGAGGAATGGAGGCCCGCCCAGTAAAACGCACAATCTTTGACTGATTGCTCACTCTCCTAAGTTACACCAGCGTATCGAGAACAATCCGAATATATGCAATATCCGTCATTTTGATCGACACCGTTACTTGATGACTTGAAATTGCCTCGTAAATTTTGCTCCGAGTCACGAGTCAATCCACATTTTTAAACCGGCAAGTCAAGTCATTTTTGCAAAGTGACTCGAGTCAAGTTAAGTCATACGAAAAGAGTGACTCGAGTCTGACTTTTAATCGAGTCATCCCAACACTGTCACTTAATACACATAGCGAATACCAGGATCCGCACCACAGCCGAAAACGAACTAGGGCAGTCCATTAATATACACGGACGCAGCTACATCTGAACGCATGTGCCTGGAAACCGGAGCGATACCGTTCATTTTCAACCTTATCGGCTACAAAAATCCTAGAAGTGGGCCGTGCTACAAGTCGGCAGATACAGAAACATAATAATTAATATCGGTCTGGCGTAAATGACCGATGCAGTCGAAAAATGTCATGATTACCCGAAAAAGCAACAAACTCATCGGCTGGACCGAACTTAATCGTGTGGGAAAACACAATTCGCATCCCTGCACAACAGCGATTTTACTTAATAATTATATAACTTGGCTGTGTCGATGTGTGAGATTCACTTATCCAATCGCACACGCAAATGGTAACTTTTCATATTTCATAGAGCAGTATCGCAGTAAGGCATACACACTCTTTTATCTTCATTTATAAACAACGATGATGAAAACTGATTACAGTGAATTATCCTGTGCCAATTCGCCTTCAGTATACTTGAATATATTTCGAATGACAAGTGAAAACTGTGGGTGTGATCTGTGAAAGGCCGCCTGGTAAACTAATTTTGCAATTTACATAAACAGGTTAGCAATTGTGGAGGAATTGAAGCGTCACCCACAGAGTTAACATTGGTATAATATCTGTTGTGGAGACGGAAAAGTCTATCACACCAATGTGACGTCTACCAGCTTCAGATATACGGTATATCATAATTGAAACGGTTGCAAATTTGCTGTTCACGTCAAATATGATTTTGAAAATTGCAATCGTTCCTACAATAAACCTAAACTACCGGTAGGCCTACATCAGATTATTGCTCCTTCACGATTACCGGTACTAGATCCGTGCAGTGGGGCAAAAGTTGAAGATTGTGTATGATAACTGAATGGGGAAGGGGAAGACGTCAAAATGATGAGCTTCGATGAACTCATGATAACTCGAGCTCTAGGTGACATTTCTATTCTAACTCAAGTTCACATACAGTACGAATGTTTTCATTTAAATTGCAATATAGCGTGAGAAATAGCCAGTCACATGGTCAAATATCCACCGAAAAGCAAGTCTGTTTCGCTCGCCCTGTCAAATGGAATTTAATCGCCTAATCGGGTTTGGATACTGAAGGGAATGAAAATGTTAAGTTTGGCATAATGAATGCTCGATTGTGCTGTTTTTTTCGTGCTAGAAATGCACGGGGGAGGAATGCATGGGGATTACACATTACCGAATACTACACTACAAAAAAAAATAAGACATTTTATATCTTATTATCTTAAAGTGACTTTTTATGAAAAAATGTCTTAAAGACCAATTAGTCTTACCAAGTACTTTATGTCTCAAAAGTAAGGCAGAAATTGATCGAAAATAGTAACAGTGCCTTGGGGGCAGTGGCGTATCCAGGGGGGGGTTTTAGGGGGTCGGGACCCCCCCTTTTCAAAATCATAAAAATTGATGTCAAATATAGCCTCTAATATTTGCTAATTTATTAGTTTAACATATTCGTTTTTACGTATGAAAAGGCGAATATGGCGTCTTAATGTTATTTAAGGGGACTAACACCCCTACAAAATATTGGAATTATGCGCCGAATTAGTCGAAAGGAAAAATAGGTCATTATAATTCGCTAATTCCATACGAATTCTGCGCTTGTTCAGCTACATTTCAGCTGTGGCAATTGCCGACGTTCTCAACTTTCTTCCCTCGATTTCTCTCTCGCCTTGCTGAAACGAGAGACGCATTTTAGGAAAATCTAATCTAATTGGCCGACGCGATACGTAATTGGAAAGACGAAGTTGTCGGCAATCAACATCGCTCGCGAACTCGCTGCACCTGCTCGCCATGAAATCCTAATTAAGAATTGCACGCGGCGTGTTGATTGATCAGCGAGACGCAGACACGACGGCACCAGCACGACAATGCTTTTCTCAAATCCACATTGTATTCGCGATTATTGGCGAGAAATGGCCTAGGATTGACATTCACATTTCAAAATACAAGCCTAGCAATCCACGTTCTCGATTGTTAGGTGGCTTGCTGTCGTCCAAATACAGGCCTATGTTGTCGCTGAACGGGAGAATTGAGTAGGCCTAGTAGTAAAGTTAACCTAATTATATCGGCTGACAAGTTTCTCTGTCGATCAAGTTATTATCCCAGTGTGTACTCTGTATTAGTTGACTGACTTGCGTGCTTGCAATTAAGGTCTAATTATCTTCGCGCGTACTACACGCTCAGCCGTACGGCTAGTAAAGCCATCGAAAAGCACACATTCGTGTACGACGTACACTGTTCACACCACACCTCTCTGTGGCGATCGCCCTCGTTTATGCTACCGCCCTATTCCGCGCTTGTTCGTCCGCTGCGATACTACCGACCGTGCGCATAATATCGTCAAAACCCAACAAAATCGCGCATTTCTGACCGGAACTAGGCGCTTGAAGACGGGCGGCGTTTGCCGGCTCATGACTAAATGTGAGCATTTACGAATTTCTTTCAATCATACCGTAAAAGAAACGCGATTTTCAGGCAATGTCCGTATCGTATTCGTACATCTCCCACTCACCGCAAATCTCTGTTTATTATTAAACTATAATATATTAAATATTCGCCATGGTGTGGAGACGAGTGATCGTAATGATGACGTCACAATAGCCAATTTCGTAACGCAAAACCCCCCCCTTTTTCGCGCTCTGGATACGCGCCTGCTTGGGGGCATCCTTTTCAATGTTAGTGGTCTGAGCGGAGGAGGGTAAGGATGAGAGAGACCAGAAATTGCAGTGTTGAGATGATCCTGTACTAAGTTGTCAAGGTATTCACTAGATATAGTTATCAAGGTACATGCCACTTACTACTCACGTGTACTATTCAGATCAATATATATATGGTTGTCTGAGTCGAAAATAGCATTTATGGTGAGTGGGTGGTAAAATGAGACCAAATCATCCTCATTTCTTAAATTTGAGACCAAATTTGTCTAATTTTGAGACCAATTTGTCTAATTTTTTTTTGTAGTGTACGTATATAACCAACGACTGCCGAACGAGCAGACGCGAACGAAACGATGAAGCTCTCGGCGACGGCCGACGCCGGTCGGGGCACGGCTTTCTGTGCTAGTGTTCGTCGTGACCCGGGCCGTGGCGCCGACCTCGGAAGTGGCCGACCGATCCGAATCGGTTCGCGGGGCGGAACGTGTTCGCGCGCTGACTGGCGCGCAAGTTCCGGATCCGCGCGAGACGGCTGCGTAAACGACCGGTTTTCGACGGCGGGCGGGGCGGCTCGATCGAGCTGTGCAAAATTAACACTTCTACTTCCTAAAGCCGCGTTTCGCGGAGCTAGCAAGACCCGCAGCCCCATCTGACCCGCGCTCGTCTGAGGGGCAGTTCAGACCTGTCAGGCGATGACCGCAGCCCGGTTCTGCCACGTCGCCAACCAGTACTACAACGCGGCAAAAGCCCAGTTTGATCGGCCCTCGCTCGCCACGGGGGAGAGCGATAGCCTGAGCGTCGAGCGCCGCGCTGGAAATTGGGACTCTAAATTGAAAGAGCGATAAGCTTTTAGAAACGACGGGTCATAAGTAGACGACAATGTGTATTGGGCTTCGAGTCCTGTCGAGTGTTCGATTATCAATGAGAACGGCGTGGAAAGTTGAAATGTATACAAATTATACATGTAGAGTGGCCACAGCGAATAAAATGTCAGTTTCGCATCGGATTAAATGTAATTGCGACAGGACAGCTATATTTTTCGAGCGTACCCGTTTAATTGCGCATTTTTGATGATAATTCTGGGATGATCCACCGATCAAGGATAATCCCGGAATTATCAAAGATTTATCAAAGAAAATTTGAAATCACTCCACTTCTACGGCTTGGAATTCAAAATTTTCATGCTGTACTAAATCCGCGAATATTGGTTAGAATGAATTCGAATCTGGTGTACGTCGTTTTATCGATTTAATCACGTAACCAGCAAGATTCAGAAATAAAGGTTATTTTTCAACAGTCCTATTGCGCATCCATTGTCACTGTTGCCGCGGCTCGACCACGACTTCACAGATATCTCATATACAATGACGCACCCCGCTTCGTATGCCGCAACGCGTTGGGAAATGACTTCGAAACTATAAATTAACTCTTAGCGACAGGATCGTCTAATTTCAGTACGCTAAGAAATCATGTATCACTACACGATTAGAATCTTTAAAATTGTTACTCTGTTCATTTTTGAGTGCCCGTGCCATTGTGCTCGCCCGGCCCCAAACTACGAGCCCGCTCGCGGACGGCGGGAACCGCGGGATTATGCGAGAGACCTCCAGCGGATGACGCGAGCGTGCGAATTCGAATTGCCGCGTATCGTCTCCCGCTCTCGAGGGCGTCGTGGCCTAATGGGTATAAGCACTGTGCTTGCCTCGCCGCCGCGCCGCGCCGCGCCGCCGCCGGGGCTCGAATCCCTCCCGCCAAAGGCGAAAATGAAGAGCGAAAAAGTATACGGTATGGTTACGCCCGAAGAATGTAGAAGGGCAAGAAGTGCGAGGTCATTGTTGCGTCATGCCACTGTTACGTTGCGGCATCCATTTTGGTCTCAAAAGACCACAAAAACAGCCTGAACCTATGTGTGAGGCTGTAGTTTTCGGTCATGTTGGCAGTGATATTTATGGGATTATATATATATATATCGGCTTTCAATTAAATAAAAGGGCAAAAGAAAACAGGAAACAAAGGAACATCAAGATATCAGTTTTGGGCCATTATCAAGCGCCTCCAGCGTGGGCGGTCGTGGGCGTCTTCGAGCGATAGCCCGCGTTGCGCTAGCTCGGTCTCTATTGTTGAGCGCCATGTGGTTCTATTCCAGCCACCTCTGCGCCATGGCTCTGTTATGGGATTACGCCCGCAACTTAGATATTGGACATAGAAACCAAGGTGAATTTATGTATTTTCGTTGTCTGCTGGTCGTTTTTATTTCAGATCACCCCGGACTACCACAGCAAAATGCATTTCTGGGCTGCATCAACGAATTGTAGGCCTACATATGGCGATATATTTAGAATCTCAACCTAAAGGCTTCTTGTGAGAATTGTATCCTGTTGAAGCAGGAGATGGAGCTAGTAAGATTCAATATGGCCAATAGAAACTTTCCGCATACATACTGTAACAGCATAGACCACCCAATACGATATAAAGTCACCCATCTTACAATTTGCAGCTACAAGGCCGGTGTCAGGAGAAAGATGAAGAAATTGCGCGTTATTATTATGATTAAAAGTTTATAGAGTCGTCCTTATCACTTGTTTAGGTCTTGTGTGCCACGGAATACAGTGCAAAGAAATTCAGGGAGAAAGACGAAGAAATTGCGCGGTTGAAATCGCTGGTAATGCGAAATCATTGTGAAATTAATTGTAGCATTTTGACGATACAAATACACAATGAAAACCATACAAGATACCCAAATGTGATTAATAGCGGAATTGCACAATTTATGATCGTTTTGGAACTTGGATGTAAGCTCGGATAACAAGGAACAGATGGAGAAGGATAGGAAGGTTTTTTCAACAAGGATCAGATTCAGGCTTTGAAAAGAGAAGGGCAGGCCTCTGGATGCAGATGGGCCGGTGATACATTTATGTCAGCACTGAAAATCAGGTTTTCATTTGGAAAGCATGGGTAGTTTTTGAGCTCCAACAGTGCTTCTATATCGAATGTAAACATTCGATGGTGTAGATATCTGAGTAAATCCTCTGATACCACGAACATTTTTATTAATTTTTTAATATGTTCTCGGCAAAAAATCACAAACAAAATATGCGACGGAATCCGACCCGAATACGCAGAAATACAACAAAAACAACCGCCGATACCCCTGTCCGCCCGCGACAAACGCGACTACACGCGCGCCCCAATACGGACCGGGACGGGGCTCGTTCACTTGAGGACCAATTCTACTACATCCTTATGGAGAAAATTGATTTTTGGTCCGAAAGTGAACGAGCCCCGGAGGTTCGTCAATTAGGTTAGCGGACCTGGACGCCTCTGCATTACCTTTTTCCTAGAATTCATGATCATTTCCTATAGAGAAAGGTTCAAGCGGGTATTTATGTTAAAAACAATTTGTTTTTCTCGTATAATATCAGTTTCAACATGCATATTTCCATCACAGTCCCGTGAATTCAATAAATTCATTTGCGCATATAGAAACTGGATTTTTGACGGTCCCGAGTTCGTGGACGGGTTTTAGCTTCGAGCTAACGGATCGGAATCTTCGAGGAAATGATCGAGTCGAATCTAGTAGAACATCTACGGAGGTATTTGGCATTATTCATGTAGGTTAGAAAGGGGACACTGTACACTACAAAAAAAATAAGACATTTTATATCTTATTATCTTAAAGTGACTTTTTATGAAAAAATGTCTTAAAGACCAATTAGTCTTACCAAGTACTTTATGTCTCAAAAGTAAGGCAGAAATTGATCGAAAATAGTAACAGTGCCTTGGGGGCATCCTTTTCAATGTTAGTGGTCTGAGCGGAGGAGGGTAAGGATGAGAGAGACCAGAAATTGCAGTGTTGAGATGATCCTGTACTAAGTTGTCAAGGTATTCACTAGATATAGTTATCAAGGTACATGCCACTTACTACTCACGTGTACTATTCAGATCAATATATATATGGTTGTCTGAGTCGAAAATAGCATTTATGGTGAGTGGGTGGTAAAATGAGACCAAATCATCCTCATTTCTTAAATTTGAGACCAAATTTGTCTAATTTTGAGACCAATTTGTCTAATTTTTTTTTGTAGTGTAGGTTACGGAAGGCATCACTTTGAAAAACGCATCGGCTATGATGAGGAATCTAGAAAACCGCGATTTGTTGTTTTCCTACGGAAGCTATGATCTCATGAAGTGACTCACATGTATTGTATCCTTGATGCACCTTGCAATGATGTCCAACAACTCATCGTCGATTCTGCAGTTGTATAAATCCAAAGAACGAAGGCTTTGACTCCTTGCTGCAAGCGTTCCAACGATATGAGCTTCATCGCGACTCAACGAGATGTGGTGTACATCGATGACGTCAAGTTCTTTCATGAGTTCGACGACGTCTGCTTCACAGATCGCTGTGTACAGCTCCATACGTTCCAAACCATTGGCACTTGCCTCGAACATGCGAATGTCATCTTCGTCTCTCTCTGCATTCTTCTCGAGTTGAAAGCGGAGTGATTGCGCCAAAACTTGTTTCTTCTCCGTTCCATCGGAGACTGTGACGAGACAAGAAATATAGCGGTATCCGTTGACGGCACATGGCTACGTAACAATTCGACGATGTGCGCCGCTGCGGCAAGACCGGGTCGAGTTCACAGCGTTTTAACAACAATGGCAACGACGAGCTTTACCATTAACGTAGGAAACCAGACATCTGGGTTTTCCACCCATACCTGGGGTTTTCGACCATATCTGGGTTTTTCGACCATCACATGAGTTTCTGGGTTTTGTACTTGAAATCTGGGTTTTCAACACAATGTTCACCTGGTTAATTTTATGTTCGAAAATCAATTATATTAGATTAGTGAGTTCATAATGTCTTATCGCATTGTACATTGTGTGTGACTTGTTCAGATAAAAATAATAACCCAACAATGTTATGTTCTGTTATGTTATGCTAAAGCCCTATATCAATATGACTGTAATTAATGACTGTCAGTTTCCATTTCCTCAGCTTTCGCATAGGAATTTCAGTGAAATATAGGAACTGGGTTTTCCAGGGTTTATTTAGCGTCCACATCTGGGTTTTTCCGAAATATCCCAATGGCATATCTAGGGCACAATGATTCGAGTACTCGTATCTGAATCCAGTATTAATTTTAATGAATCGAGTCGAGTAATAATATAATACGATTTTTTTCGAGTAGAATACCATGTGTTATACGCTCCTCGCAACTGAATGTTGATTTACTAACGGCAATTATCGTTTTGATACTATTTTTCAATGATAAGGCCTTGAAACCTTGATTGGCCGTGTCGCAGCATACGAGACATAGTAAAAAGTTACGAACGTTGCTCGAAATACCACATTTTCGAAGTCATGATCGTCCCACAACATTGTCAAGAAGTGCAATGAAATTGATATGGTTGAAAAAATACCAATGTATCTTTAATGTGATGGATAACAGTCATTACGTTCTCTGCGGTGTATATTCTGTTGTATCGTTATAATGAGTGATACCTGAATACTCGACTCGACTCGAAGCGTAATAGACACTTACGTGACCTTTGACACGAACCAATCAGGTTGCAGCAGGATGTAAACAAAGAACTAGGCCGGACAATCTCACTATGAGCGCTTATGGAAAAGGGTTGAAAATTGAAAGTTTTTTGCAAAATTACATTGAATTGGGAATAGCTGGCTTTGGTGAATGGTAATAACGTCGAGCTAGTATGTATTTGCAGTGTTCTAACCTACAATAAACATGAATGGTGGCAAGCACTCATCAGCATGGTATGTCCAAATGAATGGATTTCTGACAACTTTTCGGATGAAGCAACTATTGCTGTATTATCCTTAGTCCTTAGTCGTACACAATGGGATTGTCGTACCGAAAGCATGTATTGGTCAGGATATGTGGGGTATTCATTATGTGGGCTTGGCGTTATAAGCGTTCTATTTATGAAATCGTATAGTACAGTCTACAGTCTGCATCATTATCTAGCAAATTACTGTTACACTGGACACTCGTCTGCATATTCAATGATCATATAAATATGATATATGTTAGGCCGGATAACCACTGCGCTAATAGCCTGTGTAACTTGGAGATGGCTACCCAGCCAGACCGTTCCTGGTGTGCACTTGTACCTTTCCCAGAGCCAATAACATGCGTGGAAGAATGTAAAATCTGGATAAAGGCATGTGGACTTCCTTGTAGTCATCTGAATTCTCATTTTATTGACATATCTATTATTGCACCAAAAATATGGAATCGTGACATAATTTAGATGAAACAATTCTGTGTTTCAGAATGAGTCCAATCTGAAATGCAGTCACACTTGATGCCACAATCGACTTGGAGTGTGTCTCGTTTTATTCAACTCCAGTTTTGTTGCTTGATGGTGTGTAATGGATTGAAACTGTTGAGAGCAATATATTCAATAATGAGATGAATAGTTGAAATTGGTGGCGCTGATACGTTGCATGAGTGAGTCGGACGAGTACGCCTTGATAGGTGCCTGCACAGCAGTGTTGCTCTGTAAAATAAACATATTGTATATTTTGTGCAGGCTTGATGGATATCTTATATGAAGCCTGCAGAAAGAGGATTTGATGGATAAAACGCAAGAAAATCAAATTTCTGGAAGAAGTAGAAGCACGAAACAGGAAACCCGTCCAGGAAAATTACAAATTGACGGACAATTATTGCTAGTGAAGTTTAGTTCTCAGAGGAGCATCATAATGTCAAAAGATGCAGAGAAGCTGAAATTTTATGCTAGACTGTGACATTAAATTCTTTCTTATCCTACTGACGTCAAATTTATAGCATTGCTGTAAGCATATAGTATTAAACCATTGGGTCAAGCGTATATAACTGCTTCATTAGATTTCGATTTGGCCATGTAGATATGTGGTTCTTAAAAAAGGCACCATTTGTATTCATTCATGATTTCTGAAAACTAGAATGATTATTGACTGTCAATAAATCACATACAACTTTGAAAGGATTGATGGATTGTGGTGCACTTACTTTTGTGCAGGAACTGTTCACAGGGACCATTTCCCAGCAAACACGAGATATATTCAGCACATGTCCGGATATCTTTTTGTTGTCCAAATTATCTCAAAATCATATTTGTGCATATGTTGTTCTGAAACATATATTGAATACATCTTTTTTTTGTTCAACAACTTTTACCAAAATGTCGAAAATATATTTGCGAGGAATCAAATTCGATTATTTTAACATATTATGGTATAATTTATCTACCGTAACTTATATTGAAGTTTTAGGGTGATTTTGTCACCATTTTTTTAATCGACGGAATTTATTTTCATCTGCTGCTCAAGACATACAAACAATGCGATATACAAGACACACAATGCAATGTAATTAACAGATAGGGGGTGCTGAACGACCAACTTTGTTTGGGTCTCCTAAACTGGCAACCTGCTCGACCTATATAGGTCCCGTTGTCACAGTCTTTTGTTCGATGTTAATCTTTATTTTTCGTTCCTTTTTTCTCTCTTCATTGGATCTTTTTTCCCGGCGACACCCAGGGCAAGTATTCTAGAATAACCCCCGATGTCAGGAATCGAACCCTGGCCGCCTGCTTGGATGGCGCCAACGCTCGTCACCACCGAGTGACTCTCTGGCTTGAGTGACTTTCTCCTCACGCGAACACCAATTTTGGCGCGCAGATTTCATACTGCAGACAGACAAAGCGCTCTCATAATGGCGGCTTGCAGATAGTTGTCGGTTTGGCTTTAGTCGCGTTCAGGGATTAATCAGTCATTTGAGGCTCGACCAAGCATATTTCTATAGAGGAATACCGAAAACTGCTCTGTGCATGTTCATTTATATATGTTTCATATAAAACATTATGTATTATTTAATATCATCGCGTGGTGGCCGCTCACATTCGTTATTCTTCATTGGGATTAAAGGTTTTTGTAGTTCTGTCTCTAATAGTGCAGTGACTGCTCGGCGAGACGTGATAATGTCCGTATATGAAATCGAACAGAGGAAGGAAAGACGAAAGCGATACCAAAAAGAGTGGGTACGAACCAAGCGAGCTAGAATTGCCGACTTTAAGAGACAGAACGATTCATCATCGTCAAGTGATGTCAACACCTACTCCGAAGACCCGAGTAGCAGTGGTGACGACTGTATGCCTGAACCTTCAGCTATGTCTCACCGTTTACACGATGATTATTTGGACACGCCTGCGTCTAACGAAGTAAAGTCACCCGAGTTAGATGATATGACCCGCGATTCTGAGGATGACGATGCTGAGCTTAAGATTGAAACATTTAAGACTGGACTGGCTCATTGGGTTTCTGTCTGCAATGTTACGCAGAGTGCAACGGATATGCTGTTACGATTCTTACGAGAAAAGGGATCTAATATTGATTTGAAACAACTTCCTGCAACGGCTAGATGCTTACAGAAAACAGCAAGACAAATTGCCCTGAGAGAAATTTCACAGATGCAGTATTATTATCTTGGTTTGGCCGTGGAATTAGATAAAATAATGAAGACCTATGCAATATCTGAAGTCGAAAATATTTGCAACCTTGAATTGTCCATGAATATTGATGGTTTACCAATCTTCAAGAGCTTAAAAAGTAGTTTATGGCCGATATTGCTTTGCATTGACAACTTAGAACCCCAAAAAGTATTTCCTGTTGCTCTAGCTTATGGGGAGTCGAAGCCGCAAAACCTTGACTTTATGCAGGATACAATCGATGACCTTAAAATATTATTACGGGATGGTTTCTATTTTGGTAACAAGACATACTCTGTTACATTAAAATGTATTATTGCAGATGCCCCAGCTTGTGCTATGATAAAACAAATCAAGCAATTCTCTGGTTATTCATCTTGCGGAAAGTGTACCATTAGGGGTATCTATATCAGTAATCGAATGACATTTGCCAATTCTGCTCATTGCGAATTGCGAAGTAATTTATCATTTCGCAATCAAGCTGATCCAGAACACCATGTGGGCTTTACGCCTTTTTGCCAACTCCCTATTGACATGGTAGATGTGTTTGTAATCGACTATATGCATTCGGTCTGCCTAGGTGTCATGAAAAGGCTGTTAAAATGGTGGACTTCCAATAAAGGTCCAAGGAGTGCTCGCCTTTCATCAGGTCAAATCGCGTTAGTGAACGCCAGACTATTAAATTTGAAGAGCTGTGTTCCAAAGATATTTGTACGCAAGCCTCGGTCCCTTTCAGAGCTAGATCGCTTCAAAGCTACTGAGTTTCGAATGTTCATTTTGTATTTTGGCAAAATTGTGCTCAAAGGAATTTTGAGGGAAGATTTATACATTCATTTTTTAACACCAAGTGTTGCAGTTTGTATTCTTGTGTCTACTCATGTTACTAATGAATTAGCAGACTTTGCAGACAAGCTTCTCCAATCCTTTGTTCAAAAGAGTAGTGCGCTTTATGGCCAAGAATTTGTTGTGTATAATGTCCACAGCTTACTACATTTATCGAAAGATGCTGTCAGATTTGGCGGCCTTGATAAATGTTCTGCATTCAAATTTGAGAACTACATGCAATCATTTTTGCGGAAAGTTCGATCCTAGGCAAAAGTCCATTATGCCAGATTGTAAAAAGGCACAGTGAAACTGTGCTAATGGAGTGTGTGGACTCTGCCAGTAAGGGAAAGGACCTGCCAGTGGCAGTGGAAAGACCGAACAATGCATATATCCTTAAAAATATGTCATGTTTTGAAATTTTGAAAGTTAATATAGGATATATTTTCAATCAAAGCTATTGTGAACTGCATATCGATATAGTTCAAGATCTTTCCACTTGTTCACTTTGTAGTATTCTTCAGTCGTCATTTCCATGAATTCATCTCACAATAGCCATTGCACACGAACCAGAAATTCTATATACCTTCTGTCATTATTTATATACGTAGCAAACTCTATAAAGGATCAAAGCCACAATATCACATCAATCTCGTGAGAAATGTAACATAGGCTACACGGTAATATTCACTAGTCATAACGACTCGCCACCGCTACCTAAATGTTGAGCTGTCCAACTAAATCCGACGCAACTTCAAGAAATACACGACGAATCGCCTTGCACGCCATATAAAGAAGCGCTGAGCGATCTTGTTTTGGGTGCAGCCTTCTGACCGTGACCATTCTGCCGGCTAACAATGGGAGAACAATCGAGTCGTCACTCCAGTCATACTCTATAGTTGCACATTGCTATTGCCGCGACGTCGCCGCTCGGCCGCATCCTTGCTCTTGAGCTAGTCTCTCGTTTCGCCAGACAGCATTGTTGCGTCACACTGCCAATCGACTCGACAATGAATAATTTGGGGCTGATTGTGGGGGTTCCAGGGCCATGAGTGGAATAAACTTTATATTTTCGCAAGCAGTACAGCGTCAGCTTTCGATTGATACCCGATTCATCAAATTTAATGCTCGGCAAGTCGGTCAAAAATCACCGTCAAATTGCCTGTAGCCAAATGGAAACTGTGACGTGATACAATTTCATTGAACCGTGCGATTTGCTTGTGTCGACACCATATAGGACACTATGGTGAGACCATTTCTGGTCTATGAGATAAGCTTTGCTAGTGTGACGTCATATTGACAGACAATGTGCTCATACCTCATTTTGAAAGCCACTAGTGGGCGCTGAAGAGTGTCCGGAATTTGGATCACAGAAATATGGTAACCCTAGGCTACCGCCAGATCACGACTACACGACTACATCAAAGGAAGCGTATAAATATACCAACTCGTCGTTAGCGGCACTGTTTTATCGTTTCTTAACTGTATTCAACGGGCCAATCATCGTATTTTTGTCGATTGCATTGTTCCCGAAGAAGGGTATTGCGACTTTCAAGAACAAAACCCTTATGAGGTATGTATTATTATCTCTACATCTGCTTGATAATAAAGTATTGAAGTGAAAAGGCTACGCACGATGTAACATTTTGAAATATGTTGGCTGGTCCGGCCCGCGGGAGATTTGAAGGATTGAATTCGGCTTGCGACCCAATTTGAGTTTGACACTCCTGGCCTACGAGCTTTGTACATTTTGAAAACTTTTGCTTCATTTTTTTTTGCAAAAAACGTGGTTATAATATAGTTTGCGTCAAATCATTGGGCATGCCATGAAAAATCATCTCGCTGGGGTTTGCCGACCCCTGAAGTAGACACTTCGCCCCTATTATGACAACGTATTAGGTGGAAGACCATCACACTCACCTTGACTCGTGGAGCTTGTGTAGCAGCCCTGCTTGCTACTGCCGCAGGTGACCAATATTATCGTTGTCACGCATGCTGTACCGTACTCGCTCTCTTTCGTGCTGGACTGTCTCGGCGAGCGGACTGTCTGCCGCTCGTCCGAGGTGTTGACGTGTATGCGCCGGTTTGTGTTACGTTGCTGGAATAAACACTTGCCTGTATCGTGAACAAAGGCCTCTACAGTGGCGAGCACGCCAGGACCACGGTACGGGTAGTGTGTTGTTGAAGATGGATTGGATTTCGGCCATGACATGAAGAGAGATACATTTTTGGAGGAGTGCTTTGCTATGCTGGTTGAAGACTACTCGAACCACTTTGTTTTGCATGGACTGTGTTATCGGCGGAACTTTTGTATGTGTGTGCGTGTGTTGCAGTTCTTCGCCTGTAAGGATGGGATTGACGGGTCCTCCCTGTAAGGATGGGATGGACGGGTCCTCCCTGTAAGGATGGGATGGACGGGTCGGTTTTTTGTGGGTGTCCCTGTAAGGATGGGATCGATGGATGTTGCAGTTGCTGAACGAGATATCGTGATATGGTGTTGGCAATCTGTATTAAGGTTCTGTGTTGCAGTCCTGTGGGTATAGGTGAACTTGTTTGATGTCTTGCCGATTGTGATGTTACTGCTTTTTGAACGTGTTTCTCGGATGTATTGGATTGTGTGAGAGTGCCTGTTCGGGCACTTCTCAAGTTTAGGGAGATGTGATGTAGCAGCCCTGCTTGCTACTGCCGCAGGTGACCAATATTATCGTTGTCACCTGCGGCAGTAGCAAGCAGGGCTGCTACACTTGCCTCTCCCTTAGCACTGGCAATGTTGTACACATTAGTCTGATTTCCGGACACGACGTTAACCAGGCTCTTTGTCAAATTAAGATTGACATTTTCTCCTTCGGCCAAAGTTGCGGATCCTAAGATACACGATATTATTGTATGCTAGTGAGGTTCCATACATATAGCCATATCATATAATAATGAGTAGGCTATATTCTATGTTTGATTTTCGGATCCATTCGGCATCTTATTTACACAACGAGCAAAATGTCCTATATTTAAATAACTTGAGCAACTGTTTTATATGAATAATACGAATTTTAAGTAATCTGAGCTCTAATACTACAGATATTACTTACCGCTTGTGCCGGCTGACAGCGATGCAGGCATGGCACCAGCGATACCAGAATTGCGATCTTGACCCCCTTCTGCCATTGTATTGAGAACGTGGTACTAATTAGATAGCGTATACTGAAAATACATATATTAATTACATTCTATGGAGCATCTCTGCTGAACAACAAGCCGAGACTATGAATTCGGGGTACTGAATTCTTTGTTACATCTTATAGTTATATTTGAGTAATATGGACTGTCAACAGTCACATGTTCACAACTTAGTAATACCTTGTATTAAAGAAAAAACGATTTGTTTAAAAACAAATTGTATGAATTACATTATACGATCAGTTTGATTGACATGATCAATAGAAAATGCGATACACGATATCGAATTTATTTCAATTATTTTTCTCTAGACGCAAAACCAGGCACTTCTATGTCATGAAAATCTGAGATCCATATTACGCCAAACATGACATGGCACCTGTCCTTCAAAAATAGCCTGACCAGCTTGTCCACTTCAACTGTGTGTCACATAGAGTGCAAAATTCGTCACTTTGTAATTCTTTCATAATAGAAGATGCTACGTTAAACGTAATTCGCGCCGTGGCGATATGTCAGCAGTGACAAATTTACCCTTCTCAAGTCATAACTTATAAGTAGATTTACAAGATTTTTGCAACGATATTGTCGACACCATTGGCATCAGCCATGAATCCATCATGGCGATGCATTGGTTCCGTGTACTTACGATCGATGTATAATTGTATATATATCATGCACTTTGACCAGGGGTGGGCAATTGTTTTCTTCCGCGGGCCAAATGAGAAGTACAAAATACGTTGGCGGGCCGAATGAAAAATTTTAGGTATATTTTCCACAGGTATATCTAGAACTAGTTCTAGAAGTAGTTCTAGATATCCCTGATTTTCCAGCGTATTTTAATTTAATTTCTAAATGGCATTGTTGGTAATGTTGCCCTGTAAGTGTGTTGATGTTAGGTAATGAGATAGTGGCGGTTAATTAAAAAAATAATATATTTGTCGTCAAGACTCGAAACAATGTCAAACATGATACCTTTTTAATTCTATTTGAACCCTATCCACGTTCTTTATTAAGACACTAAAACAGTGGCTCACAAACTTTTTAGTCACGCTTCCTGTTATCATAGTGAAAAAATTCGACCCCCTATCCTGATATCACAAAATATTAAAAAGAGCAGATAGAATGCTAGCAATACCAACGGATGGTGTGATGGAGTTTAAGGTTATGGCTGATGATGGGACAATTCTGAAATATCAAGTCCGACAATACACAGAGCCATAACTAAATTAGCATAATCTCTGGGTAAATCGCGCCGTGTGCGAAAATTATTTTCATTTAACTCCGGCTTCGCGCCCCTCTTCAGATGCTTTCGCGTCCGCCAGTTCGAAAACCACTGAAATATATGGCATAGTACACAGTATATTGTCTCGTTCACTGTCTTCCCAGCAGTGTGCAGCTCAAATATCCTTGATGATTAGCCAAGCTTCAGTTTTTTTAGATTTCGCCCTATCTTGACCGAATGTTTCGTGTTTCTACCATAATTACAATCCTTAATCTCGCCGACACGCTCGGCAAAAACTATAAGGATGGGTTTACTACTAACTCCAGTATACAAATATTCAGTGCTCTTATAGCCTTCTTTGAATTTCAGCTTTCGGCTTTCTTATTGACATGTCCTTTCATCCTTTATGGGGGATATATATGATGATTGATGAGTCATATAGTAATCGCGCTTTACGAATTAGGGATTTGGGATCGGGATTTGGGATTAGGGATCGCTTCACGTAACAATTTGAAACACATACCGTATAATGCATAATGCGTAATGCGACAATGGCAACAAAGAAGGTTTGACCTATAAGCTATTTATGGAAAGAGTGACTTCTTGTGACTTTAATTGCTACTCATACTTTGCTACATTGCCTATATTTTGAATCTGGATTATGCATGCGAGGTACGTAGGAAGCGTAATCGTGGCATAATAATGAACAGGTTTCAAAGTCAACGAATTTTCTGTTCAGTTGATACAGCCTATGGTTTTAGTTCACGCGTCAACATTCAAAAAGCAGGTTATATTTGATGAATTCCAGGCAACCTTTCGCGGGCCGCACAGAATGGCTTCGCGGGCCGCATTTGGCCCGCGGGCCGCACTTTGCCCAGGTCTGACTTAGACTTTCAGAAGTGTAGATGAAAATACATTGTATTATTATGGCCTTTCATTTTTCGGTATCTTCATTTGAAATTGAATTCGCTTCTAATTCTGCTACCCACAAGTTACCACTTTAATGAATATTAGTACTGCAATTTATAGATCATACTACGAAGTAAGTCAACAAAAGATGCGATTGCCTTAGTCACCGGGCGATACGGTTTGTTTGTTTCTGTTGCTTTCGGAAGGTTTTACATAAAGTGGGCGGGTTGGGGGTGTTACACGTTATCCCTGTGATAAGTCCAAAGTTTGCAGTGTAGAATGTTCAGTGATTCGGAATTCGGAATATCAAACAGCGAAGTTGAACCTGTTACTACAGCCTGAAGATATCCCAAAGTATGTGAATGCAAGACCAAGCATTATCCGGTTGTGTGGGCGGTCCGGCCACATCCTAATTTTTGAGAATAAGGAAGCATGCAATGATAAAATCAATCATCAACCAGATTGCTGATGAGTTTCTCCAAAGTAATATCGGATGTTTTGCAGTATTTGAAACGCTCAGTTTATATGCACACATTTCGGAACCCACCAGAATGTATTAGCGCGTTTCAGATAAGGCAATATCACTGGAAGTTGCATTCGTCAAGTGACACGACTGATTTTCAACTATCGCTTTGTATGCAGTTCAAGTAGAGTACTATCAAGAGAACGACGTAGTTCTAAACTGACACTCATTGCTACCAAGCATGCCATGCTGTTGGCTATGAATACACCAGGTATTCGACTGAATTTTTTCAAGAAAGTCGCAATACTTAGCGATTGCTTATGTACATTGAATGCAATCATACATTCCAGGTTCTTCCTCAGTTCAGTAGCGAATGTAATTATTGAGTTGGATCATGAGGTACGAAAAGAATAAGGCTCGATATATTTCGTATGATGTGTACCGGATCACTGTGGAATACGCGATAATGAGTCTACATATCGTTCAGCAACTGCGGAAGCCTCCAACACGTATAAAAGTGGAAATCGTATCATTCGGCTCGCCGAGCTATAATCATGCTTGTAATGAACAAGTACATTTTACAACACTGTAATTACGATTGGGACTGTACATATCAGTCAACAGATGCTGGTTGCTGGTTGCGGGAACATGACAGGAAAAGTAGATGGTTTTGCGGTCAAGATTGCACATTGGAGACCAAATTGCCATAGGATGCAGCAATTCAAAGTATGCCGTACTAAAGGAAGCGTAAACATAATCTGCTGAAGAACTGCGCTTTGTGCGACCATCGGGCATATCGGGCGTGCGACGCGTTTCTGAGCGGCGTCGCTGTTTCCGTATTCACGTTCCAACTTTGTTTGTTGCCAGGCCTTTGTTTGTTGCCACTGTTACGTCATACGTTTCCAAATAGTAAATTCTAATATAATGCAGTCAGCACACGTGGTTAGCAGAGATGAGCATGGATTAGGATTAGGTTTTGAAAAAACAGGATTTATGAAATTTTGTCGGATTTGGATTGGATTTGGATTATACATTTTTTTCAGAACGGATTAGGATTTGGATTGGATTGACCTATTTTCTGGGAGATTGAAATGTCGTGTGGCGAATGGCGACAAACTTTATTCAGATCAGTTATTAATGTACTTAAGGCTACTAAGTTATCTTGAATCAAGTGAATAGTTGGTTGTGAAAGAAAATTTTCGAATCCCTCCATTGCATAAATTAGTATTTTTTCTGAATTTCCAGTTGGAATCAGAAGGATTGGACATGGACTTGAATATGTAAAATTGATGGATTAGGATATGGATGTGGATTTGAAGGTTCGGATTTGGATTGGATTAGGACATAGAAATTTCAAATCCGCTCATCTCTGGTGGTTAGCTACCGTCTGCACTTATATACGATATTATGTCAAAGCAATGAAAGTTGAGACTGAAAGCCGCCATTTCAACAAAATTTGAAGCGGTAAATCGGTATTTTTAGTTTGCGGTGAGCACCGAGAAGGTCTTCGAGTTCAAGGAATATAATTTGAGTCGGCATTATGAAAAAAATCCTGCAGCCAATACGCACACTCGACTGATGCGAGCCTACTAGGAAAGTCAGCAAAACAGCAAGGCTATTCCCAAAGCCACGCAGAGCGAGGAACCAGTGTTGGGATGACTCGAGTCATGACTTGACTCGAGTCAGACTCGAGTCAACTTTTTCGTATGACTTGACTTGACTCGAGTCACTTCGAAAAAATGACTTGACTTGACTCGGCGCTTCAAAAATGTGGATTGACTCGTGACTCGGAGCAAAATTTACGAGTCAATTTCAAGTCATCAAATAAACGGTGTCGACTAAATCAATATATTTTGTGCATGTTCAGATTATTCACGATACGACTTGTGAGAATAACCAGTCATTCACTGGTTGTACGTTTCACTGGTTGTACGTTTCACTGATCCTACATTGTTACATCACAAATCCTACATTGTTACATCACAAATACACTGACCGCAAACGAAATGATCACAGTCACAGCTTGCGTTATCGTAGTAGTAGATTAATTTGATAGCAACGTATCGCTGTTTATTGGTATCGCTGTCCTTACATTGCACGGTGCTCACCTTTACCAACCCTCTTGTATGTTTTTTTTTAATCGAACAAATATATTTTACGCATATCCTCACGCATGTGTATAGATGGCTAGTGTATTGTACAATATCAATTTCTTCCATCTTCTCGAGGCTTCGTATTCGATCCTCTATTTTGGCAGCTGATAAGATAATGTATAGCATGTAGCTCAGAGTTGTCAAAGACGTCGCGGGTCGAATTCAAATATTCAGATCACTCGCGGGCCGCACCAGTCAATTGATTCCAAATTATTACTAACTCGTAACTCAATATATGCACTTTTTCGCATTCTCGGAATTGGGTGTCAATGTCAGCGATTTTCTCCTGACGATGACTACACTCAAAACTCCACTGTCGAGTGGTTATAATGTGATCTATGAATATTCTCAAAATTTGCTAACTTGAAGGAATATTTATTAGTAGTATTTCTTACTATAAATTCGAGAAATGTGTTGGATAAAATCACGCAATTTTCAACACATAGCCTACTCAGAATTTCTTCACGGGCCGAATGAAATCATTTGGAGGGTCGTATGTTTGACACCCCTGATGTATAGCTATACTGACATATTTTATTAGCAGTTCTACGTGTGCGTGAGCGATACAACGCATTTCTGCATGTATATTTACCTTTATATTCGTAATTTGATTCACGATAAATGAACAATTGATCTCTTTAACACCGCTAGCAAAATATAATGAATTTGAATGATCATGATCACTCATACCCCGAAAATTCAATTTGACTTGAATTGTGACTTGACTCGTAACTTGACTTGACTCAAGTCACCTCCAAAAAACGAGTGACTTGACTTGACTCGAGTCACCTTTGAAAATCGATTGACTTGACTTGACTTGAGTCGAAATGTGCAATGACTCGAGATGACTCGTGACTCGAAGGTAGTGACTTATCGCAACACTGCTAGGAACGCAGCCAATATTAATACATCCACTTAGCAAAATGTGCCAACACTATAAGCCACTGCTATCGATTTAGAAATAATACTGAACGCCGCAAAACATAGTCTTAACTTTTTTCTGGGTCCGCGTTTTCGTCTTCATATTTGCCCCGCCGCAAAAAATTAACTCCATCACCGAAGAAAGGGCTTTCGGCACCATGGAGAAAAAATATAACTAGCTGGTCGTCTTGACGGTTCGCAAATATTGCAATATGTAGTGAAACATGTTAGACAGATTTAATATCTATTTATGCTGTTCATATACAATATGTGGTATGGCTTTATTACATATTACTAATGTCGTTTCAAGTGAAATTATCTCGGTACGTAGCGTAAAATGGTGTTTCCCGAAATAAGCGTCACTCTAAACGTGTTCTCTGTTTTTATTCGTAACGTTATGTTCGACATGAGCCAGTATATCACTTTATGGTAGGGTTACCATACGCCCTCTTTTAAGAGGATTTGTCATATTTATTTACTTTTTTGAAAGTGTCCTCGGAGGACGCCCAAATGTTCTCTTTTTTTAAGAATTTAAGTTGAATATAGGGCCAGATTCAACTGGGATACAATGATTCAGCACTATAGTAACGCTCCGGTGGCTACGTCACGAGCTGGACCGGAAAGTTGGCCTATTTTAGTCAACCGACCACGAAGTGGGAAAATTTACCATTTTTTCGGGATTTTCCTTCGGTTTCACAAGTTTGAAAATTTTGAAAAATTGTCCTCTTTTCAGATTTCCAAAATATGGTAACCCTAATTTATGGGGCACTGTGCATATAGTTCGGAAGATCTTGAATGCACCAGTGAATAAAATTTTGCTTAATCACTGTATTAATAAGTCTATGATCTATGCCTCTGCAGTCCGCACCGGTTTCTTCACTTAACACGATACTGTTATTTGACGTCTGATCTGGTGTATTACTCAGTAATATCAATTTGATTCCATCCATTTCTCGGGTCCTGAAAGTTTACTTCAATCTCGCCATTTTCCGTAGGGAACAGGATACTACTCGGATCATGTGTATATTTACCAGTTGTACCGTGAATAAAGAATATAATAATTTCAGCGTATCTCAAAGCGATGTATTTCTGCAACGGTCATAAAACTTAACAATTATGTTTATTACTGCGAAGTCATAACGAGGCAATGGAAGTTTCTGAACTTCTGAAGAAATCTGTTGATCGAGTCAATAAATATGTATTGCAGTCATATCACAGGATTCACGTTAATGTGGATCTACTGCTATCGATCATCTATCGCTGTATGTGTATACACATCATGAGTAAGGCAGTGCTAAACGAAATCAAATGTTTTTGTAAATATGGGTTCGAATGAATCACGAACTGAATATGTTGATGCCAGGGTTGTAATGACTCGAGTCATGACTCGACTCGAGTCAGACTCGAGTCACGATTTTTTTGTGACTCGATTTGACTCGAGTCGTTTTCTTGAAATTGGAAAATGACTCGACTCGACTCGAGTCAATATTTGGATTGACTCGACTTGTACACGAGTCATTACGCATGACTCGACCCAAGTCATTGACTCGGCTTATTTTATATGACTTGAAGATAAAGAAATTTGCGAATCGTAATTCGCAGCAATTATCAACGCATCTGACGAATTCTGCCGACATCGCTATTTGTCACCACTGCTTTCGTTGCACTCGTCTGATATAAGATATGCCGCCGTAAAAGTAACAGACAATGGTACATAGTAGCAATGCATTGCACAAAATCATCCAGTGAGGAAGGGGTAGTAGATCTTCCGCAATCAAAGTACTCAAGACTATACAATCAAACAATCGAAACAAAGTTCAATTAGGGCCAATGAAATGAGATGGTCAAATACTTGCAAGAGACTGATAAGCTCATGTGCGGATTTGATGGTGATGATCCTTTGCATTTTTGGGCGACTAGAAAGAATGAGTATCCAATGCTCTTCAGTGTGGCTCAAAAATGCTGGTCAATTCCTGCATCTAGTGCACCAGTGGAACGTAGATGTGGATTTATTATAAGTCCATGACGCTTTAACACAGTGGTTCCCAACCTTTTCGGTGGCAGGGCCAAATTTAGAATTTCAGAGTACCTTCGGGGCCGCACGAATACCAGGGCAGTGAAAGGAACCCAAAATAGTCACCAACATATGAAAATTCGCATTGCTCCGTCATTCGCTTGGCGCCATTGGCCATTGTGTTGCCGCGCTCCCGTTGATCAGAACAATCAACCTTTGCTGGCTATTTCGGAGTAGTTTTATTGCCCTGGCTAGATTTCAATTCGTATTTTTGGAATCAGTGCGACACCTCCTTTCGATAAATACCGTCATATCAAATTATTCGGACGCTTGGTTCGCCAGTCATTTAGGCGCATATGGTCAATTATAGCTATATATATTTTGTACATACATAACGAAGTTTCCGGTCAGCGTAAGGGTGGTCCTTTTCGGCCAAGGTTTTCTCGCTGTCGATCGTTCTGGCACACTTCTTGGAGTCGCATGTTATATGGCCCAAAACTTTATATGTCTTCGTGCGTCGTGACGTGGAAATGGCCAACGCCGATATGCCCACTTCTATAAATCTTGCGTATTTTATCATGGTGGAAGAGTAGGCTATCCCATAATTAAGATACTTTAAAACTTGAGATCGTGCACCTCACGAATTTTTTTGGAAATAGTAGCATAAAATTTCAAAAAATATTTTATAATTCATGCTAATTCACTAAATAATTTTGGGCGCCCTTCGAGCTCGTTCCCCCCAATTGGGGAACTTGGGGTGCGGCAGTTACGGTCCTGTCAATGCCTATATCTATACCTATATCTATAGGTACTGCTTGTTCAACTGGAAAGTTAGGGCACATTGCATTGAAACAGCAGTGACGTAATCTTAGCAGTCTACTCACGATTTTCCTGCAATCATAATTGAAAACTCCAGACTCCAAGCCAAGCAAGAGTATTTTATAAATATAATTTTTTTTACTAAATCGATTTATCAATATTTTTGTGGGGGTCGCAGAAAGGCTAGCTGGGGGCCGCATGCGGCCCTCGGGGCCGCGGTTGGGAATCACTGCTTTAACATATCTGAGGATCTCCCTTTCACTTTAGTATTTTTGAAGTGTAACTCATAGATTTGATCTGCTGTCTGTGAAAACACACAGTTAAGGCAGTTAAGGAAAATAAGAAGAATATCGGCCTGGTCTAGATGACCATAGTAGTCGACAAACACCATGAATAGCCCAAAACAAACAAACAAACCCTGATAACTTCGCTTTTTCTAGTTGGAATTGAGTCAAATTTGCTATGAATCATGTTTTTACACAATCTAACCATATCACGAGGTAGCCGGAAAAATTCGAAAATCTCTATTTGTAATTAATCCAAAATTTCCTCTCATAGCATTGCTTTCTACTGGTTGGGATTGAGCCAAATTTAGGTTCTTTTAGGAGCGTCCTTTTTGAGAATTTTTGGTAAATGTAGGGCAAATTCGACTAAGATACAGTAAATCAGCACTGAAGTAACGCTCCGGTGGCTATTTCTTGAGCTGAGCAGGAAAGTTGACCTTTTTTTCAGGGAACTACCTGATAATGTGAAAGAAAAACGGTACCTCTACATCTACATCAACATGCATAAGTTGATTGTCTATCAGCTGATATCCACACGTGAATTCGTTGGTTATCCATAAGCTATTTGTGAGCTGTCGTCTATGTGCTCGTAATAAAAACTGAATGCTTGTATTTGTGATGTATCAGACTGACGACAAGACAGATATTTGATTTAAAGTTCTACGATTAGTTAAGTTATCATATTGGCGGGCTGTCTCGTCTATCTGTAGCATCGGTAAATCAGGACAGGAACTGTCCGTTATCTGCCTAAATATACATGTGCCAAGACCGTGGTAGGGACAAAATAAGCATGTTTGGCAAGCAAGGAATTCGATATAGCCCTAGCAGGATTGATAACATAAGTTAAACATGATTTCAATGCTGCGACTTGGACTCGGACTCGAGTCATAACACTATGACTCGGACTTGACCCTTTAAACGGTGACTTGGACTCGGACTCGAGTCGGTGATGAATTGAAAATGACTCGACTTGACTCGAGTCAAAACCAGAAAAGTAAGATTGACTCGTGACTCGGAACCATGTGACTTGGTTACAACCCTGGTTGATGCACATCATTGAATTCGGTTGATTAACTGCTTGATTAATCAACAGCTTTCAGGGTCGCCTAGTTTGATATGACTAAGATTGCGGATTCAGGCTTTAACTTCGCGCAATTATCCCATAATCTATAAAAGTTACCATCACTTGATCGTAAGATCCAGATAAAAAGAAGTGCACTATTGAAGACGGTGTCACTATCAGATCAAAAAACAAACTCACTCAACATAATTGATTTCGTGTAAGCCATCGAACGGCACATACCGTTGCTTGCTTCGTAAACTTTGCAGGATAACAGCTGAGCGCGAAGGCCTGCATTTTTGAACAGTGAAAATTCATTGACAGATCAAGTATCATTTTACAATTACGGTTGCATTTCTTTTCCATTTTCCAGTCCATTCCTATATGCATGATATTTGTTAAAATTGGCCTACGAGTTTTGAAGTCCGCGCTAATTGATTGTTCGTAATCAAGCATACATTAAAATACGCAGCGAATTTTTGCGATATGACGATTCAGGTACTTATTTCCCAGCAACTATATCAACTGCGACTTGATTTTGGATTCAGATGGAAACTTGTTTTATATCCATCGGAAATATATTTTTCCTATCCTTTCCCTTGGCTAGTTGCATATGATTCAATCAGCACCAAGTTACTCATGATTATACAATGCCGCATACATTGATCTCAGTCAACGAGATATATGTTTGGCGAAAGTCACCGAGCGATATGATTTGTTTGTTTCCGTTGCTTTCGCAACATTGCGTGAACGTTAACGAATTGACATTGCTACATATTCACTATGACAGTGGTTCTCAACCGGGGGTCCGCGGACCCCTAGGGGTCCGCGAAGCAATTTCAGGGGGTCCGCGAGACCTCTAAATTTTTAAAATGGTTGATAACGTAATTTTTATTTTATTTATTAATTTGAGAAAGCATGAGGCAGTTTCGCACCACAACTGCTATAACCTCATGACTCATATCATCATAATATTCGTTTGACATGAACTATCGTAGTGTGGAAATTCATTTTCATTGCCAATTTTCCAATAACTTGCCGATACAAACATATTGCTGTCTAGAGACGTTTTGTTGAGGTTTCTTGACAAAATAAAAATATGGAGATAGTAAGGTCAACAAGGGGGACTTCGTTATGTCTTCTCGATTTGAAGTTGTCAGTCTCATCAAATTAGTGAACAGTCGTTTGAAATAAAAATTTCCGAAGTATTTCCCCAATTTGTACCAATGCAGGGATTAAAACCTCGCCACGAAATCCATTTAATCCTGCGATATACATAACCACTATTTGAACAGCTTCTTGGAGGTACAGAACTTCAATATAAAACTGAATAGTATATTCATATTGAAAGGAACCCGAATATTGTCGGCTGACAGTCGTCATAAATCGGACGATGCTGCTTTTGAAGCTCGACTATCAGATTTGGCGCATTCTTATTGCGGATGTCCTATCTACAAAGCTGTTTATTGATGAACAAGGAGTATTTCGTTGCTATCAAAGCATTACGCTCCAACCTTGAAATTTATATCACCAGTTATATGGGTATGCAGCCTTGTCTTGTTAATGTTCAATTGTTCATGGTCGAAAATGTTCGCTCGTAAATATATTATAAACCCGAACAGAACAAGTCGTTTCATGACAGTCTTCCTCAGGTTGGAAAACATGGTTCCATTATTTGGCGCATAAAATGAGTCTATACTATTACATTAGGCTTTCACTTTGACGGTAGGAACTCTCTGCGGGCCGATCAAAATGCCGTTGCGGGCGGGATCCGATCCGCGGTCTGTATGTTGCCCGTCCCTGCGCTAAATGCTGGACGTTATATGTTCATAAAATTTATGTTTTTTCATTTTGGTGCCATAAATGTTGCGATCACACCAAAAGTATCGTCGGAAGCGTTATGCGTTAATACTGCATTAGCCTCCATCTATATTTGCGGAAATGGTTTTCGGACCCCCTCATTCATATCAAAACGAGGACGCGGATTTTCAAGACACGACCATGTACATGTAAATAATCAAAGTCTACAAATTTATTTTTAAGAAAAATAATGATTTTGTTGTTTATCACAAGCATACAGTTCATATTTGCACAAGACAGATGAAGGTTGCACCATAATAGAGCTAAAATTGAACTAAAACTTGAGGGGGTCCGCGAGGGTCCGTGACGGTCAAAAGGGGTCCGCGAAGCCAAAAAGGTTGAGAACCACTGCACTATGAGAAAACTTCGAAATTTGTAACGTCGAATTCATGGCGATACAGAGTTTGTAACATAAAACGGCGAAGTGGAAGCGTCCATTACAGAATGAAATGTTCACGAATTATTTAAATGCTGAGCCGAGCAATACCGTTTGTGCTGGCGGGGCGGCTGCCCTCTTAGAACCCTAAATTATTCAAATTGTAAATCCAAATTACCCGCAGCCTTTGATGTTTCTTCGATATCATTAGGGACGGGGAAACAATTACTGAAAATTTAACAAAATATCATATTGGTGATAAGTTTCTGTATAAATCGTATAGGATCTTCCGAGGTATTTCAAATTCTTAGTGTATTCAAACACATTTCTGATTCCAGTAGAGTTTGTTAACACATTTCAGATAGCGGAATCTGCTCAATGTCAGCGGTATATGGTGGCAATCTTGCTCAGTATGCCGAGAACACAGTGTAATATCCCTACAGTAGGCTTACCATATTTCGGAAATGAAAAAAGAGGACACTTTTTCAGAAATTTCAGACATGCAAAACTGGAGATGAATTCTCAAAAACTGGTAAATTTCACCCGCTTCATGATCGGTTGACTAAAAAAAAAAGGTCTTCATTTCGCTCAGAGCTGAAATCACCGCTTTTTCCTCCGAAATACCCGCCGGAGCTTCACTTCTGCGCCAATTTGCGGCATATCACTCGCAATTTCCTCTATATCTGACCTAAATTTTCAAAAAAGAGGACAAAATCTCAAAAAAGAGGACAAAAGGGCGTCCTCCGAGGACACTTTCAAAAAAGTCAAAAAAGAGGACAAATCCTCTTAAAAGAGGACGTATGGTAAGCCTACCCTACAGTATCAAATTATAAAATCCTAAGATATTGTCTGTAAATTAGTGCAGGCTATTAAACTGGTTTTACCAATACTGGGACATTCAATTATATTCAGTTCCTACCAAATAAGATTTCATCTCATGGGTATGGTGTGCCAGTACAGCGGAATGGGCTCGTTTCTCACTATAGAGGTTACCTGTAGCATTTGCAGGAAACCAGTAATGAGATTAGAATTATAGCATTTGAGCAATATGCCAAACATAAATGCATACACCAATGACTTAGTTTGCACAATGCACATGAATATAGTTTGCACATGAATGCTTCAGACGTAAAAAAGTGCAATTTATGGTACGGAGCCTGCGCATTGTGCGCAATCATGGAAACGTAAGATCGACACCTGCTGGACAACAAATATCCGTTCTAGGTATTCCGAAATCAATATATAATTTGCTAATCATTAGTGAAATATTGTGCCGAACTACTTTCTTGAAAGTTGACAATTGTACGGTTTCTTACTGAAATGATTGCGATAACTGACTGGCCGTGACCTATCTTCTGATTACTAGCAATCGTATTCGCAAACTGTTTTTTTTTGTTGCTAAGTTCAATATACACGATTGATGTGATAGAGAGAGAGAGAGTCTTTATTTCATCGAACCAAAATACATAACAAACGGCAGTGATGGTGGTACAGAAAATATGCGTATGCGTACACAGTATTCGGTATTAGATAGGAATGATCGATAAGACCGTGAAGGTCATCTAGTCTGATCACACCAGCATCAAACAGGTACACTTGACTCAGAACAGTCTGGCTGTAAAAAGTGTTTAGTTAGGAAAGGAAAATAGAAAAAAATTAAAAAATGGTAGCAAATGATCAATGAAGCAATGTCTGGGCGAGGTAGGGCAACAGTGTTAGTGTAACGACAAGAGGTGATCAAGTAGGGCTTTTTTGAATCTATTATAAGGCAATTCACGGATATGTGATGGCAATGCATTCCAGATGATAGGTCCCGAGTAGTCGATAGATCTCTTAGTTAGGTTGCTATTGGGTTGGGGTAAGTAGACGTTTCCTTTAGACCAGTGGTTCTTAACCTTTTTTCGTCCAGCGCCCCCTTTCAAAAATTATCGTGCTCCAGCGCCCCCCAACTTCATATTGTGAGGAATGTAATAAAGACAATAAGTAAGAGGGAGGGCCGTAACAGCACTTCGTCAATCCCCCCCCCCCCCATAAACGAATGCATTGCGCACCAATAGCGTGATAAACCAAACTTCTGAGGGCTTCGCCCCCACGAACCCCATAACGTGATTTCGATGGTCAGCAAAGTTTGTGTGGCCTGGTCGCCCTAGGTAACAAAATCTTCTATAATGCATGAATGAATAGGTGGTAATTACATATATAAGTCGCTATAAACTTTTTATCCTCTCAGCCCACGTAATCAGATTTACCAGTAGCGCTGAGTGAGCCTGTAGGTAAAATTATTCGTTACCAGGGCCGTAACAGCACTTCGTCAGCCCCCCCCCCAAAACAAAAAACGTTGGTCCTGGGCCCCATCGGGTGATAAACCAAACTTCCGGGGACTTCACCCCCAGACCCCCATTCGACTGTCCGCTATTTGCTGATACACTCTCGCTTAAACGCGCGAAGCGCGGAAAATTTCACTAATTAATGATTGAAATTGGTCAATATGGTCGGGAATTGCATGTATATTGAGATCAATTTTTATCCTCTCTCTGCTCACGTAAACAGATTTACCGGTAGAGCTAAATGATGTGTGTTTGAAAAGGTAGGACCCCTCAATAATAATTATACATCATCGGGCGTATACCCGTTTGCAGGAACGAAACGTCACTTCGTCAGGCCCCCGAAAAAACTTGGGTCTTGGGCTCCCATAGGGTGATAAACCGACCGCCCCCCTCACGTTGTTCGCTTTTGCCACGGAATCAGCTGTTCTGTTTTGCGAGCCAGTGCGAAGCGCAAAAACTTTCGATAATTCATGCTAAAATCGGTCAGTAAGACCGGGGATTGCAAATATATTGCTATCAATTTCTTGTCGTCTCTGCTCACGTTACCAGATTTACCGGTAGAGCTGAGTGAGATGCAATGTTCCCTCAAAGCTGCGCACGTGCGCAGTGCTGACACCGTCTCTGCGCACAGAAAATCTACGTTGCTCACAACAAATCCGAAGATATGACCTTTTTTTAGTCGTTACGCACTGTTGTCCAAGGGTCAGCGCAGTGAGTTGTTGAGTGTGCGCAGACTCATCAAAACTTGAAGCGAACATTGTGAGGGGTCTTGGAAACTGTAAGGCCCGTAACTAATAATTAAACATATTTGGGCGGGTGAACCCGTTAATATGACTTCGTTGCATGATGTTATTTCGTGACCTCATGTCTGCAATATCAAAAAATATAGAATCGCATAACAGGGATATCGCCCAACAGGAATATCCCTGTCGCCCAATCGTACTAAACTAAGAGACACACACGATTTCAAATTGGTATTTCTTCACTGGCATAAAATTTTTCCCTGCCAGATGGAATTCGTGTTCTGGGTGTTCAGATTGCCAAGACAGGAACATTCGGTGCCCGTCATTTAGGCGCCCATGGACAATTAAACCTATATGTACTTTGAAGGCTATATATAACGAAGTTTTCGGTGTTAATTTGTTCTGAATACTCATTAAGGATATGTCCTATCAACACATCATCTACTGCGAAGCCATTTTTCTCCAGCGCCCCCCATACCGCCCCCCTGAGCCCAGCGCCCCCCATATCGCCCCCTGAGCGTTTCCGCCCCCCTTCAAAATCGCCAGCGCCCCCTGGGGGGCGCTGGGAGCAAGGTTAAGAACCACTGCTTTAGACGAAGATCTCGTGTAATGGGAATGGACATGTTTAGCAGGTATGAAAAAGTCATCAAACACAGGAGGGAGACTATTGGAAAAATATTTGTGAACAACTTTTGATACTTCGAAGCGATACAGTTCATCAACTCGCAAAATTCGATGCTTACGGTAGTAAGGCGATAAATTGGTACGTAAAGGTACAGATGAAATCAGCCGTATCGCACGGTTTTGCAGGGTTCGAATTCTGCACAAAAATGTTGTACATGCATTTCCCCAAACTACGATTCCATATTGCAGATGCGAGTGGAAAAGAGAGAAGTAGATGGTTCGTAGTACTGATCTGGAAACCAAAGATTGGAGACGGGTCATTATTCCCACACACCGAGCTAGTTTTGATATTGTGCATTCAATATGCTGCTTCCAAGACAATTTGGAATCAATGGAGACGCCGAGATATTTTGCTGACTCACATATTGAGATTTGTTTATGATTGATGTTCACAGTGAAATTATGACTGGCATTATTTAAAACGAGCATCTCGGTCTTATCTGCATTCAAACTTAGTTTGTTTGCTTGCAGCCATCTCGACACTTTTGGGAGTTCCCTATTCACAGATGCATGCAAATCATCGACAGTGTTGGGGGTTATGAAGAGGTGAGTATCATCAGCAAATAGCGTTGTGCGGAATAAAGATGCATTAGCAATGTCGTTAATATAAATGAGGAAAAAAGTCGGTCCAAGGACTGAGCCTTGTGGCACTCCACAAGTTATATCTCTGGTAGTCGTTCTTAATGTCCCCAGTTTAACAAATTGTTTGCGGTTTGCCAGGTAGCTTTCAAGTAGAGTTGCTGCAATACCCCTGATCCCATAGTGTTCTAGCTTGTATCTTAAGATTTTGTGGTTAACAGTGTCGAAAGCTTTGCGGAGATCGATAAAAATGCTGCAGCCACTTTCTTTTTGCTTGATGGTTTTGTAATAGTCCGTTACAATTGATAGTATTGCATGGTTGGTGTTGTGGTTGGATCTGAATCCATGCTGAGTCGGAGACAGTACTGCATTCAATTCAAAAAAGTTCTTAAGTCGGCAGTCAATCAGTTTCTCAAAAACCGTGGCAAGATTTGGCAAAACAGATATTGGTCGGTAGTTAGAAATTAGCTTTTTACAGCCTTTCTTAAACACTGGCATTACTCTGGCAGTTTTCAGTGCATCTGGGAAAATGCCTAGACGTATCGACTCATTAAAGAAAATGCATATAACATCACCAATAATATTAAAGACTAGCTTCAGAAAGTGAGTTGGGATGAGATCGGGTCCTACTGCTTTGTTACTTTTCATTTCAGATAATACGATCGCAACTTCTCCTTTGCTTGTCGGCTCAAGAAAAATGGATTTCTGAGGGCCAGGACTCAAGTACGAGAGAAAGTCATCGGAGGAGTTTGGTATTGAAGCTGCAAGATCCGGACCAATGTTGCAAAAATACTGATTGAACTTTTCTGCTACTGCAAGCTGGTCTTTGATAACGCTGCCATTCTCGAGTAGCTGGATGTCATCAGTACTCTTGGGAGCATTACCTTTAGTTAGGTTGATAATTTCTCCAATGGTTTTCCATGTGTTCTTGGGATCTTTGGAGCACTCTTCGAATCTTTTTTGGAAGTATGCTTTTTTGGCATTTTCTTTCATATGCGTCACTTGGTTTGCATATTTTTTGTACACTTTTTTGCCTTCGATGGTGCCTTGCAGATAGTAGTGCTTATGCATCCAATCCCTTGTTTTGATCGCAACCAGTATGTCATAACCAATCCAGGGTTTCGATTTCAAGCGCCTTGCATTGCGGTTGACTTTCCTAATTGGGAAAGATGTGTCGAGGGCTGCCCGCAGTTCCTCAATAAATTTTTCAAAATGGCAGTTGTAGTTGTCAGTTGTGAGTGGAGGAATTTTGTAATTGTTGAAGGTATTGCTGACAATTTCAATATACTCCTCTATAGGAATGTTGAGGTTAATAGAAAAGCAGTTCAATGCTTGACTCATCCCAGCCCGCGGGGTGGAAATGATCATATGTAACAAATTTTCTTTACACCTGAAATTTGACCTGAAGGTCAAAACCCATGTCGTGAGGCGTCACTCAGAGGTTCTCAAACTTTCTAGAGCGTCACACAAATCGGACTGTTACAATATCTCACGGCTAGGGCTGGGCAAAATCGAGTACCTGAGTGATTCGATTCTGAATCACGTAATATATGCTTCGAGTCGACACGTCATTACAGAATGTAAAACGTCTAGGTTCAAATACGTACCTTTTATGCGACCACAAATAATGTAATGCCTGCTTTCCATCACATTTAAGATACTTTGGTATTAATTCGACCATATCGATTTCATTGCACTTGGTGACAATGTTGTGGGATGATCATGACTGCGGAAATGTGCAACTCTCAGCAACGTACATACATATCTTTGTACTATATATTTCGTATGTTACGATACGTACAATCAAGGTTTCAGAGCTTCAACAGTGAAAATCTGTTTCGAAAATATCATTTTCCTTGCTAATTTATCTTTCTGTGGCGAGGAGCGTACAATTTCAGTACTCGAGAAATCACATTTTACTACTCGACTCTAATCATTAAAGTTAATACTGAATTCAGATTCGAGTACTCGAATCGTTGTGCCCAGCCCTACTTGCGACCTAAGCCTCGCATTTCTCATTTTTTGTTGTTATTGTTTTTTATTGTTGCGATCAAAGCTCTGTGGCTGCTTTAGTCTTTTCCAAATCCACTGTGTTTGGTATCATAGCCAATTCAGCACCGTAACTGCCGCACCCCAAACCCCCCAATTGGAGGGGGCGAGCTAGAAGAGGGCCCAGAATTATTTCATGAATTAGCATTAATTAATAAGTTTTTTTTTTAATTTATGCAACTTTTTCAAAAAATTTTCGCGCTGCGCGCGGTGTCAGGCTGCCAACTATGTTCAATATTTGTACTCATCCTCCAAGAAAAAACACGCAAGATTTATAGAAATAGACATATCGGCGTGGGCCATTACCGCGCCACGACGCACCAAGACATATAACGATTTAGGACATATTACATGCGACTCCAAGAAGTGTGCCAGAACGATCGGCAGCGCGAAAACTTTGGCCGAAAAGGACTGCCCTTACACTCTTCGAAAACTTCGTTATATATACAAATACTTATAGGTTTATTTGCCAATAGGCACCTATATGAACCTCAGAAGACAAACACCATCCCGCAGGGAAAAATTATATGCCAGTGAAGAAATACCAATTTGAAATCGTCTGCGTCTTTTAGTTTAGTACGTTTGGGCTATCCAGGGGTCGCCAACTCAAAACGGGTCGCGGGCCACTTTTCAAATTTAGTACAGGCCGCGGGCCGCATTCGATATCGATGTAAAATAGGCAACCACGTTCAAAAACTCTACGTCAGTATGACGGTGAGCTATTTTGAACTGTGAGCCGTACACGATACGTCGATATTGGGACTTGTGAGATCCGTTACTAGATGAAAGACCATCTCCACGTAACGCTTGATCTTGTGCGAAAACCCTAGGCCAGTGGTTCTCAAACTTTTTTAGACACGCCCCCCTTTATGATACTGAAAAATCGTCGTATCACAAAATGCAACCAGAAAGCTAGCAATCCCAACGGCTAGTTTGATGACATGGAAGGTTATGACTGTTGATGAGAGAGTTCTATAAGATGAATTCCGGACCATACACAGAGCAATAACTATGAAATAGAGGTAAATCGCGCGAATCGCAAAAACAATTTTCAGTTGAGCGCAGCTCCGCCTCCCTTTCAGATGCTTTCGTGCCCCCACAAGGAGCGCGCGCTCCCCAGTTTGGGAACCACTGCCCTGAGCCGTTTTCTAAGCGTCTTGGTCTTGGCAGTGTTTGGGCCATTACAGGTCAACGCAATATGCCCATCCCATTCATAACAACCGATTATCCCTCGATGGAATGCTGTTGCCATCACCAGAGCCGTTCTAGCTAGTGTCGAATAGTGATGTTGGGCACAGGAGAATAGCTTATTTTGAAACAACACAAAAACATGTAAAGACTGTAGTCAATTTCAGCATTTCAAATTGGTTTTCTCAGCTTTCTTACGAAATCTCAATCAGGTCGCGGGCCGCAGAATATGACTTGGCGGGCCGCATGGCCACATGTTGGTGACTCCTGGCTATTCTATATTTTTGATATAGCAGACAGGAGGTCACGTCACGTCACATCATGTAACGAAGTCATACCAACGGGTCCACCCGCCCGAAGATGTTTCATTATTATTTACGGACCCTACAGTTTCCGGTAAACCTGATAACGTGAGCAGAGAGGACAAGAAATTGATAGCAATATATATGCAATTCCCGATCTTTATTGGCCGCTTTTATCATGAATAGGGCTGGGACACAATGATTCGAGTACTCGAATCAGAAACGTGTATTAATTTTAATGATTCGAGTCGAGTAGTAAAGGACGATTTTTTCGAGTACTGAAATCGTACTCTTCTCGCCACTGAATGTTAATTTATCAACGAGAATTACAGTTTCGATACTATAATTTTCACTGTAGAAGCTCTCGACCTTGATTGGCGGTATCGTAGCATACGAAACATATGGTACAAAGCTACGAATGTTACTGGATGTAGCACATTTCCGAAGTCATGATTATCCCACAATATCATCACCCAGTGAAATGGAATCGGTATGGTCGAAAAAAATACCAAAGTATCATTTATGAGACGGATAGCAGGCATTTAATTATTTGTGGTGACATAAGATTTAGATATTTGAACTTTGACGTACTATATTATGTCATGGCGTCATAATGGGTGATACTAGATTACTCGACTCGACTCGAAGCATATTACGTGATTCAGAATCGAATCACTCAGGTAGTCGATTTTGCCCAGCCCTAATCATGAATTATCGAAAGTTTTCGCGCTTAGTGCTAGCTCACGAGACAGTACGACTAATTTCGTGACAAAAGCGAACAACATGATGGAGGAGAGGGCGGGTTATCACCCAAAGAGCCAAAGACCCAATTTTTTGGGCGGGCTGACGAAGTGCTGTTTCATTTCTGCCAACGGGTGTACGACTGTACGCCCGATAATATTGACCGGTTCAATCATAACTTGTATAAATTTTTCGCGCTTCGCGCGGCCAGGCTGGAATATCCGGCTCACTAAACGGACACCCAATGTAGATGACAAGTAGCGGCAAATATCTGATTGCCAAAGGGGGGTCTGGGGGGCGAAGCCCCCCATAAGTTCGGCTTATCACCGTATGCGGGGCTCGAAACCAACATTTTGGGGGGGGGCCTGACGAAGTGCTGTTACGGCCCTGAGCCAATTGATGAAACGCGCCTCAAAGTTGTTACGACCATATGGCCGGTAAATTCTGTTACGATCGAGTGATTGTACGACTGCACGCTTTACTATTCGCACACATGAATTATACCCCTTTCGTATCATTTGTTCTCAGGTCAGCATTGATTCCGCAATGTGTGTTCAGTTTAGCACCAGTACGATATCCAACTGCCGGCTAAGATAGTGTTGCAGTCTTGTTGTGTTGAGACGGTGGAGACTAATAAACGATCGAGGGCGTCCGCTACATTAGTAAATACGTGTAGCGGTGTAACCCCTCTTAAGGCTTTTATACGAAACAGTATTCCCTAGTGCAGGCTGACCACACGACAATGAATGGAGAGTATGCGCCGTTCCGCAAACACATAGCGCGTCTGGCAGCAGGTTTGTTTAGCCGAGTTGCGTGCATAAGCAACAATTTTCAGTATCAATAGTACTCGCTATTATAATATGGACAGACTTGTACACACTACCCATTTAGTTAGTTGAATGCCAACTAACTAACGATTGTTGAGTACTACTTATAGTTTTAGTTCTACTCGCGGATTTCGAAAACTGAGTAGTTTTAGTTGTAGGTCTAGTCGTGAATTTATAAAAAATGAGAAGTTCTGGTTCTAGCTCCAGTTGCAGTTTCTGAAATGTCATTCGTTTTAGTTCTTGTATGTGTACCCAGAACGATTGATTGGAGAAATTGAACTTTTTTTGACCTCGAAATTGTTCTACACTACAACTAGGGTTACCATAGTTTGGGAATCTGAAAAGATGGCGATTTTTCAAAATTTTCAGACTCACAATGACGGAGGAAAATCCGGAAAAAAAATTTTCCCCAGTTTGTGGCTAGTTGACTAAAAATGGTCATTTTTCTGGCTCATGTCACGAAAAAACCGCCAGACCGTCACTCGAACGCTGATTTCATATATCTCAGTCCAATTTCCACGAACATTTAACCACAATTTTCAAAAAAATAGACAAATTATCAATCAGGAGGACGCTTAGGCGTCTCCTGAGGACACTTTAAAAAAGAGGACGTATATGGTAACCGTTACTACGGGCGTATGGTACCCCTGGCTACAATGTACTTAGCTGCTCAAATATTTCATGCCTGGAAACTTCACAAAGTGGATTGATTATCCGGTGAAGAATTTCTAATTGGAACATATCCTGGAACCAAATCATCCATCCTCGTGTAATTTTGCGAGATGATTGATTTATGTTTGTCCATCAAAATCAGGTATTTGAGTTGAACCGGTAGCTCAAAGCAAACTTTAGAATTCGACGTGTCGCAATATTCCGGTGAATTATCACTGACTTGTCAACATCTACGGTCAGTGTCATGTTCACGTTTATAAGGTTTCATACGACCTTCAAGTAGGAGTCATGCCATTTCTTGCAACCAGAACGCCGTGTTGAAGGCCGCGGTTACAGCGCAGTGTTGGGATGACTCGAGTCAGACTCGAGTCACCTTTTTCGTATGACTTGACTTGACTCGAGTCACCTTGCTAAAATGACTTGACTTGACTTGACTCGGCGTATCAGAAATATGGATTGACTCGTGACTCGGAGCAAAATTCACGAGTCAATTTCAGGTCATGCAGTAATCGGTGTCGATAAAAATCAATGTATCTTGCTTATGGTCGGAATGTTCACGATACGCTGGTGTAACCCGTGGGAGTGAGCAATCATCAATGATCGTGCGTTTTACTGAGCCTCCATTGTTCTCTCACAAATAAATTGACCGGAAACGAAGGGATCGAAGCTTACAGCTTACGTTGTCGTAAACCATAGCAAAATAATTTAACGTCAAAATGTCTATTTCTGTTCTCACCTTAACCAAACCTCTTGATTTATTGAAATTGAAGTCGAATATAGTTTATATAGTTCTCAACCCTTGGCGTATACTCAAATTGTATCATATCAATTTAAAAGCGGGTAATGTATTGCATCTTATCAATACGTTTCTCTATTCTCTATTCTGCTGCGAACTATAAACTGAGGCTATTCAAGTACTTACGTAGTTTAACAGTTTTGCATATATACCAGCGATACGCTACAACACCTTCTTACGTGTATAACTCTAGATTCGTTCATCGGTTCAGAATCAATGACCACTCAATCTGTATTTCAGACCGCTAGCAAAATACAATGACGTAATCATGCCACATGATTTGAGAAGGCAACTTGACTTGAATTGTGACTTGACTCGTGACTTGACTTGACTTGACTCGACTTGACTCGAGTCACCGCCAAAATAGGGTGACTTGACTTGACTCGAGTCAAAATGTGCAATGACTCGAAATGACTTGTGACTCGACGTTAGTGACTTGATCCCAACACTGTTACAGCGCTGTTGAAAATCCACGATCTTTTGAAACAGATAATAAAATCATACAAGACAATTTCTCTTAAAAAGCCATCACATCTTGCAGTGAGCAATAACTGCTCAAATACACTTCGTAGTACTCACAGCAGCACACAATGAATCACGCTTTTCGGGGATGCTGCCGACTGCTAAATGAGTCCATTGACGAGAAGGAATAGCATCGACGAGTAATAATGGACTTTTCGGTACAGCTGAATAAATAGACGGACGACCCTAAATTGCCCTGACTGAATCTAGTATGCATTTTACTGCCAATCTAGCCTCTTTATTGATGAATATTTACTGCGAATCTAGCCTCATTATTAATCAATCGTTTCAGCACTATACGCAGCAGTTGACTTATAAACCTACACCACCGGCATTTGCTCTCATTCCCCCCCTACCGCCACATTTTCAAGCCAGTGCCCCCCCCCCCCAATCACCCATTTCATGGCCAGCGTCCCCTTCACGCTCGCGAACGCCCCAAGGGGGCGCTGGCGCCCACTTTGGGAACCACTGAATTAGATGATAATTATTATTTTTCGAGCGATAAAGGTGTGCACTGCAAAGTATATTTAGAAGCAAAATATGGAAAACAATCGCATTCATTTTCTTCAGAAAGCCACCGCACTCGAACTGCAGCCAAAACACCCTCAAAATATGCACCACACAACACGTGCGATATCCATGATGTCGAGGTATATCGCGATTTCAGGTGAATGCTTCTTAGCCCTCTGCGACACCACAGATTCGAACGTGTAATATGGTGCATATCCCGAAAATATTTCAGCAGAAGCCCTAACGCGACGGCTTTCTGAAAAAAATGCCCTAAATGGCTTAATTTCAAGTTGAGACCACATCATGTTTAGAGCGTAGTTCCCCATCTTTACTCATAATAAAACAAAATGTAAATGCTGTATTTTGATTCTATCAAGGAATCATTTGACTCGAATGGATACACGCACGTCTGGTGTTACGCACAGATCCGTAACTGCCGCACCCCAAAACCCAAATTGGGCGGCCGGAGCTCGAAGGGTAACTTAACATATTCCGTGAATAAACATATATCAAGGAGCAATATTCAACTTTTTCAAAGAAGAAATAACAATTTGAAATCGGGTATCGATATCTTTTGACACAGCAGACAGGAGGACACGAAATAGCATCATATACCGAAGTCATTACCGACGGGTACGCCCGAAGATATTTGATTATTATTTAGAGGTCCTACCTTTTCTAGCAAACCTTACTCGATCAGCTCTACCGGTAAATCTGGTTACGTGAGCAGAGAAAGGATAAAAATTGATAGCAATATATACGCAATTCTCGAACATATTGACCGATTCAATCATATATTATACAAATTTTGCGCGCTTCGCGCGTACAGGCCAAACACCCGCTAAACGGACAGCCAATATAGTTGATAAGGAGCGATAAAACCGTGAGGTCCGAGGGGGTTCTGGGGGCGAATGCCCCCATAAATTAGGCTTATTACTAGGGTTGGATTATCCGGATAACGGTTAACCGGTTAACCGGTTAACCGCAGGTATTTTCACTATCTGATATCCGGATATTTTTCTGCCGGTTAACCGGATAAAAAAGAATCGTTGCTAATGCATTTTACACGTTTTAGTAAGCTTCAATAAGTCGTATTCAGTGTTGGCACGGCCGATTAACGAGAAGCGTGTTGCCAATTAGCGAGATGCGTCTGTACACATTGCACAATGTAATGTGACGCGATCTCCTGCTGAGAAGATCGTTAAATTAGGTCATTGATTGCCACGCGCTCGGCTATCGTCTCTGGCCTGATTTATCGCGTCTTAAACAAGCCGATAGTTCCACTGGATTGAAGAATCGCATCTGCAATAGGCCATGTGCAGTGTACACTGTACACACTATTCCATCGCTGGCCTGCACAATCGCATCTTCATTGGCTTGGTGCTCACGATATTATCGTTGACCTGCACAATCGCATCTGCAATAGGCCTATGAACGATATAATCGCTGGCCTAACCATCTCGGACCCAGCACGCATTGGCTCCTATCTCTCGATGGCTTGTTGACGATATGCCGTTAAGTGTATTCTAATTAGTGATTCTGAGAGTGACACCGCGAAACTGAATGACATCGAATGTTCGCAAAAATGTGCGTGCGTGCAAGCGTAATTGATTTCCGCTGATGATTAATTCGAAAAAAAAATCGAAACCCCCTGATTTTATTTCAGTCCCCCTACATTTTCGGCTGGCTGCGTGCCTGATCACGTGAATTAGAGCGAGGTATGATGTCGGCATCAATTCCAGTATCAGCTAGTCGTCCTTCTAGTACTAACCTAAACATAAGGATGGTCAAAAGGATGCAAAGCCGTTGAAGTTTCCGGCGTACGACCTGCCAACCTTTTGACTCTCTACGAAGCGCTGCTTTCTATTCAGCCCACTTATGTGGAAGCTGAAAAAGCATTCAATGAACGTGGACTCTTTGTTACAAAATTCCGGTCCCGGCTACAGGATCCCACAATTGATGCATCTGTGCTTTATAAAGAGGGCATTGCAGAAGCAGTGAACATTAAATTTGCGTGGTTTTTCTCGTATTCGCTCATACTGCGCGCGTAGGTAGGTACTCTACAATAACACTGTGTAATGATTTTGCGATCCGTTTTACATGCAGACCTGATGAAATCGATTGTCTCACTTAGCAGTTATTATCCGGTTAACCGGTTAGATAAATTCCAAAATATCCGGATATATCCGTTATCCGGATAGTGAAAATTATTGATATCCGAACTAACCCTACTTATTACCTTATGGGGGGGCCTTGTTGCGCACTGTTGTCTATGAGCCTGCGCAGTGAGTTGGCGTGTTTGCGCAGACTCTTCAATAATTAGAGAGAACATTGGTCATCAGTGCGTACGCAAGATTTCCGAAGTCATCACTGTCATCATGTCAAACAATAAATAAGATCACATGGACAAAAATTTAGTGTCCACAGCAAAACTAAGAATGGTTGAGGCTTCGCCAAACAATATGGGCACCGGGCAGTCGAATTGCATATGAGGATGATGGTAGGCCTAATAACGGAAGTTTAGTCATGAATCCGTGGCGTGACCACAATGCGTCATGCCAAATTTTTGGCATAGAGATTCAACTTCATTTGCGATTAAGTCGAACTAAAAATATATTATTTGTATTATAATTTGGAATGAACAGTACACATTTAAACTTTTATTTTTTGATGTATATGTCGTCATAATGAACTACACTAGATGCATAAAACTTGATTCGCAATAGAATCCTACTAATTGTATTTTGCTCACACAACCCAGCAGCACGAACAGCCCTACATACCCTGTTGATATGTAAATAAGACAGATGGGTGCGTTTCTACTTAATAAGAGTTACATTCGGCCATAAAAATACATAACTATGCGCTTGGAATATTTTTGGCTATAATATGAATTTCAAAAATGTTATGAGCACATTATACTGAACATCTGACTTCGATAGAAGATTACTCAAACAACTGACATGCATGTTCAGGTTTATTGTTCATGCTCATTATCATCCCTCATTCAACACATCGGTTATATAAGCATGGGACGAAGAATCCGCGATACAGCAATGGTGGCGTAAGGGCATTGTAGCAAAGGATCCTTACTCCTTACTATAGCAAGAGCCGGAGTAGTCAACTGGCCGGAGTAGTCAACTGATTCCCAAGTGTTACCCCGTTTCCTTGCTTTTCACTTGAACGCTATATTATCCAGCATATAGATAATACACGGATCACAGGGTTTCTAATCCAGAAAGTCGCAACACCTTTATTCACGAATAATTGTACAATACGATGATTGTCCGGTTAAATTTAGTTAAGAGCCGATAAAATAGTAGCGCTAACGATGATATAAGTCGGCATATTTCTAAGCTTCCTTTGCTGTAGCCGTAATCTGCCGTTAGCACAAGATATTTAACTGTAAACGCGGGCGCAAGAATTTGGGTTATTATTGTTAAATCGCAAGTCGGGGTCCTATATTGGATAGGAAGTGACACAGCAGTGCGATGCAGTCATATATATTTGTGTGACTAATATATTTCCATGTAAATTGCATATAACTAGTTCCGCATTGGCGTTTTCACTTCTGCGAATAGGCTATAATCTGGCCTATGAACATGCTCGGCATTTGCTGCCTTAATGAAAATATTTCCTGCAAGAAATCTAAATATTTGTTACATACAATAATCTCTCAATCTACTCAGAATTGCTTCGCGGGTCGGATGATCGTCTAGCGGGCCGTATGTTTGACACCCCTAATCTAGAGTAGGCTATGCTTTGATTAGAGTAGGACTGCTAATTCAACAGTATATTCAATACAAATACATTGGCGCAAAATTGGGTTCCGAACAGAATCGACCGACTCTACCTAAAATAGATGCTACACAAGGTACTAACAATTATTATTATAGCCTACTGAATATCCACAAAGCATGATCAAAACCTAATCGTTTTTAAAATTAAGTTTCGATGTGATGTTACGCTGCTCGTATTTTCATTTCACCATGATAATAACATCAGACACATTGACCGTTGAAATGCTGTCTGGTTGTGATACTAGACTAAAGATTAAGTGACCAATATACATGTGCGGACATGACTCAAAGTCTATTGACAAACGGGGATTATTTAACACAGTGAACGTACTTAGGGATGGTGTAAACGTGAGGTACAGGTTCGCTTTCTGTGTGAGAACCTTGTATATTTGTAGGTTGACCTTGACAAACGCACATTTGGCAGGATCTGCACTGTGAGCCATTTCCATACGCTACAATGTTTAATTGAAATTCTTCGCATGTCAACGTCGGACCACACTACGAGAGGTGCTGGAACCTTATAAAAATCATCACTAATTGAGCATGCACCCTTGCTTATCTCAAAATTTTTGCATGCGCCCTCGCAGAATTTTACTTGAAATAATCAGCTTTCCGTTCGTGAATACTTAATGCTGTGAGCCTGGTCCGCAATCACACAACATCATGGAAAAATTACACTACTATATCAGTAATCAGGGAATGATACTTATTTAACCAATCAATGAAACTGGAATAAAATCAAGAAGACGTACGTGATCCATCTTGATTTGATATGTTCGATTTGAAATACAGGGTTGAAATTAGCAATATGACGTCGCGTGACGTCATAGCTACACATTCGCGTTCACACAGAACCTAACGAAAATTTTCGCGTACACATCAACCTCAACTTTCCAGGGGTACGCGCCATCCTTGAAAGTACGCATCAAAATAATCTGGACTTTTAACGTAACTGATTGCTATATTCTATTCGTATCTTTACGATAAACGGTGTAGGCGTACCTAGATAAACTATACTTATATCTATAGCACATATGCACTGCGCTAGTTAATAGCCCTTTCACGAAATGCGAATACGACAATAGTAGACGCCGGCTATTGAATGAATGGTGACACCTGACACGCGAGAAATACAACAATGGATGCACGCTTAGGTGACGCTGCCAACTATTGTTCGTTCCGTCGCTATCGGAGATTGAGATAGAAATGAAAAACTAAACATTATCGAGTGACATAGGCAATGAGATACACTTACACTATTAGTATCAATATCAAAATATAATATGGCGATACAGGGTAAATTAGGCGTTGCTTTCATTTTCAGTGCGGGATAGGGTACCAAGCAAGAAATCGCGTGACAATGAAACACGCGAAGCGTGAAGAGAAAATTTCGCTACTATTTTAGTTTATTGTAATGTACGACGATTTACTGAAAATGTGACAGGACCCTGGATCTGCGAATGCGTCGGAACTGATATTTTAGTCATCAACATCCCAAGTGTCGCAGCCAGAATTGTAATTTTTGGTTGGCACTGCAAGTTCACAATCTGAGCAATTCATTTTCGATAATATAATAGGAAATTAACTCGCGGGCCACGCAAAACCCTCTCGCGGGCCACATTTGCGGGCCACCCCTGATACGAACAGGACCATTCGATAATTTCAGAGCCGGAGCCGGAGCTGGAGCCGGAGCAGTGGTTATAATGCGGCTCCGGAGCTGGAGCCGGAGCTAATGTATATTTAAAAGAGAGCTCCGGAGCCGGAGCTGGAGCAGTTTAAATTTACGGCTGCTCCAAAGCCCTGTACAAGAGGTCCCAAAATAACAACATATAACGAAGTCATACTAAGGGGTGGGCCTGCTCGAAGATGTTCAATTATTATTTACAGGACCTGCAGTTTCCAAGATACCCCGCTCAACTCTACCGGTAAATATGATTACGTGAGCAGAGAGCACAAGACATTGATAGCAATATATATATGCAATCCCCGATCTTATTTACCGATTTCATCATGAATTATCGCAAACTTTTGCGCTCCGCCTGAATGAATGGTACAGCTAATTTCATGGCAAGAGCTAGTAACGTCATTGGGAAGGTTGGTTTATCGCCCTATGGGAGCCCAAGACACAAGTTTTGGGGGTTTGACGAACTGCTGTTTCATTCCTGCCAACGCGTATACGCCTGAAGATGTTAAATTATTATTATCGAGGGGTCCTACCTTCTCAAACTCACCTCACTCAGGTCTAGGCTACTTGGTAAATCTCATCACGTGAGCAGGGAGAGCGGATACAAATTGATAGCAATATATATGCAATTTCCGATGATATTGGCCGATTCAATAATATTTAATTATTGGAATTTTTCGCGCTTGGCGCGTCTAGGCTAGAATAGCCGGCTCACTAAACGGACACTCAACGTAGATGACAATTGGTGACAAAGAGCGGATACTCGAATGGTGTCTGGACGTCCAAATGTTCTCGTTTCTTGGGAATTTGTCCTCTTTTTTCCAAACTAAGTAATGAAATACGATCAAAAATCGGACTCAGACGCATCAAACGGTAGAGTTGGCAAAATAATTAACGAAAGATATGACCCGTTGGGAGTATATTTGCGAGAGAGAGAGATCTGAAAAATGAACTTACTAATCAACACCGATATTGCAAGGCAAAAGCGGGTATTTCGGGAGTCGAATGGGGAAGCTCAATACTACTATTCAAAGAAATTCCAAATCACCTATTTACTTTCCACTATGATAGCTTTAGGAATTATTGATTCGAGATTTACATAGAAACTGTGCGAAGAAGCCGATATGTTACAGCAAATGCCTTTAATTTAGAAATCCCGCCTATTTCGAGTGTCAAAAATCTGCTTTAGTGCCTATTCGGAACAGTTACGCTCAAACAACTATACTTAAAATATGCCACTCCTCGACTAAGTATAACATTACAAACAACTTACTCCAAAACTTTCCAGTCGCTACTTTCTTCTTTTTCGCGTGTCTTTGACATCGTTATAGCTACTTGTAGTTAGGCTTACCATACGTCCTCTTTTAAGAGGTTTTGTCCTCTTTTTTGAAAGTGTCCTCGGAGGACGCCCTTCTGTCCTCTTTTCTGAGATTTTGTCCTCTTTTTTGAAAATTTAGGTCAGATTTAGAGCAAATTGCGAGTGATATAACGCAAATTAGCACAGAATTGAAGCTCCGGCGGGTATTTCGGAGTGAAAAACGGTGAATTTAGCTCTGAGCGAAGAGATGACCTTTTTTTAGTCATCCACCTGGCAATGTGGAAAGAAAAATGGTATTTTGAGCTCTGAGCGGAAGAGATGACCTTTTTTTCTTAGTCAACCAATCACAGAGTGGGAGAAATTTGAGAATTCTACTCCGGTTTTGCAAGTTGCAAATTTCTGAAAAAGTGTCCTCTGTTTAGATTTCAAAAATATGGTAAGCCTACTTGTAGTGGACTCGAAACCAAAGACGTTATGCTTATTCTCGTCTACTAACGATGCATCATAGGCAGCACTCTAAACTAACGTAAGTTCCACACTAATGAATAGCAGCGGGGTCTGTATTGCACCAAATCCACAAGTTTTATTTGTGATGATCGCGTTAAAATAATAAGATATCAGGCAGCGGTTCTAATTTCCGAGTTCGGTTCAAATCAGATTTAACCATTCATACACTTTCCCAGTCAGAATCACTCGAATATACACCATACGGACTGAACGATCTGTCGGGATCAACTTGTGAAAAGACGCCAGACGTGATTTCATCATCAGAGTGAAAGCTGCTATCATCTGTGCTGTTCACATTTTCCTAACCTTCACCTTCATCTTCTTCAATCATCATGCTGAATTCATAGATCTGACACTCATGCACGGACGATTTGTCCGGCATTCGGCGTTTCCATAACAGCTACTTTCCGGCCCCAATCGTCCAAAGCGAGAGCGCACACTTGTTGTTTTACAGAGATAGAACCCAACGGTTCGTAATTCGACGAGTCGAAAGTGCGGATAGATGACGTCAAACCTAGCCGCTCTTCGGTGTCAATCTACGTGGCGTACATAACACCCCAGTTACGATTGAATATCAATAGGCATTGATCGACAGCAGGCACCGACTAAATCAATTTAAAATCTTTCGTATCCTAAACTTCAGCGTTTATGATCACTTCAAAACCGTTCGGGTGGAACACTCCGCTGACTGCATGGTTGAACTTATCAAATCATTGTATAGGCAATGTCTGGAGCTTTCGGACATCCCAGAAACACCCGTCGCTTAGGACTAACCGGTCGTCGTACGAAAACGTGGCGTGATTTTTTTTGGTAGCAACATGACTGGTTGTCCTCTATATAGGCATCAGCACTCACGTCATTTCCGTAGGTGTTGAAAGCCTTACCGGCGTTGAGGTCGTAGATAATTGCTTGGGTTGAGACACTCGTGGCGACTATTTTGTCTTGCACGGTCGTGGAAAATTCGACATTATCTATACTGTCAAAAGTTACCTTCAAGTCGAACGTATTGTCCATAGCTAAAAAAAAAAACCCGGTTGTGGGAACACCAGTTGAACGATAGGGTCAGCATCACGTCTCCGGCGTACGAGTGTTCGATGCTAATGATGGCCGATGCGATTGCTAATGATGCGATCTTCGAAGTTTGGCGCTTTGTGGAAGTGAAAATATCCAGCACTATCTCCTAGAACCAGCCCACAATCATCGCTGTGACTGAACGCAATGGATGAGAAGCGCTAATTTCGATCCCTGGTAGGCCGGATCTCCCCGGCAGGTCTGAATCGCCGGTAAATCATTCTACATCTGCGCCGCATACCGCCCCATTCAGGACAAACCCGATGTCGACAGTGTCGTTTTTGGATGTTGATCGATGCTCCAATTTTGTTCATGGGCTTGGAGCAACGGCGATGAGTGGAAAGAGAAAACGGAGGTATAGGTACTACCAGTTTTCTACACTCGAAGTGTTCGTGATTGCTGCATTCCTCGATGAGAGAATTGAGAGTAACACGTCGCGCTATATGATTACTTTCACTGAATTCCGACTTTTCCGCAATAAAAACTTTTGCTTGTTTCCAATTTTTTCACATATTGATGCGCGACAAAAAAGTTATCATCTGTATCTGGGAAAGTCCCAACCTCCAGTGTCCAGTATGGATCCGACAAAAACAGAAAAATCCAAATAATCAAGAGATATTCCGCATTATTATACCGCATGCGAGTCTTCTAGGCAACATTACTTGTCATTATTGCCTTTCAGTCAGCGTGTGTAATTGCTTTCTCGTTACGATTCTTTTCAAGAGTAAGTTCACATTGTTGCAAAACTTAACCTTGACGTGTAGCTGTTTCTTGTCTTCGGGATAGCTTCATGTAATTTGCTGGTCAAGACGTGAAGCTTTTATAAGATCTCACGTACTGGACGGTATTCGGCAAGACCTACGAGCGCCTTACAAGCTAAGTAACGGGTTTTGTCTGCCGTACGTGCCGGCTTGGTGACACCTAACAAAGATAGCAGGGTGTGTATGCCGTGCGCCTATACCGAACGATTTTCCACAATGATTCTTTAACTTCACGTTTCTTGTTTTTATACCATGGTGCGGCGTGCACTTTCAAAGGTTCAGTGACACCTCTGTTTTCAGTACCAGTAAATTCAGTACAATTTACGAAAACAGCAATGGTTGAATTTACAGAAACCCATCCGTGTAGCTGGCGTCATTAATGTTAAGAAAAGTTTCAATCAAGTTTAGTACGACATTGATTCCGATCACATCCAATCCAAAATCAGGGTAACATTCCGTAAGTGTGCTTTGACAACATAATACATAATTCTACGCATACAGAAAACGAATCTACCTAAGACACGCGCGGATTTTTTATAAGCCCATCACTGAAATAATTTAAACAGGAGTGGCCAATCTGAAATCACACTCGTGATCCGAATTATGTCAATCTCATTTAGGACTTCTGTGTTTAGCAGATGAAACCTTTCAAACTGCGTGGGCCTTGTGATCGGAAATTGAACATAAAAAACATAGAAAGTATTTACCTCAGAACAGTTTCTTTAGACTCTCGCGGGCCGCACAGAACGGTGTTGCAGGCCGCATGCGGCCCGCAGGCCGTAGTTTGCCCACCCCTGCTCCAGACGCTAGGCTAGACTAGACCTACCTCGCAGCAGGATAATAATCGCCGCTCTGCTTAGTTTCAAATAGTAGATTATGTATTGATAGATGTCTGGTTATGATTGGTTAAACGCTGCTTGACCGCTGTTCCTTGGTGTGCGGTAGGTCTATGTACGTACGTATGTACACCGGGCAAAGATTTGAAACTTTGTACTCGTCAAAGAAGAAACATTACGATTTACACAATGAAGCATTACAATCAGCAGCTTCTGATATATATCACAACCGAGCCGTTGTTTGCCGTTTATCGCAACGGCAGCGTGGAGTATACTGTGTATCTGTATTAAGTGGAAGGCAGAATTTTATGCTCACTATATCTTTTTCCCGTACGACTCTGGAACGGGCGGCAATCGTTAATTCACAATTCATTACCCAAAATTTGGACCTGCCGCCAAAGCCATCCGCTCATACACATGTTAGCTTGTATTGTAGTTGGAATCAGCTCCAAAACAGCACCCCCCCCCCCACACACACACACACATGTAGGCCTTGGGACCCATAGGTTGGTCAATTTTCAGGTTGATGACTGAATTTCGTCAGAATATTCGTAATTGCAATTTATCACTATTCATTTATAATCCTCTCTCTCAATCCCCCTCCCCCCGATGGTCAGATTTACCGGTAGAGCGGCTAGACTAGAGGCGCGTAACTTATATTTATAACAGCTGGTTTGTTGTTGTAATTACCTTATTGTATGTTGTTAATTCGTGACCTCCCGTCTGTTATTATATCAATAAAATATGTGGCAGACTAAAGTTTCGTGAGACTCCCTCGCAAATTGTCATGTATTCATTCCTCTGTGCGTTCCCCGGTAGCATTTGTATTGTGGGGCTCAGATTGGAAGGACAGGACGATTTGCTACGCCTATCCAGCGCGGTTATTGACAATGGACACATACCCGAAGTTTCGGCCTAGATCTTTCTTTGGTAGCACACTTCGTGGAGTAGCATGTTGGCCGAAGCATGCATTGGTCTTTTGGTGTGTCGTGGTGCGGTAATAATGACCAGCACCGAAATACCCATTCATATAAATTAGGCATGCTTTTTTTCATGAGGGAGTGACGTATGCATTACAGAATCAAGTTATCTAGAGACATTAAATCACGAAGCTCGAAGAAAATTTTCAAGTTAATCAAATCTCGCGAAACTATCCTATAATTTATGTTGATCTATACGAAATACTTTTGAGCCCCCTTCGGACTCGCTCCCCACCCTATTGGGGAGTTAGGGTGCGGCACTTACGGACCTGGCAAGAATGCAAATCGGCGGGTGCGATAAATCGTACCCTATAAAGTGGGACATTGGATAGATTATGACGTAACAAGCAAATTACGTATTATCTGTAAGGAAAGTTGTTATCTCATTACGCCTTTTCATCGCAATCCTGATATTGTCTTCCAATATATCTTGGAAGATTAGTTCTAAGAGGCTAACTAAATGTAATCGCGAGTAATCGTGATTACTTTTCCAATGTAATCGTAATCGACTACCTCCTGATTTTGCTGCAATCGTAATCGCAATCGCGTGATTCGGAAGTAATCGTAATCGCAATCGATTACATTCATGAGGTAATCACCCCATGTCTGGTTAGCTATCGTCTTCCCTTATATGCGATATTATGTCAAGCAATGAAAGATGAGACTGAAAGCCGCCATTTCAACAAAATTTGAAGCGGTAAATCGGTATTTTTTGTTTGTGGTGAGCACCGAGAAGGACTTCGAATTCAAGGAATATAATTTGAGTCGGCATTATGAAAAAATTCATGCTGTGAATATGCACACTTGACTGATGCTAGCCTAATAGGAAAGCCAGCAAAACAGCAAGGCACTTCCCCAAGCCACACAGAGCTAGGAACGCAGCCACTAATAATACATCCACTTAGCAGAATGTACCAACACACTAATCCACTGCTATCAATTTAGAAAGTTAGTTAAGGTTATGTTAGTTAAGGTTATGTTGTACTGCACGCCGCACAACATAACCTTAACTTTTTTTCAGGGTCCGCATTTTCGTCTTCATATCTGCCCCGCCGCGAAAAATAATTCCATCATCGAAGAGAGTGGCTGCAGAACCTACCAAGATTCGTTTGTTACCGTGAACCTCTAAATCTATGAGGTTCACACACAGAACGCGAACGTGAACCTCACGTTCATACCTTACCTAGAAAATTATCCTTCCCCGAGAATTGCCATTTATACATCCTTTCTATGCCATAACGTGGGAAAGGTAAATCGCGTAATGTATACCAAAGCCTGCTTGTCACTATAATTATCAAGTACTTGATGAATACGAGGTAATATTCGTCACAAAAGGTTGTTAATGCCGATGCCGATCCAATCGTAGAAAAGAAAGGGATTTTCTGGAAAGGAGACATTGTTTTCGTCGTACTCCCTACTCGATTTCATGTAAATAGATATCTTTTATATGTATAAGGCTAAACATCATTAGTTCGGCAGTTAAATTACTTTTGCAAGGCTTGTGGCCTCATCCTAAAAAGCCCAGCATTACAAGATAGGTGAAAACGATGGCTGCCCTGAGTTTAACATATAGTTAGTCTGTAACAGAAATAGTGTAAAATATATGTTTCTCACGTCAAATCAAATCCCATCTCATGTCAAACAAATTAGTTGTATGCAAGTGAGTGCAATGGTAATTTATATGGATCAATATCAGTGAATAACAGTGAATACTTGACGCCGCGATGTTTTGTTTCGGTACAATTACAGGAAGATCTAACTTAAACCGCAGACAGGATGGAAGCAGAGGTGGTCAGTAGCGAAGTACTTTTACTTTTTTGAAGTACTCAAGTAGTTTTCCTCTACTTCTGGTACTTACTCAAGTACAACTGAATTTCATTACTTCTACTTCTAATTCATAATATTTTGTGATCTGCTTACTTACTTTACGCTATTTTCAGTTTGTCTATTTTCAGTTTGTCAAGTAAAAGTAGCTTAATCCTCCAATCAGGAAGAAAGCCTGATAAATTTCGGGGCTGTTTTCATGGAGTATCGAGTTTAATTTTCATGAAAGTTGAGTTAAGCCCACTTCACGCGCGGAGTATCCAGTATGATTTCACGAAAGTATTGCTGAATATAATTTAGCGAGCGGGTTGGCGTGGTTCCGTTCACACCGTATTGTAACCCTTCGCCTTATCGAATATTTCCTCACAGTATAGATGGCTTATCATAACGTTTGAAACTGATGTTTCGTAATCTAGCATTTACTTATCATACCGTAATCTAGCTGTCCATGGCGTGTCCTAATCTGGAAAAGTGGACTCTGACTTTTTTACCTTTAGAACTGTTTTAGCATACCAACTTTCGAAACTTTTTTGATTAAAGACATTAAATACATGTTCGGTTTTTACATTGATATTTTACTTTCAATTCCCAGTATCATATATTTTGATTTCGAATTAATGTCAGTTCTTTTGTCTGCATAACGTACACCTTGAAGTATAAAAATAAGTGTGGTAATTCCTTCAATTTCCAGAAATAAAGCGACACAATACAGCATTTTTACGGTTCACCATATTTTTTTATTAACGTTTACTAATCGCACAAAGTGTTTACACCGCATCCAACACAACATCTCCGTATTGCTCTTCGACTAAACTAAAGGCCTTATAATATGGGGGAGTGCGCAATACAATGATATTTTCTAAAACGTGCTGTTTGAGTAAACATAGGATTATTATCGCATTTCCATATCAATACTATCATTTTCATCCCATGATGTGGACGAATGCTTATGCTATCGAAAATTTGATACCTGCTGATATGCATCAATATGAATCAAGCTCGTCAACTTTCGCATAGCTCAATTTGCACCTTTTTATATTCCATGTGAACGAATTAGGATCGTTTTCATAACTACTTACTTACTTGAGTACTTTAAAGTCAGTCAATTCGACTTCTACTTCAATTAGTTTTAGGTTGTTCATGGAAGAAGTACTTCTACTCGTACTTGACTAGATTTTTTTTCGTTGCTACTTGTACTTCTACTCGAGTAGCTTTCTTGACTACTTTGAACACCTCTGAATGGAAGCAAGCTAATTTCGTGAAATATACGCTGAGACACATTGTCAAGTTTTCTACAAGCTTATGAGGGTTCCGTTTGAAGATTCCATTGACGAAAGAACTGCTGCATATCTCTAATTTACTATTTTAGCTCACATATTTGAAATAACATGAATTTATGTAGGTCATATTACGCGCAGCTTCAGTTTGTTCACAAACCGTTCTTTGCCGTCCCTATGTTCCGGAGAATAGCATATATATTATCCAATCTAGCGGGCACCCTACCAACTCACCGAAGTGCTACTACATGTCAGTGTATTCCTAATATCTTATACGGTTTCCTACGTGACGTTCGGGTGTACAGGTCGATATTTTGAATCGGTGTGTTGCGTGACTCAGCTTGCAATTGCTTTCGTAGTAAAAGTAAACTGGACGTTTCGCGAACTGAGCAATTTTGTTGCATTAGTTTTTATTCACTGTGAACATGCGACGCGTAAAGCATGTTTAGGCCAGCTAAAATATCCTTGAACTGCATCAATGACACTATGTCTTAATTCACATTATGAACGTTGCAACGTAATGACATAACGATCCACCGACACATTGGTAAAATAGAAAGTAAAGCCCACACCAGTGGCATGCGCGGATTATATTCGTAAAAGCAATTTACTGGATAATCAGTATTTCAGATTAACCTTTGCATTCTTAAAAGCTGGATAATCAGTTATTTGCAACATGGCTATTGCCTTACCAATGCGATCATTTTACACGCTTACGGTCTTATTATGGACATATATATGCGATTTTCGTCATTACATCATGTTTCAATCATCAACCAAATTACGACATCGGTGGCCGTGGCAAATGCTGATCAAGAACAACACTGCTCTGCTGGTATCCGAACATTTGGACATTGCAGATAGCATCGTTTATTTCGCTTTATAAATAGTATCGTTTGAGACATCAAGGTATGGCAATGGTAGCATGCCAAGCATATCTGGTATATTATGTAGTTCTATTGCAAGTATGAGCTTTTGTGTAATTATCTGCTGGGCCAGATCTGCCACTATTGTAAAAACTTTAATGCAGTGGTTCCCAGCTTTTTTCCACTCACGTATTATTTCGAGTTTTTATGCAGAGCTCGCGTACCACCTGCATAAGTTACGCTTGCCGAAGGCAATCAAATACTTATTCAGCAATGATGCCGTCATATTTACGTATCCGACCTATGCGAGGCGTAATAACCGTATCCGGTCAATACCGAGAATGCTATTACTGAGAAGGATAATACCGAGAATGGACATAACCGAGAATGGACAATACCGACAATGGACATTACCGAGAACAGACAATACCGAGAATGCTATTACCGAGAATGGCTATTAACGAGAATACTATCACTGTTTGCTCCAGTTGATACATTTGGACATTTGGTGACGCTTAAAAAGTCAATATGTACTTCATCATGGTGGACCGAGTCGTCGCCAGGTATCGTGTACACTGGAATGTAGGGTTAGAATTGGCAATATGACGTCACGTGATGCCATGGGTTCACAATCACGTTCACACAGAACCTTTCAAAAAGGTTCGCGTTCATACGAAACTGAAATTTTGAAAGGTTCGCTCTATCCCTACTTTATTCAACCACTAGGCAGCTGCAATAACATATTACGGCACAATATGCCAATACCGACGGACACATAACCTTATGACAAAACTGCGACAAATTGATAACGCCTTACAAAGCCTAATTATAGCCTATATAATCGGAAAAAATGGATATGTCTACTTATGTTCCCCACTCCTGTCAACAACGCCAGAAAATAAATATCGCAATTCCTCAAAATTATCACGATTTTCTCTCAGCTAGAGTTCTGCACGAATATTTCGAAACGAGTCCCTCGTGGCGCTTGTTGTATTCTCATTCAAGCTACTAATAAATTGACACGCATTGCGAAGTCAACCTTACTATAAGCAACTTGCTGCAACGGTGTCCTCATCACTGTATTGCTTATCCTCATACTGCATCGACCAAGTAATAGTGTTCTTAATCCAGAATTTTACGCCCTATGCGTTAGAATAGCTATCGGTAACGTTGCTACGATCGCTGCATATAATTCTAACGCGGTATCCGTCACAATCCAGGAAGTTAGTCTAGCGTGCAAATCCTTAGTTTATATTGAGGATAGAATCATCGGTATATTTGCTTGGCACGCCCGAGTACGAGATATTGCACTGGTTCTCTGAGAATCAAGACGCTGGAAAGGCGTTACGCACATTGGTATTCACTGAAACGTGTCGACAAGCTAGTTCAAGTATATATAGTATATAGTATATATACTTCAAAAATGTTAATCGCTCCTAATTCGTGAACAATAGCATAAAGAAATTTCGATCTCGTCTCGATCCCAACATCGAAAGTGCCTTAAATGATTAATTTGCTCATCCCATTACGTTACATTTTTAACTCCCCTCTAAAGGCATCACGTTTATGAGTAAAAAAGTTGTAATATGCGCACATGTGTAAATATCTGTATTTCCTGATAACTGAATATATTCCTAAAATTTCTTGTGGATGCTTACAAATCGAGGAAATTCTATTTCAAATCTATTTGCTATAGTTCTTTTCGGGTCCGGCCCTTCTGTATCCACTTGAGGTTTTGAAATGTCATGGAAATCGTTACTTGTACTTGTGGTTTGCTACACTATGTCGCTACTTTCACATCTATTCGACCAGGAACGATGGCTATTTCGACCACCTTTGCTTGTAATGCTTGCGACAAGTATGTAGTCATTATAAGCTAAATATCATATGCGCTGTCACCCGACTATGGGTTTTGAAGAGACTGCATGCGCAAATTTGGTCGTGCTTCAGGCGTTCTAGCCGTGAACTATCGCCACCGCAATTAACTGCAATTAACTGCAATTCTACTGTATTAGAGCGTTTGTTTTGTATCGTTACTACCGTATCTTACCCGTCTACTAGTTGTTTGTTTCTGTTATTATTACGTCATAGACACAAAATAGTTTTTACATTTCGAATTTGATCCACTCCATCACTGACTTTCGCTACTGATGAGAGTCGGTCGAAAGGCTTTTAGCAAATAAATTAACATTATGAAGTTATTGTTTCGCGTTAAACCAAAATCATTGAGCACCATTCTTTGATCTGCGTTGACCCAAGACGTTGGAAGCAACGAGGTAATTGTTGATGGTGAACGGATGTCAAAGCGTCTGCGGCCAATGTCTTACTTGGAGCGGCGTCACACCATCGCAGTGATAAGACATATGATGTGATCTGCGAACGCTCTATCCTACAACAGATCAAGACGCATGTCACTCCGTGTTTGTGGTGGTGTTTAAATTTGCGCGCGACTTTCAATTCGCCATCACTGACATGAGAGAAATATGTTAGATGGACTTTCACGAAGCTGTGCAGCATATCACGAGCGACTGCGTGGAACGACTTCATCGCCACATTTCAGCCCCCCCCCCCCCAAAAAAAAAAAACATGTTTCATGTTGAGTCGCGTGAATAGCGTACTAGATGCGGCATAAAATTGTAGCATTCACACTCTTATCACCATGAAACTCGCGCTCGCTCGCTCTAGTATCATTAAAATCGCAAATACCGTTCCGTAAGTTACGAACAAGTGACGATAGGATGATGCGTTGGGTTGTGGAATCACTATTTTGTTCATCGGATCTATAACGTAAGAACCAGAAGACTTTAATTGTATAGTAGATAATTTTGATGAGCTTCTTGGAGGTACAGAACTACAATATACAATTGAATACTATATTCATATTAAAATGAACCCGAGTATTTTCGGCTGACACTCGTCAGGGGTAATCGTCAGCATGCTGGTGACGTCATATTTTGTTTTCTGTTGATATACAACAGGGGCGGGCAACATACGGCCCGCCGACAGTTTCCCGTCGTAGGTGATAATGTGGCCCGCCGGCCGGTGTCCCGTCAATACCGAGAAAACCATTACCGAGAATGGACATCACGAAGAATGGACATTACCGAGAATGCAATGTAGGCATGTTATGCATATATACAGGTCGTGTGCATGTGCATGGCGGCATTGCCACATTCGGTGTCGATTCTCAGATATAAATTTTTCAACAACGCCTTTTCAGTAAGTTATTCTTGGCATTGGCCGTTCTCGGCAATGTCCATTCTCGGTACTGGTTTTCTTGGCATTGCTATAGAATCGTAAATGCTACTAATGCAAGTCTACTCGCTTCTACTGACTTACGCGTAAGCTCCACTCTCACACGCTGCGCACACACGCAAATAATACCATACAGTCACTAAAATTTGACGAAGGAAGCAAGTATAGTGGGGACTCTCGGCAGACTAGGGCCGCGGGGGTTCTATATCAATACCGAGAAAACCATTACCGAGAAAGGACATGACCGAGAATGCGTGCGAGAGTGGAGCTTATGCGTAAGTTCGTCGAAGTGAGAAGACTTGCATTATCGGCATTTACGATGTATTCAACCCTACTGAATTGATATCTTCGTAAGTTTTGGGTACCGGGCTTATCGAACGCCTTAAAATCTTAATTAAGGATCGCACCATGTGTTGATTGAAAATGGCGGCGCCTGTATGACAATGGCGTTCTCAAATCCACATTGTCTTCGTCATTATCGACAAGAAATGGCTTCGAAATGACATTGCTATCGTTACAATACATTCATTACATGCGATTTGTTCCTTGTATATGTCGATGAATGGGCGAATAATGTATCGATTCAGCTATTCGGCCCGCAAAGTACTTAATTTCCCCACATCCGGCCCGCCGACTGGAGAAGTTGCACGCCCCTGATATACAATGTTCTTTCCAATTCTCTACCAGTTGCTGACGATTACCCTGACGAGTGTCAGCCGAAAATATTGGGGTTCATTTCAATATGAATATACTATTCAATCATTTTGATTTTATAGTAGATCAACGTAATCACTTGAACGAGTGCTACAAGTGTGCAAATCTACTTGAATACTTTGAAAAGCAGAAGTACTTAAATACTGACCCGCTCTGTATACCATATACTACCTATACAAGATTGTCATTGACAATGTGGTCACAGTTATGGATGATTGAGTTAGTGACCCGCTTTCCTACGCAGTGATACTACCTGTTCTGTGATGTGTGCAACTGTGACGGGGTGCCATCTATGGCGACTGATGACGTCACGCCTGTAGACAATGCGCTCGCCTGAGATAACCGCAACCTTCTGGGATATTCTGTTTTCTGTCCGTGCTGTGTGGTACACGCTTTGTCGTCAATATAACTGTTACGGTATCTGTCTGGCTGTGAACTGATTTACACTTGAAGAGTATAAAGAACTAGTAGCGACACCGTTACAATTGGCGAGAACACCAGTCTTCAAGTCAACAACCAGCGATCAGTGCTACAAGACTATACCGGTATCGATATGGATTCATTGCGTGAAGAGAATGAGTATCTGCGAGCAGAGTTGGAGCGGGTTCATCGCCGGATCGACGATATGGTGGAAGCCCAAAACAGTACCCTCAGTCGTGTATTAACCATTGTACAAAGTTTGGGAGGTGAGAGTATGTCTGCAGCCCCGAATGCGGATGGATGTGTGTTTGACAGTAATGATAATGGTGACATGGGGGGATTTGTTGATATGACTGACAGTAAAACTGGTGTGATGTCTCCAGAACCACAGTATGTAAATGATAAAGTGCGTGTTACTCGTAACAATTCTGTACACCCCACTCCATCTAGTCATAGCATGCTCAAACCCGCTGTTGGTGTTATTAAACTGGAACCATTTGATGGTGTGAATATGCCCATTAGCGATTATTTGTGTCATTTTGATGCGGTGACATTGGCCAACGGATGGGACGAACAAACTGCTTGTGCTAGGCTTAATGCTAGCTTACGTGGTAACGCTTTGCAAGTGCTTGCACAAATGTCGGCTGATTGCCGTCGGGATATTGATCGTGTAATTGCCCAATTGCAGAAGCGCTACATTCCATGGGGTATGGAAACCTTGAGCCGTACTGAATTTAACAAACGTAAAATGAAATTGGGAGAATCCCCAACAGAATTCGCATCAGTTCTGGCTACGCTTAGCTTGAAGGCTTTTCCACGTATGAATTCTGCGGCTCGTGATGAGTTTGTGTGTCAACAGTTTATCAATGGTCTTGGTGATATTAACCTTCGCCGACAGCTAACATTGATGAAAACAAGTAACCTTGATGAACTAGTTGCTTCTGCGGATTTGTATTTCTCTGTCGATGGACCGCCTAACAGTCAATTGTTCGAAACTAGTAAACCAGTTGTGGCTCCTGTAGGTCTGAAACCAAAAAATGGCGCTGAAAGTCTTGCAGTAGGCAAGCGTGATAATGAGATGGAATCGAAAATTGACAAGCTGATTGACCTAGTTAGCAACCTAGTGACTGCCAGAAATCAAGCACCGATGAGTAGGCCTAGAAGCCCTCCCTATCGAAGAAGAGTAACATTTGGGTATGGACCTTGCCATAACTGTGGAGTGACTGGACACATTCACAAAAACTGCCCAAACTCCCATTGTGCTAACTGTGGCCAGTTGGGCCACCTTCTAGTTGCCTGTCCCAATAGGAATGGAGATGGTGTTCCACCAGTCACCCGTGAACATGATGCCCCACCAATCAGGCAATTCTTTAAACATGCCATAGCAGACCATGGGTCCGATGGCGCTGCTCTTATGGATATGGACCAGGATTTGGAAAGACTTATGAATTTTGTTTGTGCGCTTCGGCTCACATCTAGCTGGTACACCGTTGCATCGGTGAATGGCAGTCTGTCAGCTAAACTTTTGGTAGACTCAGGCAGTCCCCGTACCTTCCTAGACTATGATTTGTACACTCGACTGTATGATATAACTGATTTGAAACCATGTGATATCCCATTTGTTACTGCTTCTGGTGGTCCCTTGGAGCTATAAGGCACAGTGGTGTTGACCCTACGTATTGGTGAATTTTGTGCACAACAAGAGGTTGTGATTGCTCGTCTGGGTGCGCCATATGGCTTGTTAGGGTGTGATTTTATGGAGAAGCATGATGCTGTTTTGTACATGGGTAAAGGAATGATGAGTTTGCATGGACAAAATGTTATATTGCAACAGCTGTCGGTGTCTTGTTGTGGTGTTATAACTCAGAAACAGATAATAGTTCCTAAGTGGAGTGAAAGAGCTGTCATGGGTGCTGTGAGTGGGCCTTGGTTGCCGTCCGTTTCACAGTATGGTGTGGTTGAATCTTCGCCTGTGTTTGAGTGCCAGTATGATAATCGTGGTTTGCGTGTGTTGTCCGGTTTGGTCGATCCTACATGTAATGAGGTCCCTGTAATGTTTATAAACCTATCTCAAAATGATATTGTAATCCCTGCTGGGGAACGAGTAGGCTCTTTAGAGCCCCTTGCGACTTGTGGATCTGTGGCGGCGCGTGACACCGTGGAAGTTGAACCGTGCTTGGATCTGCCAGACCATCTGCGACACCTCGTAGAAGAACCAGACCACTTGAATGTACAACAGCGACAACAGTTAAGAGATCTTCTCATCAAGTATCAGGACATATTCACGGGGCCTGATGGGAAATTGGGATATACCACTTTGATTGAGCACAATATTATGCTATCTTCTACAGTACCAGTTAAGGTGCCTCCGCGACGTTTGAGTTGGAAGGCACGAGAAATTGTGGGTGAGCAGATCAAAAAGATGGAAAAACTGGGCGTTATCGAGAAGGCCCAAAGCCCGTACAACGCGCCGATTGTTCTGGTTCCAAAGCGGGATAACACGTACCGTTTCTGCACCGACTTCCGGAAATTGAATACAATCACGGTAAAGGATGCCCATCCTCTGCCCCGCATTGATGATATCCTGGATTCTCTGGGTGGGGCAAAATGGTATTGTACTCTTGATCTTGAATCCGGTTTTTGGCAAGTTCCCCTGAATCCAAGTGACCGAGACAAAACTGCATTCAGCGTACCTGGGCATTCGCAATTTCGATGGACAGTCCTTTGCTTTGGCTTGTGTAATGCGCCCGCCACGTTCATGGCAATGATTGAGAAGTTACTTGATGGACTCTTGTGGAAGAAATGCCTTGCCTTCATGGACGACATTTTGGCGTATGGGGAGAACTTTGACCAAACACTCTGCAATCTGGAAGATGTTTTCAAGCGAATTCGTGACGCTGGTCTTAAGCTTAAGCCTAAAAAATGCAAACTGTTTTACCAGGAGGTGGAGTACCTGGGACATGTGATTTGCCCAGATGGTCTCAAGTGTAGTGATGACAAAGTTTCTGCTGTAAAGGATTGGCCAGTGCCGAAAAATCTCAAGGATGTTCAAGCGTTCCTCGGCACGGCAAACTATTATCGAAGATTCATTGACCAGTTTTCAACCATTGCAGAGCCATTGGTGAAACTCACTCGGAAGAAAGCTACCTTTGAATGGTCCGATGATTGTCAAGCGGCATTCCGCTCTCTTAAACAGAAATTAACAAGTACACCAATATTGGCTTATCCGCTTGAGACTGCAGGAGAGTTTGTTCTCGATACTGATTGCTCTGGCTTTGGTGCAGGAGCAGTCCTCTCCCAATTACAGGGAAATGAAGAAAGGGTTATTGCGTATGCCAGCAAGACGCTAAACAAGCAACAGAGACGATATTGTGCCACCTTCCGGGAATTATATGCTGTACAGTGGGCCGTGAATCATTTCAGGTCCTATTTGTGGGGAAGGCCATTCCGGCTGAGAGTGGATCACAGCTCTTTACAGTGGTTGTACAACTTCCGGAACCTAGAAGGCATTACGGCGAGATGGGTCAGCATGTTGGATACGTTCAACTTCAAAATTGAACATAGAGCGGGGGCAAAGCATGGCAACGCAGATGGACTTTCCCGCATCAGACGTAAATGTGAAAGGGATTGCTGTGTTACATGCGGAGACAAGCCGGACATTGAACCAACATGTTTCCTACCCGGATTGGAAGTGACTGCTATTCTACCAGGTCCTGTAAGCAGCGCTGATGAGAGAATGTGCTCTTGGCTGGAATCATATAGTCCAAGTCAACTTAGAGAACTGCAGAGAAAGGATGAATGCATATCAGTCGTACTGAACTGGAAGGAGACGAGAGATGATGCTCCTAAAGGCATTGAACTTTTACCATATCCAAGGGATGTCCGCACCCTATGTATGCAATGGAATGTCTTGCGAGTTTTGGATGGCGTCTTGCACCGAGAATTTTTGTCACAAAAACCGGGCAATGTTGAGCTCTTTCAAATTGTGATGCCATCGAGCTTGCGTAAGGATATCTACCGGTTACTCCATGAATCGAGAACAGGCGGCCATCTTGGCAAAGAGAAAACTTACAAAAAAATTCGATCAAGATTTTACTGGCCAAATATGCATAGACAAATTGCTGATTGGACCAGGTTATGTAAACCGTGCTTTGCTGCAAAAACGCCATTACGACAACATCAGGCCTACTTGCGCAAAATGCCATGTGCAGAAATCATGGACAGAGTTGGCATTGATCACATTGGACCATTACCATTGTCTGAGAACGGCAATGAGTATATATTATGTGTTACGGACTATTTTAGTAAATTTGTGGAAGCATACCCTGTCAAAGATGTTAAAGCTGTAACTACCGCGGAGGCGCTGGTCAATCAATTTTTCACAAGATATGGTGTTCCATTCACCATTCATTCTGATCGTGGATCCGCATTTGAATCTGAGCTGTTTCGTCATCTCATGAAATTGTTCGAAATTGACAAGACTCGAACAACATCGTACCATCCACGTAGTGATGGTCTGGTCGAGAAATTTAATGGGACTTTGCAAAAAATGATAAAAACGTTTTTGGGGAATGGAAATCGCAATGATTGGGAGGACTACATCCCTTATCTGTTGATGGCATACAGATCCACGGTTCATGAGAGTACAGGGTACACGCCCAACCGACTCATGTTTGGGAGAGAAATTTCCCTTCCCACAGACTTGATGTTTGGAAAACCATCTAACGAACTGTCGTTCGAGTTTTATCATGAATATGTACAATGGGTCGAATCAACAACATCTGATGCCTTTACGTTTGCAAGACAGCAGCTGTCGAGATCTGCTGAGAAACAGGAGCGCAACTTTAACCTCTCTGTTAAACCAGCCACATACTGTGTCGGCGATTTAGTCTGGTTCTTCTATCAACCCTTGGTGAAGAAATTGTCCAATGGGTGGGTTGGACCATTCAAGGTCATTGAAGTGAAATCGCCATACCTGTACCGAATCGAGAACTTGGACAATGGGCAGTGCAGACTTTCGCATGCTGATCATATCAGACCTTATCTGCTGGAGACGCGGGAATCATCGCCCTCTACATCAGATCCTGCTGCTGACGATACGACGCCAACCACCACTCGTGCGGGCCGACAGATCAACAGACCTGGTCGTCTGCAAGACTACATAACGTGACATATTTTCATCATTTTGTCGTTCGATTTTCACAATCCGTTGTCCTAACCATTTGTATTTTCGTTGCTTTTTGAGCTTTTACGCCGAAGTATTTTTGGTGTATCGTTGCTTTTTGTTTTAAGGTAGATATTTTCTCATGTACCATTCGAAAAAATTTGGAGGGGGGAGTATGTGACGGGGCGCCATCTATGGCGACTGATGACGTCACGCCTGTAGACAATGCGCTCGCCTGAGATAACCGCAACCTTCTGGGATATTCTGTTTTCTGTCCGTGCTGTGTGGTACACGCTTTCTACTGTCGTCAATATAACTGTTACGGTATCTGTCTGGCTGTGAACTGATTTACACTTGAAGAGTATAAAGAACTAGTAGCGACACCGTTACACAACGAGGTGTCGCTCCACCTGCGCGCCCATCCCAGTGAATATGCGGCGATATTGATACACATTACCATGTGGATAAAAACGACATAATGCATTTCGACGGGCGCGCAATTTCGATCGTCATCATCTTCAATTAAAACTGGATGTAGGTATTTCACTTCATTATCAAATCTATTTTTAGAATTTACATACTTTAATGCTTCTCATACCTGTCATTCTACTGACCATTTCCCATAGCAGCCGGAATCGGTGACGGCGCCACAGAAAACTCACGAATAATAATAAAAAGTTACTGCCATCCGAGTTACTTTTGACGTTGTCTTGAATCACCACCATATCAAATTGTATTTGAGTGGAAATATTGGCATTTGTTAATTTATATTCGAGTAGCTACGGCGATTATTTTGAAATATATATATATGTTGTTTTGACTGTAAAGGTGGTTTGTTGTCGCATTTTGCCACCTTGGACTCGTGCGTCTAGCGCAGTTCTTCATGGTCGGATTATGAGCGTACATTTTAACAGATATCAAGGTTATCGCTTCTTACTTGCAAACGGACGAATGCTCTTTATAAACACATAATCTTACACAAACTAAGCTATCTTACCAAAACTTGACCTCGACACGAGCTGTTCCCGTTTGTGTGGGATTGGCCAAAACCAAAGTCTTACAACGTCTTCTAATTCAGTTATGGAACGTATTTACATTTAGGCAATTTTTGATAAAGGTTTCAGTAAAAGCTTGCAAGAAAAATAGAAAAATTTGCGATATAAAACTCTTACAAGCAGCTCAAAACATCATACTACATAAATTAGCAGTATTGAGGAAGCTGCCGGAAGCTGTTAAAATGTTGCATAAGTTGCATTAAGCTTGCCCTAGTGATCACTGAAAGAACAGGGATACGTTACCTAAGATTACTTTACTAGCCTACTAGTTAACAACGTGCGCTGTAAGCCCTGATGACTTCGATTGCGAAAAATTCATCTTTACCTTTATTGTTACCTCGTCTGTTTCAAAAGTTGTTTTACAAAGCTAAATTCATTAGGGTTTATTTGTGAGGCGAATCAGTGTTTTGAAACATGAAATTTATAAGAATATTAACTGAAACTTTCACCACTGCCTTCGACTCGCCCTCGCCACTTTAGAACCAAGTGGCATTCGATACAAAATCTCAATTCCTTCACTATATAGGCATATCTGTGACTAACAGAACAGTAAATACGTTTCGCTTATTGCTTTTGGCAATACCTGTTTAGAATGTTTTGTAAATAGGTATTCTGTATTACATTTCAATGATGGCAAATTATTTGATGAGAGTTATAGCGAATCGAAGCAAATATGAAACGTTTGTAACGGGACATTCGCTAAAAATAATTGATCATATCTGGCGTCTATACTATATGCCTGGAACTGAAAACTGACAATAACTAGCATACCTTGTCTGCCGACATCCTCATTCAAAAGCACTAGCATTACACTTATACATTCAAACAGCAGCAAAGCAGGATGGTGCTAATAACAATCTATCTTCCGTGGATATGCGTCTAATCAGTCTCAATAATTACCTACGCGTGTATAGTGGTTTGACAGAACCGTCGTGGTGTGGTTCATAGCAATTGAGGGATAAAATCCACATTTAATAGTAGTAAAAATTTAAAGATGCCTATAGAGCAGGCCTGTATCGATATTTCTACGAAGGGTCATATTCTTTTTCGCCGGCAGACCGGTAAGACCGTCGTATATCAATATGGGATTGTTGGAACCCTCAAAATAGTCGGTTCAACAACCATAGTACAATGTTAATCGACTATCGGCTCACAATCCAATATTTGTGACGTCATGGATTCAAAACAAAAAAATACATGTTTTAAACAAGGGCCATGATTTATACATGTTTTTTAATTTGATCTTTGTTTTAAATGCAACCCTACTAGTACAAATGCGACTAGTATCGCAATTTTTCAGAGATGAGCGGATTCGGAATTTCTATGTCCTAATCCAATCCAAATCCGAAGCATCAAATCCTAATCCAAATCCTAATCAAGATCTTTTGTATGTTCAAGTCCATGTCCAATCATAATCCGATACCAACTTGAAATTCGGAAAAAAATGCTAATTTATGCAAGAGAGGAATTGGGAATATTTCATTCACAATCAGCAATTCTCTTGAGTTACGATAACTTGTCATAGGGCTGCCCTTCTCATGCTCATTGGCACCAACCGCCATCAAGTGTATCATGGTGTGGTGTGCCATAAGTACATTAATAACTGATCTGAATAAAGTTTGTCGCCATTCACTACAGAACATCAATATCCCAGAAAATCGGTAAGTTCAATCCAAATCCTAATCCGTTCAGAAATAAATCTCTAATCCTAACCCAATCCAAATCCGACGAAATTTCACAAATCCTGCTTTTTCAAATCCTAATTCTAATCCATGCTCATCTCTGCAATTTATATTACCCCTATTTGAAATCGCGTGCGTCAGACATGTCTCGTGATGGATAAAATTGTAGTGGCAAGACCTGACCACTCAAGCACAATTAGACGTTCTTGAACAAAACTCGTTCAACTTGTTCGGCTGAGAACGGTTTCAGTGAAATAGTTGAAATCAAAACAAGGGAAAAGAATCGCTTTTTTAATGATACACTTGAAGGCCTAAGTAATAGTAGCCATATTTGTTGCACATCTGAACAAAATATTTTCAAGTAACTTCATCTACTTTTTGTAAAACTATTTTCGGTTGATTTGTGGAAATGAAATTTATTTCCAATAGAAGTGCGAATAGAGCCGAAAAAGGTTGAAGCGCACTTTTGTTGCTTTAGATTTTAAAAAGCATAACGTAGTAACTGTTAAATATATAAATAATTGTCGATATGATGACACCTATTGCTACTTCCAACAGTCATTTTGAATTAGTCGCGTGGCAAAATATTTCAGTTTTTAATTATACTTCTCATTTGGATTTTACTTTTGTGCAAGTAAGTCTATCCATAAATGACAAGACGGAATAAAAGCAAATTTCTACTCAATAACAAGTAGAAGCAACAATTTTCGTCTGTGTCAAAACTACCTCAAGAGGAGGTGGTATATAAAAAATCAGGTAATTACTGAAGTAGTTTCAAATGTAGGTTTGTTTAAAGCGTGACATAGTTTTTGCAGGTAATTCTTGATTGCTACTCTTGAAATTGGAAGATGCATCTTCAGAACTAACAGAAAATCATGAATGACGCTGCAAGTTTCGCAAAGATATTCAGTTAGCCTGATACACGGGCTATTTGACGACACTCACACACGTGATGAAAATATTTCCATTAATTACTCATCACTACTTATCAAACTGCAAGTTGAATAAGGTAAGAAATTTTGTTTAGAAATAATTCGATAGAAGTGTAGAGAGTATGAATATCGTAGGCCCCGCTTCAACACATACCTCGGCGCTGCGCTCGTCTTCTGGAATCTATAACGTTTACTATGTAAGGCAAAATATACCTTTATTGAAACCCGACCGATTAGTTTGCCGATAACATCGAGGCAATTTAAGGAAACAAAATATAGGTAATTTTTCTGATGTCACAGTATGATAGTAAGGAGTCAGATAACTGTGATTACTGTCATTGGGAGATTGGGATATTCCTTTATTTCTTATTGCTTACAGGCAGAAGTTGGCAAAGTAGTCACCGTTGGTACTCGAGAATACTAGATGTAACGTCAGAATTTTATACTCAAGTACAAACAGAACAGCTATTTCAAAGTTTCAGTTTGCGACCATGCAACTTTATATAGAAATTTCACTGTCAGACCCTACATTGGATATGACAAAACGAACGAAAGGGGGATTCAGCTCACAATTAGTTGTTGTTGCTGTTTTGTTGTATTCATGGTGTTTTTCCACTGCGATGGTAATTTACACCGCATGCCGGTCGTCTTTATTTTCACTCCGTAGCTGCCGACTTGTAGCACGGCCTATTTCTTGACATTTCAAGACAATACTTATGTGGATGAGATTGCGAGCATAGGAGCTTATGTATAGATATACCTTCAATATGGAGTCGACCTCGATCGGACTCGAACCCGCAACCACATTGGTGTTGGAGCTGTGAATGACAACGCTGTCTCGACACGCACAATGCGTGGTATGAGTAACGAGTTAAACTGGATCCTGGCAAGTTGCGCTATATTTCCGTAGTATGGGTGTATGGAGCAAACAAGAATAATACACGTAGCAGATGACTACAGACGAGAAAGCGCGTATCTTTTACGCTGAACTCAACGAGCTTCTGACTAGCTTGCGTCGCGACAATTTTCTCAGTTCATCATAAATATATTTATTATATCGGAACACTTGAGTATATTTATCTACTTGCATTACTTACTGAAGTGGTTGGTATGTGTATGCCAGTGTTGGGAACAAGTATCACTACCATCGAGTCATGCATGAATCATTTCGAGTCATTGCACATTTTGACTTGAGTCAAGTCAAGTCAATCGATTTTCGAAGATGACTCGAGTCAAGTCAGCTCACGCGTTTTTTGGAGGTGACTCGAGTCAAGTCAAGTCACGAGTCAAATCACAATTCAAGTCAAATTCAATTTTCGAAGTATGAGTGATGATTCAAAGTCATGACATTTTCTGGATGTGTAAAAGACAGACGTATTGGTCATATATCTCGAATCAAGTACCAAGTATACAGCAGGGTTGTAACCAAGTTACAATAAGGTTCCGAGTCACAAGTCAATTTCAATTTTCTAGTTTTGACTCGAGTCGTTTTCAACTCACCACCGAGTCCAAGTCCGCGAGCAGAGGGTCGAGTCCGAGCATGGTATTATGACTCGAGTCCGAGCCCAAGTCAATGTGTTGACTGCTCAGCTTCCAGTTGAAATCTTGTTAAACTTACTTTTTTATAATTCAATTGGTGATATCGAATGGTTCGCATTTGTAATATACTAATTTTCCTCACTTTCAGCAGTATCTGATTTCATTTTCAAGTATTCGTACCAATAGACGAAATCCCAGTCGGGTGGTTACGTTACTATTCTTCGAAATTACGATGAAATATCGGTCTTGGCTGTTTATATCTCGTGTCATAAGACTTGGTTCAAAGTCTAGCCAATAGGGCCTACACAGATTGACTCGACTCGAGTAATTTCCGTATTTTGGGAGTCGAGTCATTACAAACCTGGTATAAAGTCCAATATGCAAAAAAGGCGTTGTTTCGCTCACGCAGACGTAGATCAGCTAATAAAATACGTGAGCCAAAACAGAGGATCGAATACGAAGCGTCGAGAAGTTGAAACAAATTGATATGATACACTGCCCATCCACATATCCGTGAGAATAGCCTACTAACGCATATACTATATTCGTTCTATTCAAATCATACAAGGTGAGGATTTCGGTCGAGGTGGGCAGGGCACTGCGCGAGGTAAGCACTCAGCCGTCCAAGAAACAGATACGTGGCTATTAGATTATTCTACTGCTAGAACATAAACGTCAGCTGCTGTCATCATTTCGTTTGCGGTCAATTTATTTGTGGTGTGACAATGAGGATCAGTGAAAGGTACAATCAGTGTATGACTTGTTTCTCTCAGAAGTCACGCCGGTAGGCCTATATCGCGAATAATCCCAACATAAATAAGATACAGATATTTAATCGACACTGTTTACTTGGTGAGTTGAAATTGACTCGTAAATTAGGCTCCGAGTCAATCCACGTTTCTGAAGCGCCGAGTCAAGTCAAGTCATTTTTGCAAAGTGACTCGAGTCACGTCAAGTCATACGAAAAACTTGACTCGAGTCACTCCCAACCTCCGGTGGCCTTCTACGTTCTAAGAATAATAAAAATCTGCTCACAATACGGAATTGTTAATCTCAAACGATTGATTAATGTATTTTAAATTCAATACTACACATTTCATAGCATGAAAATGCTGTCAATAAACTACAATAAATCACCAAGATATCTACTACATTGTTCCACGGTAAAATGTAGTTAATAGTCATTAACAATATTCTACTTGATCATGATGAGCTGTTGATAATGCTGAGAGTTATTTCAGATCAATCACAAGGTATCTGTCAACAACACCGATGTATGAACTGCCATTAGTGAATCATTATATTTCAGTGGAGAGAGAACAACGAATCAAATTCATACGATTATTTATCAGAAAGTTTGATCGTTATGTGTTGAGATTCGGCCGTATTGTGGGTTAACTCTAGTATATCATGTTATTGAGATTTCAAATAAAGAGACTTTTTGGGGTACAGAACTTTAATATACATTTTAATAATATATTCATATTAGAAATATATCAAAACCCGAAGCTTTTCGAGCGAACACTCATCATGGGTAATCGTCGGCATAATGAGAATTTCAAAAACTTGCATATAACTACATTGCATACAGCCAATTGTGAGGTCATAGAAACAAAACATCAAGTGCAGACAAACCGCGAGCGCAGCTAGTGGCCGATTTTTAGCTAAAGCAAACGTTCCTTCTGCTGGCATAAGCGTGGTTGATGGATCTTAATGAATGTCCATTCCAGCGCGGACAAGTGTGCGGCCTTTACCCAAAATTGAGAATCTGTCGTCACTATAGTTATTGGCGCAAGTAGCATGCTCAGCTAAATGCCTGCCAAATATTACCGAGACCATAAGACAGCTCAAAATGTGGGGAAGCACAACTATGTAGGTATAGGTCGCATATAGAATCCTAAATTGACTTTGACATTGGAATTCAAAACCTACCTGAAACCGCAATATATTTTGCATTTTTTTACATATCATATTTTTTTTATTTCATTTCAAATGGAATTTCTATTTCAATCCATCACACCAAATATAGAGACATCATACACTAAACATTCAAAATATTCAATTTTTCTCTTATTTTCAGTTTGTTTTTTGCTTATATGTACATTTTAATGTATTCAATTATCTCGAAGCTATAAACAGCAAAAAAGCACTAACACATATTAAGATTTTGATATGTATATGCACGTGACTTCTTACTACAACAATGATGAAAGATTGCATAAACGGTAAAGTGAGATCGAGGAAGTAACATCACGAAAATACGAGGTCGTACCAGCTAATATAAAAGTTGGTCAATAGCACTGGTTGACATTTTTCAACATTTTTGTTGCGAAAGATTAATTGAGTTTACCTAATTTGACGTTGCTGATTCCAAATTTGCCATCTGAATTCACTCATCATGTCACAATTTTTCGCAAATCAAAGAAAAATTCTACTCAAAAACGGGGGCGTTATGCCCGTTTAGGTCCGTATTGTTATGTTCGTGCATTTACGTTCAGTGTTGTTTCACTCCTAATTTCTATAGGACTAGTAATTACCGCCAATCATTATTTCCTCGTGTGTCGTGCTTGTATTTATACCCTTTGTTCTGTTGTCTCGTGGTCTTTCATTTAACTGAACTCTGGATCGTGTCGCCTGTCTTAAAGTTATACTGCTGATAATATACTGATTTCTTATTGCAACCTCGTCGCATTGAGTTATTGTTCAAACAAGATCAAGAACATAACACGTATATGATACAAAACACATCTTACAAAGCTCTCAACTTACTTTATTGGATTTACAAAAGAATGAAATCATGCATCATAAAGGCTCCAACTGTACTGTAGCGAAACATCGGTTACGTTTGAATCGGTTAAATTAAGTTTCCCGGAACGGCAATGCTATTTGTCGAATGGTTAAGCTTTGCGCAACGTTTTGCTATGCAATTCAAAAATGCACAATATAAATAGTATGGTAGAATGAATCACATGTTCATTTCATCAATGGAGCGCAGAATAGTCAGTTCGAGCTTCTAAATACAACGTATTTTTTCTGTTCTTCGCATCTCAGATTGGTTGATGGGAAATTGTACGTTCTTGTGAGGCATAGGCCTTGTCGGTGTCAACATAGGCATCGTCGGTTTCGGATTCGCTGGTATCGCTGTCTTCGGTTTCGGATTCCGATTTCCAAGCCTGTCTGAAAAACAAATAACACTGAATATATATCTTTATTAAATAGACTTGTCTGCAAAATATTTGGACGCTCGAGATGGACCGGGCAACAGGGCCAACTCGCCCCATGCACTCTTCCCGAAAAGACTGAAGAGCATGAATCCACACCTGAAAAGCCCAAACGAAGGGTACATGAAAACATAACCTAACTATCGTGTCCATAGATTCCAAGTGCCTACGTGCATATCTTCCTATGTTCATATTTGTATGTATAATTTTGGTTAAGCTGCTGTAGTCGATTTATACTGCGGTATAAGTCTGAGGTAGGTTAGGTTTTCGTGTACGTCATCTACAAGTATATTAGAGCTTTCTTATGTGATATCAAACTAGATGCAATAACATTTTTTAATTGGTTTTCGCAGTTTCGCATCATCATCCCGTCATGTATCAGAATAGAAAACGATTGTGTCATTGAGTACAACATTAGGTCGATTTTGATGTAGAGCCCTCTCCTGGATTTATACTAACGCAGAATAGTTCCCAATTATCTTTGGCACACCATCAATTTAATTGAATCATTTTATTCGTTTTATTCGGTTTAAGCATTTACCAACACATCGTACCTCAGAAAGCGACACTGACAGCCGGGCAGGAGTACTGGTTAGAGAATTCTATTGACAGTTTACATTTCGTGAAGGCAAATTGCCGTGTAGTTGACAATATCGAGTACCGATGACACTTGGAAAAGTAGCTCAACACTTTCTTCCTTTGAAAGTGTCTTTTTCATGCAATAGCATTATCTGTATGAGTGGAAACGCCATAAAATGGGACGTGTATTTCATCCAGACATGGGGTAATCGCGATTAGTAATCGTAATCGATTACGACGATTACAGCATTTTCAAGTAATCGTAATCGCAATCGATTACATTCGAAAAAATTCCGAAGTAATCGTAATCGTAATCGACTACTTCCCTTATTTAATCGATTTCTTTGTGAAAGAACGATTACTTTTTATTTGTACAAGGACTGTGTCATAAACTGAACATTCGTGAACAAGAAAGAGGTAATACACCCGTTATTGAGAGCACAAACGTCTGATTTTCAAATGCCACTGTTCATTATTACGTCAGAAGTAGCCTATTAGCTTTCCTCGTCTTTGCGTAAGAAGTATCCACACATAGTAATTAGATATCCGATGTACATTTGTGTGATTGTAAGAACACCCACCGTGCTGTAAATCGGGTTATCAATATACATTTTCCCCCCACCCCACCCCAAAGAAAAAGTTGCATGTGACCAAAAAACGGTGCTTTATAACGCACAACCATTTGTTGACTGATCAATATGGCCAAACATATTCGGATATGTCCGAACTATGTCGAATGCGGACTGCACTACAACTTTTGTAAAGTACAGCTAAATTTGACCTGTTTTTACCGGTCGGGTAGCCGCTGACGAAAAATATATCACTAAGTCCGCTTGCTATGACCTTGAGTAGAATCGATGAATTTGGTATGTTTTTCACGTTAGCTCATATGTTGGCTTAAAAAGGCAAACATTTTCGCCAGCGGCCTTGTTTTGAATTCAGCTTGACTTGTTCCTGCTCACTAGCAATTTGGCCGAAAGGCTGTCACGGGCTTAACGAAATCCTCTCGTGAGCCTCACTTTATCAGGGGGTGTAATATGTACGGAAGACATTTAAACATCCACCTAGCTTAAAATCCGCCAAAGAAACATACATTTGTAAAGAACTATAGTTTCATACTTGACAGTTTAACCATAAAAATTTAAAAACCTTGTTAACCCAGTGGATCTTGCGATACAACCCTGAAGCCAGATTCTATCCTAAAAATTTCAAAATTCCCCCAAGGGGGAATTCCCCCCGGTTGGGAACCACTGACCTAGTTTAAAATAGCAGCTTTTGTATTAGTGTTTGATTATGCTTAGTTAAACGCAGTTTGACCGTTGCTGCTTGGCGAGCAGTAGGCCCACGTGGTACGAACGTACACAAGACAGAGGTAAAAATTTTTGTAGGCCAACCCGTCAAATAAAACATTACTGTTTCCACAACAAAGCATTAAAAATCAACAGCTGCTGATATATATCATAACCGAGCCGTTTGTTTTTGCCGTTTCTCGTAATGGCACTTTGCATTGCATTATCTTAACGAGATAGTGTAATGGTTATGCGTCCGGCTTCTCGAGCGGTAGGTCGTGGGTTCTCGATCCCCGGCCAGGTCATACCAAAGACTCGAAAAATGGTATCCGCAGCTATCCTGCTAGGCGCTCAGCAATCACGGATAGCATGGAGGAGAAAAAAAACGGGGGCGCAGACTAGATGACCTCATGGGGCCGTATCGCAACTCCGTCGCCAAAGCATCTCGATGGTGCAGGCGAGAAAGAATATCATATCTCTCTCTCTCTCTGTATTAAGTTGAAGGCAGAATTTTATGTCCACCTTTTCTTATTCTCGTATTATTCTCCTCAAAACGGACGCCAATCGCTATTTCACAATTCTTTACTGAACATTTGGACCTGCCGTCATAGCAATCGGCTTATATCATGTCATGAAAGTTGAGTTCACCACATATAACCTTCTCGTACGACCAGAACTTCTCTCGCCTCTCGTCGAGTTCGTCCTGGCAAGCAATGTTTTGATTTGAACAAATTTTCGTTAAGGTACACGACTTGCAAAAGTACACGACTTGTGACTGGTAATACAACATTTCTGTCGTGGCGCACCAGACCGATGAGGTGACAAGCGCCACAATGTCCCATTTTCAAAATTAATAATAATAATAATAATATACCATGTCAGCGACAAAACAGCAAAATAGTACCCCACTCTAAACGTTGGTCTTGGTCCCCCATTGGGTAGTCAATTTTCAAGTTGAAGATTTAATTTCGTCAATAATATTGGTAATTGCATTATATGGCATTTTAACTCCTATCTCAACCCCCGATGGTTAGATTTACCTGAAGAGCAGGAGGCGCGCAATTCATAATTATAACGTCTGGTATCTTGCAATAATTACTTTATTATATGTTGTTAATTCGTGACCTCCGGTCTGTTGTATAGTCAAACGATATTGTAGTGGCCTAAACGTAGCAGACTAAAAGGTAAACTTGCGTGAGACGCACACACAAATTGTCATGTCTAATGCTCTGAGGGTGTCCGAGTGGCATTTGCATCGTCGGCTCAGATTGGAAGAACAGGACTGTTAGTCACGCCCACCCAGCGCGGCTATTGACAATGGACACATATACCCTAAGTTTTGGCTAATGTAGTACTCTTCGTGGAGTCGCATGCTGGCCGAAACTGCATATGTCTTTTGGTGCTACGGGGCGCGGTATTGACTGGCACAAAAAATGCGTATTACTATGAATTATGCATGCTTTATTTCCTGAGGGGGACACATATGCATTTCAAAATCAAGCTATCTAGAGACATTTAAATCGCAAAACTCAAAGAGAATTTTTAAGTCAATGAAATCTCTCGAAAATACTCTATAATTTATGCTGGTTTACGAAATAATTTTGAGTCCCCTCCGAGCACGCTCCCAACCATAGGCTATTAAGGAATTTGGGGTGCGGGAGTTGCGGACCTAGCAAGAATGCAAATCGTTGGGTGCGATAAATCGTCCTTTATAAAATGGGCAATGGGTACATTATGACGTAACAAGCAGATGTCGCATCTTTCTAAAATAAAGTTGTTTTCTCATTAGGCGTTTTCAGCGCAATCCAGGTATTGTCTTCCAATATAACTACTAAGATGCAAAATAAATGTAATCGTGAGTAATCGTGATTACTTTTCCAATGTAATCGTAATCGTAATCGACTACTTCCTGGTTTTGCTGTAATCGTAATCGCAATCGTAATCACGTGATTCAGAAGCAATCGTAATCGCAATCGATTACATTCATGAAGTAATCACCCCATGTCTGATTTCATCATCCAGGTAAACCGAACTTGGCGATGATAAACGTTCTGGTGACAGACTTGGACAACTAGATAATAATAGTAGTCTAATTTGAGCGAAATGCCGGTAATATAATTCTAGTTAAATTTGTGGATTGTTTCTATGCTCCCATTCTAGTTCTTATCTAATTTCTGGTTTCCCTGTTAATGCTACTGATAGAACTGTATAGAACGAAACGAACAAAGCTTGCTGTACAGATATTTGCTATTCTCGTGCTCATAAGAAGGAACCGACATATGAACGGGTGTTCATTACATGTCCAATGACTCACGAATTCAGCAATTCTAATTGTGATCTACTTTTAACATAGATGTGCAACTATCACTTTAATTCCACTCAAATTTGGAAAAGTTGATCATTTTATAGTTGTCCAAGTCTGACTGTTATCAATTCAGGAATCGAGTCAATTGGCGGCACAATTCTTGACAACACGTTCTTCATTACGATATGTACGGAACATTCGTAAGTTGCCACTTGCGATTACCTAATAAAAGTATGCGACACACGTCTCAGTAATCATATTTTAAATCCACAGACGTCTTTAATTTTGAAACCTTCATTTAAAATACCTTTATTTGTAACCCGATTTAATAAATGGACTCCAACTTCTGTACGAGTCGAATCAATAACTATTTCGATAGTTTGTACAAATGATGAGACCACATATTCCGAACATCAACTCTATTTTTCACTTCCAGCCGCTGACCAGTGCGGACGGATTGTTTTTCGACTTTTGCCGTGTCTATAACGCGAGCCTCTCGTCAAATGTCAGTTTTTATTTTCCGATATTTCTCACAGGAAAATGAGATCCACGGCAGCTGAATGCAGCAAGTAACCATGCATTGAAGTGACGCATTACTGCCGAAGCTCAACTATAGTGCTATACATTGACAGAGGTTGTCAGTAAGCAAGTACTTCTACTTTTTCCAATTATTAAAGTAATTTTGCCCAATTTCACTACTAACTGGGATGTATCACATCGCAAATTTGCAGAATAAACAAAGTTTGTTTTCAACGACGCTTCATTTGATGTACCGTGTGATATCGTTTTATCGTTATGACGTCACTATTCGACACCACGTTAACAATGAATCTATATAAATTTGTTTCATTTACAGCATGGGCCATTCCAAACCTGGACAACAAAACCAACGGTCTAGCATATTCCAAACTTACACATTTTCATGCACAAATGCAGTGTACTCTCAAGACTGCAATTTCACAACCGTACAGTAAAAAAAATGAATGAATCAGCTATGAAAAATTGCCCTTGAAGCCAGCTTTCACAAGATACTCTACACGCTTGACATTATAAATTTTGTAACGCTTGACCGATTTCATACCATCAATTAAGTTTCGCGTCAATTTAACCTTTATCCCTACACCGCATGGCATTTATTGCCACATGGGAATAACGGTCAAGAAACTAGCTTTCCAGAAAACCGAGTGTCAAATCTTAACTGTAATCTAACATCTGCTCACACCTTTTCGAATATTACATTAATAAAACCTGAATGTCGCAGATCTGAAATGTGCCGAAAATCGTGAATTTTCAAAATGTCGCAACTTTTGACCCCGCAGTTCAATTTTCCTCAAATGAAGTTTATCGCGTTTGTAATTATCTCATCTGTGAATGTACCAATTTTCAGAAGATTTGGGAATGTGATGGCTCCAACTTTTGTCGTCCAGGTTTAGAATGGCCCGCATATGAGTATGGATCGAGCATGGAGGGGAGGGCTAAATTACAACTCTCGTTCTTAGAACGGTCAAACTTCGCGACTTCTACTCACCTGTTATAAAATCTGAGGTCGAGTAGCGGCCAGGTGTCTGCTTCTCGAGCCACTGAAATGAGAAATAATTTACAAATATACCAAATAATTGTTAGTAAAAGATGTCCAAATCCAAATCCCGTCATTAAATAAAATTTCGAATCGAAATCGATTATTGATTTTGTATCGGTGGTCAGTAACGAAGTTCTCCTATTTTATCTACTTGGGCCGCTTAATCAAGTGGTTACAAGTTTAGACTACTTCCATTTCGACTTGGTGTAACAGTTGTTGGAAAAAAATACTTACTTCATACAATTTGGATTTTGAAAAGTAGCAAGTAGTTTCGGGATGAATTTTCGTCATTTTTGTTCCGTGAAAGTGTCGTACGAGTAGCGTGAAATAGCCCATGTATCGCGGTAACCGAACATATTTTACAATATTTCGTTCACTTGCTGCGTATAGTCATTTTGAATTAACCGCGATGATAGATCTGGCAATTTAGAAACTAGATATCTCCTGTTAATTGCTAAAAGTAAGCATCCCTGCAACTAAATCTGCTTATGAAACTACTCGCTTGAACGCACATCCGATCATTATGGAACCAGTGTTAGCAACTTTCAGAACCGATGGGTGTCAGTATGCTCACCAGATATCCATATAGAGCACTGTATTTTCTCCTGTGGTTACGAAAATATACGAGTCTCAAAACTTTTTTGACTCGTCGCCCCCTCATTAAGCTCTATATATCTTTACCACAACCCTAGAAGCTAGGGTATCATCAACTACTTTTCTCTACTACTTAACTAGTTTATAGCGACTCGTACACTTACTCAAGTAGTTTGATTTGAATACTACTTCTGCGTCAGTTTCTAGTGCTGAAATACTGATTTTTGCATTTTTGATATTGTCAAGCAAAAAGTAGTTTTTTAGACGCTTAGACGTCTTACTTTGAAATTGACACACTTCATAAACAAGTTAATGATCAGCAACGTATGGGAAGTCATGCGTAAAACAATGATTCGCATTAAACATAGGATCTCGAATTATATTACTACTCACTACTACCGTGCGTTATCAGGTAACTGTGGTAACGACACTACATCACGCCACAAGATTTCTAGTCTGGTTAGTAACTCATTAGGCACGTAACGTGAAAGGAGCATTTCATGCAAAATCATCACACTTCCTTCTTATATCTAAAAAATTACATATACCCAATAATACACTTATCCTAACAATGACTCACATTTTAAAACTTCCATTTCAGTATTGATATTATTTGCAATCTTCTGGGCTTTCTTCAATTCGTCTCCATTCAACATGTCATCTTCATACACGTATATCAATGTTACTTTCTTCAAAGTAGAGTTGTTAACGAGAGACAAAAAGTCATCGACTGAAACACGACATCCACCGTTGCATATGCATCTGATATATTCGATCTGTGGCGGGAGAATATCGCTATTAATATTGTGTATCATAATGATGCTTCATGGTGTTGCTAACATTTTCACCAGGGGCTACGATTTGTTACAAAGTACTTTGGATCAGCAGTGTCCAACCTTTTTGCCATTCACGACCACATTTCGATTACTGATGTCGCCCATAGGACCTCATTATACGACATATTCGTAACGAACTAATTGGATGCCAAGTATCCATGTTAAACTGGCCATGTCCATTTCTGCTGAACTCCGGACTAATCTATTTATTCATTCCGGCATACTATGAGTAATTTCTGGGACCTGCCATAGTCGCGCAAGTCGCGAAATTTTTTTCACATTCTGGCATGACTTTCATTACTATTATTAGTTGTTTCACATATTACTATCAAACATTTGAATAGTATATTCATTAAGGTTGTCGAAAATTTGAAAAATCTTGAAAATACTCCGTGACTGTGTCTCATTCTATAGATTATTGATAAAAACAACAATGAGGATACTGTAAAAATCTCACAGGAAAGCGGTTAAGATTTCGATCAAAGCGTTTGAAAGTAGCTGCCTAAGAATGGGCTTGCCACCGATCATAGAACGGCGAGAAGACAAGTAATTATATAACCAGGTCTCGTGATTGGCTAATCGGCTACGCTTCAATGATCATGACAGCAGCAGCTTACTGATCAGGTGTTCTACTCTTACGAGAATGAAATCTGATTACAATTTTGAATGATATCTAGATCGGATATAAAACGAAATTTGATTTTTGTTGTACATCCTCGGCATCTAATTCTATTATTTATTTGCAATTCAGTAATTTTAACTACAATCTAATTTGGAAAAATTTGTCTAGCTAGAACAATTGAAACCCGATTTATAAAAGCTGAAAGTTTTCTAAAGTCTAACGATAAGATTCAGTTCGAAGCGAGTTTAAGGCTACAAGTTAAGTCAAGTATTCTAGTAGATAAGATTAGTAACGAAGTACTCCTAAAATTTCCGAGTACTAGGGGAGATTTTGCTTACTTACTCTGCTTACTCGAGTGGCCATGTTTCCACTTGCACTTCTGCTCAAGTTTTCAAGGCAAAACAACTCACTTTCGCAATCTCAATATCGTACAAAGTGGTTTGGTGATGTTTGCATCAGTTTTACATAGGACATTTTGGTAAGAAAGGCTTGAAACAGCCTCTGTATCACGGTAAATGAATATGTATTCAAAGACTGACCTATTTTTAGGCTCATTAGCAAGGTTGAATAACTAGAGTCGCGATTATTTGGTGACTAGACTTGGCTTTGAAGAATAGTAAAGTCCCAAATTAATGGGATTTCGTCTATTAGTCCTGATACTTGGAAAATAGGGCCAGAAACTGTTAATACTGCGGAAAATTACGATATTTTGAATGCGAGCCATTCTATATCACTCGAGCAGAGTTAAAAAAAGTGGGTTGAGTCGGATTGAACTCAGAACTGAACAGTAAACACAATGAGTTGGACTCTGACTCGAGTCAAAACACCATGACTCGAATTCGACCATCTATTGGCTGACTTGGAGTTGACTCGGTGAAGAATTGAAAATGACTCGACTTGACTCGAGTAATAACTATAAAGAGTGTGATCGTCTTGTGACTCGGAACCTTGCGACTTGGTTACAAACCTGGTCATTCGTCATTTTGAGATGTCCGCGAATATGATCCTTGCCATTTCTAAAGCAGACACCTTACATGGGCCACAATGTAGCGAATTCTCAGCCAGATCTACTTTCAAAACAAATTCCTAGAGTGCTTTATGAAGCTTCATTAGAATAGTATATTCAAATTGAAATGAACCCGTATATTTTCAGCTGACACTCGTCAGGGGTGATCGTCAGCAACTAGTAGAGAATTGGAAAGAACGTTGTATATCAACAATTTGTGTACCATCTAAAAACAGTACATTGAGCTCGAGCGCTCTCTCCGCCCGATTAGTAACAATTTCATGAAGGTGACCTCATATTTTGTGATATGATTGCTGATATATGATGTTCTTTCCAATTCTCTACTACTTGCTGATGATTCCCCCTGACTGAGTCAGCCAAAAATATCCTGGTTCATTTCAATATAAATACACTATTCAATTGTATTGAAGTGCTAGACATCTTCATTCCCTACTTTCAAGTCTTCAAAATTGCTCATTCTACTTGTAATTGACTAGAAATGTACAGCGTTAGTCCTGCTTTACACTAGTACTTATACAGACCGACAAGATCACATCTGGATGCATAATAGTGCAGATAACAAGATACGATATCTCACATATCCTTCACAGTCATATCTTTCAAAATCTGGCAGTAGCCCACATTCCAGACAGCTGATCGTCCCACACTTAGGAAGACAAGAGAATAGCCCCTGAACACAAAATCCACCAAATTACCAGCTATAAATAGTCAATCAAATGGACCAAGTTATCAGCTCTACGGTCAATCCCTGCATCATATTTGAATATTTGAAAGCAAAAATCGTGATATGGAGAATATATAACGAAACATATTCTCATTCATAGTATATTGCCAAGGTGTAAAGACCATGCCTGCACAAACTACAATGTAGTTCAGTTGAAGGTTAACTAAATACTGTTTTTAAGTGGTCCTAGTTTCAGTGGCGTGTTTTGAATGAGATTTGTTCTAGTTCTTGTTCTTTAAAAAAATGAATTAGTACTAGAAAGCGCGTGCCATCGTTAGGCATATAATCAGTAGCGCGATTTTCTTTACATGTCATAAAAATTCAAAATTAGGTCAAAATTGTGACATTAGGTTAGGTTTACTATATTTCTGTCACCCAAATTACAGACACTCTTTAGCGTTCACTAGTGGATTTCGAAATGAGTTATGAGCACATTGTCTGTCAATATGACGTCACACTTGCAAAGATAAGCTTATAGACCTGAAACGGTCACGACCCGGTTCAGAATATGTGGCTGTGTGTTGTGTAACCGGGACCGAAACCACATTTTTTCAGCCCTCTCCCGCCCAAATAAACAATGATTTTAGGCACATCATAGGGTAATCGATGCAACTTCTGCGGGGCTTGCTATATGCATCTGGTCATTACATTTTTTGAATGAATTCTGTCAATGATATTGTTTCCTATATGTATGACTATTGGTGACTACTGGTTCGTCTCTCCGCCCACATGATCAGGGTTAGAGGCAGAATTGGTAGAGGACGATGACTTCGAAAATACAGGGAGCATAATTGTACATCGATAAGTCAAGTTCATGTCACACCGACAAGATTTTATCAGCGTTATGCCGGTGCGCACCACACAGCTTTATAAACACCCCACATCAAGTGGTTTCCAACCTTTTATGATCGCGCCGTCATCCAATTTGAAAATGTTACTTGGCCCAGATCATAATTTGACGAGCTGATGACTAAAACAAATCAGCACCTTTACCCAGACTTAGACCTGGGTTATTTTGAAATCTGATTACGCTCAACATGTTTGCGAAGCCCAGAATAAAAACAAACGACCCCCATGTTTGGAACCACTCTCTTTGAATAAAGCATTTTATCGGTCTTAACCATGTCTATGAATATACCGTTCTCCTATAATTGTGATTACAATTAGGCTTATTTCAGTAAATGAAGGTCGTTTTTAGTTCTATTTTATTGCATTTTTTTCGAGAGTGGCAGTCCCTTTAATTAAAATCAATTATTGTGATAGTAAATCGCGCGCAGTGCGAAGGAAAATGTCATGTAGCATAAATATCCTCCAAAATAACATTCATATGTTGATTTATGATAAAATTATGAGCCTACGTCAAGCCTTCAAAATTGCGGATATTTAGGCGGATTTCAGAAATTCCTTCCGGACGCAAGTTTGAACAGTGAAATGCCGGACATGTTCCGGGAAATTCCGGACGTGTGGCAACCCTACGTTAGGGCAACAAATGAACTTCCTTTCTCTATTCTTGACAAGCTACTTGATTAGGGCATACACTTTCTACCCGAGAATGTAGCAAAGTATCTTTCGTTGTGTTACAAATATTTTCATCATTTCTACCATAATGCGTAATGTAACTGCTGGAATTCTTCATAGGGCTAGATTTCGTTTAAATGAAACTACTTCGTTAGGACAGACAGTTCCAACCAGAAATGAAGATAAGTAGTACAATTCTAACATTTGAAGAGCTTCTTGGAGGTACAGAACTTCAATATACAATTGCATAGTATATTCATTTTGAAATGAACCCGGATATTTTCGGCTGACACTCGTCAGGGGTAATCGTCAGCAACTAGTAGAGAATTGGAAAGAACATTGTATATCAACAATCGTATCACAAAATATGACGTCACCGGCATGAAAGAGAGAGCATTCAATGTAGGCTACTATTTTCAGGTGGTACACGAACACGCTCTCTTTTCCAATTCTCTACTAGGTGCTGACGATTACCCCTGACGAGTGTCAGCCGAAAATATCCGGGTTCATTTCAATATGAAAATACTATTCAATTCTAACACTATGTGGGAAAACACCTAATTTGCATATCTTAGGTCAAAAATGTCAAATTTCTGATTTTAGGTAAAAAAAATTGCCCTACCAATGACTATCATGCAGTTAACGAGTGCACCTACCTAGTACGATACGCTTCCAGTTCCCAGGACATGAAATAATCCCCGCGTATGTTAACAACCTTTCCAAATAAACCTGTAAAGAGGAAGAATCAGGTTACTAATGGCACCCATAATCCATACAAAGATCATTAGCAACGTACCGAGAAGCAATCGATACAATCAAGAGGTGATTTGAAGTTTGAAATATATAAAAAAAAAACGGTGTATCGGATTGGAATATCGACCCATATATATTGATATGCATAGTTTTTTGCCGATGACAATATTTTACGGTTAAATGGATGTGGACTGAGGAATATAAATACAACAATATGAGAGAATGTCATTTTAATATACTGGCGTGTCACTCATTCTTGATGAAGTAGCGGTGTGCTCATTAGGAATATTCAAAAATAAGATTATTTTCAAATTTTACGGCCTACTTAATAAAATTGTTTGATTGCCTGAAAAATAAACGCTGCGAACAAATTTTGGCACAATTCCAATCCAACCAATAGAAGGATTGCTATATAAGAAAAAATACTGTTTTGGATATATTTAATAAAAATCAATATAAAAATTTTGCTTGTTACCCCATAAAATTTGAAGGTTGTATGAAGAAACGATGCACAACAAATTTGGCTCAATTGCAAACAGTAGAAGCAAAGTTATTGGGGTGAAAAAATTTGGATGAGAATAAAATAGTATTTACGGTGACTAACTCTTTAATTATTTACTATAAAATCATGGAATTAGAAATTTTTCTACCGCGATAACTTCTCTTCTACTGGTTGGAATTGAGCTAAATTTGGTTTGCATCATCTCTACTGACAGCCTAACAATTTCGTGGGGTAGGCAGAAAAATTTGAAATTTTATTTTTTATATTATAGGCCTAAATTCAAAACTTTCTACTGCAAGAATCTCGTTTCCACTGGTTGGAATTGTGCCAAATGTGTAGCGCAGCGTTGTTTTAACCGACCTAACAATTTTATCACATAGCCAGTGAAATAGGAATAAAAATTTTTTTTTGAACATCTCTAATGAGCACTGTGCAGTTACACAGACATACAATTGGGACAAGCAGGCATAAGCTGTTTGAGGACTCAAAAAACTACCGTGTTACTGTGTTAATTTGCCTACATTAGGTCAAAATTAAGATTTTAAAGGTAAAAAATGTTCAAATTCTTATTTTTTAGGTAAAAAATGGCCGTAGTAATGACAATCATGCAATTAACGAGTTCACCTACCTAGTACGATACGCTTCCAGTTCCCAGGACATGAAATAATCTCCGCAGTTGTTAATAACCTCTCCAAATAAACCTGAAATCAGAAGCAACCAAGTTACTAATGGCACCAACAATCCGTTCAATGTTCATTGATAGCGTACGAAGATGCAATCGATACAATCAAAAACTGATTTGAAGTTCAAAATATTTTTTTAAATGTACCGGATTAGGATATCGACGCATGTATATATTGATGTACCGGTATATAGTTTTTCCGCCGATGACAATATTTACCGGTTAAATGGATGTGGACTGAGGAATATAATTACAACAATATTAGGGAAAATCATTTTAATATACTGGCGTGTCCCTCATTCTTCATGAAGCATCGGTGTGCTCATTAGGACTATTCAAAAATAACATTTTTTCAAATTTTACGGCTTACCTGATAAAATTGTGTGATTGCCTGAAAAGAAAAACGCTGCGAGCCAATTTTGACACAATTCCAACCAATAGAAGCATTGCTATATAAGAAAAAATACGGTATTGGATATATTTAATAAAAATCAATATAAAAATTTTGCTGTCTACCCCATGAAATTTGAAGGTTGTATGAAGAAACGATGCTCAAAAAATTTGGTCCAATTCCAAACAGTAGAATCAAAGTTATTTGAGTACAAAATTTCTGGACTTGTAAAAAATAGTATTTACATTAGAAAACTCTTCAATTGTTTACTACGGTATGGATCCACCCCCTTGTAAATACTATGTTTTGAAATCCAAAATTTTGACCATCAAAAACTTCGCTGCTACTGGTTGGAGTGTAGCCAAATTTGTTGAGGTTTTGCTTTTTTAGACAAACTGACAATTTTCTGACGTAGCCAGCAGGGTTATAATGAATCGAGTCACGATTTTCTGATGACTCAAATTGACTCAAGTCATTTTCTCTAAATACGGAAATGACTCAACTCGAGTCAATTTGTGTATTGACTCGACTTAGAATCGAGTCAATGCGCACGACTTAACCAAGTCATAAGAATCGAGACACAGATGGCCAAGAGTGACATTTCATTTTAATATTGAAGAATGTACCGTACTGTACAAAAAGTAAACACACTATTGGGATTTCCTCTGTTGGTACTGGTGGTAGCCTTCTTGAAAATGTGACCGGAAAATGCTAAAAGTGAGGAAATTGGTATACTATAATTGCGAACCATTTGATATCACCAAACAGAGTTATAAAAAATGGGTTTACCAAGACTTTAACCGGAAACTGAACAGTCAACACAATGACTTGGACTCGAGACAAAATACCATGACTCGGACTTGACCCTCTGCTCTCTGACTTGGACTCGAACTTGACTCAGTGGTGAATTGAAAATGACTCAACTCGAGTCAAAACTATAAAAGTGAGATTGACTTGTGACTTGGTTACAACCCTGGTAGCCGGTAAAATTTGAAAAAACTCAGGGTTGTTTTTCCACAGCTTTCTTCTTATATAGCAATGCTTCCATGGGTTGAAATAGAGCCAAAATTGGACCTCAATTTTCATCAAGCAGACAGTAAAATTAAAGAAAATTTAAACCGCCTCATTGGAACATGTCTTAGAAATCAATACTACATAAAATGTACGGCCTTACTTCTACTTTTACCGGAGAAACGCTTTTCATCACTTTCAAGTGTTTCACGAATGCAATTTTATCGGTAATCGATGACAAAACGAATCAACCTTACAACGTGTTCTGTCATGGGGATCGGGCGGTAACGTAGAACAAACAAAGCAGTCTTCCAGGAATTACAACTATTAGATCTGCTATCGCATGATCATTGATCAGCGGTCTGATAGAAATTTGAACAATATATTCATACTGGAATAAAGCCAAGTATTTTTTTGACTGACACTCGCCAGGGGTAATCGTTACGAACTAGTAGAGATTTAAAAAGAAGTTTGTACGGTAGTTTATATCAACAATCGTGACGTCATATTTAGCGATACAATCGTTGATACACAATGCTCTTTCCAATTCTCTACTAGTTGCTGACGATTACCCCTGACGAGTGTCAGCCGAAAATGTTCGGGTTCGTATTAATATGAACATACCATTCAAGAAAAGAAAATCCTCACCAAATTAACTATTGCACATTCCGCAGTCAACAGCACCGCTCTAAATAACGTCCTGATGAAGCGATAAATATGCCGATGCTCAGGCTCTCGCTTGTCGTAATCCGACGGCACACGATCGCGCTGAAATGGAGATCGAAGTAAGTCTTGTAAGTCTCGTTATCGTAGCGACAAATCGAACCTTGGCAGGTTACTCGCAAACATTGTCCGGCATCAAAATACAGCACAGACTTGAGCAACAAATTTTCAGATTTTCTATATCAGATAGAATAATTGCTGTACAGTGTTTATCCAAACTAGACTCGAATTAGAATTATGGCCACACACAGGCCCGTAGCAAGAGAGGGCGTTTCGGGGTCGTCAACACGAGAAGATTCTATAATCGTCATTTACGCATGTACTTAACCCTAATCAATTGACGCTATATTAGTAAATTCGAAACACCTCCCTTTCATTTCAAAACCACCTCCTTATTTTTGGGCTGGCTAAGCGCCTGGCCAGACAGTTTATTGCAAATTAGATTAAAATTAGAATAATAGCTACACACTTTTTTTCCAAATAAGATTAGGATTATATTTAGAGCTACACAGTTTTTTTCCAAATAAAATTATAATTAGAGCTACACAGTTTTTTTCCAAATAAGAATAGGATTATATTTAGAGCTACACAGTTTTTTTCCAAATAAAATTATAACTAGAGCTACACAGTTTTTTTCCAAATTAGATTAGGATTAGAATTAGAGCTACACAGTTTTTTTCCAAATAAAATTATAATTAGAGCTACACAGTTTTTTTTTCCAAATAAGATTAGGATTATATTTAGAGCTACACAGTTTTTTTCCAAATAAAATTATAACTAGAGCTACACAGTTTTTTTCCAAATTAGATTAGGATTAGAATTAGAGCTACACAGTTTTTTTTCCAAATAAAATTATAACTAGAGCTACACAGTTTTTTTCCAAATAAAATTATAACTAAAGCTACACAGTTTTTTTCCAAATTAGATTAGGATTAGAATTAGAGCTACACAGTTTTTTTCCAAATAAAATTATAATTAGAGCTACACAGTTTTTTTTCCAAATAAGATTAGGATTATATTTAGAGCTACACAGTTTTTTTTCCAAATTAGATTAGGATTAGAATTAGAGCTACAGTTTTTTTCCAAATAAAATTATAATTAGAGCTACACAGTTTTTTTTTCCAAATTAGATTAGGATTATATTTAGAGCTACACAGTTTTTTTCCAAATAAAATTATAACTAGAGCTACACAGTTTTTTTCCAAATTAGATTAGGATTAGAATTAGAGCTACAGTTTTTTTCCAAATAAAATTATAATTAGAGCTACACAGTTTTTTTTCCAAATAAGATTAGGATTATATTTAGAGCTACACAGTTTTTTTCCAAATAAAATTATAATTAGAGCTACACAGTTTTTTTTCCAAATAAGATTCGGATTAGAATTAGAGCTACACAGTTTTTTTCCAAATAAAATTATAATTAGAGCTACACAGTTTTTTTCCAAATTAGATTAGGATTAGAATTAGAGCTACTCAGTTTTTTTCCAAATAAAATTATAATTAGAGCTACACAGTTTTTTTCCAAATAAAATTATAATCAGAGCTACACAGTTTTTTTTCCAAATAAGATTAGGATTATATTTAGAGCTACACAGTTTTTTTTCCAAATAAAATTATAATTAGAGCTACACAGTTTTTTTCCAAATAAAATTATAATTAGAGCTACACAGTTTTTTTTCCAAATAAAATAATAACTAGAGCTACACAGTTTTTTTCCAAATTAGATTCGGATTAGAATTAGAGCTACACAGTTTTTTTCCAAATAAAATTATAATTAGAACTACACAGTTTTTTTTCCAAATAAGATTAGGATTATATTTAGAGCTACACAGTTTTTTTCCAAATAAAATTATAACTAGAGCTACACAGTTTTTTTCCAAATAAAATTTTAATTAGAGCTACACAGTTTTTTTTTCCAAATTAGATTAGGATTATATTTAGAGCTACATAGTTTTTTTCCAAATAAAATTATAACTAGAGCTACACAGTTTTTTCCAAATAAAATTATAATTAGAGCTACACAGTTTTTTTTTCAAATTAGATTAGGATTATATTTAGAGCTACACAGTTTTTTTCCAAATAAAATTATAACTAGAGCTACACAGTTTTTTTCCAAATTAGATTAGGATTAGAATTAGAGCTACACAGTTTTTTTTCCAGATAAAATGATAACTAGAGCTACACAGTTTTTTTCCAAATAAAATTATAATTAGAGCTACACAGTTTTTTTCCAAATAAAATTATAATTAGAGCTACACAGTTTTTTTCCAAATAAGATTAGGATTATATTTAAAACTACACAGTTTTTTTCCAAATTAGATTCGGATTAGAATTAGAGCTACACAGTTTTTTTCCAAATAAAATTATAACTAAAGCTACACAGTTTTTTTCCAAATAAGATTAGGATTATATTTAGAGCTACACAGTTTTTTTCCAAATAAGATTAGGATTATATTTAGAGCTACACAGTTTTTTTCCAATAAGATTGGAATTAGAGCTACACAGTTTTTTCCAAATAAAATTATAATTAGAGCTACACAGTTTTTTTCCAAATTAGATTCGGATTAGAATTGGAGCTACACAGTTTTTTTCCAAATAAAATTATAATTAGAGCTACACAGTTTTTTTCCAAATAAAATTATAATTAGAGCTACACAGTTTTTTTCCAAATAAGATTAGGATTATATTTAGAGCTACACAGTTTTTTTTCCAAATAAAATTATAATTAGAGCTACACAGTTTTTTTCCAAATAAAATTATAATTAGAGCTACACATTTTTTTTTCCAAATAAGATTAGGATTATATTTAGAGCTACACAGTTTTTTTCCAAATAAAATTATAACTAGAGCTACACAGTTTTTTTCCAAATTAGATTAGGATTAGAATTAGAGCTACACAGTTTTTTTCCAAATAAAATTATAACTAGAGCTACACAGTTTTTTTCCAAATAAAATTATAACTAAAGCTACACAGTTTTTTTCCAAATTAGATTCGGATTAGAATTAGAGCTACACAGTTTTTTTCCAAATAAAATTATAATTAGAGCTACACAGTTTTTTTCCAAATAAAATTATAATTAGAACTACACAGTTTTTTTTCCAAATAAGATTAGGATTATATTTAGAGCTACACAGTTTTTTTCCAATTAAAATTATAATTAGAGCTACACAGTTTTTTTTTCCAAATTAGATTAGAATTATATTTAGAGCTACACAGTTTTTTTCCAAATAAAATTATAACTAGAGCTACACAGTTTTTTTCCAAATAAAATTATAATTAGAGCTACACAGTTTTTTTCCAAATAAGATTATAATTAGAGCTGCACAGTTGTTTTTCCAAATAAGATTAGGATTATATTTAGAGCTACACAGTTTTTTTCCAAATAAAATTATAACTAGAGCTACACAGTTTTTTTCCAAATAAGATTAGGATTATATTTAGAGCTACACAGTTTTTTTCGAAATAAAATTATAACTAGAGCTACACAGTTTTTTTCCAAATAAGATTAGGATTATATTTAGAGCTACACAGTTTTTTTCCAAATAAAATTATAATTAGAGCTACACAGTTTTTTTCCAAATAAGAATAGGATTATATTTAGAGCTACACAGTTTTTTTCCAAATAAAATTATAACTAGAGCTACACAGTTTTTTTCCAAATTAGATTAGGATTAGAATTAGAGCTACACAGTTTTTTTCCAAATAAAATTATAATTAGAGCTACACAGTTTTTTTTTCCAAATAAGATTAGGATTATATTTAGAGCTACACAGTTTTTTTCCAAATAAAATTATAACTAGAGCTACACAGTTTTTTTCCAAATTAGATTAGGATTAGAATTAGAGCTACACAGTTTTTTTTCCAAATAAAATTATAACTAGAGCTACACAGTTTTTTTCCAAATAAAATTATAACTAAAGCTACACAGTTTTTTTCCAAATTAGATTAGGATTAGAATTAGAGCTACACAGTTTTTTTCCAAATAAAATTATAATTAGAGCTACACAGTTTTTTTTCCAAATAAGATTAGGATTATATTTAGAGCTACACAGTTTTTTTCCACATAAAATTATAATTAGAGCTACACAGTTTTTTTTTCAAATTAGATTAGGATTATATTTAGAGCTACACAGTTTTTTTCCAAATAAAATTATAACTAGAGCTACACAGTTTTTTTCCAAATTAGATTAGGATTAGAATTAGAGCTACACAGTTTTTTTTCCAGATAAAATGATAACTAGAGCTACACAGTTTTTTTCCAAATAAAATTATAATTAGAGCTACACAGTTTTTTTCCAAATAAAATTATAATTAGAGCTACACAGTTTTTTTCCAAATAAGATTAGGATTATATTTAAAACTACACAGTTTTTTTCCAAATTAGATTCGGATTAGAATTAGAGCTACACAGTTTTTTTCCAAATAAAATTATAATTAGAGCTACACAGTTTTTTTCCAAATAAAATTATAATTAGAGCTACACAGTTTTTTTTTCAAATTAGATTAGGATTATATTTAGAGCTACACAGTTTTTTTCCAAATAAAATTATAACTAGAGCTACACAGTTTTTTTCCAAATTAGATTAGGATTAGAATTAGAGCTACACAGTTTTTTTTCCAGATAAAATGATAACTAGAGCTACACAGTTTTTTTCCAAATAAAATTATAATTAGAGCTACACAGTTTTTTTCCAAATAAAATTATAATTAGAGCTACACAGTTTTTTTTCCAAATAAGATTAGGATTATATTTAAAACTACACAGTTTTTTTCCAAATTAGATTCGGATTAGAATTAGAGCTACACAGTTTTTTTCCAAATAAAATTATAATTAGAGCTACACAGTTTTTTTCCAAATAAGATTAGGATTATATTTAAAACTACACAGTTTTTTTCCAAATTAGATTCGGATTAGAATTAGAGCTACACAGTTTTTTTCCAAATAAAATTATAATTAGAGCTACACAGTTTTTTTCCAAATAAAATTATAATTAGAGCTACACAGTTTTTTTTCCAAATAAGATTAGGATTATATTTAAAACTACACAGTTTTTTTCCAAATTAGATTCGGATTAGAATTAGAGCTACACAGTTTTTTTCCAAATAAAATTATAATTAGAGCTACACAGTTTTTTTCCAAATAAAATTATAATTAGAGCTACACAGTTTTTTTCCAAATTAGATTCGGATTAGAATTAGAGCTACACAGTTTTTTTCCAAATAAAATTATAATTAGAGCTACACAGTTTTTTTCCAAATAAAATTATAATTAGAGCTACACAGTTTTTTTCCAAATAAAATTATAATTAGAGCTACACAGTTTTTTTTTTCAAATTAGATTAGGATTATATTTAGAGCTACACAGTTTTTTTCCAAATAAAATTATAACTAGAGCTACACAGTTTTTTTCCAAATTAGATTAGGATTAGAATTAGAGCTACACAGTTTTTTTTCCAGATAAAATGATAACTAGAGCTACACAGTTTTTTTCCAAATAAAATTATAATTAGAGCTACACAGTTTTTTTCCAAATAAAATGATAATTAGAGCTACACAGTTTTTTTCCAAATAAAATGATAATTAGAGCTACACAGTTTTTTCCAAATAAGATTAGGATTATATTTAGAGCTACACAGTTTTTTTCCAAATAAAATTATAACTAGAGCTACACAGTTTTTTTCCAAATTAGATTAGGATTAGAATTAGAGCTACAGTTTTTTTTCCAGATAAAATGATAACTAAAGCTACACAGTTTTTTTCCAAATAAGATTAGGATTATATTTAGAGCTACACAGTTTTTTTCCAATAAGATTGGAATTAGAGCTACACAGTTTTTTCCAAATAAAATTATATTTGGAGCTACACAGATTTTTTTCCAAATTAGATTAGGGTTAGAATTAGAGCTACACAGTTTTTTTTCCAAATAAAATTATAATTAGAGCTACACAATTTTTTTCAAATAAAATTATAATTAGAGCTACACAGTTTTTTTCCAAATAAAATTATATTTCAAGCTACACAGTTTTTTTCCAAATAAAATTATAATTAGAGCTACACAGTTTTTTACAAATAAAATTATAATTAGAGCTACACAGTTTTTTTTTCAAATAAAATTATAATTAGAGCTACACAGTTTTTTTCTAAATAAGATTAGGATTAGAATTAGAGCTACACAGTTTTTTCCAAATAAAATTATAATTAGGGCTACACAGTTTTTTTCCAAATTAGATTAGGATTATAATTAGAGCTACACAGTTTTTTTTCCAAATAAAATTATAATTACAGCTACACAGTTTTTTCCCAATAAGATTAGAATTAGAGCTACACAGTTTTTTTCCAAATTAGATCAGGATTATAATTAGAGCTACACAGTTTTTTTTCCAAATAAAATTATAATTACAGCTACACAGTTTTTTCCCAATAAGATTAGAATTAGAGCTACACAGTTTTTTCCAAATAAAATTATAATTAGAGCTACACAGTTTTTCCCGAATTAGATTGGAATTGGAAATAGAGCTAAATAGTTTTTTACGAATTAGATTGAAATTAGAATTAGAGCTAATGTTTTTTCCAAATTAGATTGGAATTAGACTTATACAGTTTTCCAAAATTATGGTATATTAGAATCAGAATTAGAGCTAGTTTTTTTTCCGAATTAGATTAGAATTAGAATTTGAGCTACGAAGCTTTTTCCAAATTAGATTAGAATTAGCGCTACACAGTAGGGGTGCCCAAAAATGACTTTTTTTCCAAATTCTATTGGCTGTTAGATAAAATTGATAGGTTACCTAATTGAAGCCTGCACACAAAGTTTGGTTCAATTCCAGCCAGTAGCCGCATTGCTACTGGAGGAGAATGTTTTTTCATTTATTATATAAAATAAATTAAAAAAATTAAAATGAATTCAAAATTTTCTGTTCATCCCATGAAATTGTTCGGTTTTCTATAGAAACGATGTTCACCAAATTTGGCTCAATTCCAACCAGCGGAAGCGGAGTTATTGAGTATAAGTATATTGCCTTGACGTGCAATGGTTCAGACACTGACAAGACCGAGACGCTTAGGAAACGGCGTAGGGCGTCCTAGAGCTTTGTGAGGTATCGTGCGCAGCTCAAACTGTTTAAAATAAAATGAAATTTATGATCATGATATTTCTTGTGCACAGCGTTTTACTAATATAAAGTTTTAATGCGTGGCTGCTCAACTGCGTAGTCTATTTTGTCTCGATATTGCATTCTTGCGGCCCGCGGCCTCTACGAATTTTGAAAAGTGGCCAGCGACCCGTTTTGAGTTGACGACATCTGCACTATACAGTTCTCCTGAATGACTGCACGGTGTACGCAATGCGATGGCGACTTGGCACAGGATCTCCCTGCAAAATGCCGTGTACAAATAAATATTTTCAGGAAAACAATAAACTAGATTAGAATTAGAATTAGAGCATAAGAACAATTTACAAATCACATTAGAATTAGAATTAGAGCATAGAAGCATCACACAAATTAGAGTAGAAGTAGATTACTGGCATTTCGTTCTAAATTAATGAAACTAGACAACTAGAATTATCTCATTGTCCAAGTCTGATGGTCTGATTCCATTCTGACGTGATTCAGAATGGAATCACTCAGGTACTCAATCTTGCCCAGGCAAACTTATAGGATATTACATTTTCCACTTTCCCTTGAAGTAGTTTTATTAAGTCTTTAAAGGGTCAGTTCTACTTGTAATCGCGTATATATTCAACAAGTTACGTCTACTTCTACTTGATTAGCAAGGTTGAGTACTCTGACCAGCTCTGCGTACACTTAAGACTCGACTCGCAATATTGAAGACGAGGGGTGTTAAATTTTTTTTTCAAATTTCATCGGCTTAATTGTCAAATAGCCAGGTTACCTAAAAAAACGTTGCACACCAAATATGACTCAATTCCAAACAGTATATCCCGAGGTCGCTCAAATTGAAATTTCGGTCGTTTATGCAATAATAGCATTTACGGTGACCAATTTCGTCACACCGACATGACCAAAAATCGTGTTCCAGGTTTTGATCTTAACAAGGGCATATGGTGGAGTTTGGACAGGGTTGTAATGACTCGTGCCAAGTCATACGACTCCAGACAGACGGTCAAGACCGACATTTCATTGTAATTTTGAAGAATAGTAAAGTAACCACACTATTAGGATTTCGTCTATTGGTACTGGTACTTTGAAATATGACCAGAAACTGCTAAAAGGGAGGAAAATTGGTATAAGATAAATGTGAACCAATAGATATCATCAAACAGAGTTATAAAATGTGGGTTTAACAAGATTTTATCAGGAAACTGAGCAGTCAACACAATGACTTGGACTCGACTCGAGTTATAATACTGTGACTCAGTGTTGGATTGAAAATGACTCGACTTGACTCAAGTCAAAACTGTAAAAGTGAGATCGACTTGCGACTTGGGTACAGTCCTGGGTTTGGATGAAGACACCGCCCATTACACACGATGCCCATTAGTCTTATCGTTCACCTGTGATATAGTAGGCTACTATAGAAGTGCTGCAGAGCAAATAATAAAATATCATATAATATCAAATTGAATAGTGAAGAAATGTACATTGGACTGACAAAGAATATAGATATTGACTATCACTTGAGAAATGTATTTACCCGTATTTTACGTGCTTATTGTCAATTCATGACCTTTTCGTGGCCGTTAATTTCAGTGTGTAAAGTACTCTATTTGAAGATTTTCTCACCATCGTTTTAAAGTCTCTATTTCAATGAAGTGAACCAATCTCCAGGTAATCCGTGTCCAGGGGCGTATCCAGAGCGCGAAAAAGGGGGGGGTTTTGCGTAACGAAATTGGCCATTATTACGTCATCATTACGATCACTCGTCTCCACGCCGTGGCGAATATTTACGATATTGTATAGTTTAATAATAAAAAGAGATTTGCGGTGAGTGGGAGATGTACGAATACGATACAGACATTGCCTGAAAATCGCGTTTTTTTCACGGTATGATCGAAAGAAATTCGTAAATGCTCACATTTAGTCATGAGCCGGCAAACGCCGCCCGTCTCCAAGCGCCTAGTTCCGGCCAGAGATGCGCGATTTTGTCAGGTTTTGACGATATTACGCGCACGGCCGGTAGTATCGCAGCGGACGAACAAGCGCGGAATAGGGCGGTAGCATAAACGAGGGCGATCGCGACCGCCACAGAGAGGTGTAGTGTGAACAGTGACGTCGTACACCAATGTGTGCTTTTCGATGGCTTTACTAGCCGTACGGCTGAGCGTGTTGTACGCGCGAAGATAATTAGGCCTTAATTGCAAGCACGCAAGTCAGTAAATTAATACAGAGTACACACTGGGATAATAACTTGATCGACAGAGAAACTTGTCAGCAGATATAATCAGGTTAACTTTACTACTAGGCCTACTCAATTCTCCCGTTCAGCGACAACATAGGCCTGTATTTGGACGACAGCAAGCCACCTAACAATCGGGAACGTGGATCGCTAGGCTTGTATTTTGTAATGTGAATGTTAATCGCAGGCCATTTCTCGCTAATAATCGCGAAGACAATGTGGATTAGAGAACAGCATTGTCGTACTGGTGCCGTCGTGTCTGCGTCTCGCTGATCAATCAACACGCCGCCGCGTGCAATTCTTAATTAGGATTTCAAGGCGAGCAGGTGGAGCGAATTCGCGAGCGATGTTGATTGCCGACAACTTCGTCTTTGCAATTACGTATCGCGTCGACCAATTAGATTAGATTTTCCTAAAATGCGTCTCTCGTTTTAGCAAGGCGAGAGAGAAATCGAGGGAAGAAAGTTGAGAACGTCAGCAACTGCCACAGCTGAAATGTAGCTGAACAAGCGTAGAATTCGTACGGAATTAGCGAAATATAACGACTTATTTTATCCTTTCGACTAATTCAACGCATAATTCCAATATTTTGTAGGGGTGTTAGTCCCCTTAAATAACATTAAGACGCCATATTCGCCTTCTTATACGTAAAAACGAATATGTTAAACTAATAAATTAGCAAACATTAGAGGCTATATTTGACATCAATTTTTTGGATTTTGAAAAGGGGGGGGGGGTTCCGACCCCCTAAAACCCCCCCCTGGATACGCCACTGTCCGTGTCATATCTTTTTTTCGTTTACTGGCGATGCCTTCATTCAAACCCCACCATTGGCCCTTGTCAAGATCAACACAATTGGAAAATACATCCCTGCCACTTCAGGAATACCTGGAACACGGTTTTTGGTCATGTCGGTGTGACGAAATTGGTCACCGTAAATACTATTATTTCAAAAATGACCGAAATTTCAATTTGAGTCACCTCGGCTTCTACTGGTTGGAATTGAGTCAAATTTGGTGTGCAACGTTTTTTTAGGTAACCTGACGATTTGACAACGAAGCCGATGAAATTTGAAAAAAAAGAGAGACGAGATGCGGAGGTTGACAACACAATCTTCAATTGAAAAATCCGTCTCAATGAACTGTGCATGGTATATTTACTGAAAATATCAAATTAAATATTTTATGTTTTTCCCAATAAAAATAGTAAAACTTGAGATTCCGAAACACCATATCAACTCTACTTGAATTGCAACAGAAAGTCATTCCGTGCAGATCTGAAAAGAAATAGCGGGTATGCACACGAAACACCTCGAATTATGCTTGATTCAGGCGCGCAAAAGAAATCGTTTTACTCCTGATATCTGTTATATAGTTAGACCATGATTACTTGATTATCCACTTGTGGATAAAGTATGGATAAAAGTAGATTTAAATAGGATAAAAGAACCGATTAACCACAATGTAATGTTTGAGTTTTAAAGCAAACTTGAAACTGTATATTTATGAGAAGAAAAATATCAATAACTGACCTTTTCCAATTTGCGATCTGATAACTGCCGCAAATCATCCTGCTTGGCCAACAGATGTTGTTGTTCGTTCAATTTGATAAATTCTGCATCGAAAAGTATCCCGAGAAATACCACGTCAGTTACGCAATCAATCTGGTCGACAGACAGAGTAGATGTCTGTGAAAATGTTGTCAGTTACATCACATCCTACGAAGAACTCATTCTCAGAGATACGACCAATCATAAGAGAATATTGCCACTACATATAGCCAATGCCGGTAAGACGATGAGATCTCGTTATCAGAACATAGCTTGCCAAACGAGTCGTCTGAAATTGCGCACATGAATAACACAACCGCTACATGAATTATATTGACTGAGACTTTCATGAAAATATATTAGCTCCCTCCATATCTATATTGCGCGAAGTATCACCAAATTCTCGACTCTCCATAAAAACGGTCACTGAATTTCTTCGTCATGGTCTCTTTCTCTCTTATTGGAAGTACATAACACTTCTACTTGACAAACTGTAAATGGCGAAAAGTAAGTTGGTGAGTCACAAAATATGACAAAGTACAAGTAGAAGTAGAGCGGCGGAAAATTTGATTTACTCGAGTGAGTACTACAAGTAGAGGGAAATACTTGAGTACTTGGAAAGTAGAAGTTCCCCCTCTGGATTTGAATTAATAGAATACTCCCAACCAACCTTTCACTGTATCGCACGGTTATTTAAATTGAGTAAAGTCGACTAAAGTTTGATAAACGGTGATTTGAATTGATTGAAATTAAATATCCGATTTCAAATCGTAGCCTTCTCTCGGGTATGACCTGATGATGATATGGTCAAGTACTGCTTACGCCATAATAACGCTCATAATTACGTCATAAGCAGAGGTGGCTACACTACACCGTGAATCCATTGCTGTATGTGATTATTATGTTGCTTTACAGCTTCGTAGTGAAGTCAGTGAAATAAACAAAGATCCGATCATCAGCATGAACCCGTTTATATAAAATATTAAATTTCATTTTGCCCATGACTCTGGATCCCCCAAAAATCAGCGTCGAATTGTGCATTGTGATGGAGCTTGGCATTGTGACACACCAATGCTGCCTGGCTCTTGCTCCTGAGCTACAGCATTGTTGTCAGACAACATTGTTGCGTCACAATGCCCAACAACAACACAATGTAAAATACAAGGCTGATTTTAGGGGGGAAATAAAATTTCTATTTTCGTAATCGGTAGAGCAGTAGATTTCCATCAGTACACGTTTTATCAAATTCGCCACTCGACAAACTGGTCAAAATTGACCTTAGATTGCCTTTGGACAAATGGAATGTATGGCGTAACCCAATTGCAGTGAGCCGTTTAATCTCAACGTGTACACACCATATATAGGTCACTGGTGAATTGAACTAAGATCCGATCATCAGTAATGATGTCATCATTCCAACCTTGATGGTAAACTGACCACTAACACCGTCAGTTATCTCGATGACATCTTCTCCGTTCTTCAAATCAAAACCCCATCCTCCTGGAGACAGCTCGACAACCTGAAAATTGTTCAGAAACTCGAGTATTCCATCATCCAAAAATATTGTGACGTCATATCAGATATACAGTGATGACAACAGCATCGGAAAACGTCACCGACACGCAGGTTTGTAATGACTCGAGTCACGATTTTCTGATGACTCGACTTGACTCGAGTCATTTTCTCAAAATACGGAAATGAATCGACTCGACTCCAGTCAATTTGTGTATTGGACTCACCTTGGACTCGAGTCATTGCGAATGACTCGAGCCCAGTCATATGACTCCAAGACCAACATTTCATTATTGTTGTTGTTGTTTGTGGAATTCATGGTATTTGTCAACTACTATGGTCATTTACACCAGGCCGATATTCTGCATTTTTATTCTTATGGCACGTCCCACTTCTAGGCCTTTTGTAAGACATTGCCGGTACTTGAAAATGCGACCAGAAACTGTGAAAAGTGAGGAAAATTTGTACATTATAAATGCAAACTATTCGATATCACCAAACAAAGTTTTAAAAGGGGGTTTAACAAGACTTTAACTGGAGACCGAGCAGTGAACACAATGACTCGGACTCGAGCCGTTGCTCGATGACTTGGACTCGGACATGACTCAGTGGCGAATTGAAAATGACTCGACTTGGCTCGAGTCAAAACTGTATAAGTGTAATTGACTTGTGACTCGGAGCCTTGTGTCTTGGTTACAACCCTGCCGACACGGTTCACAGTATTCCAGCATTTACACTAATTCACGAGACATTTCAAGGGATTTTCGTTTTTATCATCGGTGCGCAAAATACGACAGTTTGTCATTGTGAGCATGTATATAATTATATATACCGTAATTTTCCGAGTATAGTACGCCCCCATGTATAATACACACCCCTAAAATAGCATGTAAATTCTGGGGAAAAGCCTGTACCCATGTAGGCCTATAGTACGCACCCTGCATTTCAGTACATGAATAGTTCCGATGTCGTATACGATCCTTATCGCTGACGCCTTACCAATTACATTTCATTATCCTGACTCAGCTCTGAGTAGCATAATCGTTTAAATACATTTCATTGACTGTCCTGTAGCCTATTTGCTGTAAGTCGCTCAAACCTTTGGTTCTTAACAGTCGCTTGAAACCTTTTTCTGTTCTTGTAGTTTTCAGTACTCATGATTAGGAATAGTTCGAATACGTTCCAGTTTTTTTAATTAAAGGGTATTCTACATATATCAGGAATGAAACATGAATAGCTTGAGATTGTTACTAATTACGTCACTACGGTTGGCAAAGAACACCTCTTTACTGAATCAATTACCTGTTAAATTGTAATTGTAATTATAATTGTAATGTAATTGAAACATACAAGGAAGTAATTGTAATTGTAATTGAATTAAAATATTGTAATTGATCTAACTCTGATACGCACCCCCCCCCTATTTTAGGGCAAAAAATCGTGATAATTTTGCGGATTATACATGGAAAATTACGGTATATATATATGAAGGGTAGTTCAAAAATACTTTTTTTTGGATCCACGGGATTCACTGATTACATTGTCAGGTTGCCTAAAAAAACGCTGCACACTAAATTTGGCTCAATTCCTACCAGTAGAGGCCGACGCAGAGTCAGTTGAAATTTATTATTTTTAATAATAATTACTGTAATCCTCGTGGAATTGTTCAGTTGTCTACGAAAACCATGCGAAACAAATTTGACGTAACGCCAACCCATAGAAGCCAAGTTATTCGAGTTTTTCATCAATAATTTTCGGTTTTACCACCGACAATGCTATTTTTGCAAGTTTAGGACTTTCAACTGCAATCACTTCGCTTCTTCCGGTTGGAATGGAGCAAAAATTGTCATGCTTCGTTCTTTCAGGTAACTGAACAATCTTATGGAGTTGGCAGTAAAAGTGGAACAATTTAATTTTCAATTTTGGTATATTAAATTCAAAATTTCAATTGGCTCTGCGTTGGCTTATACTGTTTCTAATCGAGCCAAATTTGATGTGCAGCGATTATTTAACCAACCTAACAATTTAATCAGGAAATCCACGGAATCTGAAAAAAAAAGTTATCTTTGAACAATCCTAATGTATATTTGTATTGTATAATATTGTATGCATGTTTTATGAGCAGACCTGATATGGCATGATAGCTTCTACTATACTGTTATACTGTTATTATCGGCAAACGATTTGCCGATGTGATATCAGAACTCACTGTGTTGACCTATTGCTAATTAGATGGGCGCTTTCTTGAGGACTTGAAATCATCCCCTGCGTGCTAATTCATGTCTACATGCTCACTCAAGAATTGCCGCGTTCCCAGTAATGCCGCTTGTTACCGAAGGCAGTCAGTGACGAAGTGCTTCTACTTTTTGAAGCACACAAGTCATTTTCGACTACTTCTAGTACTTACTCAAGTAAAACTAATATTTCGCTACTTCCACTTCTACTTCATATTAGTTTGCGACTTACATACTTTCCACTATTTACAGTTTGTGAATTAAAATGATTATATTATTCCAATAGAGTAAGAGAGAGATAGAGAATGAGACTAAAAAAATTTAGCGACGTTTTTTGCCGAGTATCAAAAATAATTTACCTATCACAAAAGTTTAAAAAGTTCGGAATGTTTGTCGTGCTTCGAGCGAAATAGATATGGAGCGACAAGAATGTTTTCATGGAGCTGTTGGTCAGTATCATTTAGGTAGGTTCATTTCATAACACACTTTCGCCTGTATGACACGTTTCATCACAGTAAATTTGGCTCAGAAAATATATTCGGAACTATCTCATCGTATTCTTGCATTCTAGCCACACATCGAGTGCTCAAACAGCGAAAAAGTGGTCCTTGACTTTTTAGCACTAGACCCTTGAGCGGCAACCACCGTTGAAACCGTCTGAAACCTGTTTTACATATTGTAGTTGAATTTCTCTTCATGCACGGTATCATTACAGTTGGTTTTTTAATCAATCTTCGTTCTTTTGTCCGAGACACATACGCATAGAAGTGTAATGTTACGAAGTAAATTGGAACGTGAATGGCATTTTACAATCTCCCGTATTGTTGTTTCACGTAACAATCATCGCACAAATCGGTAATACTGTTTCTGATACAACTCCATGTCGCTTTTCGCCTTAACTATGGGCCTTATAATACTGCGGAGGGCATAATTCCATGACATTATCTGAAATCGAGCTCTGGGGTAAACGAAAGTTGAGAGTCGCTTCTTTGAAGTAAAGCCATCATTTGCATCCCACGATGCGGTCGAATACGAATCCAGCTCTCTGTACCATTCGAAGGGCCCAGTTTCCGGCTTTTGACAGCCAACGACAGCGTATTTATGGCTGCTTATCACAGCTACCTACTTAGTTGATTACTTGAGTACATTTTAGCTTCGCTACTCCTAATTCTACTTGAAGAAGTTTTAGGATGCTTAAAAAAGGGCTACTTTTACTCGTACTTTAGTAAATTTTAGCTTCGCTACTTCTACTCCTACTTGACTAGATTACTTGACTGCATTGACCACCTCTGATTGTTACTCGCACAGTGCATTTCGCAGTGGCATGTGGCGTTGGAACACGCAACTGCGACATAATTTGTAACAAATGCTGATGCCCATATTCTGAATTCATTTTAGTTGCCAATAAGCTTGATCGCCAACGAACTGACAGGCATCCAGCACGCCAATATTGAACTTCAGTCAATTGTGTATTTAGTAGAAAGCTGATTTCTATGTTTAGGTCTCGACATTCGCTGAGCGTTCCTAGTGCTGCTGCTACTCTAGATAACTCACCATTTCACTGAATTCGATTGCATAGCTCGGTATTAATGACACGTGCGAATATGAAAACATCATATCAATGGTAAATGTACGTCTTGTGGATGAATGCAAATGGCTTGTAGCAAAATGCCTTCTCTAGCGACTATGACATCACGGATCATGAGTGATTGTGACGTCACAAGTCGCCGCATACCCACATAATATCACGCCTACACTTCTTAGTACGCAACTAAATCTTAGAATCGAACTCACTTCCCAATCCAAATTTCCAGATAGCGACACAATCTGACGATGTCTAAGTAATGAACGTAGTGCTGTTGCCGAGAAATCGTTTCCATACAATTTCACTTCCTTCACCTAAAACGATGGAAACATGATATGAAGTGTTGACAGAAACTAAGTGTGAAAGTCAGTCTGAAATCAAATCATCAGCGTCAAAATACAAAGTAACTGAGCCGTAATCAATTCGCTTTACTATTGAAGGATCTTCGATGTAGCCGACATTACAAAGTGATATCTTAAAGGTGGTGATATCAGCGACTGTCAGTGAATAAAATATCCATTGCGAGTGTTTGCGACTAATGTCATGTAGTGATATCATGCCATTCATTACCATTATATTTGGAATAATTTAAAAATTCATATTCGCTGCGCCTTTAAATTCCAAGAATAGGAGTCGATTCCAGATTTACATAATTGTGCGTGTGAGCAGCAATCCCTTGCATATTGAACGATATGAAAAAATGGATCACATTGGAGATTACTGAAGAAATTTCGACCAACATTCATGAGAAAATGATTTGACAGGAGTAATATTATTATTATACAAATACCCGTATGTGTTCCGAAAATATTCAAATAATTCTGCGAAGATGGAAAGCCAATATTTACATTTAAATCATTTTATAAAGACACCAGAAAGATTATACACAAAATTTCTACGACCAAAGACGGAAAAATATAGATTCCTCCATGAAGGCAAACCAAAGACACTCAATTTCATCAAATTCACTGTTCTGACGCACAAGGACTGAGCTGGCGATGATCAACACTGTCGTTGATGCGTTACAAGACTATTGATAATACCAGGGGTCAGCAGTGTTGAGCCCGCCAATTGTTCCGCTCAGGTCCGGATTCAGTTGCACATGTAAAACGTTTGCAAGAAACCCAACCTGCTATGTCAGTGGTTCTCAAACCTTTTGGACACGCCCCCGTTGATGGTAGTGAAAAATTCTGCGCCCCCTTATCGCCATATCAAAAAAATACTAAAAAGTGCAGCAAGAATACTTGCAATCCCAACGCATAGTCTGGTGGTATGTAACGTTATGACTGTTGAGATACCATTAAAATATCAAATTGGGACTAAAGACCAGGGATGGCTGCTAACCTTTCCAGCCAAAGTGCAACAAGAGATTTACGAACCATTGGGTGGGCCACTTGAAAATTGATGACCTGTTAGTAGTCGTCCAATAAGAGCGAACCGTATTAGGTAACGGTGAAAACAAGACTTATATTACAATGCACCAAAATCGATAGCAATTATGTCATTAAAACCCAGTAATAGCCGCGCGGAGCGAGAAATTTATTCCAGTTATAAATGAATTCCGTCAATAATAATGGTACTTGCATATATTGCTAGTCGCCTCTGTGTACCGCTAGACTCATTTGTCAAGGACTGGAATATTCAGGACGTGGACATATCAATATCTAAGATTTTAGCGAGCATGCGTCCATCATTTTGTGCCAAGGTTTCATCGCCAACAATCTTTCTGCGAGTGTCGACATGTAGACGCATGTTGGACGACACGTTCTCTCATAATTGCAAATATAGCTAGACTCAATTCTGTAAATTGGGCGTATTATGAATTTTCAGGGGGGGTACCAAGATACCAGGGTTGTAATGACTCGATTCGAGCCACGATTTTCTGATGACTCGACTTGACTCCAGTCATTTTCTCAAAATATGGAAATGACTCGACTCGAGTCTATCTGTGTATTGACTGGTCTTGGACTCGAGTCATTGCTCATTACTAGAACCAAGTCATATGACCCGAGACTCAGACGGCCAAGACCGACATTTTTATTGTAATTTCCAAGAATAGTTGAGTAACCACACTATTAGGATTTCGTTTTGGTACTGGTACTTGAAAAAGGGAGGAAAATTAGTATATTATATATACGAACTACCGTAATTTTCCATGTACAATGCGCAAAATTTTCACGATTTTTTGCCCTAAAATCGGGGGGTGCGTATTATACATGGGAACAACACGCTTGAAAAAAATCTCCCTCGATAAAAAAACTTGAAATCACACCTTTCTTCATTCGTCATGTTGGTTTTCAATCACGCATCACTTTCAGCCGTCGCGCGTAGTAATTACAGGGAAGCGTGTATCCAATTACCGAGTGTCGTGTGCGAAAGCAGGCGATCTCCTGCTGAGTTGTTTTGCAGTTTGTACGCGAGCGAAATTAGGTCACTAATAGACAATCGTGCGCGGCACGGCAATTCTCGCCAATTCATCGCGTCAACGACAGGCCCGAACAATCCCATACGCAATTTATACATACACAAGAGATCATGTGCGAGAGATAGAATCGCTTGCGTAATCAGTCGCATCTCCAACAGATCTGTTGCGCATGACATAACCGTTAGCCTAGGCACAATCGCATCTATAATAGGCATCGTGCGCAAGATGTCGATTGTCGGTTCGTTGGCCTAAACTAACTTGCCGCGGGCTTCGCAGGCTTTGGCTGCTATCTACTATCGTTAAGTGACAATACCGTTAATTGTATAATGATTACCAATCGCATCTGTAAAAGGTCTCCTCGTGCTCAAGATGTCGTGTCGCTAGCCTGAACTATCGCGCCGCTCGCCGAGCAGGCTTTGGCTGCTATCTACTATCGTTTAAAGACAATCCCGCTAATTGTATAATGATTAGCGATCGTTGTGTAATGATTGTTCAAGAGTGACATCGCAAAACAGAATGACATCGTATACGAAATCGGAACTATTCATGTACTGAAATGCAGGCTGCGTACTATACAAGGGTACAGGCTTTTCCCCAGAATTTACATGCTATTTTAGGGGTGCATATTATACATGGGGGCGTACTATACTTGGAAAATTACGGTATTTGATATCACCAAAACAGAGTTATAAAAAGTGGGTTCATCAAGACTTAAACTGGAAACTGAGCAGTCAACACAACGACTTGGACTCGGGCTCGGGTCATATTTACCATGACTCGGACTCGACCCTCTGCTCGCTGACTTGACTCGGTGGTGAATTGAAAATGACTCGACTTGACTCGAGTCAAAACTATAAACGTGAGATTGTCTTGTGACTCGGAGCCTTGTGACTTTGTTACAAGCCTGCAAGATACTAAAAGCAAGTAATAGAGATACAATAAATCACACTAAGCGCTGAGACAAATATCTACTTCGTGGTCATAAAAAACATCTATGAAAAATGTGGCAGGGCACTACCTACGCCAATGCGTTGGAATTGATATTTTAGTTAGCAACATCTCGTATTCTGCAGTCAGGCTAATCAAGTTTATGGTTGGCCTTGCAAGTTCAAAATAAATTTCTTGGGTAATTCATTTTTTGATATTATAAATAATATTGAGGATTACCTCGCGGGTCACTCAAAGCCTTCTCGCAGGACACATGTTGGCCATCCCTGCTATCAGCTAGCTAAATCGAGCGAAACAAGAAAAAATTCTAGTTGATGTCTAAAATAATCATTTTCAATGGTAGCACGTATAGCATTAACATATTTTAGCGATTTTGGTGTCTAATATCTTATGTTTACCCACTTCTGGCCATAAGCGAAAACAAAAACCCATGGCGCGGCTTCGTTCTAAGCCACTTTGATTTAAACCCTCATTTCCAAAATTCAAAAGGCATGTTAAAATCATGGCATATGGCATGAGCCCAGGGGCGTATCCAGAGCGCGAAAAAGGGGGGGGGTTTGCGTTACGAAATTGGCTATTGTGACGTCATCATTACGATCACTCGTCTCCACGCCCTGGCGAATAATTAATACATTATAGTTTAATATTAAACAGAGATTTGCGGTGAGTGGGAGATGTACGAATACGATACGGACATTGCCTGAAAATCGCATTTCTTTTATGGTCTGATTGAAAGAAATTCGTAAATGCTCACATTTAGTCATGAGCCGGCAAATGCCGCCCGTCTTCAAGCGCCTAGTTCCGGTCAGAGATGCGCGATTTTGTTGGGTTTTGACGATATTATGCGCACGGTCGGTAGTATCGCAGCGGACGAACAAGCGAGGAATAGGGCGGTAGCATAAACGAGGGCGATCGCCACAGAGAGGTGTGGTGTGAACAGTGTACGTCGTACACGAATGTGTGCTTTTCGATGGCTTTACTAGCCGTACGGCTGAGCGTGTAGTACGCGCGAAGATAATTAGACCTTAATTGCAAGCACGCAAGTCAGTCAACTAATACAGAGTACACACTGGGATAATAACTTGATCGACAGAGAAACTTGTCAGCCGATATAATTAGGCTTTACCACTAGGCCTACTCAATTCTCCCGTTCAGCGACAACATAGGCCTGTATTTGGACGACAGCAAGCCACCTAACAATCGGGAACGTGGATTGCTAGGCTTGTATTTTGAAATGTGAATGTCAATCCTAGGCCATTTCTCGCCAATAATCGCGAATACAATGTGGATTTGAGAATAGCATTGTCGTTCTGGTGCCGTCGTGTCTGCGTCTCGCTGATCAATCAACACGCCGCCGCGAGCAATTCTTAATTAGGATTTCAAGGCGAGCAGGTGGAGCGAATTCGCGAGCGATGTTGATTGCCGACAACTTCGTCTTTGCAATTACGTATCGCGTCGGCCAATTAGATTAGATTTTCCTAAAATGAGTCTCTCGTTTTAGCAAGGCGAGAGAGAAATCGAGGGAAGAAAGTTGAGAACGTCGGCGATTGCCACAGCTGAAATGTAGCTGAACAAGTGCAGAATTCGTATGGAATTAGCGAATTATAATGACCTATTTTATCCTTTCGACTAATTCGGCGCATAATTCCAATATTTTGTAGGGGTCTTAGTCCCCTTAAATAACATTAAGACGCCATATTCGCCTTCTCATACGTAAAAACGAATATGTTAAACTAATAAATTAGCAAATATTAGAGGCTATATTTGACATCAATTTTTAGGATTTTGAAAAGGGGGGGGTTCCGACCCCCTAAAACCCCCCCCTGGATACGCCACTGTATGAGCCTATGAGAGGACATATTTTATTTCTCCATATTGTTGAGTCTTACTACGCTCTTTGTACAGTAGGGGTGTTCAACCGTTCAAAGATAACATTTTTCTTCAAATTTCACTGGCTACTTGATAAATTGAAAGGTTGGCTAAAAAACTCAGCATACCAGATTTGGTTTAATTCCAACCAGTAGTCGCATTGCTACAAGAGAAGAAAGATTTGGATTTATTATATAAAAATTAAATAATTTTTTTTTAATTTTCTGTTCACCCCGTAACATTGTTAGGTTGTGTACAGAAACGGTACTCACCAAATTTCGCTCCATTGCAACCAGTGGAAGCGGATTTATTGCAGTTCAAAAATTTGGATACGACTAAAATAGTAATCCGACCAACGTAAATATTATTTTAGTCAAATCCAAATAACGTCGCTCACACTGGTTGCAATTGAGCAAAATTTGTTGAACATTGTTTCTGTACACAACCTTACAATATCATGGGTTGAACAGAATATTTAATTTTTTTTTTATATATTTTCAGATAATAAATATCAAACTTTCTTCTCTTGTAGCAATGCGGCTACTGGTTGGAATGGAACGAAATTTGGTGTGCAGTTGTTCGTTAATTAGGTAACATATTAATTTTATCAAGTATCCAGTATGATTTGAGAAAAGAGTCATTTTTTAACACCCCTACTGTACAGATGCTTGACAGACAAGCCATAAAAGTATTAGCTATGACACACGCAATCACCAGTCACTCCTACATGTCAAAATGTTCGACTTAATTTTTCCCGCGCATTCGATGTCGCTTCTGCATTTGTCGTGGGCAAACAAATCAAATCCCGTCATCATTGCAACGATATAACATAGTAGTTGTACAAGCCATAGTCGTTAAACCAGGGTATGGTGAGTATGCTGCAGTTATCCTGTATTGTTAGTAGGCCTAAACGGCATACTCGCAATAGGAGTATGCAAAAATGACTATTTTTCAAATTCTACTGGCTTCTTGATAAAATTGTTAGGTTGCCTACTTGAAGGCTGCATACCAAATTTGGTTTAATTCCAAGCAGTAGCCGTATTGGTACAGGAGAACAAAGTTTTGAATTTATTGTTTAAAAAATGAATAAAAATTTTCTCAAGATTTTCTGTTCACCCGATGATATTGTTAGGTTGTCTATAAACGGTGCTCAACAAATTTGGCTCAATTTCAACCAGTCGAAGCGGAGTTATTGCAGTCGAAATATTTGGATTTGATTGTAATAGTATTTACGTTGGCTAGTTCGAGAACTAGCCACCTTAAATATTATTTTATTCAAATCCAAATTATTCGACTGCAATTACTCCGCTTCCACTGTCGAGCCGTGTTACTTGCTAGTGCATTACTCACGCGGCGCGTTGTGTGACAATTACGTTGTCAAATATTGATGCAACAACAAATTTTCAGTAGCACAAATTCTCACAGTATTCGATACATTTGAACGGGAACCTAGTGTATTCCAATTCATAAATAGCAACAGTTTTCCTACTGGTGTCGAAATTAATTATGGCAAGTACGGGGAAGCGGCGTATTGAAATTTGTAGCGGTATTTGTTATATTGATCAAGGCTTTTGTACAGTTACAGAAGATTACGACCGAGCCCCGGCTGGTATCATGATTATACACCCTACATTTATATATATGTTAATAAAAGGTGGTCAATATAGAAGGAGACGCGTGTTGAAATAGAAATGGTGATGCAGAATTATATACCGGTATACTCAAATACGAGTTGAAGCAGTGCTGTTCGAAGCAGCTCAAAACTATTTCAAGTGGAAGTGGAATTGCTGTCTTTGAAAACTACTCGAGTAAGTAAGTAGTTTTGAAAAGCAATAATAAATACGCACTCATAGATCGCTAACACCTGGAAACTGAGAGCTGGTTCTGTGTTGCTACATCCCCAGGGAATTATTATGGCATAAGGATTCTCTTGCATCATGCGAAACAAATGATAGCTTTGCCATTGAAAAGTGGTTATGTACATGTTTTAACCCCAGTGCCCCCTTACAGAATATATGACGGTATGGCGCTTTTTATCGTAGTACAAGGCCCATAGTTAATGAGACGATGAACGATACGGACAAGTTGATTTAGATACTACATTCACGCTTTGATCGACTAGGAAGGAACCTGGAAATATGGAAGATCGTATAATTCCAAACATTTTGATGAGTGTTATTTACTATGACGAAACTGATATATGGGCGATGATGTGGTCTTAAAGTTTGCACATACCACATAGGACAGCTACATAAATCATATTGACCGAGAGAGATATACATTTCGCAGAATCATGGTGAAAATTCCGAGAAAACAGCCACTGAATTTCATCGTCTTGATCTTATTCATTCTTTTATCGGATTATTAAAATACTTCTTCCTGATAAACTGTAAATAACGAAAAGTAAATAAGTAATTCACCAAATGAAACGAAGTTAAAGAGAAAGTAACTGGAAAGCGGATTTACTTGTGTAAGTAGGTACTGAAAGTAGAGGAAAACTACTCAAGTAGTTCCAAAAATGGGTAACGAAGGAAAGTAACAAAGTACCTCATTGCACAATGCATATTTTGACTCAAGTCAAATCACGGGGATTTTGAAAGTGACTCGATTCGAGTCAAGTCAAGTCGAGTCACAATTTATAGCCAAGTTGATTTTTCACAGTATGAGGCATAATTGTGTTATTGCATTTTGATAGCTTTTTGAAAGTTGCCATTTATTTTGAATCGAGAGACGATATGATGCAATGCACTAGCCATCTACACATCCGTGAGATCGGTGCCGATGGTTGACAAGTAACATGAATTCATAAGCTTCATTAAAATTTGGTTTCAATTTTACAACAGGTTACTGACCACCTTAGGCGCTGAACCCTAATTTACCGAAGGTATGCGTGATCGATGACGGCATGAAGGGGCGACGTCATAATAGTCAGAATTGACGAATTAGCCGACTCGCAAACGTTCAATAGTCGGTTGTACATGGTGACAAAATTACGATACTATTAAGCAGACATCCTGCTGAATTGATTTCAAAATTTCCAAGGTAGCATCAATTTATTAGGTTTTAAGTACGTGCCCCAATCCCGATAATAATCTATCGCATTAGCTTCGTCGTGTTAATGAACTCGCACGTATGATTATTATATATACTCGAAATCTACCGTAAGATAACTAGCGAGTCCGACTGTAGCCTACAGTGTACACTTGATTTGCAAGCTCACAATCTCCCATCAATACGCGTTACGCTAACAGTCCGCCTCGGGAACAAATGAATATGCATTTTCGAAGACGGCTAATAAACCAAGTTCCATGCTCTGGACCCTGTTCAGTAGCGACAATAACTTTAAAGGAGCCTGCAACACATCTTCCGATCGTTGTGTTTTTGGTATTACCGCAAATAAAAGTCAATCACTCCGCATGATTCTGATTACAGCCAGTATGTATTTGAATTAATTCCGCCCGTGTTATATGTCTTGTGACAGTACGACATCACAATCACAGCAGACGCAATAGTACCGGCAGGCGAGCCAGATATCATATTTCTACACAGCAGGAGATGACAATTGCTACTTTTCAGGCCTATACAAATTAACATCATTCTAGTATTGAGGTTTCGGTCTTGTTGCCTCGCATCGCATCTTCTAATTAGCCGCATTCGATCAATGTATTGCTGCTGATTTTCTCAAGTGGGCAGCAAGATTACGAAATACATTGCTGATTTCTAAATCGCACAATTCACTAACTAGTCAAGCAGTTACATACCTAATGGAATTCTGGGTATGCGGCATACCGAAAAAAATTCCTAGCTATGCACGGCATACGAAGCATACCCGAGTCCAGTGCCTGTGCCGACCAAAATGAACACTGTTGGCCTACTCAATATTTTTTTAAATTTCACTGGTTATGTTATACAATTAATGTTTTGGCTAAAACAGCGCTGTACACCAAATTTGGCTCAATTTCAACCAGTAGAAGTGAGGTTCTTGCTGTATAAAGTATTGAATTTATTATTTAAAAAGTAAAAATTAGAAAAATTCGTATTTTTGCAGACTCTATAAAATAGTTAGACTGTCAGTAGAGATAATGCACACCAATTTTAGCTCAATTCCAACCAGTAGAAGTAAAGTTACTGCAGTAAAAAATTTTGGACTCTTTTTTTGAACTCTTTCAATAACTATTATTATAAAATCATAGAATTAGAAATTGAACAGTCCATAGAAGAGAGATATTTTGCCATTAGATTATTTTACTACTATAGTTAGGAGCTCCGATCACTTCGTTTGCGGTCAATTTATTTGTGATAGAGGAATGGAGGCCCGCCCAGTGAAATATATGCAATATCCGTCATTTTGATTGACACCGTTACTTGATGACTTGAAATTGCCTCATAAATTTTGCTCCGAGTCACGAGTCAATCCACATTTCTAAACCCGCAAGTCAAGTCATTTTTGCAAAGCGACTCGAGTCAAGTTAAGTCATACGAAAAGAGTGACTCGAGTCCGACTTAATCGAGTCATCCCAACACTGTCACTTAATATACATAGCGAATACCAGGATCCGCACCACAGCCGAAAACGAACTAGGGCAGTCCATTAATATACACGGACGCAGTGACATCTGAACGCATGTGCCTGTAAACCGGCGCGATACCGTTCATTTTCAACCTTATCGGCTACAAAAATCCTAGAAGTGGGCCGTGCTACAAGTCGGCAGATACAGAAACATAATAAATAATATCGGTCTGGCGTATGACCGATGCAGTCGAAAAATGTCATGATTACCCGAAAATGCAACAAACTCATCAGGTGGACCGAGCTTAATCGTGTGGGAAAACACGCAAATTCGCATCCCTGCACAACGGCGACTTTACTTAATAATGATATAACTTGGCTGTGTCGATGTGTGAGATTCACTTATCCAATCGCACACGCAAATGGTAACTTTTCATATTTCATAGAGCAGTATCGCAGTAAGGCATACACACTCTTTTATCTTCATTTATAAACAATGATGATGAAAACTGATTACCGTGAATTATCCTGTGCCAATTCGCCTTTAGTATACTTGAATATATTTCGAATGACAAGTGAAAACTGTGGGTGTGATCTGTGAATGGCAGCCTGGTAAACTAATTTTGCAATTTACATAAACAGGTTAGCAATTGTGGAGGAATTGAAGCGTCACCCACGGGTGTCGTTGATTTGTACATGTCGCCAATGTCGCCAATGTCACCAATGTCACCAATGTCGCCAATGTCGACGTCTATCTATTTTGTCCATGTCGCCAATGTCGCCAATGTCACCAATGTCACCAATGTCGCCAATGTCGACGTCTATCTATTTTGTCCATGTCGCCAATGTCACCAATGTCACCAATGTCGGCTATGTCACCAATGTCGCCAATGCCGACATTGCCGACAATGCCGCCATTGCCGACAATTCCGACATTGCCGACGATGCCGCTCGGGGGCCGAAACTAGGGTAATGTAATGACAGGATTTTTGGTGACTCGACTTGAATCAATCTTATTGGTATTGACTTGACCTGCACTCGGCTACTCAAGCACTTCGACTATCTCGCTACATACTACGCGATTCTTGACGGGAAGACCTGCATGGCCACAAACGCAAATTATTTATAACTAATCATATTATTTATATTATTAGGCCTACGTTGAATTGAATGAACGTCGAAGTCTTTATACATTCCAGTGTAGGATTCGCGAGGAAAATACACGACCGGGCGTGGGTACGCTGGCAAAAAAGTACACCATTTCGCATTCCATTGGTGTCAGATAGTGCTCTGTCTGTGAACTTATCATTTGACTCCAAGGCCCCCAAATGAAGTGTGGACTGCGTCTCCCGAAGACAAGAAACCTGTCACCTCGATTATTTTCGAGCAAGCAAGATTATCTAACAAATGTTTATGGCATTTGCCTGTTGTGAGCGCGAAAAGACGAAAGATTTCGTGTTGACGGTTGAAACGCATTCAAGTCGAAATACAAGCAATTTCTTCTAAATCAATACTAGCCAGTCTTCAGGATTACCGGACCACAACCTAACATCGACCTCGCCCTCCGCCACATGCCACCCCATTTTGTCGCTTGCGTCTTATATTCTCTGCATTACTTTTCATTCAGTGTGCATGCCTCTTATTTACTTCGCCTAGGCTAAGGTGGGTGTCTGATCTTAATGGCTAATCAAAGTTGTTTCGACACCTTCCTATCTTTTCATTGTATCGCAGTCTTGTGATGTTTTGAAACGATGAAAATAATAATAAACCTGATTGATTGACGGTAGAGGCCGACTTTTATAAAAATGACGAGTGTCAGCTGAAAATATTCGGGTTCATTTCAATATCAATATACTATTCACTTGGGAAGGTAGGCCTACTTAATTTAAAATTTCCATTCGTGTAAACCAGGGGTGGCCAACCAGCGGCCATAAAAGGAAATCTGTGCGGCCGTGGACACGTCTGTTGCGGAGACGAAAAAGTCTATCACACCAATGTGACGTCTACCAGCTTCAGATATACGGTATATCATATTTGAAACGGTTGCTAATTTGCTGTTCACGTCAAATATGATTTTGAAAATTGCAATCGTTCCTACAATAAACCTAAACTACCAGTAGGCTTACATCAGAATATTGCTCCTGTACGATTACTGGTACTAGATCCGTGCAGTGGGGCTAAAGTTGAAAATTGTGTATGATAACTGAATTGGGAAGACGTCACAATGCTGAGCTTCGATGAACTCATGATAACTCGAGAGGTGACATTTTTATTCCAACTCAAGTTCACATACAGTACGAATGTTTTCATTTAAATTGCAATATAGCGTGAGAAATAGCCAGTCACATAGTCAAATATCCACCGAAAAGCAAATCTGTTTCGCTCGCCCAGTCAAATGGAATTTAATCGCCTAATTGGGTTTGGATACTGAAGGGAATGAAAATGTTAAGTTTGGCATAATGAATGCTCGTTAGTGCTGTTTTTTTTTTTCGTGCTAGAAATGGACGGAGGAGGAATGCATGGGGGTTACACATTACCGAATACTAGGTTACGGAAGGCATCGGCTATGATGATGAATCTAGAAAACCGCTATTTGTCGTTTTCCTACGGAAGCTATGATCTAATGAAGTGACTCACATGTATTGTATCCATGATGCACCGTGTTGAGCTGCCGAAGGCAGCGAAACAGAAAAATAAGCTGCACATATTAAGTCACAGTATATAATTTCTGTAGTGGATCCATTTGGAATTCTTACGATCGAATATAACAAATTGGATTTGGTTTTTTGGCTTTGGCTCGGATTTGGATTTGGTTTGGTGGCTGCGCCACCCCGCCACCCCGTAACTCGGCGCCTATGGCATACAGTTGGTCGAGCAATCGTTCTCATACGGCGATTTGACTGCAGGTGAAAGCATGCGATAAGACTTTGTTTGGTGAGGAGTTGCTGTAGCTGAAAGTTACCATCCCAGGAAATGACGATGAATAGCCGCGCCAGAAAAAACAATTACTGTGGCAAGTGTCTATATTTCTCTACGCAAACGTGAATACCAGGTTGGTATAACTATTGTCGTATTCAGACACGTAGTCGTGATTAGCATTCGTAATCGATTACGACGATTACAGCATTTTCAAGTAATGTTAAGCGCAATCGGTTATATTCGAAAAATCGTAATTGTAATATTAATCGATTATTTCACATATCTAATCCATTTCTTCGTGAGAAAACGTTTACTTTGACTTAAAGAAATACTATAGGAGAAACTGAACATTCGTTAACGCGGAACAGCGCAATATTAGCCTATACAGTATACACGGTTACCATATTTTGGAGACCTGAAAAGAGGACAACTCGGTCAACCCCTGAATACATTTCCCGTTGTTCATTGGTCAGCTTTCCGGCTCAGCTCCCGAAATAGCCGCCGAGGCGTTACTTCAGTGCCGATTTACTGTGTCTCAGTCGAATTTTATGCTATATTTAAACAAAATTCTCAAGAAAGGGGACAAAATCTCAAAAAAGAGGACATTTGGGCGTCCTCGTAGGCCACTTTCAGAAAAGTCCAAAGATATGACCATTCCTCTTAAAATAGCGTTACCATACGACCTTCTATGGGAAGATTTGTCTTCTTTCTTCAGGTTTTTTGAAAATGTCCTCCTTTTTGACTATTCGTCATCCTTTACAGCTTTTAGAGCTAAGACAGTGGATAACTTCGAGTGAAAATGAGCATGAATGACGCCAAATAGGAAATTCGTGTTTTGAACGAAAGTGACGACCTTTTTTTAGTGTGAATGAAAAACTGTATTTTTGGAGTTGAGCTGGAAAGTTGACCATTTTTATTAATCAACCAACAAAATTTCGTGTCATCATTTTTCGAATTTTACTCCAGTATTCTAATTCTGAAAATTTTGAAAAAGTGTCCTCCTGTCCTGATTCCAAAATATGGTAACCCTATCTTAAAAGAGGACGTATGCGAACCCTATATAACACCACGGTATTGATTGCAGAAACGTTGGATTGTCGGAAGCACTGGTCAGTATCACGTCACGAGTATTATCCTTGCTTATAATCGCGTAACGAATCATTTATCGACACAGTAAATTGATATTCAATGTACTATATAGGGCTGGGCAAAATCGAGTACCTGAGTGATTCGTTTCTGAATCACGTATTATGCTTCGAGTCTAGTCGAGTATTCCAGTATCACTAATTATGACGTCACGGCAGAATTTACAATGTAAAAATTCAAATTTGTACGTTTTATGCCACCACATAGAACATAATGCTTGTTATGCTTCGCATTAAAGATACTATGGTATTTTTACGACCATACCGATTTCACTGCACCTCTTGATCATGTTGTGGGATGATCATGACTTCGCAAATGTGTTATTTCCAGGTATATTCGTAGCTTTGTACTATCTCTCGTACGCTGCGACACGGCCAATCAAGGTTTCATGGCTTCATCGGTGGAAAATAGTATCAAAACTTTAATTCATCTTACTAAATTTAGTTTCAGTTGCGACCAGTGTATAATTTCAGTACTCAAAAAATCGTATTTTTGCTACTCGTATCGAATCATTAAAATTAATACTCGATTCAGATTGCAATACTGGAATTGTGCCCAGACGTAGCGCATTGTAAATATTGTAGTGTGATTGTTAGAGCCACCAGCATGTCCTATAAAAAGTTATATATGCATCCCTGACGCCACTACCTAGCCGCAGGAAAACCACTCTGCTCAGTTTTGAATATGAATATATGTATTGATCTTTGATTGTGCTTATTTATACTCAGTTTGAACGTTGCTGCTTGGCGAGGAGTAGGCCCAAGCCCCGTGCGCCGGACAAAGATTGGAAATTTTATGGTCAAATGAAACATTATGAATTTCACATCAGAGCATTACAAAACAACGGCTGCTTACATAAATTAAAATCGAGCTGTTCTTTGCCGTTACGAGTAAAGACTAATTTCAGAGCGTATTACGTAGAAATAAAATTTCTGATAATATATAATAATCCATTCATTAGTGTGCGGACTCTGTATTCCCTCGACCGATTCGAGTATCCGGCCCCCTTATTATCGTTAGGTTTCTACAGGGTTGGTTCCATTATGTTTACAATAAGAACAGTTTAGTTCAAAATAATAATAGTCTCATGTTCACAATTAGAACAGTCTCATGCTCACAATAAGGACAGTCGTTATATTCACAATAACGTCAATCGTAGCTCCCACATATCCCAGACACGATGTCCGAGAGCCAACACAGTACAAACACATCCCAGACATGATGTCCGAACACGTCCCAAACACGATTTTCGATTGGCAACGCAGTCCGGAGACACCCCAGACATGATGTCTGGTGGTGTTCTGACATCATGTCTAGGGTGTGTTTAGAAAATAATGTCTGGGGTGTCGCCGGACAGCGTTGACACTCGGACATCGTGTCTGGGGCATCACGTGTTCGGAGTTCGGACATCATGTCTGGGGTGTGTTCGGACTGCGTGGTTGCACTCGGACATCGTGTCTGGGGGTTTCCGGACATCATGTCTGGTGTGTGTTCGGTCTGTGATTCCAATCGGAAATCGTGTTTGCGCGTGTTCGGACATCATGTCAGAGGTGTGTTCGGACCGCGTTGGCACTGGGATATCGTGTCTGGGGGGGGGGGGGGGGGGTTCGGACTTCATGTCCGGTTGTATTAGGACTATGTTGCCAATCGAAAGACGTGTTTGGGGCGTGTTCGGACATCAGGCTGGGAAGCGTTCGGACTGCGTTGGCGTTCGGACATGGCGTGTGACGGTTTTTGGACTATTTTGCCACTCGGACATCGTTTCCAGAAGATGTGTTGGTGCTGCGACTGACGTTATCGTGCGAATATAACGACTGTTCTTATTGTGAACACGAGGCTGTTTTTATTGTGAACATAATCGAACCAACCCTCTTTTTAGGCTTAACCCAAATGATTTCGGTATTATGTTATGTCTCCGAAAGCCTTCGGAATCATATTAAGGTTACGTGAGGATTGGGGTAATGGTTACATTAAGGGTTAGGTTATAAAGTCCCATATCCCGGTTCCCAGTGCTGAGTTTTTTTGCTAAACATTCCCTTTCCATTGTACCGCATGCATAAGTATCGGTCAACGGTCCTTCAATAAATAGCAGGTCATAATTCGGAGTTCGTCCAGCCTACACAAGGGGGTCTAATCGCGCATAATTCATGTGTCAACAGATTGTACCCAAGATCACTAATAAAACTATCACGACTAGCAGGCCTTGAAGTATTTTAAAACAAATTTTGCGCGTCATTGAAAACGTGCCTGGAAGTAAATCATTCTACCCAATTAGGATACCGTATTAAATAAATAAAAAAACAGCGCACTCACATTGGCTCGAGGGACTTGTTCCTCCTTCACCAATGGTAATGTTGCAGAAGACGTTGTTTACATTGGTCTGATTTCCGGCCGCGACGTTAAGAGAGCAATTTTCGAACTTCTGATAGACATTTTCTCCTTCAGCCAAAGTTGCAGACCCTAAGACACACATGATTATTGTACTGCGTGTCAGGTTCTGCATCTTATTTATTGAATGAGCGAAGATTTACTGTATTAAAATAGCTTAATGACTATTTTATGTCGCTAATATTATTTTGAATTTCAAGTACTCTGCCCTGCACTACATCGGGCATCACTTACCGCTTGTTCCCGGTGATAATGATGTGGACGTGACATCAGCGACACTAGAATTGTGATCTCGACCTTCTTCCGCCATGGTATTGATCACGTGGTATTAATCAGATAGCGTATACGAAAATACTGCAGATACATAAAATTACACGTCATGATACATCTTTTCTTAACAACAGGCGGAGACTATCAGTTCTTAGCATTTAACTATGGTAGATCTGATAGATATATTCCAGCAATATGGCCTGACAGCGGTCACATGTAGGCTTGCACAAATAGGGGAGATGTGGTACCGATGGATCGAAAATTGGAAAATGATCGCTGGCCCCGAAATGTTCAGCCGAAAACAGCAGATCTTTTGCTGGCTCAGCACTCTACCTATCGCGCACATATACATGAATATCCGTCTTTTCAAAAAATATTAATGGACGTTCAAAATTTGTTGCTCGAACGTGTCATCGGTCCAATGACACACGACCCGGGGACCTATGACACATATACCCTAAAAAACTCAATGTGACTACTTTTCTTGCTCAGTATATTATAATCTAAGCTGCAGCAAGCCAAAGAAGAATGTTTGGTCGCAACTGTCAAAAAATAGAATAAATATTAACTCAAATGTTGTCATAAAATCACGTTTCGATTTAGGCTCGAACTTATAAATTTGTGGGTACATACATATTGCCCGAAAATCGACAGTGTGACTTCCAAATACCTCGTTATAGCGATAAAACATCATATGCAATTATTAGATAAAGATTTTCTGTACGTAGGCATGTTTCATTTGTTTCATGATTAGTATGCTTGATTATTTTGCTTGATTTGGCTATTGCATCATCGGTCCCCACCCTAAGAATTTTATACATGAATCGAAAAGAAGTCCACTCAAGGAAAGTACTGAAAACAATAATAGGTGCCATTATATAGCCTGATACAAGCCCTACACTTCACAATAAAAATGATTGCTGGTATGTTCGTGTTGAAGGTTACAAAGAAAAATGTATATGTCGATCTAAATTTAGTTTAGACCCCCCAAAAAACAAATCATCTGTGAGAGACCCCATAGCTCGCGAACGTCGAATTATTTTGTATGCGAGGAAAGATTTTGCCAGCATGCAATTGTAGACAAGTTCATGGAGTGTAATCATGGAATTATCATACAGAATTTTCAAAGTATTTTCGGTCCCAGTGATCCATCGGTACCACATCTCCCCTACGTAATTCTCTATATCAGTGCATTTCAACATTTTGAGCTCTATTCGCACTTTTTTTGTAAAATAAATTTCATTCACACAAACTAATCGAAAATTGTTATATAGAAAGGAGATGAAGATACGTAACAACATTTTGTTTAGATGTGTAACAAATCGGCTACTATTTAGCTTAAGCTATCAAGTGTATCATTAAAAAGTCAACTTTTTCGCTCGTTTTGCTTTCAACTATTTCACTAAAACCCCTCTCGGCCAAACAATGTTGTTGTGAATTTGTACAAGAATGTCTACCAGTGCTTGGATGGCAAAGGTCTTAAAATCTGTTCTGCACTCCTATCCAAAATACAGCGTAATTTTCGCGAGTGAAAAATGCTTGCAGGCAGAAATCGTTTTAGAGAGCTGACACAAAGGTCCCGGAGGCTCCAGTTTGTCGAAAGGATGAAAAACCCACATGTTTGTGTTAAGGCTATTGCCGTATATCTTGGAACATAAGGTGCAAAACGATCAAGGAGAGTATAGGCACATTAGAGCTCGCTACCTTGTGATACGTTGCTCCAACTTCTGTCTCGAGAGTTTATGAGAAGAGCAAATAAACTCACGATACTGTGTGTTCTACTCTTTAGCTCAAATTAACTTGAAAATTCATAATAGTTTTAATAACGGTAAAGCTGCTTTTAGATTACCACCAAAATCTGAGTTTTTGTGGCATCTCGCGACCCGATGCCTCACCCATGAAAAAGAATTCATTTTTAATATTACAGTTGTATGCTATGATTTTATGGGCATTTATGACATACAGAACGCGCACACCACAACACAGCTCCACAAAACATGTCTGACGCACGCGATTTCAAATTAGGACAAACTAAATTCCTCCGCGTATCGCAGCTGCACTATACTCAGATTGCAAGAACGGGACTATTCCGTGCCGACAACTGAGCATATCCAATCCATCTCGAAAGGTTCGGCCATCCAGCATCGGTCATTTTTAGACCGAGGTTTCGTCGCCGCGTATGATTTTGGCACCGCATTTTATCAGCGGTTTGTTCGCCAAAACTATATGTTTTCATGTTCCTCGACGCAGAAGGGGTTGGCCTCGAAATGAATGAGTCTCATAGGACTGAACTCGCTCGTTTCACACCCCTACACTAGTTCCTCCCAACGGTCTTCAACTATGTTTTCCAGAAAGAAAGAAACAGTTGGAGAATTCCTATCATGTATTCTCACGATAAAGTCATATTTTTTGCGTGTCTCGCTTATTGGCTACAGTACCCAACACATTGACCTTGGATATGTAAAAACTGTCGCAGGATTTTTTTGTAATAAATTCAATAAATAATACATACATATTAACAGATAACTCTGGCACCGTGTCAACCCTAAATTATACCCTGTGCGATCCATACTTTAATAATTCGTGAAGGGTTAAAATTTGCGGTACAGTAACTCGCAATTGTAAGTCTGTAATGATGGTATTTACTACTATCCTCGTGCCTCGCGCTAATCGAACAGTTATTACTAGGGCGATTGTTTTTACCTAGAAGAATGATTTTGACCTAATAAATCAAAATTTTGCCTTTTTTTGACTTAAACAAACTGAAATTTGACTAAATTTTGACCTAACGTATGAAAATTAGGTGTTTTCCCACTTGATGTTAAAATTGTACCTCTTATCTTCATTTCTAGTTGGAACTGGTTATCCTGACGATGTAGTTTGGCCTGAAAAAACGTTTTTGGCTTAGAAAGAGGCAATTTTTTACAAAAAAAAAACTAATATTTTTGACGAAATCTGGCCATATGGAGAATTTCAATAGCTACAATACGTATTAATGCATAACTTTTGTCTTGATCCGTTAATGTATTGTCTGCTGCACATTTGGCCCGCCGGTAAAAATAATACCCAATCCTGTGCTATATTGTGGTAAGTACTATCATCAGAGAGAGTGCCTTCGACATCATGGATAATAATGCAACAAATATAGCTAGCTGGCCGCCTTGTCGGTTTTCAAATATTGCAATATGTGGGTAAATATTCTAAACAGAATTATCATCTATTTGTATACAAATAATGCTGTGTACTGTTGTACATTTGGCATTAACATACACATTTCAAATGTCTTTTCACGTAACTCCATCTCGGTAGGCGGCGCAAAAACCTATTTTATCAAATAAATGTCACTCTACAAGCGTTCACTGTTCTATTCGACATGAGCCAGAAAATCTCTTTATGGGGAATTGTGCATATTCCTCAGCAGATCTTGAATGCACCAGTGGACTAATTTAGCTTTTAATGTACTCGAACATCAAATTGTAATTGTAATTGTACTCGAACATCAAAGCATAATTTCTGTAATTTCGAGTCTTCATTTTCAATCGTCTATATAGGCTACCTTTGCAGCTCGTGCCAATTTTTCACCTAACACTATTCCGTTATCTGATGTCTTCATGTATTGCACAGAATTATCAATTTGATTCCATTACTGAAGTCGTAAAAGTTTACGTCAATCTCGCCATTTTCCTTGGGGAAAAGGATACTACTCGGATTATGCGTGTATTCACCAGTTTTACTCTGGCGTAGCTCAAAGCGATGTATTTCTCCAACGGTCATAAAGCATGAAAATTATGCTTACGACTGTGAAGTCATAACGATTCAATGGATGTTTTTTAAACTTCTGCATAAATATGTTGCATAAGTCGCATTATATATATATAAGGGTGTGATATCACAGAATTCATGTCAACGTGGGATTTTCTGCTATTGCTATGATCACCTATCGATGTGTAGCCTACACATCATGAGCGAGGCAGTGCTCAACAAAATCAATTGTTGTTATAGATATGGGTCGACTGGACCATGAATTGAATATGTTGGTGTACATCATTGAATTCGGTTAATTAGATGCTGTATAAGTGAACAGCTTTTAGGATCACTTAATTTTATAAGACCATAATTGTGAATTTAAGCTTTACCTTCGCATAATAATCACATGATCTACAAAAGTCATATATGATCGTTACCTTCAGTTACCATCACTTGATCATAAGATCCGGATAAAACACGTCGGCTACATGATGAAAGACGTGGCTATTAGATCATGAAACAATCTCACTCAACATAATTGATCTCGCGTGAGTCATCGAACGGTACGTACCGCTGTTTGCTCCGTAAATTTTGCAAGATAACAGAGTAGCGCAAAGGACGAAATTGTTGAACAGCGAAAATTTATTGACATGTCCAGGATCATTTTCCAATAGTACGGCAGCAATCATTGTCGCTCGAATATGCATGATATTTGCTCAGAGTAGCCTACTAGTTTTGAAGTCCCCGCTAATTATTTCTGAACGTTCGCAAATGAAGCATACATTAAAAATAGGCCTACGCGGTGAATTTTTGCGATACTAAGATTCAGGTACTATTTTTCCCAGCAACTATATCAAGTGCGACTTGATTTCAGAATTGAGATCGTACCTAGTTTATATATCCATTGAAAATAGAGATGTATTAAGAATCTTTTTTTTTTACTTTTCCCTTTTCTAGCTTCACGTATGATTCAATCAGCAAGCAGCAAGTTACACCTAGGTCTGGGCAAAATCGAGTACCTGAGTGATTCGATTCTGAATCACGTAATACTCTTCGAGTCTAGTCGTGTATTCGAGTATATCAGTCCATCCTCAACATTACCGGACCACGACTGACCTATCGATCTCGCCTTCCATGACATGCCTCGCCTTTTTTTGCTACTTGCCTTTTTCTATACTATCTTCTTTACTTTTCATTCAGTGTGCATGCCTCCTCTTTACATCGCCTAGGCCAGAGGTCTCAAACTCAAATGTGTTCGCGGGCCAATTTCTAGTTTTTAATGGCGCCGCGGGCCGCAGCAAAAATAATAGGGGTTTTCAATGTATTTCCTTGTATAGGCCTTATTTTACGGGACCTTTGAAAACAGGCATAATGCACGCAACGCGAAATGTGATTTACTATCGTGAATTCACGCCTAGTACGAAAAATATCACATTTTCAAATGTTTGAATAAAATTGTTGTTGTACTTGGCATAGTCTGTCAAAATATCTAGTTGTAGTCACCATGCGAGAGTACAAATGCATCTCATGACATCGTAAAAGCTGTCGCGTTATAATTTGGCAGCTAGCAGACATTTGACGTGTCGCAATTATCGGTAGATTATAGAAAAGTTTAACATATTTTGATCTGATCGAAGCATTGGAGCGATACTTCCTAATCTGGGTTGCGGGCATACTCCTGATAACTTGACTATTTATCATTACCAAAGTAAAACCAAATCAGCGTTAGATTTACAGATCAATAACAACTGTCGACTGATTAATGTGTTATAGCAATATAAGTTTTTAGTCGCCGACGAATCCATTGGTGTTACAGCAATGGAGCGAAACACCGCTAATTTATACTCGCCACCTTCAATAGGCAATATATTACCATGGTTCAAGAGACCTAACATTACGCAGGAAATAACTAACTTCACATTAAGGAGGCGGGACAGAAATGCCAATGGTTGCCATACCGGCCTACTTTGATGGCTAAATACGCTCCACAGCGCAAGCGACGACCTTTTGATATATTACTATTTCAGTTTGTTCAGTTCATTTACTATAACATTTTGGTATTTGGTTGCGTCTGTGGTTGTACCAAGTCACGGCTTTCCGAGTCACATGTCCTTCTCTGATTGTAACGTTTCACCCGACTCAACTCGAGTCATCCTTATTTTATCACCCATTCAGTACGAGTTCGAGTAATTCTACAAAATGTCGCGCCCAAGTACAAATCACAAATTCACGAATTATCAATGGGTCAAGTCCTATCATCCTAAACAAGTAATGTGACGTGATCTTCCACCGCATGGTAACTTTTGGAGGTGATGTGACAGTGTAGGCTTACCATACGTCCTCTTTTAAGAGGATTTGTCCTCTTTTTTGACTTTTTTTAAAGTGTCCTCGGAGGACGCCCTTTTGTCCTCTTTTTTGAGATTTTGACCTCTTTTTTGAAAATTTACGTCAGATTTAGAGCAAATTGCGAGTGATATGCCGTAAATTAGCACAGAAGTGACGGTCCGGCGGATATTTCGGAGTGAAAAACGGTGAATTTAGCTCTGAGCGAAAAGATGACCTTTTTTTTGTATAATCTTCCACCCGGCAATGTGGAGAGAAAAACGGTATTTTGGGCTCTGAGCGGAAGTGATGACCTTTTTTTTTTTTTAGTCAAACCGATCACAAAGTGGGAAAAATTCACCGGTTTTTGAGAATTCTACTCCGGTTTTGCATCTTGCAAATTTCTGAAAAAGTGTCTCCTCTTTTTACATTTTCAAAATATGGTAAGCCTATGATAGTGAAGTTTGATGAGTAAAGTTTCAGGAATTTGGAGAAGTTTTAGAGCGAATTTCAAGTTCTCAAATCTTAAAAAAGATGTGTTGCAGTTGAATACTGTCGAATACTAAAAATCCAACATGCCGACGCGGGCCGCACAAAATGATCTGGCGGGCCGCGTATTTGAGACCTCTGGCCTAGGCCATGGTGGGTGCCTGATTCAATAGACTGATCCAAGTCGCTTCGACACTTTCCTATATTTTCATTGTATCGCATTTTGTGGTGTATTGAACCGATAAATTGCTAATAAACCAATGATGATGATGATCAATTATGACGTCACAACAAAATGTACTATGTGAAAGTTCAAACATGTACCTTTCATGTCACCACAATGAACAAAATGCCTGTTATCCATCGCATTTAATGAACACTTATTATGACGTCACAACAAAATGTACTATATGAAAGTTCAAACATGTGCCTTTCATGTCACCACAAAGAACAAAATGCCTGTTATCCATCGCATTTAATGATCACTTATTAGTTATTATGACGTCACAACGAAATGTACTATGTATCACTTATTAGTTATTATGACGTCACAACGAAATGTACTATGTGAAAGTTCAAACATGTGCCTTTCATGTAACCACAAAGAACAAAATGCCTGCTTTCCATCACATTAAGATACTTTGTGGTATTTTTCTACCATACCGATTTCAGTGAGATTATCATGACTTATGAAATGTGTTATTTCCAGTGTTATTCGTAGCTTTGCACTATGTCTCGTATGCTGCGACATGGCCATTCAAGGTTTCAAGGCTTCCTCAGTGAAAACTAGTACCGAATCTATAACTCTCGTGGATAAATTAACTTTCAGTTGCGAGGAGAGTAGTGTTATGGGAATCGTTTGGTACCGTCCAATCAGAGAGCGCCACATCATCCTAATTACCACGCCCCTTTTCATACCCTAAGGGTACATTTTGCAAAAGTCATTAAATTCCGAAACTTAATAATAACATGCTTTCGAGAGAAAAATAACATTCAGATTACACATAAATTTCGGAAACTATGATATCTATACAAGACTATATTCGCCAGATATTCTATTATGTGTATTTAGGACTTTGAATTTTCGCGGATAATATATGACCTCTCAGATAACACTCATCCATGTTGAACTAGGCGCGATTTTTATGATGATATATTAAAATTCTACGCACATTTCGCACGATCAACTTCGCATGATTGTATGTGTATTTAAGGCTATCTATGTTCACGAGAACACTAGAGAAATGACACTCATCAACGTTGAACTAGGCGTGGTTTATGGGAATACGATTTCTAAGGGTACACATTTAGATACTTTCCTCAGCAGAATCAATTTATGTGTATTTAAGACTATATATGATACACAAAACCTGTGTAAATATTTAGAAATGGCATCATCACTAATTAATTAATGTTCATTAATTTCGAATAAATAGCATAATATATCAGTAATAGCGTTAACGTCACAAACGCATCCAGCACGATCAGATGGTGTAAAACAACGCTTTCGCTCGATTCTTGTAGTCACCACCTTTCATAGGATTCAGTCCTTTTCATGTCACTAGAATAAGGGTGATTAAATCGACAATGAAACGCTGCCGGCGTCTTATAACGTAATAATGTAAGCTGCGTCGGGTGCTGCTATAATGTTAGGAGCGAATATTGTAGAAAGTCCACGTCTGGACGCCTGTAAGCAGGTGCGCATAGTAACGTAGTAATACGCATAACAGAATTCACGCAAAAGTCGATATTGCTTTGTGATGATTTTGATGTTGTTCCATACCGATGGGGAAGATAGCAAACCTAATTTCGTAACTAACTACATAATCCTTGGTAACGTAGTCAGACGCATAACGGAATTTACGCAAAATCGGTATTGCTCTGCGATAATTCGGATCACTATGTTTTGATAATGACTTGCTTCCGAGAAATAAATAACATTCATTATACGTTAGATGATACTTTTCCTTGATATTCTATTATGTGTATTAAGGGCTAATGCGACATCACTATGTTGGCGACAGGCCTGATTTGAACAGACTAATTTTGCGAATTAAACTTATGACCCACCACGGGCACTCAATGAAGAGCACCCTGGAGCACCACATAAATGCTCTACAATTGTTGACATATATTATACAATGGTCGATGTTTCCTGACAATTTTTCAAATCTGAACAACCCTAGTGGACACATACAAGCCCGGTACGAGTTACAAGCGTAAGATGATGAAATGAAATGTGTGATGAAATTTGATGTGTCCCATTGTCATAATGTCCTACACCTGTGAACCAATCTTCAAGTTACGCATTCAATGTCTAGCTCGGTAATTCCGTTATTAAAGTTGAGTACGCATAGGTACGTGCTACGCTCCCGCAAAAGTCGGTATGGAAATGCGTTAGTTTTAAAGTTGTTCAATCATGAAATGCGTAACAAAATTTGACATGGTGCATTGTCATAATGTCTTACAACTGCGTACCGAGTTTCAAGGTGGGGAGTCGATTATTAACATCGTAATTCCGTTATTAAAGTTGACTATGTATGGGTACGTGCTATGCTACGGAAAAACAAATTTAGCCAAAAGTCTGTATAGAACTGCGTTGGTTTTAAAGGTGTTACATCATGAAATGTCTGACGAAATTTGGTATGGTGCATTTTTATTATGTCCTACAACTGTGTGCGAACGTTCAAGGTGAGAATTTAATGTTTAGCATGCTAATTCTGTTATTAAAATTGACTATGTATGGGTATATGCATGTTCACGAAAAACAGATATGCGTAAAAGTCGGTATTCGACTGCGATAGTTTCAAAGGTGTTCCATCAGTAGATGTGTGATGAAATTTAGCATGGTGCATTGCCATAATCTCCTACAACTACGTATCAAGTTTCGAGTTGGGATTCAATGTTAAGCGTGGTAATTCCGTTATTAAAGTTGGCTATGTATGGGTACGTGCTATACGCTCCCGCAAAACAGATGTACGCAAAAAGTCGATGTAGAGCCGCGTTAGTTTTAAAGTTGTTCCATTATGAAATGCGTGAGGAAATTTGGTATGCTGCATAATCACAATGTCCTACAACTACGTACCAAGTTTCAAGGTGAGGAGTCACATATTAGCATGGTAATTATGTTATTAAAGCTGATTATGTATATGTACACGCTACCGAAAACAGATTTAGGCAAAAGTTGCTATAGAACTGCGTTAGTTTTGAAGTTGTTCCATCATGAAATGTGTGATGAAATTTGGTATGCTGCATAATCACAATGCCCTGGAGCTCATTTAAATACGTTTTTTTTTAATGTAGTTACACATTCTAGTTGTTTTGATGTAAGGAAAAAATCATTCGATAACTCGATACAACTAGTTAACAGGCGTTGATGTAACTTTCCTCATTTGTATGCATAGCCTACGCGAAATTGGTTACCGAATTTTTCGATTAGTTTATATTCCGTATTTTATCTAAAACTGAAACTGTTAAGTACTACTTAAAGTGTTATAAAATGTGAAAAAGTGTACAAGTAGAATTATTATTATGTCATGAATAAGTAGTTTACAAATTCATACGAATTTTCTTGTTATGTTCCGGGATAAAATGTAATTTTTCGCTCTTTTTTATTTTTTATTTTTTCAATAAAATTAGTATTCATTTTACAAAAAACGTCGTTTAAAGATAAAGTACTTGTACATTTCGTAGTGCTCAAGTATAAGTTTCTAAACCATTACCTTGACAAAATTTTCAGAATAGCAACTTTTGCGTAAAGTCTGTCTTGCATTTAGTTGCCGGCTTTGAAAGCAAGCAAAGTTTGTGGTATTTGCGCAACATCGAAATTTGTACACTTCACGGTTATCTTATGATGTCGAAAACATAAGTTAGTTAAAAGTATTTCGATTCATGGGTATGAATAATTTTTAAAAACCCAAATATGTCGCATCCAAACTTCGAAATTTTTTCGATTAGTTTTTTCGATTCTATCTACTTTAAAAGACTCAGTGTAGAAGTTTCGAAACTTGCATGAATTACAAGCTACATAATACAATTAGTTAACACGCGTTCATGTAACTTTCCTCATTTGTATGCATAGCCTATGCGAAATTGGTTACCGAACTTTTCGATTAGTTTATATTCCGAATTTTATTTAAGTACTACTAAAATTGTTACAAAATATGAAAAAGTATACAAGTAGAATTATTATGTCATGAATAAGTAGTTTACAAATTCATACGATTTTTCTTGTTGCGTTCCGGGATAAAATGTCATTTTTCGCTCTTTTTTATTTTTTTATTTTTTCAATAAAATTAGTATTCATTTTACAAAAAACGTCGTGTAAAGGTAAAGTACTTGTACATTTTGTAGTGCTCAAGTATAAGTTTTCAAACTATTAACTTGATAAAATTTTCAGAATAGAGACTTTTGCGTAAAGTCTGTCTTGCATTTAGTTGCCAGCTCTGAAAGCAAGCAAAAATTGTGGTATTTGCGCAACTTCGAAAATCGATAAAGTAGTCTAAAACCTAGTCACTTTTTACGTGGAGGGAGTACATAGCGAAGTCCTTGTACATTTTGGAGTACTCAAGTATAGGTTTGGGCTGCTTGCGCTATACTTAATGAATCATTCCTGTGTCATAAACACTCGAGTAGTTGGTGCGTGTAGACAAAAACCTACTTGAGTACATAATTTTTATTTTTCAATAAAATTAGTATTCATTTTACAAAAACGTCGTGTAAAGGTAAAGTACTTGTACATTTCGGAGTACTAAAGTATAGGTTTTGTCAGCTTATTATATGCTCAGTAGGGTGGTTCAAAAATAACCTTTTTTCCTGAATCTTGCAGGTTACTTGATTAAATCGTTAGGTAGCCTTAAAAAACGACGCACACCAAATTTGAATTCATTCCAACCAATATTCGCGGATTTCGTAGAGTTTGAAAATTTTGAATTTGCCTAAAAATGCAAAAAAAAAATTTTTTCAGATTTTCCTTCCAACCTTACGAAATTGTTGCGCTGTCTTCAAAAACGATGGAAAACAAATTTGACTCAATTCCAAGCTGCAGAAGCGGAGTTATTCAAGTTTTTTGATGATAAATCTGAGATGATCCACCAATCAAGGATAATCCCAGAAATATCAAAGAAAAACTGAAATAACTCCACTTCTACGGCTTCGAATTGAGTCAAATTTGTTTTGCATCGTTTTCGAAGACAGCGCAACAATTTCATGGGGTTGGCAGAAAAATTTGAAAAAAATTTTTTTTTGCATTTTTAGGCAAATTCAAAATTTTCAAACTCTACGAAATCCGCGAATATTGGTTGGAATGAATTCAAATTTGGTGTGCGTCGTTTTTTAAGGCTACCTAACGATTTAATCAAGTAACCTGCAAGATTCAGGAAAAAAGGTTATTTTTGAACCACCCTAATGCTCAGTATATTATATGTCAAGAATTGTGGAGCATTTATGTGGGTTTCCAGGGTGCTCTTCATTGAGTGTCCGTGTTGGGCGATAAGTTTAATTCGCAAAATTAGTGTGTTCAAATCAGGCCTGTCGCCAACATAGTGATGTCGCATTAGCCCTAAATACACATAATATGAAAATCAAAGAAAAGTATCGTCTAACGTATAATGAATGTTATTTATTTCTCGGAAGCAAGTTATTATCAAAACATAGTGGTCAAAATCATCGCAGAGCAATACCGATTTTGCGTAAATTCCGTTATGCGTCTGACTACGTTACTAGGGATTATGTAGTTAGTTAGGAAATTAGGAGTCCTATCTTCCCAATCGGTATGGAACAACATCAAAATCATAACAAAGCAATATCGACTTTTGCATGAATTCTGTTATGCGTTTTACTACGGTAGTATGCGCACCTGCTTACCGGTGTCCAGACGTGGACTTTCTACTATTTTCGCTCCTAACATTATAGCAGCACCCGACGCAGCTTACATTATTACGTTATAAGACGCCGACGGCGTTTCACTGTCGGTTTAATTACCCTTATTCTAGTGACATGAAAAGGGCTGAATCGTATGAAATGTGGTCAATACAAGAATCGAGCGAAAGCGCTGTTACACGCCGTCTTGCATCGGTCACGATTAGTTTTACTTTTCAACTAACTTGTTGTCTGTCGTTACATTCATTAGACTCGCTTACATGCGGCTAATTTGTCCCTATCATTATAACGTCGGGGATCGCGTACCTGCGGCGAAGGTGTTCGTTTAATTATAGCGACGAGAACCGGGTCCCTGCGGCTAGTCCGTTGGCATTTTAGTGCTGAGTTAAATACCCTTATACTCGACATGCAAACATTAATTTTTTTAATAAAATTAGTATTTATTTTACAAATTAGAATTTATGCGTCTTCGGCTATATTGCCGGTTAACATTATAGCCGCGCACAGAACTCTTTATTACGTTATTAGCTATTTAAATGGTACGAAATAGGAGAAAACTCGGTACGCTGGCGATTTTTTCAATATAGTTGAGAAATGATATAACGCACCTTTAGGGCTCTGCAATCTGTTCCATTATCATACGCTTGTAACTCGTCCCGGGCTTGTATGTGTCCACTAGGGTTGTTCAGATTTGAAAAATTGTCAGGAAACATCGACCATTGTATATTATATGTCAACAATTGTAGAGCATTTATGTGGGTGCTCCAGGGTGCTCTTCATTGAGTGCCCGTGGTGGGTGATAAGTTTAATTCGCAAAATTAGTCTGTTCAAATCAGGCCTGTCGCCAACATAGTGATGTCGCATTAGCCCTAAATACACATAATAGAATATCAAGGAAAAGTATCATCTAACGCAGGGGTTCTCAACCCGCGGCCCGCGGGCCGCATGCGGCCCGCCGACGATTATTTTGCGGCCCGCGACATCTTCCATTATGAACGCAATTGCTACTGGCACAGTATTGTTATGGAAGACCGATGTGTCATATTTGTCGAAGAACAGTTGTTGTAACGAAGCGTAGAAGCTTAAAATGATACCACGATAGTTTCTTCTGGAGTTATACATATCGCCTGATCTTAGGTAAAACGTTGCTAGCTTGGTGTCAAGCCCAGCAATCCATATTTCGAGGCATTGTTAAAATTGCCGACGACGTTACCGACGCATTGTTCAAAATTCTTAGAATATCGCTAAACCCAAGAATCTGCGAGAGAAGGTGTGACTGCTATAAAACTTCAACGTACTGTGCGAATATTCGCTGTTTCTGCAACTTAGCAGCAAGGCCAACACAACATCACCTGACAAATTTCGAAGCTACAGTTGTCTGATTCAATCGTCACCAGAAGAGTAGCAGCGCAGTCTCAGTCGATGTTTTATCGCGTGTTCTGAAACACGTTGCCACGTAGACTACTTCAGCCTCTAGGGTTGGACGAATCCACCGACTTCACACACATTGTATAGCTAATTATCCAGATGCGTTTTATCAGATTGGACATGGACATATTTCCAGAGTAAATGCTGATGGGGCAAACGTGCGAAGGGGACCAGTGAAAAACTTCAACTGGAGAAAGCTGACTTCTGTAACTATGTGTTGGGCTCCAGTAATGGAAAAATGAGATGGGTTGATTGGTTTGCTCAGAAATGACCCCGCACACCAGACTTCTTCTCGTATCACTGAGAGCTCAAAATGATAATGGCCTCTGTAACAAATAACGTAATCTGAACGTAATTTTATACTTGCTCGCTCACGCATTGAAACAGAGGTTTGATTCTATGGTGGAAAGGTTTGAAGGTGCATATACCGACTTGCAACGAATGCTATTCGCACGCTCCATTAAGGGATTTACTTGCGCGGCTGAAAGATAGATATTGTCACAAAAAAAAAAAACAGCAACTGCAAACTTACGAACGCTGTCCAATATTGCTTAGAATGCCTTAAAATGTACTAAATGTCCGTATAAGACTGGTAAATAGGCTACAGTAGCCTAAATTTAATAGTAGCCCACAAATACGTGGCGATGATGTTATGCGGCCCGCGGCGCCTTTTGTTGTTACAATGCGGCCCGTTATACGAGCGAAGTTGAGAACCCCTGATCTAACGTATAATGAATGTTATTTATTTCTCGGAAGCAAGTCATTATCAAAACATAGTGATCCGAATTATCGCAGAGCAATACCGATTTTGCGTAAATTCCGTTATGCGTCTGACTACGTTACCAAGGATTATGTAGTTAGTTACGAAATTAGGTTTGCTATCTTCCCAATCGGTATGGAACAACATCAAAATCATCACAAAGCAATATCGACTTTTGCGTGAATTCTGTTATGCGTATTACTACGTTACTATGCGCACCTGCTTACAGGCGTCCAGACGTGGACTTTCTACAATATTCGCTCCTAACATTATAGCAGCACCCGACGCAGCTTACAGTATTACGTTATAAGACGCCGGCGGCGTTTCATTGTCGATTTAATCACCCTTATTCTAGTGACATGAAAAGGACTGAATCCTATGAAAGGTGGTGACTACAAGAATCGAGCGAAAGCGTTGTTTCACACCATCTGGTCGTGCTGGATGCGTTCGTGACGTTAACGCTATTAATAAGAAATTAATGAACATTAATTAATTAGTGATGATGCCATTTCTAAATATTTACAGAGGTTTTGTGTATCATATATAGTCTTAAATACACATAAATTGATTCTGCTGAGGAAAGTATCTAAATGTGTACCCTTAGAAATCGTATTCCCATAAACCACGCCTAGTTCAACGTTGATGAGTGTCATTTCTCTAGTGTTTTCGTGAACATAGATAGCCTTAAATACACATACAATCATGCGAAGTTGATCGTGCGAAATGTGCGTAGAATTTTAATATATCATCATAAAAATCGCGCCTAGTTCAACATGGATGAGTGTTATCTGAGAGGTCATATATTATCCGCGAAAATTCAAAGTCCTAAATACACATAATAGAATATCTGGCGAATATAGTCTTGTATAGATATCATAGTTTCCGAAATTTGTGTATAATCTGAATGTTATTTTTCTCTGGAAAGCATGTTATTATTAAGTTTCGGAATTTAATGACTTTTGCAAAATGTACCCTTAGGGCAGGGGTTCTCAACTTCCCTTGTACAACGGGCCGCATTTTTACAAATAAAGACCCTGCGGGCCGCAGAATATTATTATCATGTATTTGCGGGCTTTTATTAAATTCAGACTACTATAGCCTATTTACCAGTCGTATACTGGCATTTAGTACGTTTTCATGCATTCAGGGGCATTAATGGACAGGGTTCGTAAGTTTACAGCGGCTGTTTTTTTGTGAGAATATGTATCTTCCAGCGGCGCAAGTAAATCCTCATATGGAGCCTGCATTGCATTCGTTTCCAAGTAAGGTAGGTATATGCACCCCCAAACCCTTCCAACAGAGAACTGAACTCCTTGTTTCAATGCGTGAGTGAGCAAGTAAGTATGAATTTACGGCCACTCTTTCGTTACAGAGGCCATTATCATGACTTTCAGCTCTCAGTGATATGAGAAGAAGTCTGTTGTTTGGGGTCATTTCTGAGCAAACCAATCCACCCTTCTCCTTTCCTTCCATGGCTGGTGGAACCCTGCACCAACAGTTACAGGAGTCAGCTTTGTAAATTTGTTGTTTTTCGCATTTCCTCTGCAAATATGTCTACTCTGATAAAATGCACCCAGATACTTAGCTGGAATCGGTGGATTCGTCCAATGCTAGGCTAAAGTAGTCTACGCGGCAACATGGTTCTGAAATGCGATAAAAGATCGACCGGCATTGCTGTTACTCTTCTAGTCACGGTTGAATCAGACAACTGTAGCTTCGAAATTTGTCAGGTCATGATGTCATCGCTGCTAAGTTCGGGAAACAGCGAATATTCGCACAGTATATTGAAGGCGTATTGAAATCACACCTTCTCTAGCAGATTTCTTTGGTTTAACGATATTCTGAGCACTTTTGAACAATGCGTCTGTAACGTCGCTGCCAATTTTTACAATGCCAGAAATATGGATTGCTGGGCTTGCCACCAAGCTTGCATCGTTTTTTCTAAGATCAGGCGATATGTGAAACTCCAGAAGAAACAGGCGTGGTACAGGCGTGGTATCATTTTAAGCTTCGACGCTTCGTTACGACAACTGTTTTTTGACAAATATGACACATCGGTTTTCCATTTATATCTGGGAAAGCAAATTCATTGCTCCACGCAGAGTTACAAACCCAGCTTTCGACGTTCTCGTTCCTAGTACTTATGTCTGCTCAAACCATTCAAGGTGTGTGACACACTTTTTAAAAGTGTTCTACGCAGCGGGATTCTCTTGAAGCAGAGTGCAGCCAAATACTGATTCAAAACAATATCAATCTACACTTCAGCATAGGCCTATATCATGATACCAGAACTCATCAAAGAATGAATAATCAAACGACACAGAAACAGTGCGATAAGAAAGCTAAGTAGCTAAATTAATGCAACAATTCTGTGCCAGCAGTAATTGCTTCCGTAATGAAAGATTTCGCGGGCCGCAAAAGAAACGTCTGCGGGTTGAGAACCCCTGCCTTAGGGTATGAAAAGGGGCGTGGTAATTAGGATGACGTGGCGCTCTCTGATTGGACGGTACCAAACGATTCCCATAACACTACTGAGGAGAGGTTTAATTTTAGTACTCGAAAAAAACGTTTTTTACTACACGACTCGAATCATTAAAATTAATACTCGATTCAAATTCGAGTACTCGAATCGTTGTGCCCACCCCTAGTTACATCTGATTGAACAAATGCGCATACATTGACCTCAATCAACGAGATATATGTAGGCGCAAGTCACCGAGCGATATCATTTGTTTGTTTCAGTTGATATCGCAACATTACGTGGTCGTTGGTGCATTGACATTGTTACATATTTACTATGTGACAACTTCAAACTTTGTAGCGTCGAATTTACGGCGATTCAAAATTCGTAACATAATACACCGAAGTGGATGCCGCGATTACGGAATGAAATGTTCTCGAATTATTTAAATGAGAAACCGTGCTGGGGGGATGGTTGCAGCACCGTAACTGCCGCACCCCAAACCCCCTAATTGGGTGGGTGGCGAGCTCGAAGGGAGCCCAAAATTATTTCGTGAATTAGCATAAATCATAGAGTATTTTTTGAAAATTTATGCAATTTTTTCAAAAATTTTTCGTGCTGCGTGCGAATGCAAGTAGCCATTTCTCTATTTTATTGGGTATTGGCCCATTACGGCGCCACGACCCACCAAGACATACAATCAAGTTTAGGCCATATAACATGCGACTCCAAGAAGTGTGCCAGAACGATCGGAAGCGAGAAAAGCTTGGCCGAAAAGGTCTATGCCCTTATACTGACCAAAGACTTCTTTATATAGGCAATACAAAATACATATAGGTTCTATTGTCCACAAGCGCCTAAATGACTGGCGCCGAATGTCCCTGTCTTTGCAATCTGAACCTCACAAGACAAATACCATCCCGCTGGGAAAAAAATTTATGCCAGTGAAGAAATACTAATTTGAAATCGTGTGCGTCTCTTAGTTTAGAAGCCTACGTTTGGGCGAATCTATATTTTTTGATATAGCAGACTGGAAGTCGCGAAATAGCATCATGTAACAAAGTCATATCAACGGGTCCGCCCGCCCGAAGATGTTTAATCATTATTTACGGGCCCTCCCGTTTTCACTTCACTCAGCTCTACCGGTAAATCTAATTACGTGAGGAGAGCGCACAATAAATTGATAGCATAATATATATGCAATCGCCGATCTGGTTGACCGATTTTATCATAAATCACCGAAAATTTTCGCGCTTCATGCTGACTAACTATACAGTACAGATAATTTCGTGACAAACGCGAACAACGTGATGGGGGTCGTTTTATCACCCTATGGGAGCCCAAGACCCACGTTTTTGGGGCCTGACGAGGTGCTGTTTCGTACCTGCCAATGGGTATACGCCCGAAGATGTTTAATTATTATTGAATGGTCCTACCTTTTTAAACACACCTCACTCAGCTCTACTGGCGTATCTGATTACGTGAGCAGAGAGAAGAAAAAAATTGATAACAATATATGCAATTCCCTATCATACTGACCGATGAAATCAAGAATTCTAGAAATTTTCCGCGCTTCGCGCGCTTAGGCGGCAAAAGCTGATTCACTAACCAAACTCCTAATGAATATGATGAATAGCGGTAAACAGTGTACCGCCGGAGGTGGGTCTGGGGGGCAAAGCCCGCCGAAGTTCGGTCTATAACCCTATGGGGGCCCAAGACCAAAGTTTTTTGGGGGGGCTGACGAAGTGCTGTTACGGCCCTGGATGGTTCCCTTCATAAATCCCTAAATTATTCAAATAATAAATCCAAATAATCCACAGCCTTTGACGTCTTTTCGATATCATTAGGGATGGGAATACAATAGTTAGTTCACACGTTTTAGCAAGAGGAATCTGCTCAATGTCACCGGTATAGTTGCAATCTTTCTCAGTACATAGTATAAAATAGGCTTACCATATTTTGGAAATCTAAAAGAGGACACTTTGCTCTCCACATTGATAGGTGATTGACTAAAAAAAACGGTTAATGTTTCGCGCAGACCTCAAATCACCGTTTTTCGCTCCGAAATAACCGTCGGATCGTCACTTCTGTGCTAATTTACGGCATATCACTCGCATTTTGCTCTAAATGTGACCTAAATTTTCAAAAAAGAGGACAAAAGGGCGTCCTCCGAGGACACTTTCAATAATGTCAAAAAGGAGGACAAATCCTCTTAAAAGAGGACGTGTGGTAACCCTAGTATAAAATCATATATTGTATATAAATTATTGTCTATCAACCTGGGTTTGACCAAGACTTGATCAACAAATTATATTCAGTTCCTATCAAATATGCTTTCATCTCGTGGCTATGGCATGCCCGTACAGTCGGATGGGCTCGTTTCGCACCATACAGCTCACCTGTTGCTTGTGCAGGAAATCAGAAATGAGATAAGTATTAAAATATAGCATCGAAACAATATACCAAACATAAATGCAATGACTTGACAATGACTTACTTCGCACATTAATGTTTCAGAGGTAAGAAAGTGCGAGACTGAATTTTTTCGTGGATAGCAGGATTGTGGGTAAATATGCGTGTTCCTAAATGAAATTGTAACGATAAACGTCACCATCGCCACTATCAGATCGATATGACGTGTTTGGAATTATGACAATTTAATGTACAGAGCCTGCGCATTGTGAGCAATCATGGAAATGCAAGATCGATAGCTGTCACGCAACAAATATTCGTCCTAGGTATTCCGACATCAATATATAATATGCTAATCATTAATGAAATATTGCGCCGAACTCTTTTCTTGAAAAGTGACAATTGTACGGTTTCTTATTGAAATGACTCCGATAACTGACTGGTCGTGACCTATCTTCTGATTACTAGCAATCGAATTCCGTCCTATATATTGATAAATTTGTAAAGGCGCAACAAGACACACGCTCTGCAATAATTGGTTTAACGCAATCAGCAATATCGTAATATAATAGTCGAATAGTTCATCGGTCGCCTTTTCTATCGCTAGCGGGTCGTTATTTATTGACAATTAGCAAACATTCCGTACTCCAATAAACCAGAGGAGAGCGACCGAGCATTCATCTGGTATGGACTGCGATATGATTCATAATTCTGACAGCTATCCGAGGCTTCACGATTTCGCTTCGTATCAGTTCTTTTTGAAAAATCTCATCAACGAGTCGAACATTCGAAACTCTATCAACGAGTCGACCATTCTAAATTCTAAATCCTATATTTAAGTATATATTCCGAAAACTTATTGAACTTCATTTGCAAAGCAATCTATTTCGTTCAGTTGTTGACAAATTAGCGACGAATAGCCAGGAATTACACGTCAACTTTTAAATCATAAAACGAGTTCAGCCATAAAAATATATGCTTGACATCGAGTGATATATGGTTTGTTTGTTTCAGTTGACACTCCAAGATACCATGATCTTGTACTGTGTACATTGCGTCGCTATAAATTAACTTGGCGAGTCTGCACTTTTGTATCGTCTTACGCCTAGTCGTTTGGAATTCCCAACGCACAACATCGAATTCGTACTCAAATTAGTACCATAGTACGGTTTCAAAATGTTTCAGCTCATGTGAATTCTGGTCGGAGCGGAAAAGTTCGTGTGACTGCCTCTGCTTGGCAAGCGATTATTTCATTTTCTAATAATCAGGAGTTTCGGAATGCTATTCCTGGGCCTGCTTACTTGCCCGCATATGCTCGCAGTCGAAGTTGACTCACCAGAATGATCGAAGTTTGCTTCGGATCGGCGCCAGCAGTCTGTAGAATAGAATGGGCATAGAATAGATTGGGAACAATAAATTTATTTTGCTGCTACAAGAAAAGAAACAAAATCAAACGTTCGACAAGCATCGAGATCTTTCAAAATAACTCCATATGCCACAACGATGACGAGCCACTGACATATGTAATGATACTGCGTTAGCAAGAAATGGTAAAATATAATAGAAAATTCCCCATAGATGACCAGGAAGATGATGACATTTCGTCGTCGGCATTTCTGCGCCACGACGCACCAAGACTTGAGGTTTTAGAGGCCATGTAACATGCGACTCCGAAAAGTCTGCCTGAACGATCGGCAGCGAGAGAACCTTGGTCGAAAAGGAATGCCCTTATCCTGGCCGAAAACTAGATCTAAATGCATATATCTTTAGTTGTCTACTGGCGCTCAAATAACTGTCGCCGAATATTCCTGTCCTGACAATCTGAATCCCACGTGAAAAATGTCATCCCGCAGAGAATTATTTGTCAGTGCAGAAATACAAATTTGAAATCGCCAGCGTCTTTCAGTTTAGTCTGTTTGGGCGGTTTCAAAATCTTTTGACATATCAGACAGGAAGTCACGAAATAACATCTTGTAACTAACTCATTACACAAACGGGTCCTCTCGAATATGTTTGATATTTTTACGGGTACTACATGTTCCAAGACACCTCACTTAGTTCTACTGGAAAATCTGTTAATGTGAGCAGAAAGAGGATAAAATATATTTATAGCAATATGTAGGCATTGCCCGATTTTATTGACCGCTTCAATCAACAATTTCAACGAGGATTTGGCTAGGCCGGACATGCGTGTTCTTAGGAGTGAAACACCGCTTTCTATATTTGCGCCAGTTTTATGTCAAAGACAAATTACACAGTTGCGAACACCCCATCTATCAGGCTTACGGAATCTATTACTGTACTTCAAGCTAACGATAACATAAGCAGTAAGCCCTGATCATTTCGTTTGCGACAAATGTATCTTAACCATTATTGTTACCTCGTCCGTTTAATGTGGCTTATTTGTGAGGCGGCGAATCAGCGATTTCAAACATTATATTCATAAAGAATCATAACTGAAACTTTCACCGCGGCCTTCGATTCTCTCCCGCCACATTAAAACCGTATTTAAATAAGTGGCATTTAATACAAAATCCCAATTCGCACACTCATAGGCGCCGAGTCACGGCCACCCCATACAATAAGATTATGCGCCCTCCCTCTGCGATTTCAAATCATCAGCGCTGTCAATTAGCGAGTCTGTGATAGCGCGTAAATGCCAACCATTTACCATTAACCGATACTCGCGCGAATAATTGAATACGCAGCTTCGTTGGTGACGACGAACTAGCAACTAGTGCATAACACGCCCCAATAAATTGTAATCCGTGATTAGTAAGATAAGTTTTTGTTGCGGTTAAATCCGTGGAAAGTGGCATTTATTTGAAAAAAAAGTTGCACGACCACATTTTGCTTGCTTGACTAAAAGGAAAGGACGTTGTTTATTTTTATCCTTGATGTTTTTGCGGCATTTACACCGACTCATGATACACATACACGCGATCTTCGCATATGCATACCATGAGTACATGATGTGCATATGCCGCTGGACAAGGAAGTGCAGATATAGCCTTTACAGCTTTCTAAGTCATGCACCACCCCTCCATGCTATCCCAGTAATGCATGAGCACCAAGCAGGGAAGCCATGGATACCAGTGTTACTAATCAGGTCTTTGGTCTGACCCCGGCCGGGAATCGAGCCCACGACCTACCGATCAAGAAGCAGGACGCTTAACCATTACGCTATCTTGTTGCTTGACTAAAAAAGGTCAATTTCCCGGCTCAGCTCCCGAAATACCCGTAAAAGCCTTACTTCGGTGCTGATTTACGGTGTTTCAGTCGCATTTCACCAGAATCGACAATACTTGCACGAAAAATCAAGAAAGTTGCAAAATGTTGCAAAAAGTTGCATGGAAAATAATGGACAAAAGTTGCAAAAAGTTTCACTATAAGATTCCTTCAAACAGCTTGAAACAGCATTCTACATAACTTATGAGTATTTAGGAAGCTGCCGAAAGCTGTAAAAAAAGTTGCAAAAGTTGTAAAAACTTGCCCTAGACTGATCGTGATTAGTAATCAGACAATCGAAACAACGTCGATTTCGGCACACTTGCGCTGAGAAACACCAGCTCTCTCGACCGGACGAACGAATTCGCGTTCTCCTTCTAATAGATTCTATTGGCGCTTATATTCGTTTACAAAATAATTCTGGAGTTAGTTCCGTGATAGTCTCTTTAACTGGAGGCTTGGAGCACGAAATAGGACAGTGTCCTGGTGCATGTGTAATGAACAATTTGCATGCCTGCGAATTGAAAGTCATTCCTGCGCAAAGTGCGCAGATTCATTACTCTAACAAGGCTTTGCCAACTTTTGTCAGGAAATGCAACAATGCAGATCAAAGAATTGTCGCTATGTCAGACTTGGAACCCCATTGTGCAGTAGGCAAGTTGAGGAATTACTGATTACACGCGCGCTTTCTCGTTTGCTTTCATCTGTAGGCTACTAATTCTTGTCTGCTTTATACACTCGTATTCCCTCGATGTCACTGGTCAGTGTTTGCTTTGTTATCAATACGGCGCAAATACAGTCCATCCTCAAGATTATACCGGACCCCGACTGACCTATCGATCTAGCTTTCCATGACATGCCGCCCTATTTCTTGTCGCTTCCTTTTCTATACTATCTTTCTTACTTTCATTCAGTGTGCATGCCTCCTCTTTACATCGCCTATAGGCCAAGGTGGGTGTCTGATTCCATATAGACAACTCATAGTCGCTTCGACATCCTCCTTTCTTTTCATTGTATCGCATTTTTGTGGTGTATTAATAAAATTGCTAATAAACCAATGATGATGATGACTGTGCAGTGCACGGCGTTGAATTGCGATGTAAAAAATTGATGCAACACGAGATTCTCGCTGGCGCAAATTCTAAATTTATTCGATTAGTTTGAACGGGCACCTGTGTTCAATAAACTTCATGACCGGACGGACTCTATCGAGCGCAACCATGTCGCGGATCGAATTTCAAACCTTTGGGATTTCTATTCATAAGGTCGCGGAGCGCGCCCATATTGCTCTTATTGCAATAACACATGGGTAATTAAAAGCACACCTTCTTACGGTCAAATTCGACTGGTTGATCGGGGCCTACGTACACCCCGGGCTGATATTAACCAGCGCGTTGTCGGCATAAAAACCCCAGGTGCGTAGCAAGGGAGTTTCTCATTTACAACTTGAAATCCCGCCCTTTTGAAATGCCAATTGACTCATTCGTATAATCGATGCTGCGTACTGCAAATTAGCGAGAATCATTTGTATGCGAAATGGGTCATCGATATCTCATGTGCACTTAGTCGCTGGCTTGATTTAACGCGTCGGCAATCCGCATACACGCCTGCTACCGTCCGCAGAAACACTTTCGTCAAACAGTAACAATCTCCGAGTGTAATATTGTTAGTGTTCATGTATCTTTTTGATTAAAACTTATGCCCGCGTCTGAACAAATTGTGCTCTATGCCATTGCCGAATCTGGGTATTTAGGTTTGACTCGCGCACACTGTAATTGTAAATATTGCGGGTTTGCGGCATGTCTGCAATTTCGGTATCAGCGCAACCTTGCCGGCCGATTGTGCAGTCCGATAAAATTGTTCACTACTATGTATTTTGCACAGCGTACTGATACTGATTTCAGCAAACTAACGATCGTTGTGAAATGTCAAAATTCGACCTCATTGCTAGATACGTAGATTTCATCACGCGCTCTGAGAAACACTATATCTTCTACCCCGATTTGACGACCAAATATACGTTCACCTACTACAAATTAAAATGCAATAATGCCGATGCCGATAATGACGATGACAATGTGGATTTGAGAACGGCATTGTCAAACAGGCGCCACCATTTCCGCTTATCTATGATAAATTACCACACGATACAATCCCTAATAAAGATTTCAAGGCGTTCGATAACCCCGGTACCCAAGATTTACCAATATATGATTTCATTAGGGTTGAGTGCATCGTAAATGCCAATAAATCAAGTTTTCTAGCTTCGACGAACTTACGCATAAGCTCCACTCTCGCACGCTGCGCACACACGTAGACCTACATAATAACATAGTAACATATAGTCACTAAAATGTGACGTTTACGCAAGTAGTGGGGATTCTCGGCAGACTGGGGCCACGGGCTACATTATAATGTAAGACGAGAAACTGTCCGCGGGCCGTATGTTGCCGTTCCCTGGCCTATACTATATGCCTGGAACTGAAAACTGAGAATAATTCGCATACCTTGTCCGCCGACATCCTCAAAAGCAGAGAGAGAGAGAGAGAGAGAGAGAGAGAGAGAGAGAGAAATATTTATTGATTCGTCCAACCGAAACGAAAATAACATTGGCGCATGATATTATAACAAGATACTTAACGGTGTAGGACAGGGTGTAATCGATATGACTCTGGGTAGGGTCAACTAGTCTGATCACACCCTGCATTAACAGTGACAGATATTCTTTATAAATTTGGTTGCATCAGCGTTCCACCTACATATTCGAACAGCAGCAAAGCAGGATGGTGCTTACAGTCTATCTTCGGTGGATATGCGTCTAATCAGTCTCAATGACCTACGCGTGTATAATGGTTTGATAGAACCGCCGCTGTGTGGTTCATAGCAATGAAGGGATAAAATCCACATTTAATAGTAGGCTAATTCCATTATAATTCAACAGGGGCTGTAATGCATACCCTCAGAATTGTCCAATATTTACAAATGTTATTATTTTTTGAATTCCAAGTTTATTAAAAAAAAAAAAATTGAAAAATGTTCAGCGGTTTAAAAGATATTGCGATTTAAAATCCTCTCGTCACTAGGTGGCGCTACTTTCAAAAATCTTTGAAATCGATATTTTTCGCTTAAATGATGGTAGAGAACCAATTAAAATGTCCATTAAACCAATTCTGGGGCCAAGGAATTCAATGAAACCAACTGTTTCGCCCTAAACTCAATGAAAAAAAAGTTACGAATGAAAAAAAATGGGGGGGACGGGCTTGAAAATGTCTGTAGGATACGGCCTACACAAAAAAAATTCTTGTGAAATGTGCTTTTAAGGAGTATGGTTGATAAAAAGCTTGATTTTAAATTTCACATTCATTCCACCGTGAAATATGCATTACATAAAAATTTCATGGTCCTAACCCATATCCCTGCTCATCGTAAATACTATTATGACCAGTCAGATATATCAATAAATTTATTCGTATTGGTTTTCGAAATTTTTCAAGTAGATTTCGCGCGGAACCACCGCTTCAACAATAATAGAAGCAAGTAACAAAAGACAAATTTACAATTGATCTTGAAATGTGGCAAGGATTCTACTTGAAAAATTTCGAAAACTAGAATAGAAAAATTTAATGATATATATGACTGGTGATAATAGTATTTACGGTGAGCAGGGATATGGGTTGGGACCATGAAATTTTTATGTAATGCATATTTCACGGTGGAATGAATGTGAAATTTAAAATCAAGCTTTTTATCAACCATACTCCTTAAAAGCACATGTCACAAGATTTTTTTTTTGTGTAGGCCGTATCCTACAGACATTTTCAAGCCCGTCCCCCCCATTTTTTTTCATCCGTTACTTTTTTTTTCATTGAGTTTAGGGCGAAACAGTTGGTTTTCTTGAATTCCTTGGCCCCAGAATTGGTTAAATGGACATTTTAATTGGTTCTCCACCATCATTTACGCGAAAAATATCGATTTGAAAGATTTTTGAAAGTAGCGCCACCTAGTGACGAGAGGATTTTAAATCGCAATATCTTTTGAACCACTGAACATTTTTCAATTTTTTTTTTTACTAAACTTGGAATTCGAAAAAGAACAACATATGTAAATATTGGACAATTCTGAAAGTATGCATTACAAATCTCAAAAAATTTGCTGAATTATAATGGAATTAGCCAGTAGTAACAATCTACGATGCTTGGAGCAGGCCTGAATCGATATATCTACGAAGGGTCTTATCCGCGCCGGCAGACCGGTAAGGCTCCAATATCACGCGGCTGGAAAGGTCCTCCCACCGATCCCCGGCTTGATTCGCGACACAGTGCGACAGTACGTTTTAATATTCTTGCAAATGCTAAAGTAACGTTTATATTATTTTATTAAGTCCTGATCAGCATTCCCTTAATTCATCATTCTCCATACGCTCCGACCCATCACCGTGATTTTATAGGATATTTTGCCATCCTCCCAGAATACAGTTTCACCGGACCATTGACGGGACCATACGGCTTTTCGCGTGTAACACAGCGACGTAGCATCAACCATGTTGTGCGGTATGAAGCCATTTCGGTGCTGTTATTTCAAAGTTGCTTGAAGTTACTTTACCGCGGTTCGACGATTATGCATTTTTATCATACTTTCATCGATTCAGTACACCACACGATTGTAATAAAATGAAATTCTAGGATCCTTCAAAGGAGTCCATACGTATTGGAGTGGTGAGCTGCCGAAGGCAGCATAGCGACAAAAACTACGAGCTGCGCCCGCAAGGGCGCAGTATAGAGAAAGCGCGATGGATCCACCAAAGTTCTTATTGGAGTTTTAATCGTAGATATGTCGTTAAAATATAGTGATAAACAATACATTTGGTGTTTTAGCCAAGGGATCTTCCTCCGTAAGCTGTCATAGGCGGGCTTAACCCTACCGACAAAAATCCAAAGATTGGTATTATGGGTAGATATAATGTAATATAAAATCTGGAAAAGTAGTGGATAAAAGGTAAGATGTAATTAAGTAAAGGAGTTGTAGTATAGATGTATGAAATAGTAGATATTCAACAAAAAGATATATTTATATGTGTAAATATGCAACAAAACATATATAAATTCGTGAAAACTTAGTATAAGCAGAGGGAATGAATATAGTAAAATGGATATTGACTCATTCCAAAGCAACTCTACCCTAGCACCTTACTTCGTCAGGGGTATAAAGGCGTGGGTAGGGTCTTAGCCTCTCCTTTTCTGTCGCAATTAACCGGTAATGCTTACACCCAATCGGTCGCCCACCCTAGGCCGAGAACAGTGGTTCCCAAAGTGCGCAATATCGCCGCTGGAACGAATTTGAGAGACAGTGGTCGAAAATGTTAGAACGTTCAGTTAATAAGTAAACTGGGTTTTTGCTAAGTACAATGTAGACGATTGATGTGATAGGAATGTCGAGGCTGATAGAAAAGCAGTTCAATGCTTGACTCATCCCAGCTCGCGGGGTGAAAATGATCAAATGTAACAAATTTGCTCTAAACCTGTAATTTGACCTAAGGTCAAAACCCATGTCGCGAGACGTCACTCAGAGGTTCTCAAACTTTCTAGAGCGCCACAAAAATCGGACTGTTATAACATCTCGCGACTAGGGCTGGACAAGATTCGATTCCGAATCACGTAATATGCTTCGAGTCGAGTCGAGGATCGAGTATTAATCACTATGACGTCATTACAGAATGCAATATGTCTAAGTTCAAATACGTACCTTTTATGTGACCACAAATAATGTAATGCCTGCTTTCCATCACATTTAAGATACTTCGGTATTTATTCAACCATACCGATTTCATTGCACTTGGTAACAATGTTGTGGAATGATCATGACTGCGGAAATGTGCTATTCACAGTAACGTACATATCTTTGTACTATATGTTTCATTTGTTAAGATACGGGCAATTAAGGTTTCAATGCTTCAACAGTGAAAATCTGTGTCGAAACTATCATTCTCGTTGCTAATTTAACTTTCTGTGGCGATGAGGAGCGTATAATTTCATTACTCGAAAAATCGCATTTTACCTCTCGACTCGAATCATTAAAATTAATACTCGATTCAGATTCGAGTACTCGAATTATTGTGCCCAGCCCTACTCGCGACCCAAGCCTCACATTTCTCATTTTCTATTGCTATTGTTTTTTATTGTTGCGATCAAAGCTCTGTGGCTGCTTTAGTCGTTTCAAAATCCAATGTGTCTGGTGTGATAGCCAATTGATGAAACGCGCATCAAAGTTGTTACGACAATATGGCCGGTAAGTCTGTTACTATCACGTGACTGTACGACTGCACGCTTTACTATTCGCACAAATGAATTATACCCCTTTCGTATCATTTGTTCACAGGTCATCACTGATTCCGCAATGTGTGTTCAGTTTAGCACCAGTATGGTATCCAACTGCCTGCTGCTGAAATAGTGTTGCAGATTTTAAAACCAAATGTTTGTTTAGCCGAGTTGCGTGCATAAGCAACAACTTTCAGTAGCAATAATAGGGCCTACTCGCTATTATAACATGGAAAGACTTGTACACACTACCCTGGTTGAATGCCAACTAACTAACAATTGTTGAATACTCATATAGTTTTACTTGCGTATTTCGAAAACTGAGTAGTTCTAGTTGTAATGTAGGTATAGTCTCGAATTTGTAATTTTCGGAACTTGGCTGTTGTGTAAAGTATGTTTGCATCAATACTAGTCAGGGGTCACGTTTACCGGAACACCAACTCTCATTTCGATCTCGCCTTCATACACATACCACCTCTTTTTGTCACCTGTCCTTTTTATTATCTTCCTTTCTTTTCATTTAGTGTGTATGCCCACTTTTTACATAGCCTTGGCCTGGTGGAAGTCTGACTTCAAAGACTACTCCAAGTCGTTGCGACGCCTTCCTATCTTTTCATTGCATCGCAGTCTTGTGGTGGATTGAAATGATGAAATAGTTATTAATAAATTGAATTGAACCTACATAAATGAAATATGCAAACAAACTGCGCAAATTAGCCGCTATGCCACAGCATCGGCCTCTACTTTCGAAAATGCCTCGTAATCATATTGTCAATAATCTGCTTTTGTGCTGATTGAAAGCAGTAACTCCCGAACAACGATACTAAAAGCATGGTGCTCCTCGCCAAAATCTACCATTACAAACAACTTGCTCAAAAACTTTACATGCGGTACATTTTCTTTTCACGTGTCTTCGACATCGTTATAGCTACTTGTACTCCACTCGGAATCGAAGCCGTTACACTTCTCGTGTATCAACGATGACTCCTTTGCATCTTGGGTAGCACTCGAAACTAACACTATTATATTTCCTCAGACTTACACCATTGAATAGCAGTGAGATCTGTATTGAACCAAATCAACGATAACGATTTGTAACGATCGAGTTAACATGACAAGACATCACGCAGCAGATCTAGTTGCCGAGTCCGGATCAAATCAGAATTCACCATTCATATACTTTTCCGTCCGTATTCGCCCGAATATTCACCATACCAACTGAGCGATCTTTTGGATCTGTCTCCTTCATCATTTTCACTCGGCTACGTTACGGTCCCAATCGTCCAAAGCGAGAGCGCACACTTGTTGTTTTACAGAGATAAAACCCAACTGTTCGTAAATCGACGAGTCGGAAGTGCGGAAAAAATACATCAAACCTGGCCGCTCTTCGGTGGCAATCTTCGTTGGCTCGTGGAGCACATAACACTCAGGCTACGATTGATAAGCAATTGGCATTGATCGAGAGCAGGTACCGACTGAATCAATTTAAAATCTCTCATATCCCAAACTTCAGTGTTTATGATCACTTCCAAACCATTTGACGGAATACACTGCTGACGGCATGGTTGAACTCCTCAAATCTATATACAGGTAACGTCTGGTGCTTTCGGACATCCCAGAAACACCCGTCGCTTAGGACTAACCGGTCGTCATACGAAAACGTGGCGCGTTTTTTTGGTAGCAACGCGAGTGGTTGTCTTCTATATAGGTATAAGCACCCGCGTCATTTCCGTAGGTGTTGATAGCCGTGCCAGTGTTGAGTCGAAGATAATTGCTTGGGTTGAAACACTCGTGACGACTATTTTGTCTTGCACGGTCTTGGAAAATTCGACGTATTCAATACTGTCAAAGTTACCTTTATGTCGGACGTTTTGTCCATAGCTAAAAGAATGCAGTTGTGGAAGCACCAGTTGGACCATAGGGTCAGCATCACGCCTCCGGCGTACGAGGGTTCGATGCTAATAACGGCCGAATCGAAAACTCCTGTCTTGATGCGATCTTCAAAGTTTGACGCTCTGGGGAAGTGAAAATTTCCAGCACTGTCTCCGAGAATCAGTTCGCAATGGTCATCATGACTGAACGCAACAGACATGAAGCGCGAATTTCGATCCCTGGCAGGCCGGATCTCCCCAGCAGGCCTGAATTGGCTGTAGATCATTCTCAATTCGTGCCTCATACCGCCCCATTCAGGATAAACCCCCTGTCGATCACAGTGTCGTTTTCGGATGTTGATCGATGCTTCAATTTTGTTCATAAGCTTGGAGCAACGGTGGCGAATGAATAGAGAAAACGGGGGCATAGGTGCTACCGGATTTCGACTTTTGGAGTGTTTGTGATTGCTGCATTCCTCGATGAGAGAATTGAGAGTAACACACCGAGCGATATCATTTTCTGCAATAAACCTTTTGCTAGTTTCTAATTTTTTCACATATTGATCCATGAATAAAAAGTTATCATCTGCATCTGGAAAAGCCTCAACCCAAAGTGTCCTGCGAGGATCCGACAAAACAGACAAATATAAATAATCAGCAGAAAGTCCTCATAGTCTCCGAGGCAACATTACTTGTCATCACATTCTTCCAGTAAGCGTCGAGTGTAATTGCTCTTCTCGTTACGATTCTTTCCAAGAGTAACTTCACTTCGTTGCAAAACTTGACGTGTAGCTGTTTGCTGTCTTTGCGAATTGGCTTCAGGATAGCTTCATGTATTTTGCTGGTCAACACGTGAAGCTTTGGTGAGATCTCACGCAGTGGACGGTATTCGGCAAATCTTATGAGCGCTTTACAAGCAAAGTAACGGGTTTCATCTGCCGTACGTACCGGCTTCGTGACACCTAACAAAGATAGCAGGGTGTTCAAGCCATCTGCCTGCCGAATGAGTTTCTTTAACTTCACGTTTCTTCTTGTTACATCATGGTGCAGCATGCACTTTGAAAGGTTCACGTCCGGATGCATAATAGTGCTGATAACAAGATACGATATCTCACATATCCTCCACAGTCATATCTTTCAAAATCTGGCAGTAGTCCACATTCCAGACAGCTTGATCGTCCCACACTTTGGAAGACAAGAGAATAGCACCTGAACACAAAATCGACCAAATTACCAGCTATAAATAGTCAATCAAATGGACCAAGTTATCATAATTAAATAAGGGAAAGCAAAAATCGTGATATAGAGAATATATAATGAAACACATTCTCATTCATAGCATATTGCCACATTGTAAAGACCTGGCTCGCCCGCACAAACTACCAATGTTGTTTCGTTGAAGGTTAACTAAATACCGTTTTTTGAGTGGTTCTAGTTCTAGTTGCGTGTTTTGAAATAGATTTGTTCCAGGTCTTTTTCTTTAAAAAAAGGAATTAGTTGCGGACCAACTAGAAAGCCATCGTTAGGCATAATCATTAAGGCGATTTTTTCTTTACACGTTGAAATTATGTCAAAATTGTAGCGTTAGGTCAAAATATGAACTTTCTTTCTCTATTCTTGACAAGATACTTAGTAGGGCATACACTTTCTACCCGATAATGGAGGAAAATATATTTTGTTGTGCTACAAAATTTTCTCATTGTTCCTACCATAATGCGTAATTTAACTACTGGAATTCTTCATATGGCTAGATTTTGTTGAAATGATATTTTTTGATGTAAAAATTTGCCAGTTTTTAGGGCAAATTTTTTTTTTGTCAGGCTGAAGCACTTCGATAGGACAGGCATTTCCAACCAGAAATGAAGATATAAGTAGTAAAATTCTAACTTTATGTGGGAAAACCCCAAATTTGACTACGTTAGGTCAAATTTGGTCAAAATTAAGATTCTTAAGGTAAAAAATGTCAAAATTCTGATTTTTTAGGTGAAAAAATCGCCTACTAATGACAATCGTGCAGTTAACGAGTGCACACACCTAGCACGATACGCTTCAATTCCCAGGACATAAAATAATATCCGGGTATGCTAATAACCTTTTTAAATAAACCTGAAAAGAGGAAGAAGCAAGTCACTAATGGCACCAATAATCTATCAAAGGATCATTGGCAACGTAGAGAAGCAATCGATACAATAAAGAGCTGATTTGAAGTTTAAATATAAAAACTGTGTATGGGGGTGGGATATAGGCGCATATATATTGATGTATATAATTTTCCGCTGATTAAAATATGTAATGTTTGAATGGATGGGGACTGGGGAATATTAATAAGACAATATGAGAGAAAATCATTTTAATATACTGGCGTTTGTCTCATTCTTGATGAAGTAGCGGTGTGCTTATTGGGACTGTTCAAAAATAACATTTTTTTCAAATGTTACGGCCCACTTAATAAAACTGTTGGATTGCCTGAATAAAACCACGCTGCAAACCAATTTTGGCAAAATCCAACCAATAGAAGCATTGCTATATAAGAAAAAGTATTATATTTATTTAATAAAGATCAATATAAAAATTACTGGCAACCCCATGAAATTGTTAGGTTGCATGAAGAAAAAATGTACAACAAGTTTGGCTTAATTCCAACCAGTAAAAGCAAAGTTATTAGAGTACAAAATTTTCGGATTTGTAAAAAATAGTATTTACAGTGGAATAGTTTTCAATTATCTACTATGGATCTTTCAGATTATTCATGGCTTATAATAGTATTTACAGTGAACAGCTGGTCTGTGCTGCTCATCGTAAATACTATTTCAAGCAATCAATAATTGAGATTTCATGAAGGAATAGATGGCACCTCCTAAATCCTATTTTATATCAACCATACTGCTTCAAAGTACATTTTGCAATATTTTTTGTTTTGTGGAAACGGAACACCACATTGATTTTCAAGTCCCCCCCCCCACGGCTTTATATCCTCGGTAACATTTTTCCATCGAGTTTAGAGCAAAAAAGTTGATTTTTTCCAATTCCTTGGTCCCAGAATTGTATAATTAGACATTCTAATTGGTTCTCCACCATCAATAAAGAAAAAAAATATCGATTTTAAAGATTTTTGCATGCAGCGCCACCTAGTGACAAGAATCGCATTTTGAATCGCATTATCTTTTGAACAGTTGGAAAATTTTCAAAATTTTTTTCAATCTACTTAGAATTCAAAAAAGAACAACATTTGAAAATATTTGACAATTCTGAGGGCATGCATTACAAATTTCAAAAAATTTGCTTAATTATAATGGAATGAGTCTCCTTTTGGTTGGAATTGAGACAAATTTGTTGTGTTTCGCTTTTTCAGACAACCTGACAATTTTGTGAGGTTAGCCAGCAGGGTTGTAATGACTCGAGTCATGACTGGATTCGAGTCACGATTTTCTGATGACTCGACTAGAGTCGAGTCATTTTCTCAAAATACGGAAATGACTCAACTTGAGTCAATTTGTGTGTTGACTCGACTTGCAATCGAGTCATTGCGCATGACTTGAACCAAGTCCTATGACTTGATACTCACACCGTCACCTCAAGACCGACATTTCATTTTGATTTTGAGGAATAGTAAAATAACCACACTATTGGGATTTCATCTATCGGTACTGGTACTTGATAATGTGACCAGAAAATGCTAAAAGTGGGTTTAACAAGACTTTACCTTGAAACTGAGCAGTCAACACAATGACTCGGACTCGACCCTCTGCTCTCTGACTTGGACTCAAACTTGCCTCGGTGGTGAATTGAAAATGACTCAAGTCGAGTCAAAACTATAAAAGTGAGATTGACTTGCGGCTCGGAGCCTTGTGACTTGGTTAAAACCCTGGTAGCCAGTAAAATTTAGGAAATATTTAGGGCTGTTTTTCCACAGGTTTCTTCTTATATAGCAATGCGTCCATGGGTTGAAATAGAGCCAAAATTGGATCTCAATTTTCATCAAGCAGCCAGTAAAATTATTAAAATTTGAACAGCCTTATTGCAGCATGTCTTATAAATAAATAATACATGAAATCAGATAAAAATACACCTAATTACTTCTACTGTTACCGGAGAAATGATTTTAATCACTTCAAGCGTTTCATTGTTTCAGGAATTCAATTTTATCGGTAATTGATGACAAGACGAATCGACTTGACAACGAGTTCTGTCACAGAGGATTGGTAAGTGAGCTAGAGCAAACGAAGTAGTCTCCCAGGAATTAAAACTATTAGATCTGCTATCGCCTCATCAGTGGGCTGATAGAAATCTGAATAATATATTCATATTGAAATCAGCCCAAATATATTTACGGCTGACAATCAATCCCGGGGGTAATCGTTAAGACCTCGTAGAGATTTCAAAAGAAGTTTGTAGCTTATATCAACAATCGTGATGTCATATTTAGCGACACGATTGTTGATGCACAAAGTTCTTTCAAAATCCCAGGGTAGTAACCAAGTCACAAGTCAATCTCACTTTTATAGTTTTGACTCGAGTCATTTTCAATTCACTGCCGAGTCAAGTCCGAGTCCAAGTCAGCTAGCCGAGGGTCGAGTCCGAGTCATGGTATTATGACGAGTCTGACTCCAAGTCATTGTGTTGAATGCTCGATTCCCAGTTAACGTCTTGTTAAACCCACTGTTGTAACTGTTTTGGCAACATCGAATGGTTCGCATCTATAATATACTAATTTTCCTCACTTTTAGCAGTTTCTGGTCGTATTTTCAAGTACCGGTACCAGTACCAACAGACAAGATATGAATGGTGTGGTTATTTAACTTTTCTTCGATATTACAATGAAATGTCGGTCTTATTTGTTTGAGTCTCGAGTCATATCCTTGGTTCGAGTCATGCGCAATGACTCGAGTCCAAGTCGAGTCAATACACAAATTGACTCGAGTCAAGTCGAGTCGTCGGAAAATCGTGACTCAAGTCATTACAACCCTGCAAAATCCCATCTAGTCACCGACGATCAACCCCCTGACGAGTGTCAGCCGAAAATATTCCGATTCATTTAAATAAGAATACACTATTCAATAGTATGGTACCGCATGTCGAAGTTCTGTTGGCTGCCTGCAAGAGAATCCTTACCAAAGTAACTATTGTACATCCCGCAGTCAATTGCGCCGCACTAAATAACGTCCTGATGAAGCGATAAATATGCCGATGCTCCGGCTCTCACTTGTCGTAATCCGACAGCACATGATCGCACTGAAATGAAGATCGAAAAAACGCGGTTTGTAAGTCTTGGTATCGTATTATTGAATCAAGCATTGGCAGTTTACTCGCAAACATTGTTGGTCGTCAAAACACATCCCAGACTTGGGCCACAAATTTTCAGATTTTCTATATGAGATAGAATTATTGCTGTGTACACTGTACAGCCTTTATCCAAATTGGACTCGAATTAGAATTATTGCCACACGGTTTATTCCAAATTAGAATATTCGCTGCACAAGTTTATTCTAAATTTGACAAGAATTAGAATTGTAGCCACACAGTTTATTCCAAATTTGATTGAAACTAAGAATAATAGTTGCACAGTTTTTTTTCAAAATTAAACTAGAATTAGAATTATAGCCACACATGCTAGTCCAAATTAGATTAGAATTATAGCAAGAATTTTTTCAAATCAGATTAGAATTAGGATTATAACTATATTTTTCCAAATTACGTTGGAATTGAAATTGTGGCTACGGTTTATTCCTAATTAGATTAAAATTAGAATAATAGCTACGCAGTTTATTTTCTAAGTTTGATTAGAACTAGAATTATAGCTAACATTTTTTTCAAATTACATTACAATGAAAATTGTGGCTAAAGTTTATTCCAAATTAGATTAAAATTAGAATAATAGCTATACAGTGTTTATCTAATTAGACTAGAATTACAATTATCGCTAGTTTTTCCTTCAAATTAAGTAAGGATTAAAATTATGGCTACAGTTTTTTCCACATTCGAATTACCTCCACAAAAACTTGTAAATTGAATGGAGTTTGTTGATATCAAATCAGAGGCACGAGAATTGCAAATGTTAGTGTACAGAAAACTCGGCGCGATTTGCAGTGTACAGTAAGTCTGTAGCAGTTTCAGGTAAACCAGAAATTAGGTCAATATCAGAATTACAATTAGATCGTAGAAAGATTTTTCAAATTAAACTAGAATTAGAATGATGGCATCTGGCTTTAAAATTAAGTAGTTGTCCAAGTTTGCTGCTAACGATCTTGATATATGTAAAAATTTATTTCGGGTTTACAGATTACTGGCGCCGGACATAGTACAAGTCCTCAAACCATACCATGAACTATTACAAATCGAAAATATCTCACTGTCAAAGGATGCTTTTTTTCGTCGAAAATTACCTTAGTCTTCTTTCCACTGTCCCATTTTTCGATAAGGTGATAAACGGCTAATGCCACGCTGTATGGACAGAAAATACGGGTGGCAACGATATTGGATAACGTAATAAGTTCCAACTTGTGCCTGATATTGCAAATTGAGCAAGATTGACATGAATCAGAATTGAGCGTTAATTCTAATTTATGGAGTCGTATAGCGAGAGATGAGATTTGAGAAAACTTAATCATCAGCTCCAATTCACCGAGAGTTAATTTATCAGCAATTATAGTTTCAACACTATTTTCCACTGGAAAAGGCTGTAATCCTAGATTGCTCGTATCACAGCATACGAAATTGTAATTATTATTAAATGTAAACATGGAATTGCCGAATCTGCTGCTGGAAACTGGAGGATTTCCGGCTGGGTTGTAACCAAGTCACAAGGTTCCGAGTCACAAGTCCATTTCAATAATATAGTTTTGAGTCAAGTCGAGTCATTTTCAATTCACGACCGAGCCCGAGTCAGTGAGTAGAGGCTCGGGTTCGAGTCATAGTGTTGTGACTCAAGTCCAAATCACTATGTTCACTGTTTAGTTTTTAGTTCATTCCGGTCCAACCCATCCTTTTCAACTATGTTCGAGTGACATAGAATGGCTCGCATTCATAATATCGTATTTTTCCACAGTCCTAACAGTTTCTGGCCCTATTTTCCAAGTATCAGGACTGATAGACGAAATGTTACGCGAGGACTCAAATTCTTCGAAGTCACAATGAAATGTCATACGACTTGGTTCGAGTCATGCACAATGCACAATACAAAAATTGACTTGCATCAAGTTATGTCGGGCGTTTGAAAAAATGACTCAAGGCGAGTCACCAAAATATCGTGACTCGTCATTACAACCCAGATTTCTGGCAATATAAAAGCTAGCCTGCTGTCCAGAGCGCAGAACTCGCTGAATCTGGTCTTGATCGAAAGCTACTGTCGCGCTGATTCCGACAATCTGAATCAAAACATGATCAGGCAGTAGATCCATCCAGGGTGGTTTTTAATCAAAGTCCCAAGCCTGACGATATTTTAAATTTGATTTTGGGAATCAACACCATATACAATAAATTATGAGCCCTGATCACTTTGTGAGTGCCCGAAATCCTACAGTCGCTGTCCCAAAACAATTCTGATCCCAGACTCTAAGCTGCAATATCACTACTTGCCATCCCATGTCAGCATTCGATAGTATTACAAAGCCTGGTACTTTAGTGGAAATGACTCATTTGTGAAAAGGTGATAGACCCACGACATTGTCACAAAGTGCAATGAAATCTCGGTAGGGTTGAAAAAATACAAAATCGTTTTTAATGAGATGTAGGCTAGAACTGGCATTATTATATGTTAGGTAGCTGCATTAAAGTCCTGGAACATAATTGAACTTTTCATATCATTCATACAGTTATGTTCGAATGCTCAACTCGACGCATTTGATTTTACTCGGCTCTCGTTGTCAGTAGATAGATTTAGATTACAGTGTATGTGCACTAGGGCTGTTCAAAAAAAAAAACTTTTTCTTCAGATTTCAGTGGCTATGTGATATAATTGTTAAGCTGGTAAAAACAACGCTGCACACCAACTTTGGCCCAACTCCAACCGGTAGAAGCGAGATTCATGCAGTAGAAAGTTTTGAATTTATTATAAAAAAAATCTTCTGTCAACCCCACACAACTGTTAGGCTGTCAGTAGGGATGATGCAAAACAAATTTGGCTCAATTCCAACCAGTAGAAACAAAGTTATTGGGGTAGAAAAATTTGGATGTGAATAAAATAGTATTTACGGTGACTAACTCTTCAATTATTTATTATAAAATCATGGAATTAGAAATTTTTCTATCGCCATAACTTTGCTTCTACAGGTTGAAATTGAGCCAAATTTGGTTTTCATCGTCTCTACTGACAGCCTAACAATTTCGTGGGGGTAGGCAGAAAAAATTTTATTTTTTATATGATAGGCCTACATTCAAAACTTTCTACTGCAATAATCTCGCTTCTACTGGTTGGAATTATGCCAAATGTGTTACGCAGCGTTGTTTCAACCGACCTAACAATTTTATCACATAGCCAGTGACATATGAAGAAAATTTTTTTTTGAACATCTCTAATGAGCACTGTGCAGATACACATACATGCAATTGGGACAAGCAGGCATAAGCTGTTTGAGGACTCAAAAACTACTGTTTTACTGTGTTAATTTGCCTACATTTGGTCAAAATTAAGATTTTAAAGGTAAAAAAAGGTAAAAATTCTGATTTTTTTGGTAAAAAATTGCCGTACTAATGACCATCATGCAATTAACGAGTGCACCTACCTAGTACGATACGCTTCCAGTTCCCAGGACATGAAATAATCCCCGCGTATGTTAATAACCTTTCCAAATAAACCTGAAATCAGAAGCAACCAAGTTACTAATGGCACCAACAATCCGTTCAATGATCACTAGGGCAATTTTTTTTTGACATGTCAAAAAAAGTCAAAATTAGGTCAAAATTGTAGCGTTAGGTCAAAATTTGTCAAAATTGTTTACAAAGTCAAACATTTTTTGACCTCTGCATTTCGTTTGTATCGTAGATTTTGCGCTGTCGGTGAACTTATCACTTGATATTTTACAGCTTGTAGCCTACTTTATAGGCCTACGGTTGAAAATGGACCATCGTCTGCTCATTGTGAATCATAAATGGTCAAATGAAACAAATAGTGACATGGTTTTATGGTCAACGTACCGCAATATCCTAGCTGAAGCAAGACTGCTTGGACATTGCATGGTTCTTATATCAAGAAGTGCAAGCTGAAAAATTGTGATATAGACAACATTGTCAGAATGAAGCAACACGGTTTGTCACCAGCAGTGTGCACACAACTTGAGTGTTGTCAGCCAACAAATACTGTTGTTGAACGTTCTTTCTCCGTTCTTGGCAAGCTACGTAGTAAGGACAGACACTTTCTACCCGAGAATGTAGGAAAGGATCTTTTGTTGTACTACAACAAATTTTAATTATTTCCACCAGAATACGTAATGTAACTACTGGAATTCTTCATAAGGCAAGATTTCGTTAAAATACTAGTTTTTCATGTAAAAATCTGTCAGTTTTTGAGCCAATAACGTTTTTTCAGGCCAATCTACTTTGTAAGGACAGACAGTTCCAACCAGAAATGAAGATAGGTAGTACAATTTTAACATTATATGCGAAAACACCTAATTTGCATACGTGAGGTCAAAATTTGGTCAAATTTCAGTTTTTTTAGGTCAAAAAAGGTCAAAATTTAGATTTTTTAGGTCAAAATCTTCCTTTTTTTAGGTAAAAAAAAATTGCCCTAATGATCACCGATAGCGTACGAAGAAGCAATCGAGAAGTGATTTGAAGTTCAAAATATATATTTTTTTAATATGTATCGGATTAGGATATCGACGCATGTATATTGATGTACCGTAAACCGGGGTAACTTTGGACAATTCTCAACAATTCCTCTTTGTATCTTGGAAATGCTAGGATGCAGAAGAGGCAAGATTTGTGTTTTTCATGGATCGTGGAGCAAAGATTAGAATTGCCAAATCCAAAATCTTCATGGTCATAAATAAGTACCTCATTTTCGTAAATTATCCGTGTCCAAAGTTACCCCTGTATGTGGGGCAACTTTGAACAGTGTAGTTTTGTGTATGCCTTTACACTCTATTGTTTATGAAACCTCGTAAATGAGGCATTAGGGTTGTCCAAAATTTGAAAAATTTCGAAAATGCTGCGTTGTAATGTCTTATTCTATAGATTATTGATTAAAAACATCAACAAGCCTGAAAGAAGCTCTCAGGAACGTCGTTAAGATTTCTTACAAAGCGTTTGAAAGTAGCTGCCAAAGAGTGGGCGGGCCACCGACGGCGAAATTGCAACTAGGCGGGCAATGACGAAACCACGATTCTTGATTGGGTAATCGGTTATGCTTCAATGATGACGGCGGCTGTCAGCTCTGATTTGGGTGCTTCACCGTGTTTGACAGAAGGAGTAGGTTTTGCTGCTGCTGAGTCTGTTGGTGACGGCTGTAATACTGTAAAAGCGTGTTGTGGTTTGATGAGTCAATAGTAGTAATGTAACAGTGGTTCTTCGAATGTATCAGTTGTAGCAGTAGTTTCTGTTTTGCGGAGGTCGAGTCTGTTAGTAGAGACGGGAATTTGTAAAGCGCATTGTGGGTTGATGCATCAATAGTTGTAATGCAACACTTGTTCCTTACTCAATGTTTTCGTTGCAGCAGCATTTTCTGTTCTGATGAGGTCGATTTTGTTAGTAGTGGTTGTGGTTATGTACAAGGGCATTGTGGGTTGGTGAGTTAATAGTCGTAATGTAACACTTGTTACTTAAATGTTTTAGGCGTAGCTGTAATTTATGATAGAAGGAAAAAATATTACTGTCATGGCAGAGGCAAAACGGCGGAAGACTGTGCACTTGCCACAGAGAAGAACAAGATCTCGATCTGAGCATTACTTGGTCGGATATGCTTGCGATTACATCTGTGGCTCGAGATTACCAACCTTGCGAGAAGTAATGAGTTACTTTCTGCATCTGAAAGACCATTGCCCTCAGTCAACCCCTACTCGTGAGCTATGTAATGTGGTGGTTCATGATGTCATGACAGTGTGGCAAATGGCGAGAATTGCCACAATACTTAAAGGAAATGCGGTGAAATTACTTGAAAAACTGAACAAAAAATATATTTTTCTGAAGGCGACCATGAAACGGGAAAGTGATCCCAAGGGTAAGAGGAAAAAATTCACGGAAGATTTGGACAAGTTGTGGGATATTGGAAGTACAGATGCGATAGCAATAATACAAAATGACATTTATCTATCACATGATAGAAAGCTCGAAGACATTGCATTCTATGAAGATCAACAGCAATCTCGCAAATGCATAATGTTGGGAAGAGACAAGATTCTCGCTAAAGACATCGAAAAGAAAACAGCAACCATGGCGGATAGAACTGTTAAAAACATTCAACATGACTCAAGTGATGACTATGTTGTTTTAGCATCTTCTTCATCTTCAAAAGAGGGTGATAGTTTGAGTTCAAGTTCTGATTATGATGCTGATGTTGGTCTTGGCACCTCGACAGCCATTAAGCTGATGGCACCTAAAAATATTATGAATAATACCCATGTGTCCCAAGCTCTGGATCGATTGCAAATAACAGACAACAAGGCAACAATGCTGATCGGAGCATTTATTACGGCTTGTGGCGGTGACATAGCAATGTTCTCTCTGTCAAGATCTCCGACAAAGAGAGCCAGGGAAACAAATCGTCTTGAAATTTCCAAGGATATTTCAGAAAAATTTGCAGAAAATAAACCTCAACATGTTGCTATTCATTGGGATGGAAAGCTCACAGAGGATAGATTAGGAAATCGGTATGAGGCTCTGTCAATTGTCCTATCTTGTCATCCTCAATACTCAGAAGGAAAACTACTTGGCATTCAAAAGATGCAAAATGCTGCAGGTCAGACGCAAGCAGAAACCACTTTCAACATAATTGAAAGTTGGAATATAAAAGATGCTGTAACAGCTTTGGTTTTTGACACTACAGCAAGCAACAGCGGCTGGAAGAAGGGTGCGGCAAAGATTCTTGAAGACCTTCTAGGAAGGAAGGTGTTCTACCATGCATGTCGGCACCATGTGTATGAGCTGGTAGTGAAAGACGTTTGGAAATCTTTATTTGGAAAGGCCACAACTGGACCAGAGAATGCATGGTTTGCCCACCTTAAAAGGAACTGGAGCAGTCTTGACAGGGAACAGCAATTCAAGACTCTGACTATTCCTCTGTTTTGCTGAACGAGCTGCAATGATAGTTGATAAGTTCAAGCTACTGTTGAACAGAAAAGATTTTTTCACACGGGATGACTACAAGCAATGTGTGACTAATGCTCTTGCTCTTCTCGGTGCAGATGAAGATATACGTCATCACAAACCTGGTGCAGCACACCATGCGAGATGGATGGGTACAATTCTGTATGCTCAAAAGATGTTCATGTGGGCCGACCAATTAGATTACAAATCTGAAGAAGTTGAACTGCTGCGCCGCTTCAATTTATTTTTGGTTCTCTTATATCCCTGCGTGGGTGGATTCAAGCATTGGTCGTGATGCAGCTGGTAATGACTTGAGATTCGTTCAGCACATGTTGAGTTATAAGGAATATGATGAGCAAGTTTCCACAGCTGCTTCACGAAAGCTTTTGAAGCACGACTGGTATATTGTTGAGGAAACCGCTGTATACGCCTTGTTTTCACCGACGGAAAGCAAGGAAACCGGGGAAAATATGGCAAAGGCGCTCCTGCAAGTAGAGCGAACTTCCAGTTTCAGAAGAGGCCCACCCTCATTGAATGCAACTATACAGATCAACAAGGACAGTACGTTGTCTGACCTTATTGGGCCCCAGTCGTGGTACATATTTGAAGTTTTTGAATGCTCTGGGGATTGGCTGCGTCAACCGGTTGATGATTGGCACTTTTCAGATTCATTCAATAAAATGAATTGCTACGTTAGTTCTGTCAAAGTCGTTAATGATGCCGCAGAAAGAGGTGTCAAGCTAAGCACAGACTATGCTGCAATCTTGACTGACAATGAACAGCAAAGAGACAGTTTGCTTCAAGCTGTGGAACAGCATAGGAAGATTTTTGGAGACAGCAGGAAGTCTACTCTTATCAAAGGCCAGTGATCTGCAACACTGACCCTGCGATATACTTTTTAATGATGCCTTTTGTAAATAGCATTTTTGCCTTTGTTAAATCTTGAATAAAAAGTGTAATATGCGTTCGTTTTAGAGAGAGACGTCGACTTACCATAACAAGCCATAAGGAGAAATTGACTACTGGTTTGCAATTTATGAGTTACAGTCGTTGTCAACTGGTATGTTTTAGAAGGCTCGAAGGTAGCACGATGCATGCATCTAGTTCATTCTTATCTTAATTGGCCAAGCTCCTGTGCAAGAAGTAACAAAACTGTTATACACAGTGTTCAGGTAGAAAATATATTACTGGATCGTTATGCTGTTGTCGATGGCAGCATTAACAACGTCAATTTACCATATCGCCAATGCCACGAACAGAAATGGCTGCAAACCAACACAACAGAGTAGAACGAAATCGTGACCAGCAATGATCACAAAATCAGTATTTCAGCCAATCAGTAGCTTATTATTACAGGTTCCAACCAATCAAAATTCTAGGTTCGTGATTGCCCGCCCACTTCATCGATTCCCCGCCCACATGCAGACGGCTACTTTCAAACGCTTTGTAAGAAATCTTAACGACGTTCCTGAGAGCTTCTTTCAGGCTTGTTGATGTTTTTAATCAATAATCTATAGAATAAGACATTACAACGCAGCATTTTCGAAATTTTTCAAATTTTGGACTACCCTAATGAGGCATATTTGGTAAGAGTTGATGAGAGCAGTGGCTAAAACTGAAACAAAATAGTATATGTCTGGTCTATTGCATGATTTACCTACCCCCCCCCCCAAAAAAAAATAATAGGTAGTTTATGAAGGGTAATGCCCCCTTATTCATCCTTTATCTCAATTCTCCCTCATGCCTTCACCAATAGAAGCATTGTTATATAAGAAAAAATACGGTATTGGATATATTTAATAAAAATCAATATAGAAATTTTGCTTTCCACCCCATGAAATTGGAAGGTTGTATGAAGAAACGATGCTCAAAAAATTTGGCCTAATTCCAAGCAGTAGAAGCAAAGTTATTTGAGTATAAAATTTTTGGATTTGTAAAAAATCGTATTTACAGTGGAAAACTCTTCATTTGTTTACCACGGTATGGATCCACCCCCTTGTAAATACGTTTTGGAATCCAAAATTTTGACCATCAAAAACTTTGCTCCTACTGGTTGGAGTGTAGCCAAATTTGTTTTGTTTCGCTTTTTTAGACAACTTGACAATTTTCTGACGTTGCCAGCAGGGTTGTAATGAATCGAGTCACGATTTTCTGATGACTCGAATTGACTCAAGTCATTTTCTCTAAATACCGAAATGACTCAACTCGAGTCAATTTGTGTATTGACTCGATATGGAATCGAGTCAATGCGCATGACTTAACCAAGTCATATGAATCGAGACTCAGACGGCCAACAGTGACATTTCATTTTAATATTGAAGAATACCGTACTGCATTAAAAGTAAACACACTATTGGGATTTCCTCTGTTGGTACTGGTGGCAGCCTACTTGAAAATGTGACAGGAAAATGCTAAAAGTGAGGAAATTGGTATATTATAATTGCGAACCATTTGATATCACCAAACAGAGTTATGAAAAGTGGGTTTACCAAGACTTTAACTAGAAACTGAGCAGTCAACACAATGACTTGGACTCGAGACAAAATACCATGACTCGGACTCGACCCTCTGCTCGCTGACTTGGACTCGATCTTGACTCGGTGGTGAACTGAAAATGACTAACTCTAGTCAAAACTATAGAGAGAGAGAGAGTCTTTATTTTTCATCAAACCAAAATACATAACACTCGGCAGTGGTGGTGGTACAGAAAATATGCATGCACAGTATTCGGTATTAGATAGGAATGATCGATAAGACCGTGAGGGTCATCTAGTCTGATCACACCAGCATCAAACAGGTACACTTGACTCTAAACAGTCTGGCTGTAAAAAAAGTTACAGTAGTTAAAAAAATAAAATAGAAGAAAAATTAAACGATGGTAGCAAATGATCAATGAAGCAATGTCTGGGCGAGGTAGGGCAACAGTGTTAGTGTAACGATAAGAGGTGATCAAGTAGGGCTTTTTTGAATCTATCATAAGGCAATTCACGGATATGTGGTGGTAATGCATTCCAAATGATAGGTCCCGAGTAGTCGATAGATCTCTTAGTTAGGTTGCTATTGGGTGGGGGTAAGTGGATATTTCCCTTTGACGAGGATCTCGTGTAATGGGAATGGACATTTTTAGCAGGTATGAAAAAGTCATCAAACACGGGAGGCAGAGTATTGGAAAAATATTTGTGAACAACTTTTGATACTTCGAAGCGATACAGTTCATCAACTCGCAAAATTCGATGTTTACGGTAGTAAGGCGATAAATTGGTACGTAAAGGTACAGATGAGATCAGCCGTATCGCACGGTTTTGCAGGGTTCGAATTCTGCACAGAAATGTTTTGCATGCACTTCCCCATACTACGATTCCATATTGCAGGTGAGAGTGGAAAAGAGAAAAATATATGGTTCGAAGTATTGATCTGGAAACCAAAGATTGCAGACGGGTCATTATTCCCACACACCGAGCTAGTTTTGATATTGTGCATTCAATATGCTGCTTCCAAGACATTTTAGCATCAATAGTGACACCGAGATATTTTGCTGAGTCACATATGGAGATTTGTTTATGATTGATGTTCACAGTGAAACTATGATTGGCATTATTTAAAAGGAGCATCTCGGTCTTATCTGCATTCAAGCTTAGTTTGTTTGCTTGGAGCCATCTCGACACTTTTGGGAGTTCCCTATTCACGGATGCATGCAAATCATTGCCAGTGTTAGAGGTTATGAAGAGGTGAGTATCATCAGCAAATAGGGTTGTGAGTGAGATTGACTTGTGAGATTGACTTGTGAGTCGAAGCCTCGTGACTTGGTCACAACCCTGGTAGCCGGAAAAATTTGAAAAAACTTGAGGTTGTTTTTCCACAGCTTTCTTCTTATATAGCAATGCTTCCATGGGTTAAAATAGAGCCAAAATTGGACCTCAATTTTCATCAAGCAGCCAGTAAAATTAAAGAAAATTTGAACCGCCTCATTGCAACATGTCTTAGAAATCAATACTACATAAAATCAAGTAAAAATGTACGGCCTTACTTCTACTTTTATCTGAGAAACGATTTTAATCACTTTCAATGTTTCACGTATGCAATTTTATCGGTAATCGATGACAAAACAAATCAACTTGACAGCGTGTTCTGTCACGGGGATGGGGCAGTGAGGTAGAGCAAACAAAGCAGTCTTCCAGGAATTACAATTATTAGATCTGCTATCACATGACCATTGATCAGCGGGCTGATGGAAATTTGAATAATATATTCATGCTGGAATAAAGCCAAATATTTTTGGCTGACACTCGCCAGGGGTAATCGTTACGAACTAGTAGAGATTTCAAAAGAAGTTTGTAGTTTATATCAATAATCGTGATGTCATATTGTGATACAATCGTTGCTCTTTCCAATTCTCTACTAGTTGCTGACGATTACCCCTGACGAGTGTCAGCCGAAAATGTTCAGGTTTATTTTAAAATAGATATATTATCCAAGAAATGAAAATTCTTACCAAAGTAACTTTTGCGCATTCCGCAGTCAATTGCGCCACGCTAAATAACGTCCTGATGAAGCGATAAATATGACGATGCTCCGGCTCTCGCTTGTCGTAATCCGACGGCACACGATCATGCTGAAATGGAGATTGAAAAAACGCTGGTCCTAAGTCTTGTTATCGTATTAATGGATCGAACCTTGGCAGGTTACTCGCAAACATTTTCGATCATCGAAACACAGCGCAGACTTAGGCAACAAATATTCAGATTTTCTAACTTGAATAGAATTATTCCTGTACAGAGTTTATCTAAATTAGACTCGAATTAGAATTACGACCATACACAAGCGCGTAGCCACGGAGGGGTTTCGGGGGTCGTCAACACAAGGAGATTCTATATTCGTCATTTACGCATATACATAACCCTAATTAATTGATGCTATATCAGTAAATTCGAACCCCTCCCTTTCATTTCAAAACCCCCTCCTTATGTTTCGGCTGGCTAAGCGCCTGGCCACACAGTCTAATGCAAATTAGATTAAAATTAGAATGATAGCTACACAGATTTTTTTCCGAAATATAATTATGTCTACAGTTTTTACAAGTTATAGCTTACTACTAATTTTTTTTTTCAAATTAGACTAGAATTAGGATCATTAGTTTTTCTTCAAATTAAGTTAGGATTAAAATTACAGCTAGGCTACAGTTTATTCCAAATTAGATCATAATTACAATAATAGCTATACAGTTTTTTTTTCAAATCAGACTAGAATTAGGACTATAGCAACACAGTCTTCTTCCAAATTAGATTAAAGTAGAATTATACTAGATATTTTCCAAATTACATTAGAGTTAAAATTGTAGCTACACGGTTTATTCCGAGTTGGATTAGAATTAAAATTACAGCTAACATTTTTTTTCTGAATTGGACTAGAATTAGGATTACAACTATTTTTTTTCAGGTTACTTTGGAATAAATTGTGGCTAAAGCTTATTTCAAATTAAATCAAAATTAGAATATTAGCTACATTTTTTTTTCAAATTAGACTAGAATTAGAATTATAACAAGTTCTTTCTTCAAATTAAATTAGGATTAAAATTATAGCTATAGTCTTTTCCACATTAGAATTACTGACTGAAACTTGTAAATTGAATGGAGTTTGTTGATATCAAAACAGAGTTCATCTCATAAGTACGAGAATTGAAAATGTCTGTATACAGAAAACTTGGCTCGATTTGCAGTGTACAGTTCTCGTGTGGAAATTTTGGGTAAACCAGAAATTACGCCAATATCATAATTACAATTAGATCGTAGAATCATTTTACAAGTTAAACTAGAATCAGATTGATGGCATCTGGCTTTAGAATTAACTAGTTGTCCAAGTTTGCTACTAACGAACTTGATATAATATGTAAAAATTTATATCGGGTTTGCGGATTGCCTGTGCCGTACATAGCACAGCAAGTCCTGAGACAATACTATCAACTATTAAAAAGCGAAAATATCTCACTGTCAAAGGATGCCTTTTTTCATCGAAAATTTCCATAGTCTTCTTTTCACTGTCCCATTTTTCGATGAGGTGTTACTCGGCTAACGCGACGCTCTATAGACAGAAAATACGGATGGCAACCATATTGGGTAACAGAGTTAATTTCAACTTGTGCCTGATATTGCGAATTGATTATGATTGACTTGAAGAATTGAGTGTTAATTGTAATTATTGGAGTCGTATAGCAAGAGATGAGATTTGAGAGTACTGAATTATAGGGTTTTGACTCGAGTGAAAATCCACCTTTTTCAACTATGACTGAGTGACATAGAATAGTTTGCACTCATAATTTCGTAATCTTCCTCAGTCCCAACAGTTTCTGGCCTTATTTTCCAAGTATCAGGACTGATAGATGAAATGTCAATCATGCGAGGACTTTAATTACAATGAAATGTCTGTCTTAGCCGTCCTAGTCTCAAGTCGTATGACTTGGTTCGAGTCATGCAAAATGCACAACATAAAAATTGACTCGAGTAAAGTTATTTTAGGCATTGACTCAAGTCGAGTACCATAATTTTCCATGTATAATGCGCAAAATTTTACCGATTTTTTGCCCTGAAATAGGGGGGTGCGTATTATACATGGGTACAGCAAGCCTTGAAAAATAATCCCTCGATCAAAAACTTGAAATCACACCTTTCTTCATGCTTGTTTAAACCGCGCATCACCTCTAGCCATTGGGCTTCGTAATTCGTATTATAGAGTGTAACGCGCTGCCAAATAGAGACGCGTGTTGCCAATTAACGAAAAGTGCATTGCCAATTAACGAGAGTCGTCTGCACAGCATGCGATCTCTTGCTGAGTTGGTTTGCCGTTTCAACGCGAGCGAAATTAGGTCGCTGATTGTTACAACCGTGCGCGGCAGTCCTTGCTGATTCATCGCATCAACGGCAGGCTTTAACACTCGCATACACAAGAGGCCATGTGCGCATTGCGCAAGATATAATCGCTTGCGTAATCAGTCGCATCTCCAACAGGACTGGTGCACCCGATTTAACCGTTGGCCTGAGCAATCGCATCTGTAATTGTAATAGGCCCTGTGCGCAAGATGTCGTGTGTTGCTAGCCTGAACTATCGCGTCGCCGTCCTTGCAGGCCTTGGTGACTATCTACACTCGTTTAGAGACAATGCGATAATTGTTTTATGATTAGCGATGGTTATGTCATGATTGTTCGACAGTGACATCGCAAAACAGAACAACATCGTGTACTAAAACACAACTATTCATGTACTGCGAATGCAGGGTGCGTACTATACATGGGTACAGGCTTTTTCCCAGAATTTACACGCTATTTTAAGGGTACGTATTATACATGGGGGCGCACTATATTCGGAAAATTACGGTAATAATAATATGAAAATCGAAAGTAAAATTTCAAATTTTTTCTGTCTATCCCATAAACAGGTTAGGCTATCAGTATAGATGATGCAAACCAAATTTGGTTTCATTCCAATCACTAAAGGAAAGTTTTTGCGGTATAAAAATTTGAATTTGAATAAAATAGTATTTACAGTGACTAACTCTTTTAAATCAGTGATGCCCAACAGCGGCCCCCAGCTAGCCTTCTTGCGGCCCCCGAAAAATATTAAGAAATCGAGTTATGACAAAAAATAAAATTCATATTTAAAAAGATACACTTGCTTGGCTTGGAGTCTAGAATTTTTAATTAAAATTGCAGGAAAGTCGTGAGTAGACTGCTATCGTTTAGTCACAGCTGTTTCAATGCAATGTGCCATAGCTTTCCAGTTGAAGGAGCAGTAGCTATAGTCAGATAAAGACATGACCATAACTGCCGCACGCCAAACCCCAAGGGGGGGGGGGGCGAGATTAAAAGGGGCTCAAATTATTTCGTGAATTAGCATAAGTTGTAAAGTATTTTTTGAAATTTATGCATCCTTTTCAATTTTTTGCTCTAGGCGTGATTTCATGCTCCCAAATATCTTGATTTCCGGGTACTCATCTCCAAGAAAAAATGCGCAAGATTTATAGAAATGGGCCAATACCGTGCCACGACGTACCAATAGATATTAAGTTTAAGGCCATGTAACATGCGACTCCAAGAAGTGTGTCAGAACGATCGGCAGCGAGACAACCTTGGCTGAACAGGACTGCCCTTATGCTGACCGAAAACTTCGTTATACATACAAAATACTCTGTTGGCAATCTGAACCTCTCAAGACAAATACCATACCACTGAAAAAAATATATTCCAGTGAAGAAATACCAATTTCAAATCGTGTGCGTCTCTTAGTTTAGTAGCCTACGTTTGGACAATTCTATATTTTTTGGATATAGCAGACAGGTCTCGAAATAACATGTTACGGAATCGTACTAATGGGCCCTACAGTTTCCAAGACACCTCACTCAGCTCTACCCTGTAAATCTGATTACGTGAGCAGCGAGGACAAGAAATTGATAGCAATATATATGTAATTCCCACTCATATTGACCGATTTTATCACCAATCATCATAAATTTTAGCGCTTTGCGCCGGCTCACTTACACCGATTTCGTGGCAAAAGCCAACAAGGTGGTACGGTAGGTTTACCACCCTATGGAAGCCCAAGATGCAAGTCTAACATTTTGTTTTGAGGGTGGCTGACGAAGTGCTGTTTCGTTCCTGCCAACGGGTATACACACGAAGATGTTTAATTATTATTGAGGGGCCCTACCTTTTCAAACACGCCTCCGTCGCCTCTAACTGTAAAACTGATTATGTGAGCAAAGAGAGGATAAAAATGGATGGCAATATATATGGAATTTCCGATCATATTGACTGGTTCAATCAAGAATTACAGAAAGTTTTCACGCTTCGCGCGTCCAGGCGATAAAACCTGATTCACTATATCGCCCCGAAAGCAGCATAATTGGTAGTCCTATTGCGCACGACCGAAGCGTCTGCATAATTTGATAGGTCCCGTCTTCATCGGAAGCTAGTGTCGCACTGATTCCAAAATTACAAATTGAAATCTCGCCAGGGCGAAAAAACTACTCTGAAATGGCCACAAAAGGTCGATTGTACTGGACAATGGAAGGGCAGCAACACAATGACCATAACAATGGCCATTTACGTCATAAGTGATTGATCGGAACAATGCCAATTTTCATATTTTGATGACTATTTTGGGTTCGTTTCATTGCCTTGGTATTCAGGCGGCCCCGACCGTACTCTGAAATTCTAAATTTGGCCCTGACACTGAAAAAGGTTGGGAACCACTGCTTTATATATTGAATAAAATGATGGAATTGATAAATTTTCCTACTGCAGCAACATAGCTTCTACTGGTTGGAATGGAACCAAATTTGGTGTCCAGCGTTGTTTTAGCCAACATAATTATTTTATGACGTAGGCCTAGCCAAACCAATTTGAAAGAAAAATTGTTTTTGAACAGCTCTACTGTGTGTTCACGTACACTATGCAGTTACACAGACATGCAATCGGTAAAAGCAGGCAAAAGCTGTTCGAGGGCTCACCAAAAATTCTGCGTTACTCGACCACCTACATGAGTTCTCACTTCCACTGGGTGAGGGCCGAATATCAAGATCTACACTCACCATTTGATTGTTGCTTTCATGTTCGGTTGGTTCACAGTGATATCAGCGAATATATGGTCAAGCAGGAACTATATCTTTGTGTACTCCGTTTGATAACTGAAAAATAGGTATGATATTATAAATACCTTTATTCGAGAGTGTTAACAACAGTTGCAAAGGTGCCACAGGGTATGGCGGCAGACTTGTCCAAACTGGGCTACTGGATTTTCAAAGTGCGCTACTAGAACTAGAACTACTCCCTTTTCATAGTTTGCAACTAGAACTACAACTAGATCTAAAAAAAACTGTTAGTTAGTTGACCGTCAACTAGCTAGATATATGGGTAGTTTGTAAAATTCTGTACGAGGCCATAATCGGTGCTTATACATTATGGGAATCTCAATTGGTCATATCGCAGAATCCAAATATGAAGAATATCCACAGAAACGACATTTCTGCGATCAACAGCCCAGTATGGTAACAAAAAACACAATGAAATGAGCAAAATTTATTATTGACGATATGTAACTAGTGCTAAATACAAGAGTAAAGAATGTGCATTATTTAATTTGTTGAGCTGTTATCAAGTCATAATGAGTAAGTGTTACCGTAATTTTCCAAGTATAGTACGCTCCTATGTATAATACGCACCCTTAAAATGGCATGCAAATTCTGGGGAAAAGCATGTACCCATGTATAGTACGCACCCTGCATTACCAGTTCATGAATGGCTGTGTTTTAGTGCGCGATGTTGTTCTGGTTTGCAATGTCACTGTCGGACAATCATGACATAACCATCGCTAATCATTATGCAATTACCGGCATTGTCTCTAAACGATAGTACAGAGCAGCCAAAGCCTGCGACGCGATAGTTCGGGCCAGCGACACGACGTCTTGCGCACGAGGCCTATTACGGATGCGATTGCTAATCTTTATACAAGTAACGGTATTGTCTCTATAAGAGAGTAGACAGCAACCTGCGAGGCCGGCGACGCGACATCTTGCGCACGAGGTCAAATGCAATTGCTCAAGCCAACAGTTATGTCGTACACACCACGCCTGCTGGAGGTGCGACTACGCAAGGGATTATATTTTGCGTACCTGCCCTGTCGATGAATTAGCGAGGATTGCCGCGCGGCGTTCAGCAATCAATGAATGACCTAATTTCGCTCGCGTACAAACGACAAACCAATTCAGCAGGAGATTGGGTGCTGTGCAGACGACTCTCGTTAATTGACAACATGCTTTTTGCTAATTGGTAGCGCATTATACTGATAATACAAATTACTGGGCACGATGGCTGAAAGTGATGCGCGATTGGAAACAAACATGAAGAAAGGTGTGATTTCAAGTTTTTAATCGAGGGAGATTTTTTTCAAGCGTGTTGTTTCCATGTATAATACGAACCCCCCGATTTTAGGGCCAAAAATCGTGAAAATGTTGCGGATAATACACGGAAAATTACGGCATGCTTCGGCGATTTTTTAACTTGCGGGACACTGGAAAAGTTGTAAAACTCTTGCGGGACACTTTCACCAAGAAAAGATGTTTTTTATTGCATGAGCAGAACATATACAATAGAAAAGAGGTCGAATTGTTCATTTTGTAATGCACATGCGTAGATATGAAAAGGATTTTTGGTTATCGCTAACAAAACCACTTGCGTTGAAATCGCCACACAGACTTAGTCATTAATTCCAAGCAGCGTCTCTCTGGTTTACAGCTTTGAATTTCACCTAACCAAACCTTGCCATGAAGAAGCAAATTTTAACAGAATATTTATTGGTTTTGCATCGATTGTGGAATAGGATTTGCTAGCAGACAGCTAAAAATCGCGCAACTTCTTTTGAAGAAATGGCTTTCCGATTTCGTAAATTAATCAGCTGCTCTTTCCGCGGAAATATCGCTTGATTTGTTAGGATGCCAGAACTGATTTCCATTGCCACTTGTGTTCATTTATCAGCTGTTGCAGAAGTTAAAGCGTCTGCAAGTCGCGTATATTAGTCTCCAGGCCTTTTTCAAACTACTATAAGTTCTTCTTTTTAAGACTTCGAAAATTTTTCGCCGCACACCCGAGAATCTGTGGTGGAACACAGAAATTACTTGACTATAGACTATTGGATTTTCAAAATGCGCAACTAGAACTAGAACTAGACTACACGCTTTACAAAACTCACAAACATAGTTATCACAAACTAGAACCGACAACCTTTAAAAATCCGCAACTGACCAAGTAACTAGATTCAAGTCTAAAGCAACTAATTAATTTTTATAATAGCATAACTGTTTTCCACGCGAGTACAAGTTTAAAATGGGACGAATTGCGACCCCCAAAAGCCATTCCCTGGCTACCTCACAGTAGTGACGAGTGATGAGTCTGAGCTAGCAATGGCTGCAAAAACATCACACAACAGAGCACTGGTATCAAGATTCACGCTAAACGGCAATACTGTTTTTCTAGTATTTAAGCAACTATTTTTTTAAATGCCATACTAGATCTAGAACTACTCACAATACAAGCAGCTAGTTCACCGTCAAGGAACTAGACTGATAGTTTGCACAAGTCTGGTTCAGTACAAGTCTACATGGATTGAATGTACGTTTGACATTGGACAAAGTTTTATCGGAACGGCCTTGAAACATAATCAAGGAATTTGACAACTCATGGCTGCGTTTGCGACTTTCTTCTTTTCAAGAACTGGAAAAGGAAATTATTTCCGTACAACGATAACTAAAAAAATATCGTTCTGCGCTTACCTTTCACTCTGAACATGTGCAAAAAAATGGTTTCTGTTTGCGGGTGGTCGGAAGGCGGCTGGTCAAAGTCTTGCGAAAATAGAAAGATAAATTGAATAACAATATAAACAGCAACGAACATACCACTTTACTATGATCCAGTGTTGGGATCAAGTCTCTACCTTCGAGTCAAAAGTCATCGCACATTTTGACTCGAGACAAGTCATGTCAATCGATTTTCAAAGGTGACTCGAGTCAAGTCACCCGTTTTTTTTGGGGGTGACTCGAGTCAAGTCAAGTCACGATTCAAGTTAAGTTGAATTTTCAAAGTATGAGTGATGATGCTAAGTGATTACAATTTTTTAACTGGTTGAAAGGCAGATTAATTGTCCATTTATCTTGAATCAAATGACGAATATAAAGTTAAATATAAGGTACATGCAAAGTGACGTTGTGTGGATCACGCACACAAAGAACTGCTAACAAAATACATGAGTAACTGTATATCTTCATGCTGGAGTCTATTATTATTGAGTCACGAGTCAATCCACATTCATGAACCACCCGAATCAGGTCAAGTCAATTTTGCAAAGTAACTCGAGTCAAGTGAAGTCATAGGCCTACACAAAATTTGACTTGAGTCATCCCAACACTGCTATGATCCTAGTCTACACCAGGCAATTTGTGAGTTAGGTGCATCACATATAAACTCAGTAGGCCTTACGAATACCGGCATAACATAAAAATTTATCAATCAAATTAGGCTATGGAAGATGTACTAGTAGCTATGTTTGATCTTCGGATTGATTTTGTGGACTTGACTTAGGCAAACTTAAAAATGAGAGATTCATTAAATGCCTTCTGAAGACAGATATTTTCAACTGATACTCGACACTGGTAATCGTCAGAATCACATAGAGAATCGGGGGGGGGGGTCGGGGGTAAACTATTCTCGCGTGACAACTGAGATTACTGATTTGAAATGATTTTGACTCTGCCAGTGACGAGTGATCAGGTGCTCACTGTTACCAACTGACGAAGTGCAAGTGCTTCACCAACAAACTATTATACAGCAAATCCCGGTAAAAACATGAGGTCAAAACTTTATATACTACTAGGGCTGGGCAAAATCGAGTACCTGGGTGATTCGATTCTGAATCACGTAAAATGCTTCGAGTCGAGTCGAGTATTCGAGTATCACTCATTATGACGTCACAACCGAATGTACTATGACAAAGTTTAAATATGTACCTTTTATGCCACCACTAAGAACATAATGACTCTTATCCGCCACATTAAAGATACTTTGGTATTTTTTTCGACCATACCGATTTCATTGCACTTCTTGACAATGCCGTGGGATGATCATGACTTCGTAAATGTTATTTCCAGCAACGTTCCTAGCTTTGTACTATGACTCGTATGCTGCGATACCGCCGATCAAGGTTTTAAGGGTTCCTCAGTGGAAAATAGTATGAACAATATAATTCTCGTTAGTAAATTAACTTTCAGCTGCGAGGAGCGTATAATTTCAGTACTCGAAAAATCGTATTTTACTACTCGACTCGAATCATCAAAATTAATACTCGATTCAGATTCGAGTACTCGAATCATTGTGCCCAGCCCTATATACTACACACTAATTACAATACTAGCATTTTGTTTGAATTTATTCATATTTTTTTCAAATAAAATCAACGAGCCGTGACACGTGCAATTGTCAACAAAGTCGGCGCGATACCCCGTGCCACTAATACCGATTCCATACTGGATAATACACAGACTGAGCCAAATCCAGCTGTTCGACTCGATTATTGGACATTTCATACTAGTGACGTCATATTTTTTGATACGATTGTTGGTACCGTATAAGATCTTCTTTCCAATTCTCTACTAGTTGCTGACGATTAACTCTGACGAGTGTTAGCCGATAATATCAGGTTTCAGTTCAATATATGAACATAGGCCTACACTACAATGTTCAATAGAATACTGAAGTTATTATGCACCTTCAATTCGGTACAATGTAAATAGAATAAGTTATAAAATCAATCTTACCATCAAGAGTCTCTCTTTCGTTAATATGCGGCAGAACTGACACCGAAAGTAATCCGTCATCATCATCGTGATTTGCGTTCGATTTTATGAGCCTGTTACCACGTTTCGATACTGGCGGTGCCCTTGGTGATTTAGGACTGGATGTGTTGATACAGCTGAAGTGCTTATCTCCCATTTTCAGAAGCTTTTTCGCAGAAGTCTTGATAGGCTATATCGTGTGTTCATAACTTTGAAGACTCGTTCATGTCCTCACAGAAACATTCAAGGAAAACGTTGCGACGAAACTTCTTGATTATTTCACCGTGCAGAAAGGCACTGTGGCATGTTGAGCCAAGGTAAGCTCTCTGCATGTGGAATCGCAAACAGATATCAGTTCAGGATCTGGATTAGAAATTACCGTATTCTCTGTATTGATAAATAAACTATTAGTGGCGAGGAGCGTCTAATTTCAGTACTTGAAACCATATTTCTCACTATTTGACTCGAATGGGCAATAATTGTGCTTGTGCACATTTCCAACCACATGATGGTACTCGTGCAGGGCCGTCGGAGTCGACCAGGCGGGTGCAGATATGCTCACCACTCATGAGCCACACGGGAAACAGTGGTTGTTTTTGGCAATGAGTTGAGCTTGACAGAAAGGTTTCTTACAGACTAATTAATAATTAAACAAAAAGTTGCAGGTGACGTTGCCATCAATCCTACTCTGGCTCCTCAGTCCTTATCGAATAATGATACCGCTTGATATCAATTGTACAGCTGAGCTTAAATACAGTTCTGCACTAGAAGATCACGAATTGTATCTATGGAATGAACAAAAGCAAATAGAACAAAAACTGGAATTTTGATGATGGGAAGGTTAACGCGAAGAGATAACTCCACCAATTTGAAGTAAGTGTGAGAATAGAAGTGGGAAATCGGATCAGAAGCAAATGAAAAATGACATCAAATATTAAGCCACGGCGATATATAACAATCAGGCATTTAATGATATTACCCAATATATATCAAGAAGAAGTAATAGTAGCTAGCTGGTAACCATGGAATTGTACAATTATGAGACACGGTAGTCAATATTGGATCATCCCCATTCTGCCCACAAATGCTGGAAGGCGTGAAGGCCCGTTCAGTAACAACTTGCTGACGCTTACAATACCTTTGGTCAATCGGTTCAAAGCTTGGAGCACGACGCTTATAGTCGAGTCGCACAAAATGTCAATAATAGCACCATCCTGAAATTATGTCCCTTAGTTGACCAAATTTCTTGTCCAGTCTTGCCGACTTGTTTATTGGACAGGAAAAAATTTATTTTAAACTGTGGTGTATCTTTGGCCTTTCGGATATGGTTTGTAAGGTGCATTATACCACTTGAACATTGGGTTGTAATCAAGTCACAAGTCAATTTCACTTTTATAGGTTTGACTAGAGTCAAGTCAAGTCATATTCAATTCACCACCGAGTCCAAGTCAGTGAGAAGAGGGTCGAATCCGAGTCATGGTGTTATGACTCTAGTCGAGTCCAAGTCATTTTGTTGACTGACCAGTTTCCAGTTAAGGTCTTGCTAAATCAATTTTTATAACTCTGTCTGGTGATATCGGATGGTTCACATTCATAATATACTTAATATTACTCATTTTTAGCAGTTTCTGGTCGCAATTTCAAGTGCCAGTACTAATGGACGAAATCCCAATAGTGTGGTTAGGCTACCTTTACTATTCTTCGACATTACAATGACATGTCTGTCTAGACCGGCTGAGTCTCGAGTCATATGACTTGGTTCAATGACGAGTTCAAGTCGAGTCAATACACTGCAAAAAATAGGACAAATTTGGTCTTATGGTCTTAGAGTGACTTTTTATGAAAAAATGTCTTAAAGACCAATCGGTCTAAATAAGAATTTTTCGTCTCAAAATTTAGAGCCCATTTTCGCTTGAAGCCAAGAGACAAATTGCATGTCTTATAAAGCGGAATCAGTATTAATTTCAAGACCGAATAATCTCGAGAATTGAATATGGCCTTAATTATAAGACCGAATAATCTTGACATGATTGAATATGGTACCGTATCAAAAAGCTGAATCAGTCTTCATTTTAAGACCGACTAATCTTGACGATTCAATATGTTCTGGAAAAGCTGAATCAGTCTCGATTTCAAGACCTCACTTCATCAGTAAGACTGAATTTGCTGAAAATGAGACCAAATCCAGTAATGTCTTAAATTTGAGACCAAAATTGCAAATTATTTTTTGTAGTGATTCACAGATTGAGCTGAGTCTAGTCGTTTCCGTATTTTGAGAAAAAATACTCTCCAGTCACGTCAAGTCATCATAAAATCGTGACTCGAGTGGAGCCATGACTCGAGTCATTACAACCCTGATTGAAAACTTGTGGGTTTGATTTGCATTTGAACATAGCAATTATTGCAATCACCAATCACCATTCAGCAGAGCCAGTGTCCCATAAATCAGGTTGCAACCACTCTACACTTCACTCTTTCTGTGCTATCTCTCATGACGTCGACTTTCCCCAATCCATTACAATGGACAAACGAAACTCAGAAAACGGAATCGCAGTTGAAATCGACACCCTGACTTAGTCGGGCTGACTATAGGTTAGTAATCTGCTCACACGAAGAGTTTCAGCCCCACTCAAGAGCATCACTAACGCACTGATCAACACTACTTGGCGTTGACTTTCAAATTGTTTAGTGGTCTCTCGGTTAAATAATATAGAAAAGCACCATAATTAGGGCTGGGCAAAATCGAGTACCTGAGTGATTCGATTCTGAATCACGTATTATGCTTTGAGTCGAGTCGAGTCGAGTATCACTTATTATGACGTCACAACAGAATGTACTATGTCAAAGTTCAAATATGTAGGGGAGAGGAGGCCAAGATGAGACACGGGGCAAGATGAGACATGCAATTTTTTCATAGAAAAATTTGCTGATGGACAGATTCCTTCAACTATATTGTTCCCATAATGCCATTCCATAGTCCTACCATATTAACAAGGCAAACAGATTTGAGGTTGGGCAGAAAAATGCCAAAAACTATATTTTCATAGCCTATGTCAGTTATGTGATTTCATGTTTGTAAGGGCATACCTATCATAGTACTTAATATTATAAAACAAGAATACTGGAGCTGGTTGAGTGCAATATTAGCAGTGTAATCATGCGCTTACATCTGAAAAGTAAGGGACATAAATTTTTTTATTCAAATTTATATGTAAATTTAGGTGTGGGGGTAAGATGAGACAAAATCATGGGGGTAAGATGAGACATGGGTATCAGAGGGCTTTTCTATTGAAGGCCTCGGAAGATTAAAAATTTACTGTTGAAGGCACACAAAATGTATTATTCATCTAGTGATTTACCAGATGTGACATTACAAGACAAAATGATAACGAAACTCTTATCTCATGGTTAATTGGTTTTCGATGTCATTTATATTTGTATATGATGTACCAACTCTTTTTAAAAATGAATTATTTCATGATTATTAGATTTTATTCACAATGTTGCTGGTTGATTCATCATTTGGGATGAATTGGTGGTGTAATGAGCATAAATTGCTTGGTGTCTCATCTTAAACACAGTCTGTCTCATCTTACCCTCACCTGGGGGTAAGTTGAGACATTTGAGCAAGGATTTTTGAGGGCCAAGAAATCCATCAGTATGTTGTTCAATATAACTCAAGCCATCGTCATAGAAAGTAGAGATCACAGGCTTTCCATTTGTACCAAAATTAATCCTCAGAAGGCATTACTCTTTGAGTGGCCTTGAATTATCAGAAAAGTGTCTCATCTTGGCCTCCTCTCCCCTACATTCATTTTAGATAAATTAGATAACCTTAGTTATCTATACTTTTATGACACCACAAAGGAAATAATGCCTGTTATCCTTCACATTAAATATACTCTGGTATTTTTTGACCATACCGATTTCATTGACTTCTTGACATTATTGTGGGATATGATCATGAATTCGGAAATGTGTTATTTCCATTAACGTTCGTAGCTTTGTACTATGTCTCGCATGCTGCAACACGGCCAATCTAGGTTTCAAGGATTCCTCAGTGGAAAATGGTACCTTTAAGTTGTCAGGAGCGTATAATTTCATTCCTCGAAAAAATCATATTATACATGCATCCACTGGCGTAGCAGCATGTGCTGCCGCCCCTGGCTCTCGCTCAAAATGCCGCCCCCCTAAGTAGACCGCAGCTAATATCAATATAGATTCATGGCAAGAAATAGCGAACGAATGCATTATGCAAATAGAAAATCAATAGCCGTCTCAAAACTTAACTTTTCGGGCTTTGCCGATGCAAAATCAGCGATAATATCCTCAAATTCAAGATTTTGAACGTAGACTCTTTCTATAGACTAGTGGTTCTCAACCGGGGGTCCGCGGACCCCTGGTGGTCCACGAAGCATTTTCAGGGGGTCTGCGAAGCCTCTGGTCATTGTAGGCTAAAGTCATTGGTAACCTAATTTACATTTTTTTAATTAGGAAAAGCATGGGACAGTTTTCGCTTCGCTTCATAATTACTAAAACTTTAGGACTCACGTTATTAAAATGGCCGTCTGAGATGAAATATCCGACGGTGCAAACTCATTTTATTGTCAACTTACCAATAGCATGCTGATGCAAACATATATTACTGTTTATAAATGTTTTGTTAAGGTTTCTGAAAAATTGAATGTTGGAGATAGCAATTTGGATTTGCAGTTGTCAGTCGCAGCAAATTTGTAAACATTCGTTAGAAATAGAAGTTCCTGAACTTTTTTCCTGGTATGTCCCAATGAAGGAATTGAAACCGCGCCGCCACGAAATCCATTTTCTTCTGTGATATAACCACTAAATACCTTCAAGATGAGATGCTAGATAGATATAAACATGATGACATGATATGTTCATTACAAACACACACCAAAAGCTATCGTCGGAAGCGTTACGCGTTATTATTACATTCGCCACCAATATATCTTTGTGGAAATGGACTTTCGGCACTCGTTCATATGCAATCAAAGACGAGAATTTTCAAGACAATAAATACAGGTGGAAAATTCGTTTCGAAATATTAAAAGTCTACCCAATTTCGACATATAGTGTGGTGTTATTTGGAATAAAATTCATTTTCTGACTGTTTATTACTAACCTAAAATCAATGTTTGCACGAGACAGTTGACGGTTGCACGATAATTGAGATAATTTTGAACGAAAACTTGCGGGGGTCCACGGGGGTATGTGGCGGTCCAAAAGTGGTCCGCGAAGACAAAAAGGTTGAGAACCACTGCTATCAATAGAGCTGATAGCCGATCATCATTCATGGTAGAACGTAAATAAGACTTAAGGCCGTAAGGTACTGCTGAACTAACAAAATTTTCAAAAATTTTTTTATTGCAGAATCCTAAAGTATGAAACTAGTTCTTTTTAAAAATGTATTGCTCTTGTCTGATTTCGAATTAGAAGTATGTTAAAATACGATTTGAAATCACCCATTTTCGTAGAAATCCACCCCCCATACAAGTTCATATATTTAAACTCACTCAAAATTGTCTATAATCCCTCTGCCGTGCTGATATTATACAATAAATAGAAGAGCCATATCTGTAATCGATGAAGCGTGACTTTCAAAACATTCAGCAGGCCAGCAGCCAGACTTGGACAACTAGAAAATTCGGTACTTCTTCGGTATTCTCCACTCAGCGACCAGTGTTCCCCAATGACACCAACAAATGTTTCCCATGAACACGAACAAAAATTTATAAACGTCAAAATAAATTGTTTTTTTGTGTCTTTGTACTACTGGGTTGCGGGAAAGGAAGATTGGAGGTGGGCTAGGGTATCCCAAGATTAGGGGTGTAATGAGGGTATATTAGGGTTGGGGAAGGGGGGATTGGAGGTGGGTTAGGGGAGGGGGATATTAGGGTTAGATGAGGTGGGATATTAGGGTTAGGGGAGGTGGAATATTAGGGTTAGGGGAGGTGGGATATTAGGGTTAGGGGAGGTGGGATATTGGGTTGGAGAGAGGGGTGATATTAGGGTTGGAGAAGAGGGTTAGGGACATGATATCCAACCCTAACATCCCCCTCTTCCCCAACCCTAATATCACCCCCTCTCCCTAACCCTAATATTACGGCTCTCCTAACCCATCCCGCCTCCCCTAACATCCCCCTCTCCCCCAATCCTAATATCTCCCCTCAACCCTAATATCCCACCTCCCCTAACCGTCCTAACCCTAACATCCCCCTCTCCCTCAACCCTAATATCTCCCCTCCCACAACCCTAATATCCCCGTTCCCCTAACCCCAACTTTGACCCTAACCCGCATCCAATCCCCCTTTCCCCAACCCTAATACCCCCATCCCCACCCAAATATCCGTCTTTACAAAGACACAAAAAAACAATTTATTTTGACGTTTATAAATTTTTGTTCGTGTTCATGGGAAACATTTGTTGGTGTCATGGGGGAACACTGGTCGCTGAGTGGAGAATACCGAAGAAGTGCCGAAAATTCTAGTTGTCTAATTTCACTAAATTAGAGCGAAATGCCAGTAATCTAATTCTAATCTAATTTGTGAAATGATTCCATGCTCTAATTCTAATTCTAATCTAATTTGTGAAATGTTCGTATGCTCTAATTCTAATTCTAATCTAATTTGTGAAATGTCCGTATTCTCTAATTCTAGTTCCAATCTAATTATTGTTTTCCTGAAAATGCCTCTTTGTCCGAGGCATATTGCACTATTGCAGTGAGTTAAAAAGAATATCCCGCTTGCGCAGGGAAATCCAGTGCCAAGCCGCCATCGCATTACTTACACCGTGCAGTCATAGTAGATATTATGACGAATATAGCCTGCTAGAGTAGCTTGTAGTCTGCGAACAGCATTCTAGTTTCTAAAACTTTACGTTGTGGAGCTCTGGCCCCTTCTCTCTCCTATATCTGTTATGGTATAATACTACATCACGTGACTTATCGCATAGTTATAACCCAGTGCATATCAAAGTTGACTCAGTGAGACTCATGTACGCTAACCTACTGCTTGTACCCGAATTGATATACCGTCCGTACAATATATCTGGAAAAGGCAATTGTTTGTGTCTATTGAACTACAGTCAAGAACTACACAGGACGTTCGTGTCAACTACTGCCAGTTAAGTATATACTATAAGCTGCTATCCGTAGACCACGGACTTCCCGTATACAATCGCAGAACGGTGATGTTCCGCGAAATGCACAGCCTATACCCGTGATCCCATCCGTAACCTACTAATTTGATTGTTTGACTCGCTTTTACTTATTTTAAAGACGCAACTTTTGATCGAATATCGTCCACTTTAGGCTTCGTTAATTTGAATAGGTTGTTCGAAAATTTCAATATTACGTCACAGTTCGCACGCTACATTACAATAATCTACGGCATTTTACTTGATAATTGTTTTTGACTATGGTACTAAACGAGTATTCCTAATTCATTCGGTAATTGAAACGAGCTTCATAATAGCTCTGACTGATTCGTTTGTTAATCACACCGTTGCGTTCTGCTCACTAAAGGATACAATACTTCTCGGTAACGGTAACTCGGAATTGACGATGTAATTTATTATTTCTTCGCTTGTATATAAATTCATTTTTGAGATCGCAACGCTACCCTATTGAATAATTGCCTCTGACTTCCTTTGTTGTTTTAAACGTTCGCGAGCGTACGATTAGAGATGAATACAATCAGATAACGATCTCAGCTCTTTCAGACGCCCATAATTCGATTTGCTATCTAACGTAACTTCAGATTGTATGAATGACCGTATCGCGGCGTGCTATTCTAATTTGATATACATTTAACACATGACGCGTAATTTTCTGGATCGTTTAACCCGACGATTCGCCTACTCTAATGCGCTGAATAAGGTACGTAAATACAAAATTTTGGACGACTGTCCCGCACAAAAACTTTGACTTCCAGACGACGCTTGACGGCGCCTCGGAACTTGCAAGATTATGACCTATCATCCATTTTCGCAGAAAACTAGCTTCTTTTTCATTTCAGTTTTGCTTCATTGACGTCGCGAAAATCGTCTTGATTACCCCGCGTAGTCTCGGTTTCTTTCGTTTTTTTTTGTTAACTCATTATTCATTATTTACCTCCCTACTTACTTCATTAATTTTTCATTGTACATCTGGTACCCGAGATCCGTGAAACATTTTGTATAGTCACGACAGTCTCCAATTTTTCCTGCCCATTTTCGAGCTACTTGGGGAACTCGGTAATTAGGTGTACGGTTGGAGTACTGGGTCTGTATAGGTCTTCGCCTTCCGCTCCCGCGGGTCGTATGTAATACTGTGAGAATGGGGGAATTACGTATCCAAGTAATTCTTCTTGTATTGGCTTTGACATCTCGCCAAACCGTTTTTAGATATGGGGACTGTTGGTACGCAATTCTGCAATTCTATGGACGCATGGAATTTATGTTTTGCAACCCTCCAGTTTAAAACTCATTCTATTTACTTTCTGTCTATTGCATAACGAAGCTGAAGTAGAATTCCGCTTACCGTCTCGCCCGTACGCTTGTCTTATCGAAATGATCCATGACCGGACACTATTTAGTGTGTATAATATATAATACGGTTTTTGGATAATGTTATTATCCAGTGTTGGAGAAATTTGATCTAACACTTACTGCTATACGATGTATCTTACCGGTCGATACGTCATTATTATTTTAGACTTCGAAGCACATTGAGTAGCCGGGCACACGTTGACACTTTCGATATGTTAAGTGTGCGTGTTGTGATGATTAATTGCTTGTTATTCCTTTTCTTTCGATCCGTCTTGATTAAATCACGTAAACATTACTGATCCGGATGATTTGATGTCGATACCAGATTTAGCTTGCCAGCAAAATGCACGTGTTCCGATGTACTTTGCTGACTAGTTTGATTTCTACCTTTTTTCATTATTTTTACGTGTGGTAACCTACGTCACATAGATGACGTCACCGCCACCACTTGAATTGATTGCAGCATATAGATGCACTAGTTTACTACCGAAAGAAATTAGCCATCCATCATCTGTTTCGCTGCCTGCCACACGATGCCTAATTGTTGCCTTATTATTGTTTCCATGCTTTTGTTATTATGTTCTTATTGTTACTCGTGTTTACGGCGCGAGCATGTATTGGTTTCATTGATACTGCTGCCGACTTATCTTCCAGAAATCGTATTCACGCCCCGTGACCGCACCAAATTGCCGAATGCCATCTGCTCATGATCACGAGAGATATTACTCGTTACCTGCCCGCGATGCCCTAAGACGCGCTGTGTCGCTTATCCCAAGAACGACCTACCTGGCGGAATGACTCGCGTTCACGATGACAACGTCCGGTTCTAAGGATGCTGTTTCAACCGGATTCTTACCGCACCAGCATTTCCGCTTCGCGCGCATCGAAATTCTACAATCCCGGTTGGTCATAACGCGATTATATATGGCCATTACATTGGCAGGGTTATCGATACATGAAATGAGCATAAACTTTTGTAAATATCTCGGCAATTTGGCGGTGTTTTTTTTTCGCACGGCTTTGTAAATAACTTTCGTTCTTCGACATAACATGACGATCGGACTTTCCCATCCGCGCCATTAGCGGCACATGTGATCGTCACATCCCCTAATGGTTGCCGGATGGCTGGACATTGATTTATCCCTCAGAGGACCAATTTTAATGTGTTTTATTATTCCCCTTTTTATGCTTGCATGTATTTTGCTTGGCGGCCATAACCACCGCTCTTTTGTCGGCAACCCCGCGTCATTAATTGGATTTGGTTTCGTTTTTTTTTAGTTATGACTAGACTCTGACACGGCTTTGTTCACGCCGCGTTCTCAAGCCACGATTTTACTGTTAACGAGTTCTCACAACTCTGGCATAAAATTCGCATAATATGACTTCACCATGTATCATTCCACTCTCAGATCTCCGAAAATTATTCCCCGGTAATCGTCGATTAACGACTTGGGTAATTCGGCTTTTCTAACTTCAAATCGTCCCAGACTCGCCGATACGGGATTTCCGATGACTCCTTAAAACCGTCTTTCAAATATGCCACGCCGTACACATTAACATTACGCACGCATGGCGCGGTGGTTATGACGCTACTCGCCCTTTACTTTATTGTTCTTTATTTCTTATAATAATACAAAAAAACCTTTTGCCTTTTCCAACCCATGCCGCTATCTAATAATTTCTTGGACACGGGATTCGACCTCTCATGGTGACCACGTGCTACCTTCAATCCGCACATTGTACAGTTTCTGTTTTGTAGTTATTGCATTTCACATTCGTGCCTCTGTCCTATTCAGTTACCTGTATGATTGTAATATCGTTATCACTCCGTCTTTGATGGGACAGTGTGGAGCTCTGGCCCCTTCTCTCTCCTATATCTGTTATGGTATAATACTACATCACGTGACTTATCGCATAGTTATAACCCAGTGCATATCAAAGTTGACTCAGTGAGACTCATGTACGCTAACCTACTGCTTGTACCCGAATTGATATACCGTCCGTACAATATATCTGGAAAAGGCAATTGTTTGTGTCTATTGAACTACAGTCAAGAACTACACAGGACGTTCGTGTCAACTACTGCCAGTTAAGTATATACTATAAGCTGCTATCCGTAGACCACGGACTTCCCGTATACAATCGCAGACTGACAGACCGCTCTTCATCCCCGCAACGTTAGTACATTGCCATTCTGACTAACATGGGCGATGCCCATGGTTACCATAAAAGAAGTAATATTTTATCAAAGTATAGTAAAAATCGAGCCAAGCTTGGTGTACAGAAGTTAACTATTCTCATGTTTATGGGAATGCACTATTGTTGTTGTTTATTAAACAAAAATATGCGGCGCTTATCGCCTCACGGCCTTTTGCACCGCGCACTGTGATTTGATGTGAACTGCATTTTGCTGTATTCATTTCCCATATACAATTTCATTCCATTTCCAAGTTTTTGCGAACTAAGTATAACTCTAATTCTAATTCTAATCTAATCTGGAAAAGGCTTAGTAGCTCTAATTCTAATTCTAATCTAATTTGAAAAAGCTGTGTAGCTCTAATTCTAATTCTAATTTAATTTGGAAAAAACTGTGCAGCTCTAATTCTAATTCTAATCTAGTTTGAAAAAACTGTGAAGCTCTAATTCTAATCTAATTCAGAAAAGCAGAAAATTTTCTAGTTGTCTAAGTCTGCCAGCAGCCGTTCGCTCACCTGGGAATAGCTGAAAGCTGTCAATATTATGAATGTTGTTTATCATATTGTGTATTTTTCAAGATTTCCTTGGTATATTTTGATATCTAATGGTTTAATTGACCAGTGGGACAAAGACATACACTACGAATGCATTTGGAAATAGTAAAAGATAAAACCATGGTAGAAAGGTATACCAATGGTTCCTGAACAGCTGAACTGAACAATCTTTTGAGAAAGATTGGAGCTTTCACCGCATTCAACATCTGATAATGGTGGTTTGGATTCGGGGGAATCATTTTCCTCACAATTTCTACATTTTTGATGCAGTCGTTCCGAAGATTGTGAATTATCTGACTGTGACTCATCTGGCAAAGGATATTGGAACTGCATACAGGCTACTGCATAAGGGTTATGCAACTCAAATTCGTATTGGAGTGACATGATGAAATTGATGCTAAAATTTGTATGTTTGAAAGGTCTCGGGGGGAAATATGGATGTAGTATCTTCACCCATACCACCTGAAATGGGTATTTTGACAATGTCGCAGCATTCTTGATATGTTGTTTCATCTTTACAACATCTAACTGATGTCCAATTCAAGGTTTGCAAATTTTTCGAATATGGTATAGCAGTTTTGAGTAAAAAATCATCAAATCACTCATACTTTATATGACTGATTTTGCATTTAGGCACATTCAATTGTCTTCAAATTTGGCTATGTACTGAATACAGCATGCCTGCACCATTTAAAAGCAACAGATTTCAAATACCTGCTCTGCTTTTTCACCAAAATATTTTTCAATTTTCAAAGTGGATTTTCTCCCAGTTCTAGTTTTTGGTAATATGGTGTCATGGGGACAGGAAATTTTAATATCAGAATACCTTCAATCCTGATCAAACTTGGCTCAGTACAAGCAGTAGGACTGTTCTACCTGCTAAGACTATTGCTTTTGCTATAGGAGGTATAGTGTACTTACTATCGTACTTATTATCTGAATTTTATGAAAAAATATTGAAAATTCGGCACCGTACTAGTACCAAACAAATATTTCGTGAAATTTTTTTTAAAAATTGGAAGTTTCACGCATTTCAGCAGTTACTTAGAGGCCTCAGGACACTTTATAAAGCATTGCTTAGAATCTCTTAGCACCCATGGATGAGACAGGCGTTTCCTCGTGCCAACCGTCCGATTCACCAATCTCCCCCCCAATTTGGGCCCAAGGAATCAATGTGAAATGCTGAAATTTATACAGCATATGAAGTTGAGTATGAATAGCTTACACACCAATTTTTGGGAATCCAGCATTTACTGTTTATAAAATATCGCAATTTGAAAATTCTTGTGAGTCTAGCAGTACCTTACGGCCTTAATCAGTTTGAGTTTTGAAAAGCTCGCACAGCTCTCAATTGAAACACCAATGGTCAGATGAAGTTCCAGACACGAGTATAAATATGGTGTCGAATGAAGTAGCTTTGCATTAACTAACCAACCAACCATAGCTAGGAACACGCGGCCTTGGCGGCTATTTCGGAATGGTTCCATTGTCATGTTAACATATTAATTCGTGTTTTCGGAATTAGCGTGACACTAGCTTTCGTTGAAGGCCAGTTTGATTCAATTTTAGCTCACGGGACGCCAGCTATAGGACTACCAATTACGCTGCTTTAGCCGGCTGTGTACACTGCGTTAGCCTCATTTTGCCGCCCCCTTGGAGCCTGCCGCCCCTGGCGCAGAGCCAGAACCTCCAAGTGGCTGCTACGCCACTGCATGCATCTTGAATGATATCATCGCCAAGGCATCATTTTAATAATATCCATGCATTTAATATAAATATATGACTCCAGAAAGTTACTTGTATATGTTTGTATGCATATTCTTATTTAATTGCTGACGCAGAGTCCAAGTCCACACTGGGAATACTTTCTCACAAAATGTAGTTATCACATTGTTGAACGTCATCAGGATATATTTCGTTATGATCATGAACTGCTGGAAGACTCATAGTAGCTAAAGATTGTGCCGTAGCACAAGCGCCGCTGTATAGTGCTGATTGAAAGAGTATCGTGCAACTACTGTGGTAGCATGAAAGTCAGTCATGCAACAAAGTGCGCAAAGAGGGATTTGACTTGTTGACTGCCACAACAACAACTTTGATGATTCTTGAGATTGTAGGCCTATGCCCTATTGTGACATTCGTCAGCGATGGCTTTAAAAACTACATGTCAAGGTGGGGAGCAAGTGCATTTCTACGACTGATATTGAAACAATACCTTCAATTTTGTGAATTTCAGACACAGCTACGCGAGAATACCATACTGAGGAGAGCTCACGTCTAATCATAATATCTTTTATCAGTTCTCATATCATATATCGTTAGACTGGCAAGTAATGGCATACTTGATGTGTTTTAGCAAATAAATGTGATAACATGGCTGACCTTTAAGTATTGTGTACTCTTGAATGGTAGTGGGATAGTTGATTTATATTTTCTTGGACTCTTGACAAGCATTCTAGACTGCTACCAGTCATAATTCAAGGTGTCAGCTGTCTGTATTTGATTATGAATTTGTAGACTTCGTTCTATTGGCCTGTAATCAAATCTTACATCTGGTTACATCTACTACCCGGAAGTACCCGCATCAAAAGTTAGTTATCTGAGAATATCCCAAAAAATCTGCCGTAATATCCGACTGCCCAAAATTGTCTAATATTCCTCTTCCCCAACCTTATTCTTATGGGCCGTCTTCCTCAACCCTAATCTTGGGAAACACTTACCCCAACCGTAACCCTAACCCAGCTTCAAACCCTTATATTCGTCATTTATTGGTGCCATAGAGGAACGACTGTTATGATACAGCAGATATCTGAGTGATACAGATGATGCTTGAGTGATACCTGACTATTTCGAATCCAAGACATAGTCTGCTTATTATGCAGAGATACCTGGGTGATACAGCGGATACCCGAGAATATCCACAGGGCCTATTTTCTGTAGCGCCATCATTGCCATCTGTTTAGGTATTTTGTTCGGATGAAATGATGAAGACTCTTTCTCTCTCTAATAACATACACCAATTGAGTCTCCTCACATCCCAATAAAGCGACGGAAATGTCAAGCTCAAATGACTAATTATTGTTTATTTCACACCAATTCTACACATTACATAACATGAAAATGCACTACATGAAGAAAATACAGTCGCCGATAATCCAGCCCCTTCACGCCAAGCCTAAGGTGAAAGTACTTGGAAGTCATTCATCAAATTCTGGGTTGTGGGTATTATCAGTGTTGTCTCGCATAGGGTTACAATACGTGTCCTCAGGGAGGGCGCCTGAATATCTGGTTAAATATATGTTAAAAATGTACTGAAATATAACGGATATGTTAAAAATGTACTGAAATATAACGGATAAAGTGGGTGAATCAGGAGTCGAATCGACCTGATGACCTTTTTTTAGACGACCAACTTCAAACTAGAAATAAATTTACCAATTTTTTCGGCTATTTCTCCCGTATTGTAAGTACCGTACATAAATTTTTACGAAAGTGTCCTCCTTTCAGATTCCCAAAATATGGTAACCATATTTCGAATCAATCACAAGATGTGAAATGATTGTCAACAACAACAACAAGTTATAGAATGTCAATCAGTGAATCATAATAATTCTGTTATAAGTGAATAATGAATCATATTTTAATAGTATATTCCTATTGAGATGAACCCGAATACTTTCGGCTGACACTCGTCCAGGGTGATCGTCAGCAACTAGTACAGAATTGGAAAGAATAAACATACTATTCAATTGTATCTTGAAATCCTGTACCTCCAGGAAGCACTTTGAATCACATTTATACGGTTTTCAGAAAATCCGATTAATATACATTTAGAAAACGCCTGATTATCGATCAACTTGAGAATGTTAGTTCAACCGGGTCACTAAGGGGGCTAAGCCAATGATATTTTGGTGCAGGCATTTAGAATGACCAAGGTAGCAGAAAACGGGAACGTCGATATGGAAGCAGGAAAAATCATTAGCTTGACGTACAGCGACCGTCATTATACAACAGAATACTATCCAGGTTTCTGATGAAAATTCGCCATGAAATATGTTGGCAATGGGAATTATAAACTCGGTTAATATAATATTCAATTTTTGTCCTGACGTCAACTGCACTAAACACATGGAAAGTGATCACTAGATGATGACGGAATATATATAAGATACTACGTACTTGATATTACATTGGGATTCATACACTACTAGAGACGTCTATGTTCAACAGCAGTTTTTTTTTGTTCATTTTTTTTTTAGTTATTCATTTTTTATTAATTTTTTTTATCATAATCGACCATTAAAAATATCAACACACTATACACGATACATGTGGGATTAGTAACATTTTTTTTATTCATTTTCCGTGTTTTGTATTTTTTTTGTACATCATATTCAATTATTTAAAACCATAACACCTGATCACTAACACATATCGAGATTTTAGTCTTTATATACACATGACTACCTACTACAATCATCGTGAAAGTTTGCATGAAATGTATATCGGCCTAGAAAAAGTAACATCACGAATATTCATGATAACGAGTGTGACAGTAGTATTGATTAGAGTTGGACAACGATTGCTGATTTGACAAATAAATTCCAGCATAATTATTCTTTGACATTCTCTGACCTGGTGATTTAGAAAGAGGACATTGGTTGCTACAACGAAATATACAGTATGACAATAATTCATCATAGAAGACAGAAGATATTTATTTTGAAATGAAGCTATTCCATTGTAACCTGCGTATCAATCATGATAAATGCACCAAATCCTACATAATGATGGCTTCAAGTCTACTCTAGTAGAAGAACTTTTCTGTTCAAATCCATTATATCAGTAATTAACGCCTTAAAACATCCATACGATGAGACAGCGAGAATGGGAACGATATTCGCGGATATGAATGTTGTTTTTGTCGTGCTGTGAATTTGTGCAACTTTTTCTGGTTACCTGACTGTAGAATGCACGATATAAATCGCATCATTACATTGTAAAGTGTCAATTGTATCGATCGAACGCGAAATCGGCAGCTTGAATTCTTAAATGCAACGCAGCGATTTCGCTCGTAAATCTCAAATTTGTTGATGAAGAAATGTTGGAGCTAGTACATGATTAACGTTGTTCCGCCTCCCGCCTTTTTCTTGCTTCTCTGAAAAACAAGTACCTCTGAATAAATCAATATCCGAGGTAATCAAACAAGTTTGCCTACTATTCGGATTATCAGATGGAGATGCACCGTTCGCTCGTTTAGGTCATTAAAGCGTGTAAAATAGAATGAGACTTCTTGTAAACGACCTGGGCTCATTGTCGGACGCATTGTGGGGACTTAATCTACAGATGGACTGTGGATTTCTATTTTTGCGAGACGATTCTCGAGCATCTTCGGCTCACAATCCAATATACAGCAACATATCAATTCAGTACGCGCCTTTCATGAAAATAAACTTGCAGGCAACACATCGTATATCAGGGAGCGGCATTGACCGGGACGCTCTACATCCTAGTAGACTTAGTTGACACTTTACATTTCCATTACGTACATGACAGTGCAGTTAAAAATGTCGAGTATCAATGAGACTTGGAAAGATAGCTCAACACTTTGTTTGATAGAAAGTGTCTTTTTAGTGCCACTAGGATCGTCTGTATGAGTGGAAATGTCATAAAAAAATAGGGTCGTGCATTTCTGCATCAAGGTAACCTTAAATGGGTGACGATAAGCGTACTGGTAGCACACTTGGTTCATTGGATAATTCTAGTCGTCTAATTAGACTAAATAGAGTGAAATGCAGGTAATCTACTCTGAATCTGATTTGTGAAATATTTCGTCGCTGTCATTTTGATTCTTATATTATTTCTGGTTTTCCTGTAAATGCTACTGAGAGAACAGTATAGTGCGAAACGAGCCAAGCTTGCTGTACTGACATTTTCTATTATCATGCTCATGAGCAGGAACCGTGATTTGATATGACGGGACATGATGAAATGTCAAAGTTTTCACGAATGCAGTCATTCTAATTCTAATCTAATTTGGAAAAGAGCCGTGTAGCTATCATTTTAATTTAATTCAATTTGGAAATAACTGTAACTCTAGTTCTAATTCTGCTACAATTTGAAAAAGCTGGAAACGTTATAGTTGTCCAAATCTGACTGTTATCAACCACAAAATTGCGTATACTTGCATGCAATTTTTGACAACACGTTGATCCATACGATACGTACAAAAATTTAGTAAGTTTTCACTTGCGATTACCTAAGAAAAGTATGCGACAACCCGTCCAAATAATCATATTTTAAATTCCAATACTTCAGTAATTTTCAACCTTCATTTACAATACTTCTACTTGAACCCAAGAAAAAATGGACGGGATCACTCCAACTTCTGTACGAGTCGAATTAATGACTATTTCGATAGTTTCTACAAATGATGCGACCACATATTCTGACCATCCACTCTATTTTTTACTTTGAGCAGCTAAACAATGAGAACGAATTATTTTCATACTTTTGCCGTGTTAATAATGCGAGCATCTCGTCAAATGTCAGTTTTTATTCTCCAATATTTTTCGCAAGAAAATGAGATCGACGTCAGTTGAATGCAGAAGGTAATTGTGCATTGAAGTGACGCTTAAATGTCGAAGCTCAACTTCAGCGTCATACGTTGGAAGAGGTTGTCAGTAACCAGGTACTTCTACTTTTTCCAATTATAAAAATAATTTTGCCCAATTTCACTACTTACTGGGATGCATGACATTGCCATATATTCTTGCAGAATGAACAATGTTTTTTTCAACGAGGCTTCTTTTGATGCACCGTGTGACATCGTAATGACGACACTATACGACACCCCAATAATATTTAATCGATATATATTTTTTTTTTTACTGTGTATGAGAATGAATCGAGCATGGAATAGAAGGATAAATCTCAACACTCATTTCTAGAACGGTCTGACTTCGCAACATCGACTAACCTGTTATAAAATGCGATGTCGAGTTGCTGCCAGGCATCTTCTTCTCGATACACTGAAATGTGAAAGAATGTTGAGAATATATAATACTTGTTATTAAATCCTGTTACTGATTAGAATTTCAAATCCGAATCCATAATTATTTTGTTGCAGTGGTCAGTAATGAACTACTTCTACTTTATCAGGGTACTCAAGTAGTGTTGCCTGCTCGCACTGATTATTCAGGTCGTTTCAATGTTGAAATACTTCAATTTTTACTTGTTGTGACAGCTGTTGGACAAAACTACTTACTTCATACAATGTGGATTTTGAAAAGTAGCAAGTAGTTCCGCGATGATTTTTCGTCATTTTTTTTTCTGTGAAAGTGTCATAGGAGTCGTGTGAAACAACCCATGTATCGCGGTAACTTAATATATATTTTACAATATTTCGCTCACTTGCCGTGTATTTAGTCATTTTGCATCAGTCGCGATGATATATCAAGATTGCAATTTGGAAAGTAAATATCTTCTGTTAACCGCTAAAAGTAAGCGACCCGTCAACTAAATCTGCTTTAGAAACGACTCATTTGAACACACCTACGATCATTCAGGAACTCGCGTTGGCAACTTTCAGAACCAATGGGTGTCAGTATGATCACCAGATGTCGCAAAAGATCCATATTGAGCACTGTATTTTCTCCTATGGTTACGGAAATATTCGAGTCCCCAATTTTTTTGACTCAACACCCCCTCATTAAGCACTATGTATCTTTATCACAACCCCAAAAGCTAGGGTGTCATCAGCTGCGAAGTACTTCTGCTTTTTTCAACTAGTTTATAGCGACTGGTGTACTTACTCAAGAAGTTTCAATTGAATACTATTTCTACATCGGTTTTTTTTAATGCTGGGCAACTGAATTTTGCATTCTTGATATTGTCAATTGAAAAGTAGTTCTCAGACGCGCTTCAACGACGTCTTACTTCAAAATTGACAAGACTTCATAAACAAATTCACGATCAGCGACGTATGGGAAATCATGCGTAAAACAATTATTCGTATTAAATATCAAGTATAGGATATCGAATTACACTACTATTCACTACTGCCGAGCGTTATCAGTTAACCGTGGTAACAAGCTACGTCACAGCATATCATGTCATAACACCAAGATTTCAAGTTGCGTGAGTAACGCATCAGACATGTCACGTGAAATGAGCATTTCATGCAAAATGATCGCAAAACATATATATATACGTAATATAACACCTGTACCAAATAATATACCTAACCAAACCATGACTCACAATATAAAACTTCCAACTCAGCACCGATATCATTTGCAATCTTCTGCCCTTTCTTCAATTCGTCTCCTTTCAACATATCCCTTTTGAGCCGGTATATCAATGATACTTTCTTCAAATTAGAGTTGTTGACGAGAGACGAAATGTCATCGACTGAAGCACAACATCCAACGCCGATTATGTATCTGATGCATTCGATCTGCGACGGGATAATATTACTAATAATGTTGTGTATTATAATGATGCTTCTTGCCTTTGCTAGCCTTTTCACCAGGGGCTATGATTTGTTACATGGTACTTTAGATCAGGGGTGGCCAACCTTTTTGCTGTTCACGGCCGCATTTCAATTACTCATGTCGCCTACGGCCGCATTCCAGGACTGAGTCGTAATGAACTAACTTGATGACAAATATCCATATTAAACTGCCCGCCCACGTCCATTTTCGGTGAACTCCGGAATACTCTATTTATACATATGGGCACACTAAATTCTGGAACTAATTGTGATCGCACGAGCCGTGAAATTTTTTTCAGATTCGGTAATGAATTTTGTCATCAATATTAGTAGTTTCACATATTACTGACATATTACAGACATTTAATTTTTCTTTTCTCAGCCCATGTGATCAGATTCGCCGGTCGAGTTCATGGAGGTGCGCGTTTCCGAAAATCTTGGGCAAATCATAATTGATGATTTATCTTCCGGTGGGCCGATTGATAGTAGTCACTTTGTTGCATCCTAACTGTTGTTATTCCGCCTCCCGTCAGGATTGTCAGTATATAGTGGAAATATACTGAAATCGCCTAATAGTACCGGAATCAATTTTCTTTCGTGAGGGGCACACGATTCCAAGTTGGTATTTGTACATGGGGCCCTTCATTTTCATATGCTGTTCACATCTGTACTGCGGGGCTCAGATTACAAAGGGCGCTCTTATAATAAAATCGCGCAAAAAAATTTCCATATTTATCACTATCAAGACAATTTGTGAATTGAATATGCATGTTGAAGGCCACCAAAAAATAATAATTGATTAACGTGTCGAAGGCCGCACAAATTCCATTCTACGGCCTCAGGTTGGCTATCCCTGCTTTAGATAAACTTATTGATAAGAATTACGAACTCCGCAACTGGGGTGGATATCTAGGACAAGATAAATAAGTTACTTCATGTGAAGGGGATTCTAGCTGAACGGCAGAGTTAAATAATAAACGTGCGTTGGTGGAATAGGTACATTGAATCTATGCGAATAACACCGGGTCATAATTAATACCTTCTTTTGCTTGCAAGCTTCAACAATATTTCTGAATTCATCTTCTTCTCTAAAGCAGAACATTGCATGGATATTGCAAAAAGCGGAAATTTCTCTGGCTCGGTTCAAATGTCTGTTGTAATCCTCGACGGAAATCTGGCCATTCACAGCAATTTCCAAGACATCCATCTTAAATGCGGAAGACAGAAGTTGTTAAATCTTGAAACAAGATTCGGTAATTTGATAAAAGACAGTTATTCCCGTGAGTTAAGATAGACGCCTACAGAATGATCAATTCCGATACACGAGATATAGTGATAGGGAAATATAAATGCGTTTGCAAACATTGTTAAATTCTAATGAGGAATCGTACTTTATACTTTTTCCAGGAAGTTTCAATTACCGACCAATCGATATCTTCTTCCTCCGTGCAATCGAGCAAGATCTTGCTTATCTGAACACAATATTGACTTCATGAGGTAAGATGACACCATCATGACGTGATCATGTAATGAAATCGATATTCATATATTTACAGTAGAATAGTGATTTTTATAATTATTCGATTGCATACAATGCATACACTGCATTGGTTTTAGTCGCATTCCTGACCATGAACTCTCGTTAAAATCTACTCGTGAATATTCTTTGTATTGTATAAAGTAGTGGTGGTCAAAGTAGTCGTCGGCGATACTCAAGTAAAAGTATTCAAGTACATTTCTACTCAAGTAATATTAGTGATATACTAGTAAGTAAAAAACTGAGTACTTCAGGGCAAAGAATTAAAACTGGAGTTGTACAGTTTTTTAAAATTAGATTAGAATTAGAATTGGAGCTACAGAGTTTTTTTTCAAATAAGATTAGAATCAGAGCTATTCAGTTTTTTTAAATAAAATCATAATTAGAGCTACACAGTTTTTTCCAAATAAGATTAGAATCAGAGCTATTCATTTTTTTTTTTTTTAATTATACTTAGAGCTACACAGTTTTTTCCAAATAAGATTAGAATCAGAGCTATTCATTTTTTTTTTTTAATTATACTTAGAGCTACACAGTTTTTTCCAAATAGGATTAGAATCAGAGCTATTCATTTTTTTTTTAAATAAAATTATAATTAGAGCTACACAGTTTTTTCCAACTAAGATTAGAATCAGAGCTATTCAGTTTTTTAAAAAAAAATTATAATTAGAGGTACATAGTTTTTTCCAAATAAGATTAGAATCAGAGCTATTCATTTTTTTTTAAATAAAATTATAATTAGAGCTACACAGTTTTTTCCAAATAAGATTAGAATCAGAGCTATTCGTTTTTTTTTAAATAAAATTATAATTAGAGCTACACAGTTTTTACCAACTAAGATTAGAATCAGAGCTATTCAGTTTTTTTAAATAAAATTATAATTAGAGCTACACAGTTTTTTCCAAATAAGATTAGAATCAGAGCTATTCATTTTTTTTTTAAATAAAATTATAATTAGAGCTACACAGTTTTTTCCAACTAAGATTAGAATCAGAGCTATTCAGTTTTTTAAAAAAAAATTATAATTAGAGGTACATAGTTTTTTCCAAATAAGATTAGAATCAGAGCTATTCATTTTTTTTTTAAATAAAATTATAATTAGAGCTACACAGTTTTTTCCAAATAAGATTAGAATCAGAGCTATTCGTTTTTTTTTAAATAAAATTATAATTAGAGCTACACAGTTTTTACCAACCAAGATTAGAATCAGAGCTATTCAGTTTTTTTAAATAAAATTATAATTAGAGCTACACAGTTTTTTCCAAATAAGATTAGAATCAGAGCTATTCATTTTTTTTTAAATAAAATTATAATTAGAGCTACACAGTTTTTTTCAAATAAGATTATAATCAGAGCTATTCATTTTTTTTTTAAATAAAATTATAATTAGAGCTACACAGTTTTTTCCAAATAAGATTAGAATCAGAGCTAACCATTTTTTTAAAAATAAAATTATAATTAGAGCTACACAGTTTTTCCAAATAAGATTAGAATCAGAGCTATTCGTTTTTTTAAATAAAATTATAATTAGAGCTACACAGTTTTTTCCAACTAAGATTAGAATCAGAGCTATTCGGTTTTTTTTAAATAAAATTATAATTAGAGCTACACAGTTTTTTCCAACTAAGATTAGTATCAGAGCTATTCAGTTTTTTTTAAATAAAATTATAATTAGAGCTACACAGTTTTTTTCCAAATAAGATTAGAATCAGAGCTATTCAGTTTTTTTAAATAAAATTATAATTAGAGCTACACAGTTTTTTCCAAATAAGATTAGTATCAGAGCTATACAGTTTTTTTTAAATAAAATTATAATTAGAGCTACACAGTTTTTTCCAAATAAGATTAGATTCAGAGCTATTCGTTTTTTTTAAATAAAATTATAATTAGAGCTACACAGTTTTTTCCAAATAAGATTAGAATCAGAGCTATTCATTTTTTTTTTAAATAAAATTATAATTAGAGCTACACAGTTTTTTCCAACTAAGATTAGAATCAGAGCTATTCAGTTTTTTAAAAAAAAATTATAATTAGAGCTACACAGTTTTTTCCAAATAAGATTAGATTCAGAGCTATTCGTTTTTTATTAAATAAAATTATAATTAGAGCTACACAGTTTTTTCCAAATAAGATTAGAATCAGAGCTATTCATTTTTTTTTTTTAAATTATAATTAGAGCTACACAGTTTTTTCCAAATAAGATTAGAATCAGAGCTATTCATTTTTTTTTTAATAAAATTATAATTAGAGCTACACAGTTTTTTCCAAATAAGATTAGTATCAGAGCTATTCAGTTTTTTTTAAATAAAATTATAATTAGAGCTACACAGTTTTTTTCCAAATAAGATTAGAATCAGAGCTATTCAGTTTTTTTAAATAAAATTATAATTAGAGCTACACAGTTTTTTCCAAATAAGATTAGATTCAGAGCTATTCATTTTTTTTTTAAATAAAATTATAATTAGAGCTACACAGTTTTTTCCAAATAAGATTAGAATCAGAGCTATTCGTTTTTTTTAAAATAAAATTATAATTAGAGCTACACAGTTTTTACCAACTAAGATTAGAATCAGAGCTATTCAGTTTTTTTAAATAAAATTATAATTAGAGCTACACAGTTATTTCCAAATAAGATTAGAATCAGAGCTATTCAGTTTTTTTTTAAATAAAATTATAATTAGAGCTACACAGTTTTTTCCAAATAAGATTAGAATCAGAGCTATTCATTTTTTTAAAAATAAAATTATAATTAGAGCTACACAGTTTTTTCCAAATAAGATTAGAATCAGAGCTATTCGTTTTTTTAAATAAAATTATAATTAGAGCTACACAGTTTTTTCCAACTAAGATTAGTATCAGAGCTATTCGGTTTTTTTTAAATAAAATTATAATTAGAGCTACACAGTTTTTTCCAAATAAGATTAGAATCAGAGCTATTCGGTTTTTTTTAAATAAAATTATAATTAGAGCTACACAGTTTTTTCCAACTAAGATTAGAATCAGAGCTATTCGTTTTTTTTAAATAAAATTATAATTAGAGCTACACAGTTTTTTCCAAATAAGATAAGAATCAGAGCTATTCATTTTTTTTTTAAATAAAATTATAATTAGAGCTACACAGTTTTTTCCAACTAAGATTAGAATCAGAGCTATTCGTTTTTTTTTAAATAAAATTATAATTAGAGCTACACAGTTTTTTCCAACTAAGATTAGAATCAGAGCTATTCAGTTTTTTTAAATAAAATTATAATTAGAGCTACACAGTTTTTTCCAAATAAGATTAGAATCAGAGCTATTCAGTTTTTTTAAATAAAATCATAATTAGAGCTACACAGTTTTTTCCAAATAAGATTAGAATCAGAGCTATTGAGTTTTTTTAAAGAAAATTATAATTAGGGCTACACAGTTTTTTCCAAATAAGATTAGAATCAGAGCTATTCAGTTTTTTTTTAAATAAAATTATAATTGGAGCTACACAGTACAAATAACATTAGGATTAGAATTAGAGCTACACAGTTTTTTTTTTTCAAACAAGATTAGAATCAGAGCTATTGAGTTTTTTTAAATAAAATTATAATTAGGGCTACACAGTTTTTTCCAAATAAGATTAGAATCAGAGCTATTCGTTTTTTTTTTTTTTTTAATTATACTTAGAGCTACACAGTTTTTTCCAAATAAGATTAGAATCAGAGCTATTCATTTTTTTTAAAATAAAATTATAATTAGAGCTACACAGTTTTTTCCAACTAAGATTAGAATCAGAGCTATTCAGTTTTTTTAAATAAAATTATAATTAGAGCTACACAGTTTTTTCCAAATAAGATTAGAATCAGAGCTATTCATTTTTTTTTTAAATAAAATTATAATTAGAGCTACACAGTTTTTTCCAACTAAGATTAGAATCAGAGCTATTCAGTTTTTTTAAAAAAAATTATAATTAGAGGTACATAGTTTTTTCCAAATAAGATTAGAATCAGAGCTATTCATTTTTTTTTTAAATAAAATTATAATTAGAGCTACACAGTTTTTTCCAAATAAGATTAGAATCAGAGCTATTCGTTTTTTTTTAAATAAAATTATAATTAGAGCTACACAGTTTTTACCAACTAAGATTAGAATCAGAGCTATTCAGTTTTTTTTAAATAAAATTATAATTAGAGCTACACAGTTTTTTCCAAATAAGATTAGAATCAGAGCTATTCATTTTTTTTTAATAAAATTATAATTAGAGCTACACAGTTTTTTCCAACTAAGATTAGAATCAGAGCTATTCAGTTTTTTTAAATAAAATTATAATTAGAGCTACACAGTTTTTTCCAAATAAGATTAGAATCAGAGCTATTCAGTTTTTTTAAATAAAATCATAATTAGAGCTACACAGTTTTTTCCAAATAAGATTAGAATCAGAGCTATTGAGTTTTTTTAAAGAAAATTATAATTAGGGCTACACAGTTTTTTCCAAATAAGATTAGAATCAGAGCTATTCGTTTTTTTTTTAAATAAAATTATAATTGGAGCTACACAGTACAAATAACATTAGGATTAGAATTAGAGCTACACAGTTTTTTTTTTCAAACAAGATTAGAATCAGAGCTATTGAGTTTTTTTAAATAAAATTATAATTAGGGCTACACAGTTTTTTCCAAATAAGATTAGAATCAGAGCTATTCGTGTTTTTTTTAAATAAAATTATAATTAGAGCTAGACAATTTTTTCCAAATAAGATTAGAATCAGAGCTATTCGTTTTTTTTTAAATAAAATTATAATTAGTGCTACACAGTTTTTTCCAACTAAGATTAGAATCAGAGCTATTCAGTTTTTTTAAATAAAATTATAATTAGAGCTACACAGTCTTTTCCAAATAAGATTAGAATCAGAGCTATTCAGTCTTTTTAAATAAAATCATAATTAGAGCTACACAGTTTTTTCCAACTAAGATTAGAATCAGAGCTATTCAGTTTTTTTAAAGAAAATTATAATTAGGGCTACACAGTTTTTTCCAAATAAGATTAGAATCAGAGCTATTCAGTTTTTTTAAATAAAATTATAATTAGAGCTACACAGTTTTTTTTCCTAATAAGATTAGAATCAGAGCTATTCAGTTTTTTTAAATAAAATTATAATTAGAGCTACACAGTTTTTTTTCCTAATAAGATTAGAATCAGAGCTATTCAGTTTTTTTTAAATAAAATTATAATTAGAGCTACACAGTTTTTTTCCAAATAAGATTAGAATCAGAGCTATTCAGTTTTTTTTTAAATAAAATTATAATTAGAGCTACACAGTTTTTTCCTAATAAGATTAGAATCAGAGCTATTCGGTTTTTTTAAATAAAATTATGATTAGAGCTACACAGTTTTTTTTCCTAATAAGATTAGAATCAGAGCTATTCAGTTTTTTTAAATAAAATTATAATTAGAGCTACACAGTTATTTTTCCTAATAAGATTAGAATCAGAGCTATTCAGTTTTTTTTCAGTTTTTTCAGCACAGCGTTTTACTAATATAAAGTTTTAATGTGTGGCTGCTCAACTGTGTAGTCTATTTTGTCTCGATATTGCATTCTTGCGGCCCGGGGCCTCTACGAATTTTGAAAAGTGGCCAGCGACCCGTTTTGAGTTGACGACATCTGCACTATACAGTTCTCCTGAATGACTGCACGGTGTACGCAATGCGATGGCGACTTGGCACAGGATCTCCCTGCAAAATGCCGCGGACAAATTAACAGTTTCAGGAAAACAATGAACTAGATCAGAATTAGAATTAGAGCATAAGAAAAAATTACAAATTACATTAGAATTAGAATTAGAGCATAGAAGCATCACACAAATTAGAGTAGAAGTAGATTACTGGCATTTCGTTCTAAATTAATGAAACTAGACAACTAGAATTACCCAGTTGCCCAAGTCTGATGGTGAGTAACGATGTTCTTTTGAAAACTATTTATTTCGAGTACCGTACTTATAAGTAGGACTGGGCACATTGATTCGAGAACTGAAATCTGAATCGAGTATCAATTTTAATGATTCCAGTTGAGTAGTAAAACACATTTTTCGAACGCTGAAATTATACGCTCCTCCCCACTGAAAGTGAATTTATCAATGAGAATTATAGTTTCGATTCTAATTTTTCTGTTGAAGATTAGAACAAGCCTTGAAATCTTGATTGACCGGTTCGTAGCACATTTCCGAAATCATGATCATCCCGCAACATTGTCACTAAGTGCAATGAAATCGGTATGGTCGAAAAATACCAAAGTATCTTTCATATGGCGGATAACAGGCATTATATTCTTTGCGGTCGACTAAAAGGTACATTTTTGAACTCTGACATAGTAGCCTCCCAGCAAACACAAAACCGTAAAAGGATCATCCGGGATCATCTCGATTAGGTTCTGATTTTCTAAGTGTCGAGGGAATGTCTAAAATACGTAGTAGGATGGTCTTGTGGTTATATTCAATCAGAATAAATTCATACTCGGTGTTGTTCCATCTCATGCATTAGGCTTCGTTATATCTGGTAGTTAACCTAATAATGCAAATTTTCTATCTCTCGCGGGTAGGACTAAAATACGTAGAAAGGATGACTTTTTCGGTACATTCAATAACGATGAATTCTATCCGGTTTTGTTCGATCTCATGCGGTAGCTTCGTTCTATCCATTAGAAAACAATGTTCTCCCTTCGTTTTATTGCGTGAGGATGTCACCGGTGTTGTATATTCGTGCTGTTGCTCTAAGGTCGAATAGTTTTGTTTTCCTCTGATATATATGATCTTCATTATATATATATTCGCTCTTTCGGTAATCTCGCATGTTCAACGAGTATGGTTAATAGTTTTATTCAGAGAATAACTAAATAAGTGATATGTTGTACGTTTAGGAATATGATTATCGATGCGTGACTTCTAGAATATTTCGGCGATTCAAATTTTACGTCATCGCGCCATACAAAGATTTGAAGCGCAACAGGTCGCAGCCAGGCATAGTTCGCTCTTTCTGTATGGTAAATGCCGTAAATATATAGGAATTGTGACTGACTGAGGTAGCGGGTTAAAGGTATATATGCAGTAGCATATAGCTTATGGGGTATTTCGAATTGCCTGTAGTATATGACGCCTAGAGCTGTTTGACTTTCTGCAAAACAGGTGTAGACAACTATAGAAAAGTTTCAGCTTTTCCAGGTTAGAATTAGAGCTAAACCGTTTTTCCGAATTAGATTACAATTATATTGCTGGCATTTCGCTCTAATTTAGTGAAATTAGACCACTATAATTCGCTTCAAACATCTGAATTACCGGTACCTATACGGATACCTACGGTATATCATAATATTTATGCTTGAATTTTCTAGGTATATAAGTCATATAGATACATTCCTGTAGAACACTGATTCATGATTTTATAAAAGTTGGTGCAAGAATGGACATTTTCAACTTGATGTTGATTAATGGAGCAAAATTTGATATTTAAGTGCAATTATACCTCGAATCCAGTGACAAGATTATTAATCGTTGAAACCAAACGCAGCTTGATTATGTTGGCCCAGAGAATTTGGCTAGCCAGACCATATTGATGGAATATGGTCACAGTAAGATAATATTTTGGGCTATTTTACATGAACTTTCCAACATTTGATTTGATATGTCCACTAAAACAGTTGTTATTCTGCTTTCGAATAAGACCTTAATTGCTGGTTTCAATGGTAACTGTGTTTGTCAAAGGCTGCAAAGGTAATTTCTTTTCCTTGTTAGATGTTTATTTGTTTGTTTGTGGTGTTCATGGTGGTGGTTCGACTACACTGGTCATTTTACACCAGGCCGGTTCTTCTTATTATTATTCCGTATCTGCCCGATTACCAGTGAACTCGGCACCTAGTGAATTCGGCCGCACAAACTCGGCACTTGGTGAATTCGGCCGTGGTAGATCTCGTAGCGGTACCGGTCACCATGATTGGTTACTGGAATGTTTGCCGGTGAACTTGGCACTTTGAGTGGTTGTCAATGTTGTACGGCGGTCAGGGCATGCGTAGATCACACAGTCACGGCGTGATTAGATCACAGATTGCGTAATTGCGGGAAATAACGCGACGCTCTTCACTTGGTGAACTCGGCCCTTGGAGGAATTGGCACTAGAACACCTTCGCATTAGAAATGCATTAAGTATGAATGAACAGTATCAAAAAGGAAATTTAAACGTGTCGTGGCTCGTGGTAGATCTCGTAATCTTGGGATCCTTCAACCGTGTTATCGAGACACCCTAATCCCAGAGTGGAATCGTCTCTCCAAAGGCAAAAAATAATTTATTTTGACGTGATCATGCGAAACATTTGTTGATGAGGAACACTGGCTTGTCGTGATCGATAAATGAAGAAGCGCCGCTTGATGTTCCACAGTTTTGATCTCACATACAACGCCAAGATCCATCTTCTCAAAACTTACACGACACAGGCCCGTGACTCACGCCATCGATTCCAAGCAGACCGCGCGTGGTCGGTATATGAGCGCTGTGTTATTTCCCGTGGCTACGCAATCCGTGATCTAATCACGCCGTGACTGCGCGATCTACGGATGCCCTGACCTCCTTACAAGATTGACGAATCACTTGATAATACTATTATTAGTTTGATAATTCATATTAATAGCTGTAAATACACTTCATTTCAAAATTTCCCGAGGGCCGAATTCACCAAGTGCCGAGTTTGTGCGGCCGAATTCACCAAGTGCCGGGTGCATCGGCAACCATCTGCCCACTTACAGCACGGCCCACTCCTAGGCTTTTTAAGACATGGCTATGCGAATCAGATGGCGAGGAGGAGCCTAGATAAACGGCCAACACTTCGGTAGGAATTATGGAGTCGACGTGTCACGCTCGAACCCGCAATTCATTGGTGTTTAGCTATAATGGAACGTACCACTACGTTTCCTCGCCATACCTTGTAAAATGAGACCGTAGCATTTGGCATTTCGTGTGGCAATTGACTTTTGTGTGGAAAATTGTGTTCGTTTTAGAACTTATCCGAAACTTTTATTCCGCCATAGATTGTATATGATAAAACAATATCGGAATTGATCCTAGAAGAATTCCAAAGCAACTCACCACAAAGGAGGATTTAAAGAAGTTTGATGGAAAATTGAATGAAAGCAAAAGCCTTTGCAAGAGATGTGGTATGTTGAATCTGTTTTGGTATTTTTAAATAGGCCTACTTTGTTGTGCCGATAGCAGACAGTATATATAAACGTAAGATGTGGAAGCTATCAAGGTGTTTTTAGAAATTCAGTCAGTCAAAGTGGACGATCGTATTGCTTGGATTATATTTAGGCTTATTTTAGCATCTTTGAGATGCAACTCTAAACGTGGACGGTCATGAACAGTAGGGCTCTTCAAAAATGACTTTTTTTCTCAAATCGTACTGGCTACTTGATGAAATTGTTAGGTTACCTAATTTAAGCCTACAAACAAAATATGGTTCGAATCCAGCCAGTATCCGCTTTGCTACAAGTTCCTATTTATTATATAAAAATGAATAATAAAAAATTTGAAGATTTTCTGTTAACCCCATGAAAGTGTTAGGCTGTCTATAGAAACGATGCTCACCAAATTTGGTTCAATTCCAACCAGTGGAAGCGGAGTTATTGCTGTCGAAAAATTTGGATTTTAATAAAATAGTACTTACGGTGAGCACAACTTTAATAAGTAAACAAAGAATCGGTCACCGTAAATACTATTTTATTCAAATCCAAATTTTTCGACGGCAATATCTCCGCTTCCACTGGTTGGAATTGAACCAAATTTGGTGAGCATCGTTTCTATAGACAGCCTAACACTTTCATGGGGTGAACAGAAAATTCTCAAATTTTTATTACCTATTTATTTTTACATAATAAATAGAAACTTTCTTCTCCTGTAGCAAAGCGGTTACTGGCTGGAATTGAACCAAATTTTGTGTTTAGGCTTAAATTAGGTAACCTAACAATTTTATCAAGTAGCCAGAACGATTTGTGAAAAAAAGTCATATTTTAAGAGCCCTAATGTCCATGTCAGAGAAACGTTTTAGGGTAGGCCTACTCATATGTCTCGCAGCGTTCTCTACATAATTGTCAATTGCGATACAAACTGTTTGCTTGTATTGGTAAAGCCATCCAACTTCGAATTGTAAAATGTTGGGAGTCTTGATATCAAATTTTTGAAAGGTGCACTTTGAGAAGATTTCGGAATCTGTCAAATTATACAAAAATTTAGCAAATTCTTTGACATATTTCATCTATTTGGGACTCGATCAACGTAAAAGAATTGGTAATCATTTTATACAATATAGGAGAGACCGGGGACAAATGTAACTAGGGGCAAATGTAACAATCGACCTCACCGCTAGTAGGATGGAGAAATCAGCTTGATATTTTAAGTGCGCATGTTGTAGTTATCTCTCCTATTATACCTGGAGTTACGTTGATCTACGATGCGAAACCCCGGAATAATTTGCAAAAAACGAAATTTTTGACCCTTGAGTAAAGTTTTTCTGGTCTGGAATAATTTGTCTGGACGAATAGTACCTCAAGTAGTTACAACGTAATATGTGTAGTTGGAACAATGTTACTATAGTCTACCGTGGTGATGGAAAGAATAGGACTTGCATCGCCGGGAAGGTACCATACTGAGACACTAATCATGGCCGAGCGTGTCAGGGGCAATCGTAACACTCTGTTACATTTGCCCCGTTACAAAATGTTATCAATTCTGAATGTCTTTGTTCATATGTTGGTATTACCATTCATCTACTGCAGAATAATCTTGCAACAGCCAGAAGTTCACCAGAACAGATACTGCCTTGCGATACCAATTCTAACATGATCATCTGTCGAAACGGCCATACAATAGTGGTGATGTGAATCTGACGGTTCGGTTATTTTCGTGATTCAACCACCCTTTCTCATGTTGATCGACTTTTGGTGTGTCGAACTTCAATAGTCATGTCTTAATTCTCGTCCTCTGACTTTGATCATAGCCCACTTACATTTTGATATTTGATGTGAACAATTTATGTTTATTTTCTACAGCACAGATAAATGTCATTATAGCTTTGACGCCACACAATGTTGCGTCCTCGTTTTACTAAACTATCATCGGCCCATTCAACCAAGATATGTTAGCCAGGTCGGTTTCGCACCTTCGCAGGTGACCGAATCACCAACCCATTATGCGCCCTGAACAACAGAACCTTGGTAGAAGAGGCCGAATATGTGTAGGGGGATGATGGAATGAATTTGTCTCTTGTACACTTTAAGCTTGAACAAGACACGAAGGGTGATATTGCATTCAGATGCCATAAATGCGATGGAGCGTAGCCTGGAAGCGTTCAAACGTCTCTTCCTAGTTTCATGCAATATTACAATTTGTGCTTCCGTTTTCGTTGTTCATTCAGTTTGTGTTCAGTTATAAATAACACTGTTACAATTGCCCCGCAAGGGTGGTACAATTGCCCATGGGTACGGGGCGATTGTAACATTTGAGCAGCGATTTTTGCGACCCAAAATTTCCATGATTGATTGTTGATTGAGTTCCAGTTTAGTTTTCATATCAACTATCGAGTTGTTGGCTTCTTCATATAAAACTTTGGAAGTGAAATTTCCACGAGAAGAACAGGTAATGTTGGAAAATACGAAAAGTGTTACAATTGTCCCCGGTCTCCCCCTATTGTATTTGTAGTTGAAGTATAGTAATAATTCTTATGGTTACCGCACTTGTAACGATTCACGGCCATAACTGGAATAATTAGAATGATGTAACTTTCAAATTGTCATGCATTTTGCAACAACATTGTTCTCAATTTTCAAGGTGCTGACCATTCGAGGAAGAATCACCCACCGGGAATTCACGATCCGTAAACGCGGCCGACTGTTTCTCTCCTCAAGCGGAAGCGACAGAGAAGAGGAACGAAGAGAAAAAAGGAGCAGAAATAGCAAGAGTGTGACAAGTCGCGTCCGTTCGCTTTAATGCGTATTTCCATCCGCGAAGTAGTAGGTGGGAAAACTAATGGGCGTTTGGTTAGGGCTTATATAAGGTTGACTCCAGCGCTGTATTTGCTAAATGTTGCTATGAAATAGGTGTGGTGTCATTTGGTATCAATATTGACTATTGAAAGACCATTTGTTAGTGGTCATGGATTTGTTCGGCCAGTATGCAGTAATTTCTGATGGTCACTTCCCGGGCTTCTGTTCTCTAACCCCTCATGATTGTTATCCTGCTTCTAGTAAGACTGTCGATTCTAATGTTTTATCGTATCATTTGTCGGAGGTTTCGCTCGCTTTATTTACAACGTTTTGCTCTCTGCTAGGTCAATTACTGGCTGAGTATCACTACAGCCTAAGAAACTGTACTAATTCTCATTTTAATGTCTTGCTGGTTATCTTGCTGTCAATTCTAATAATTTATTAATGTCTATACCAGTGCCGCCACTCAAATGTTTTGTTCTCTGTACACAATATTGTTAGGTCTTCAGCTTTCCAGGCAGAGTATCATTCCACTTTCTAGACTTGAGTATATATCTCTCCAACTAGCTGCCAAATAACTGATTCATTTGGATTGTTGAATTGATCATTTTTGACAGAATGTGAAGAAATTTTAGTCAAGAATTCTTTTTGTGTTAGTGGCTGTTTTCAAAGAGTGCTGAAGTAGTCATCGTTGATCTTGATAATCAAGTAGAAGTGACGATTGAAGTCAGTTCTCTAGTCATATAATATTAAAAAATATAATAATAAAACTTGAAAACTTGAGTGGAAATAGTTCAGAATCGAATCCATTTTAGTAAGTATAGGCGAAAAAAATGTAGGAGTCATTCGTTAGTCGCTACCTCTGCCATTTTCGCAGTACGAATGTCTTAACTATTAATCATCATTTTCATTTTATTTCTGCAGGGTGTTGAAAAAAAAAGGCCGCATGCTGGTTATTTAACTGGCTCATCAGAAGATGAAACCTGATGATAAGGACTGTTTTCACTTTCTTTCTAAAGACATTCGTTCGTTTGTTCGTTTTATTTTTTACAACGGCATTATTGCCAATTCGTTTGAAATTAAATTATCACAAATGTGATTAATATGTAGTAAATAATGTGGTGTGTGTACGCAGCCGTGATCAGGTTAAGCCCATAGTGGTAGAAAACAGGTTATTATATCAGGATCTTCTTCTTCTAACGTAGGATCTACATTCTACTCACCATGTTTAAAGGCTGTAGCATCTGCATAATATTTACATTATTGAAGGACATGGAAAAGACGTTGAATTGAGTCGACACAAAATCCCCCTTTCTACGACCTGCCGAGATCTAATATCTACTATATCGGCTCGGCTTTTCTACATCTTTGGTCTGTACTGTGTTTGCTGGGCTACATTCTGTTATGACTTCATAACGAGTGTTACACGAAGCGTATTACGTGATTCAGAATGGAATCACTCAGGTACTCAATCTTGCCCAGGCAAACTTATAGGATATTACATTTTCCACTTTCACTTGAAGTAGTTTTATTAAGTCTTTAAAGGGTCAGTTCTACTTGTAATCGCGTATATATTCAACAAGTTACGTCTACTTCTACTTGATTAGCAAGGTTGAGTACTCTGACCAGCTCTGCGTACACTTAAGACTCGACTCGCAATATTGAAGACGAGGGGTGTTAAATTTTTTTTTCAAATTTCATCGGCTTAATTGTCAAAGAGCCAGGTTACCTAAAAAAACGTTGCACACCAAATATGACTCAATTCCAAACAGTATATCCCGAGGTCGCTCAAATTGAAATTTCGGTCGTTTATGCAATAATAGCATTTACGGTGACCAATTTCGTCACACCGACATGACCAAAAATCGTGTTCCTGGTTTTGATCTTAACAAGGGCATATGGTGGAGTTTGGACAGGGTTGTAATGACTCGAGCCAAGTCATACGACTCCAGACACAGACGGTCAAGACCGACATTTCATTGTAATTTTGAAGAATAGTAAAGTAACCACACTATTAGGATTTCGTCTATTGGTACTGGTACTTGGAAATATGACCAGAAACTGCTAAAAGGGAGGAAAATTGGTATAAGATAAATGTGAACCAATAGATATCATCAAACAGAGTTATAAAATGTGGGTTTAACAAGATTTTATCAGGAAACTGAGCAGTCAACACAATGACTTGGACTCGACTCGAGTTATAATACTGTGACTCAGTGTTGGATTGAAAATGACTCGACTTGACTCAAGTCAAAACTGTAAAAGTGAGATCGACTTGCGACTTGGGTACAGTCCTGGGTTTGGATGAAGACACCGCCAGTAAACGAAAAAAGAAATGACACGGATTACCTGAAAACTGCTCCAACTCATTGAAATCGACATGTTGAAACGGTGGTGAGATAATTTTCAAACAGATTACTTTACACACTGAAATTACGACCACGAAAAGGAAATGAACTGACAAGCAGGTAAAATACGTGTAAATATGTTTCTCAAGTGATAGTCGAGAAGTATTTTTTGTCGGACCAATTTAGATTTCACGAAATCGATCCCAGTTATGCAAGACATACCGATGTCTCTCTGCCTTGATTCAAAGTTTTTACTGATCGCAAAGTCGCTATTCCCAAAATCTCATCCCCAAAGACATCAGTTGCATTACTCAATAGCTCGTGTTCGAATGTTTCTCTGCTACTTGATATTGACTCATCCAGGGCGTTAAAAATGGTGCTGATTGCAATCCAGAATGGGCCATGCAATTGAATAGTATTTGTGAGTTGAAAAAACATTTCTGATACTTCACATAAGCTTTGATCCTGGAGCTTTTTGTGCTCAAAACTTTGCGAGATTCAAGGAAACCGAATGGTAACCCAATGAGCTTATAAAGCACATTAGTCATTTTCTGGTCTTTCAATATCATCTGGGCCCCCTTGGCATGGAGTGATAAAAAGCATTGGTGTTTTACCACGATATATGGATACAATTAGATGGTAGTTACCGAATATGGAGGATGACATGAAGAGAGGACGACAACTTTTGCCCATTAGTCTTATCATTCACCTGTGATATAGTAGGCTACTATAGAAGTGCTGCAGAGCAAATAATAAAATATCATATAATATCAAATCGAATAGTGAAGAAATGTACATTGGACTGACAGAGAATATAGATATTGACTATCACTTGAGAAATATATTTACCCGTATTTTACGTGCTTATTGTCAGTTCATGACCTTTTCGTGGCCGTTAATTTAAGTGTGTAAAGTACTCTATTTGAAGATTTTCTCACCATCGTTTTAAAGTCTCTATTTCAATGAAGTGAACCAATCTCCAGGTAATCTGTGTCATATCTTTTTTTCGTTTACTGGCGATGCCTTCATTCAAACCCCACCATAGGCCCTTGTCAAGATCCACACAATTGGAAAATACATCCCTGCCACTTCAGAAATACCTGGAACACGGTTTTTGGTCATGTCGGTGTGACGAAATTGGTCACCGTAAATACTATTATTTAAAAAATGACCGAAATTTCAATTTGAGTCACCTCGGCTTCTACTGGTTGGAATTGAGTCAAATTTGGTGTGCAACGTTTTTTTAGGTAACCTGACGATTTGACAACGAAGCCGATGAAATTTGAAAAAAAAAATTTTTGAACACCCCTATTGGAGACGCAAGATGAGGAGGCATTGACAACACAATTTCTAATTGAAAAATCCATCTTAATGAACTATACATCGTATATTTACTAAAAATATCAAATGAAATATTTTATATGTTTTACGCAATAAAAATAGTAAAACTTGAGATTCCGACACACCATATCAACTCTACTTGAATTGCAACAGAAAGTCATTCCGTGCAGATCTGAAAAGAAATAGCGCATATGCACACGAAACACCCCGAATTATGCTCGATTCAGGCACGCACAAGAAATCGTTCTATTCCTGATATCTGTTATATAGTCAGACAATGATGACTTGATTACCTCCTTCCGGATAAAGTATGGATGAAAGTAGATGAAGAAAATATAAAAGAATCGGTTAACACGATTCAATGTTCAAGTTTGAACCAAACTTGAAACTATATATTTATGAGAAGAAAAATATCAGTAACTGACCTTTTCCAATTTGCGATCTGATAACTGTCGCAAATCATCCTGCTTGGCCAACAGATGTCGTTGTTCGTCAAATTTGATAAATTCTGCATCAAAAAGTATCCCGAGAAATCCAATGACGGCTGCACTATCGACCCGGTCGAAAGACAGAACAGATTTCTGTGAAAATGTTGTCAGTTACATCACATCCAACGTACGAGTCATTCTCAGAGATACGATCAATCATGAGAGAATATTGTCACTTCATATAGCCGCTGCGGGTAAGGCGATTGCAACTCATTATCAGAACATAGCTTGCAAAACGAGTCGTCTGAAATTGCGCACATGAACCACGCAATCGCTACATGAATTATATTGACTGAGACGTTAATAGAAATATCAGATCCCTCCATATCTATTTTGCGCAAAGTGTCACCAAATTCTTGACTCTCTTTAAAAACAATCACTGAATTTCTCCGTCATGGTCTTTCTCTCTCTCTTATTGGAAGTTCATAATACTTCTACTATACGAACTGTAAATGGCGAAAAGTTAAGTTAGTGGATCACGAAATATGACAAAGTACAAGTAGAAGTAGAGCCACAGAAAATTTGATTTACTTGAGTGAGTACTACAAGTAGAGGTAAATACTTGAGTACTTTGAAAAAGTAAAAGAAGTTCCACCTCTGGATTTGAATTAATAGAATACTCCCAATCATCCTTTCATTGCATTGCACGGTTATTTAAATTGAGTAAAGTCGTCTAAAGTTTGATAAAAGGTGATTTGAATTGAGTGAAATTAAATGTCCGGTTTCAAATCGTAGCTTTCTCTCGGGTATGACCTGATGATGATATTGTCAAGTAATGCTTACGCCATATTAACGCTCATAATTACGTCATAAGCTACCGCGTGGCTACACTACAATTTCAATCCATTGCTGTATGTGACTATTGTGTTGCTTTACAGCCTTGTAGTGAAGTCGGTGAAATAAACAAAGATCCGATCATCAGCATGAACCCGTTTATATAAAATATTAAATTTTATTTTGCACATGACTCTGGATCCCCCCAAAATCAGCGTCGAATTGTGCATTGTGATGGAGCTTGACATTGTGACACACCAATGCTGCCTGGCTCTTGCTCCTGAGCTGCAGTATTGTTGTCAGACAGCATTGTTGCGTCACAATGCCCAACTACAACACAATGTAAAATACAAGGCTTATTTTAGGGGGGTAATAAAATTTCTATTTTCGTAATCGGTAGAGCAGTAGATTTCCATCGGTACACGTTTTATCAAATTCGCCACTCGACAAGCCGGTCAAAATTGACCTTAGATTGCCTTTGGTCAAATGGAATGTATTGCGTAACCCAATTGCAGTGAGCCGTTTAATCTCAACGTGTACACACCATATATAGGTCACTATGGTGAATTGAACTAAGATCCGATCATCAGTAATGATGTCATCATTCCAACCTTGATGGTAAACTGACCACTAACACCGTCAGTTATCTCGATCACATCTTCTCCGTTCTTCAAATCAAAACCCCTTCCTGCTCCTGGAGACAGACGGACAACCTGAAAATTGTTCAGAAACTCGAGTATTCCATCATCCAAAAATATTGTGACGTCATATCAGATATACAGTGATGACAACAGCATCGGAAAACGTCACCGACACGCAGGTTTGTAATGACTCGAGTCCCGATTTTCTGATGACTCGACTTGACTCGAGTCATTTTCTCAAAATACGGAAATGAATCGACTCGACTCCAGTCAATTTGTGTATTGGACTCACCTTGGACTCGAGTCATTGCGAATGACTCGAGCCCAGTCATATGACTCCAAGACCAACATTTCATTATTGTTGTTGTTGTTTGTGGAATTCATGGTATTTGTCAACTACTATGGTCATTTACACCAGGCCGATATTCTGCATTTTTATTCTTCCCACTATTTTTATTCTTCCCACTTCTAGGCCTTTTGTAAGACATTGCCGGTACTTGAAAATGCGACCAGAAACTGAAAAGTGAGGAAAATTTGTACATTATAAATGCGAACTATTCGATATCACCAAACAAAGTTTTAAAAGGGGGTTTAACAAGACTTTAACTGGAGACCGAGCAGTCAACACAATGACTCGGACTCGAGCCGTTGCTCGATGACTTGGACTCGGACATGACTCAGTGGTGAATTGAAAATGACTCGACTTGGCTCGAGAGTCAAAACTGTATAAGTGTAATTGACTTGTGACTCGGAGCCTTGTGACTTGACTGCAACCCTGCCGACACAGTTCACCGTATTCCAGCATTTACACTAATTCACAAGACATTTTTAAGGGATTTTTGTCTTTATCATCGGCGCGCAAAATACGACAGTTTGTCATTGTGAGCATGGATATAAATATATATATAAATAAGGGTAGTTCAAAAATAACTTTTTTTCGGATTCCCGGGATTCAATGATTACATTGTTAGGTTCCTACTAGTAGCGGCCGACGCAGAGCCAGTTGAAATTTATTTATTATTTATAATAATAATTACTGTAATCCTCATGAAATTGTCGAGTTGTCTACGAAAACAATGCGAAACAAATTTGACGTGACTCCAGCCCATAGAAGCCAAGTTATTTGATGAATTTAAAATTTCAATTGGCTCTGCGTCGGCATATACTGGTTGTATTCAAGCCAAATTTGGTGTGTAGCGATTATTTAACCAACTTAACAATTTAATCAGTGAATCCTGGGAATCTGGAAAAAAGGTTATTTTTGAACAATCCTAATGTACGGTATATATGTGTATTGTATAATATTGTATGCATGTATTATGAGCAGACCTGATATGGCACGATAGTGACTTCTACTATACTGTTGCACTGTTATTATCGGCAAACGATTTGCCGATGTGATGTCAGAACTCACTGTGTTGACCTATTGCTAATCGGATGGGCGCTTTCTTGAGGACTTGAAATCATCTTCTGCGTGCTAATTCATGTGAAATTCATGCACACTCAAGAATTGCCGTGCTCCCAGTAATGTTGCTTGTTACCGAAGGTAGTCGGTGACAAAGCACTTCTACTTTTTGAAGAACACAAGTCGTTTTCGACTACTTACTCAAGTAAAACTAATATCTTGCTACTTCCACTTCTACTTCATATTAGTTTGCGACTTACATACTTTCACTATTTACAGTTTAAATAGTATACTCATATTGAAATGAACCCGAATATTTTCGGCTGACACTCGTCAGGGGTAATTCGGGTTCATTTCAATATGAATATACTATTCAATTGTATATTGAAGTTCTGTACCTCCAAGAAGCTCTTCAAATATATACAGTTTGTGAATTGAAATGATTATTGATTATATTATTCCAATAGAGAGAGAAAGAGAGAGAGAGAATGAGACTAAAAAAAAATTAGCGAAACATTTTGTCGAGTAGCAAAAATAATTTATGTACCACAAATTTTAAAACGGTTCGGAATGTCCGTTGTGCTTCGAGCGAAATAGATATTGAGCGACAAGAATGTTTTCATGGAACTGTTGGTCAGTATCATTTAGGTAGGGTAGTATTTAGGTATTTGATAACGTACTTTCGCCTATATGACATGTTTCATTACAGTAAATATGGCTCAGAAAAAATATTCGGAACTATCTCATCGTAATCTTGCATTCTAGCCGCACAGCGAGTGCTCAAACAGGGAAAAAGTGGTTCTTGACTTATTAAAGCTAGACCGTTGAGCGTCAACCACCGTTGAAACTATCTTAAACCTGTTGTAAATAGTGTAGTTGAATTTCTCTTTATGCACGGTATCATTACAGTTGGTTTTTTAATTAATCTTAGTTCTTTTATCCGAAACACATGCGTATAGAAGTGCATTTTACAAGGTAAAATTGAACATGAATGGCATTTTGCGATCTACCATATTGTTGTTTAGCGTAACAATCATCACGCAAATCGGTAAAACCGTTTCTGATACAACTCCGTATTGCTTCAAGACTCAATTGCAGGCCTTCCAATACTGCGGAGGGCATAATTCCATGACATTATCTGAAATCGAGCTCTGGGGTAAACAAAAGTTAAGAGCCGCTTCTCTGCAGCAAAATGATCATTTACATCCCACGCTGTGGTCTACTGGTAATTCCTATGTTATAAAACTTTGAGAGCAGCACGATTCCAGCTCTCTGTGTCTGTACCATCCGAAGGGTCAAGCTTCAGGCTTTTGACATCCAATGATAGCGTATTTACGACTGCTTCTCACAACTACTTACTTAGTTGCTTACTTGATTAGATTTTAGCGTCGCCATTCCTAATTCTACTTGACGCAATTTTAGGATGCCTAAAAAAGGACTACTTCTACTCGCGCTTGAGTAGATTTTACCTTCGCTACTTCTACTGGAGTAGATTATTTGACTACCTTGACCAGCTCTGCTAGTTACTCGCGCAGTGCATTTCGCAGCGGCACGTGGCCTTGGAACACGCAACTGCGACATGATTTGTAAAAAATATCGATGCCCAGATTCTGAGTTCATTCATAAGCTTGATCGCCGACGAACTGACAGCTTTTGAGAACGCCAATATCGAACTACAATCAATTGTGTATTTAGTAGCAAGTTGATTTCTGTGTTTAGGTCTCGACATGCGATAAATGCTCGAATTGCTGTTGCTACTCTACGTGACTCAATATTTCACTGAATTCGATTGCATAGCTCGATATTAATGAGACGTGCGAATATGAAAACATCAAAGCAACGGTTAATGTACGTCTTATGGATGAATGCAGATGACATGTAGCAAAATGCCTTCTCTACAACTATGACGTAACGCAGTGGTTCTCAACCTTTTTGACCTCGCGGCACCCTTTGGAAATGAAAAATAGTTCGCGGCACACCATCACAGTGGTTCAGAACTTTTTATTGGCTTACGGCACCTGCAAACTGCCGGAATACTTATTAGCACCCAGTAGTTACGCCGACTCATTCCGGCAGTCAATCCAAAATGTTTCTGTGCTTCCTTTCTTTTGGAATAACCTTCTCCATTTAATTATTTTAAAATGTAAACTTTTGTACGTGAAGCGTCCCACATATAGCTTACAAAGCCGTAATAGAAAGTCGTCGTTTTCCTCGGGCCAGAATATCGTTCCTTCGTGATTACAACAAACAGGGCGTATTCAGACGAAAGTAAAATGGGTCATTTTGAATACGACTTCACAGAAACTTCGGGCTGCCCTTGGATACTATTTCATAGCATTTGTTTGACAATTAATCTGCCCACTGCCGCATTGGGTCGAAGAGGTCAAGCGCGATCGCCGCTAACGAATACGGAGGGCCGGAGGCGTAGAGGTGCAGGGCTATACCAGGCTATACAATGCATTTCCACGCAGATCGTGTAGCACGCGTGAGGATAGCCATACCTCAACAGTTCTACTGGCAGCCACCCCCAGTTCAATTTTATTTCTAGCAAACTAAGATTATAACCTCAGCGGCGAAGAGGTTTATTAACTGATATAATTTGATCCACATTTCTTCTCAACTCTCATATTCGTCGAGAGTAACACAAAGTTGGGCTACAAGCCTACATTTTACCGGATCGGAAGTGCCGGCACGATACCTAACGATCGTAATGTGGATTACCATGTTCGTACTTCGAATTTGCAAGCGCAAACGTCAATTCCAAAGGAATTCATTTCTCGCTGGTGATTGGGGAGGCAATGAGGATTAGAAAACTGCGTTGTCATACAGGCGCCGCCATGTCGGCTCTTCTCTATGCGATCAATCAACGTATTGTGCGAAACTGAATTCAGCCTTCAAGGCACGCGATCTGTCCGGTAAAGTGAATGTGAGAGGCGGTATTAATTGTTGGCATAACATAAATTTTGATTTGTCAAACGCACAAACTTCACATCAAGCTCGATTTAGATTATTATTGATCGTTTGCTACAGACTAGAATTATTTTGCGCATAATTTCAAAATTCCGAAGAAATCGCTCGCGGCACACTTGCGAGAGGTAAATGGCACACTAATGTGCCGCGGCACACCGGTTGAGAACCACTGACGTAACGGATCGTGAGCGATGGTAACGTCACAAGTCGCCGGATACCCTCATAAAATTACGCTTACACTTGTTAGTACGCAACTACATCTTAGAATCAAACTCACTTCCCAATCCAAATTTCCAGATAGCGACTGAATCCGACGATGTCCAAGAAATGAACGTAGTGCTGTGGCCGAGAAATTGTTGCCTATTAAATCTACATCTTTCACCTGAAACGATTGAAACATGATATGAAGTGTTGACCAAAACTAAGTGTGAAAGTCGGTTTGACATCAAATCATCAGCGTCGAAATACAAAGTAACTGAGCCGTAATCAATTCGCTTTACTATTGAAGGATATTCGATGTAGCCTACATTACAAAGTGATATCTCAAAGGTGGTGATATCAGCGACTGTCAGAGAATAAAATCTCCATTGCGAGTGTTTGCGACTAATGTCATGTAGTGATATCATGCCATTCATTACCATTATATTTGGAATAATTTCAAAATTCATATTCGCTACGCCTTTAAATTCCAGGAATAGGAGTCGATTCCAGATTTACATAATTGTGCGTGTGAGCCGCAATCCCTTACATATTGAACGATATGAAAAAATGGGTCATATTGGAGATTACTGGAGAAATTTCGACCAACATTCATGAGAAAATGATTTGACAGGAGTATTATTATTATTATACAAATACCCGTATTTGAAGAGCTTCTTGGAGGTACAGAACTTCAATATACAATTAAATAGTATATTCATATTGAAATGAACCCGAATATTTTCGGCTGACACTCGTCAGGGGTAATCGTCAGCAACTAGTAGAGAATTGGAAAGAACATTGTATATCAACAATCGTATCACAAAATATGACGTCACCAGCATGAAATTTCGAATGAGAGAGCGTTCAATGTACTATTTTTAGGTGATACACGAACTCCTTTTGTTGACAGAGTTTTGGTTGGTGTATTTTGATAAAAGTTGATTCCAAGGCACACAAATGGAATTTCAAATTTCCAATTCTCTACTAGTTGCTGACGATTACCCCTGACGAGTGTCAGCCGAAAATATTCGGGTTCATTTCAATATGAATATACTATTTAAATACCCGTATGTGTTCTGAAAATATTCAAATAATTCTGCGAAGATGGCAAGTCAATATTTACATTTTAATTATATTATAAAGACGCCAGAAAGATTGTACACAAAATTTCTACGACCAAAGACGGAAAAATAGAGATTCCTCTATGAAGGCAAACCAAAGACACTCAATTTCATCAAATTCACTATTCTTACCCACAAGGTCTGAGCAGGCGATGATCAACACTATCGTTGATGCATTACAAGACTATTAATAATACCAGGCGTCAGCAGTGTTCAGCCCGCCGATTGTTTTGCTCAGGTCCGGATTCAGTTGCACATGTAAAAAGTTTGCAAGAAACCCAACCTGCTATATCAGTGGTTCTCAAACTTTTTGGACACGCCCCCCTTGATGGTAGTGAAAAGTTCTGCGCCCCCATATCGCCATATCAAAAAAATATTTAAAAGTGCAACAAGAATACTTGCAATCCCAACGCATAGTCTGATGGTATGTAAGGTTATGACTGTTGAGATACCTTTAAAATATCAAATTCGGACTATAGACCAGGCTTGGCCAAACTTTTCAGCCAAAGCGCCACAGGAGATTTACGAACCATTGCGCGGGCCACTTGAAAATTGATGACCTGTTAGTAGTCGTCCAATAAGAGCGAACCGTATTAGGTAACGGTGAAAACAAGACTTATATTACAACGCACCAAAATAGATAGCAATTATGTCATTAAAACCCAGTGATAGCCGCGCGAAGCGAGTAAATTTTTCTGAGTTATGAATGAATTCCATCAATAATAATAGTAGCCTACTTGCATATATTGCTAGTCGCCTCTGTATACCGCTGGGCTCATTTGGCAAGGATTGGATTATTCAGGACGTGGACATATCAATATCGAAGATCATTTTGTGCCAAGGTTTCATCGCCGACAATCTTTCTGCAAGTGTAGACATGTAGACGCATGTTGGACGACACGTTCTCTCATAATTGCGAATATAGCTAAACTCAATTCTGTAAATTGGGCGTATTATGGATTTTCAGGAGGAGCACCTAGATACCAGGGTTGTAATGACTCGACTCGAGTCACGATTTTCTGCTGACTCGACTCCTTTTATCCAAATACGGAAATGACTCGACTCTAGTCTATCTGTTTATTGACTGGTCTTGGACTCGAGTCATTGCGCATGACTTGAGCCAATTCATATGACCCGAGACTGAGACTGCCAAAACCGACATTTCATTGTAATTTCCATGAATAGGTAAGTAACCACACTATTGGGATTTCGTCTTGGTACTGGTACTTGAAATAGGGAGGAAAGTTAGTATATTATAGATACGAACCATTCAATATCACCAAACAGAGTTATAAAAAGTGGGTTCATCAAGACTTTAACTGGAAACTGAGCAATCAACACAATGACTTAGACTCGGACTTGAGTCATACTACCATGACTCGGACTCGACCCTCTGCTCGCTGAATTGACTCGGTGGTGAATTGAAAATGACTAGACTTGACTCGAGTCAAAACTATAAAGTAAGATTGAATTGTGACTCGGAGCCTTGTGACTTTGTTACAAGCCTGCAAGATACTAAAAGGGGTGTTCAAAGATAACATTTTTCTTCAAATTTCACTGGCTACTTGATAAATTGAAAGGTTGGGTAAAAAACTCGGCATACCAGATTTGGTTTAATTCCAACTGATATACCTCAACTTTCGTTTGCTGTATTATGTTTAGTTCCGCAATTATGGCTCATTATAATTGATCACTAGTCGACCGTGACAGCCATCGCGCTTCGCTCGTAGTCGCCAGGCTTCACGCTTACGCGGGAGCTTAACGTTGTTTGCTGCATTTCTTTATCCTTTCAGGTCATAGTGTGATTGGGGTTATTACCTATTAGCTTGCAATAAAACTGTAGTCACACTCATACTGTGTATTGCGTGGGATTTATTACCAACCAGTAGTCGCATTGCTACAAGAGAAGAAAGGTTTGGATTTATTATGTAAAAATTAAATAATTTTTTTTTCAAAATTTTTGCAACCAGTGGAAGCGGATTTATTGCAGTTCAAAAATTTGGATACGAATAAAATAGTAATCCGACCAACCTAAATATTATTTTATTCAAATCCAAATAACGTCGCTCACACTGGTTGCAATTGAGCAAAATTTGATGAGCATTGTTTCTGTACACAACCCAACAACATCATGGGTTGAACAGAAAATTTAATTTTTTTTTATTTATTTTTATGTAATAAATATCAAACTTTCTTCTCTTGTAGCAATGCGGCTACTGGTTGGAATGGAACGAAATTTGGTGTGCAGCCGGTAATTAGGTAACATAACAATTTTATCAAGTATCAAATATGATTTGAGAAAAGAGTCATTTTTTAACACCCCTACTGTACAGATGCTTTACAGACAAGCCATAAAACTATTAGCTATGATACACGTAATCACCAGTCACTCCTACATGTCAAAATATTCGCATTCGATGTCGCTTCTGCATTTGACGTGGGCATACGAATCAAATCCCTTCATCATTGCAACGATAGAACATAGTAGTTGTACAAGCCATAGTCGTTAAACCAGGGTACGGTGAGTATGCTGCAGTTATCATGCATTGTTAGTAGGCCTAAACGGCATACTTGCGATAGGAGTATTCAAAAATGACTATTTTTCAAATTCTACTGGATACTTGATAAAATTGTTAGGTTGCCTAGTTGAAGGCTGCACGCCAAATTTGGTTTAATTCCAAGCAGTAGCCGTATTGGTACAAGAGAACAAAGTTTTGAATTTATTGTTTAAAAAATGAATAAAAATTTTCTTAAGATTTTCTGTTTACCCCATGATATTGTTAGATTGTCTATAAACGGTGCTCAGCAAATTTGGCTCAATTTCAACCAGTCGAAGCGGAGTTATTGCAGTCGAAAAATTTGGATTTGAATGTTATAGTATTTACGGTGGCCAATTCGAGAATTAGCCACCTTAAATATTATTTTATTCAAATCCAAATTTTACGACTGTAATAACACCGCTTCCACTGTCGAGCCGTGTTACTTGCTAGTGCATTACTCACACGGCGCGTTGTGCGACAATTACGTTGTCAAATATTGATGCAACAACAAATTTTCAGCAGCACAAATTCTCACAGTATTCGATACATTTCGAACGGGAACCTAGTGTATTCCAAATAATAAATGGCAACAGTTTTCCTAATGGTGTAGAAATTAATTATGGCAAGTACGGGGAAGCGGCGTATTGAAATTTGTAGCGATATTTGTTATATTGATCAAGGCTTTTGTACAGTTACAGTAGAGTACGACCGAGCCCCGGCTGGTATCATGATTATACAATATACATATGTTAATCAAAGGTGGTCAATATAGAAGAAGGCGGGTGTTGAAATAGAAATGGTGATGCAGAATTATATACCGGTATACTCAAATACGAGTTGAAGCAGTGCTGTTCGAAGCAGCTCAAAACTATTTCAAGTGGAAGTCGAATTGCTGTCTTTGAAAACTACTCGAGTAAGTAAGTAGTTTTGAAAAGCAATAATAAATACGCACTCATAGATCACTAACACCTGGAAACTGAGAGCTGGTTCTGTGTTGCTACATCCCCAGGAAATTATTATGGCATAAGGATTCTCTTGCATGAGTGTTATTTACTATGATGAAACTGATATATGGGCGATGATGTGGTCTTAAAGTTTGCACATGCCACATAGGACAGCTACATACATCATATTGACCGAGAGAGACTGGGCATATACATTTCGCAGAATCATGGTAAAAATTACGAGAAAACAGCCACCGAATTTCATCGTCTTGATCTTATTCATTCTCTTATCGGATTATTAAAATACACCTTCCTGATAAACTGTAAATAACGAAAAGTAAATAAGTAATTCACCAAATAAAACAAAGTTAAAGAGGAAGTAGCTGGAAAGGGGATTTACTTGTGTAAGTAGGTACTGAAAGTAGAGGAAAACTACTCATACCCGGTTACACAATACACAGTCACATACTCCTGAACCGGATCGTGACCACCTCTGGACTATGAGCAAAGCTTTGCCACGGTGACGTCATAAGTCATTTTGAAATCCATTAGTGGGCGCTAAAGATAGTCCGGAATTTGGGTTGCTGAAATATGGTAACCCTACTGTAGGCCTACTCAATTTTTATTTCAAATTTCACTGGCTATGTTATACAATTATTGTTTTGGCTAAAACAGCGCTGTACACCAAATTTGGCTCAATTTCAACCAGTAGAAGTGAGGTTCTTGCTGTATAAAGTCTTGAATTTATTATTTAAAAAATAAAAATTAGAAAAATTCATATTTTTGCAGATTCTATAAAATTGTTAGACTGTCAGTAGAGATGATGCACACCAAATTTAGCTCAATTCCAACCAGTAGAAGCAAAGTTATTGCAGTAAAAAAAATTTGGATTTGAATAAAATAGTAATTGCAGTGGCTTAACTCTTTCAATAATTCTTATTATAAAATCATAGAATTAGAAATTGAACAGTGTATAGAAAAGAGATATTTTGCCATTAGAATATTTTGCTACTATAGTTAGGAGCTCCGATCACTTCGTTTGCGGTCAATTTATTTGTGATAGAGGAATGGAGGCCCGCCCAGTAAAACGCACAATCTTTGACTGATTGCTCACTCTCTTAGGTTACACCAGCGTATCGAGAACAATCCGAATATAAGCAATATCCGTCATTTTGATCGACACCGTTACTTGATGACTTGAAATTGTCTGGTAAATTTTGCTCCGAGTCACGAGTCAATCCACATTTCTGAAACAACGAGTCAAGTCAAGTCATTTTTGCAAAGTGACTCGAGTCAAGTCAGAGTGACTCGAGTCAAGTGAAGTCATACGAAAGAAGACTCCTGAAATATGGTATATATATATAATAGTGTTTTTCAAGAGGCACCGTCTTTCAACTTGAGCTAAATTCTGGGCCGTGCACCAAAAATCATTAATTTCGCACTTGAATGATAGAATAGATCAGTGGTTCTTAACCTTTTTTCCTCCAGCGCCCCCTTTCAAAAATTATCGTGCTCCAGCGCCCCCCAACCGCATATTGTAAGGAATGTAATAAAGACAATGAGTAAAAGGGAGGGCCGTAACAGCACTTCGTCATCCCCCCTAAAAATGATTGCCTTGCGCACCCATAGCGTGATAAACCAAACTTCCGAGGGCTTCGCCCCCAAGAACCCCGTAGCGTGATTTCGATGGTCAGCAAAGTTTGTGTGGCATGGTCGCCCTAGGTAACAAAATTTTCTATAATGCATGAATGAATAGGTGGTAATTACATATATAAGTCGCTATAAACTTTTTATCCTCTCAGCCCACGTAATCAGATTTACCAGTAGCGCTGATTGAGCTGTTGTATGGTAAGATGGAGGGCACGTAATTAATAATTAAACATATTCGGGCGTGCCCGTAGGTACAATTAATTCGTTACCAGGGCCGTAACAGCACTTCGTCAGCCCCCCCAAAACGTTGGTCTTAGCCCCCCCTCCATCGGGTGATAAACCAAACTTCCGGGGGGCTTCGCCCCCAGACCCCCTTTCGGCTATCCACTATTTGCTGATACTAGTCATCTACATTGGGTGTCCATTTACTGAGCCAGGTATTCCCGCCTAGACGCGCGAAGCGCTAAAAATTTCAATAATTAATGATTGAATTCGTAAATATGATCGGGAATTGCATGTATATTGATATCAAATTTTATCTTCTCTCTGCTCACGTAAACAAATTTACGGGTAGAGCTGAGTGATGTGTGATTGAAAAGGTAGGACCCCTCAATAATAATTATACATCTTCGGGCGTATACCCGTCGGCAGGAACGAAACGGCACTTCGTCAGGCCCCCCGAAAAAACTTGGGTCTTGGGCTCCCATAGGGTGATAAACCGACCGCCCTCATCACGTTGTTCGTTTTGCCACGAAATCAGCTGTACTGTTTAGCGAGCCAGTGCGAAGTGCGAAAACTTTCGATAATTCATGATAAATCGGTCAGTAAGATCGGGAATTGCTTATATATTGCTATTAATTTTCTGTCCTCTCTGCTCACGTTACCAGATTTACCGGTAGAGCTGAGTGAGGTGCAATGTTCCGTCTAAGCTGCTCACGTGCGCAGTGCTGACATGGTATCTGTGCACAGAAAATCTACGTTGCGCACAACTAATCCGAAGTTTTGACCCTTTTTTAGTCGTTACGCACTGCTGTCCAAGGGTCTGCGCAGTGAGTTTATTGAGTGTGCGCAGACTCATCAAAACGTGGAGCGAACAATGTGAGGTGTCTTGGAAACTGTAGGGCCCGTAACTATAATAAGTAAAAATATTCGGGCGGGCGAACCCGTTGGTATGACTTCGTTGCATGATGTTATTTCGTGACCTCCTGTCTGCTATATCAAGAATATAGAATCGCCCAACAGGGATATCGCCCAACAGGAATATCCCTGTCGCCCAATCGTACTAAACTAAAAGACGCACACGATTTCAAATTGGTATTTCTTCACTGGCATATAATTTTTCCCTGCCGGATGGAATTCGTCTTCTGGGGTTCAGATTGCCAACACAGGAATATTCGGTGCCAGTCATTTAGGCGCCCATGGACAATTAAACCTATATGTCTTTTGTAGGCTATTATATACCAAGTTTTCGGTGTTCATTTTCTCTGAATACTGATTAGGGATATGTCCTACCACCACATCATCTACTGCGAAGCCATTTTTCTCCAGCGCCCCCCATACCGCCCCCCTGAGCCCAGCGCCCCCCATATCGCCCCCTGAGCGTTTCCGCCCCCTTTCAAAATCGCCAGCGCCCCCTGGGGGGCGCTGGAGGCAAGGTTAAGAACCACTGGAATAGATCAATTTAGACAACATAACAAAGTGAACAACATTTTAAGGTCAAAGTAGCCCATTTACAGACAATTCCAAATATACTTAAAAACAGCCCTACAATTTCACGGTTGAATGGGCATGAAAAGCATGTTTTTCATCATGCGATAACTTTAAAATTACTCAAGTAATTCTTTTCAAATAAATTGCGATTTAGTGAGCTATACTTCATGATGTTTTGAGCCAAATTTCGGCAAATTTCAGCACTATTGTGGTGACGAAATCCATTTTTTTTGTTCATCAGACATGGAATTACCCCAATACTAAATTTCTTTTTAAAAAAATTCATATTAAAATAACCGTTGCAGAGACCGCCACTGAAGTATAGAAAGTAGGTTAATGGGGACATGTAGGCTACATCACACCCTCAAGTTTTAACCTATTATGATTTTGACTTGGTCTTCAAAGAGCAGGTACAGAAATTTAATATGCGATTGAATAATGTATTCACATTGACATACACCCGATTATTTTTGACCGACACTCCTTGAGGTAATCGTCAGCAACTGGAAGAGAATGGGAAAGGACATTTATTATCGACAGTCATATCACCAAATACACCAACGCGATATTTTCTCAGGTTAGGCTACATGTCAAAATTTTCGACTAAATTTTTACAAGTCATAGACGTTAAGTCAGGGTATGGGGAGTATGCTGCATTTACCCTGTATTTTTCAGTAGGCCTATGCGGCATACCTACAATCGGAGTGTTGAAAAATGATTTTTTTTTTCAAATCGTACTGGCTACTTGATAAAATTGTTACGTTACCTAATTTAAGGCTGCACACCAAATGTGCTTCAATTCCATTCAGTAGCCGTATTGATAAAAAAGAAGAAAGTTTTGGATTTACTATATAAAAAACAAATAAAATTGATTTCAAGATTTTCTGTTCACCCCATGAAATTGTTAGGTTGTATATTAGGGTTGTTCAAAAAAAACTTTTTTTTCCAAATCTCACTCGCCTAGTGACTAAATCGTCAGGATGTCCAAGAAAACGATGCAAACCAAATTTGACTCAATTCCAACCAGTAAAGGCCGTGCAATCTTGAATTGAAATTTTTAAATTATTAATAAAAATAAAAAAATAAAAATTCTCATAGAGCAGTATCGCAGCAAAGCATACACACTCTTTTATCTTCATTTACAAACAATGATCAGGATGAAAACTGATTACCGTGAATTATACTGGGCCAATTCGACTTTAGTAAACTTGAATATATTTCAAGTGACAAGTAAAAACTGTGGGTGTGATCTGTGACTGACAGCCTGGTAAACTAATTTTGCAATTTACATAAACATGTTTGGAATTGTGGAGGAATGGAAGCGTCGCCCACAGAGTTAACATTGGTATAATGTCTGTTGTGGAGACGAAAGAGTCCATCACACTAATGTGACGTCGTCCAGCTTCAGATATTGTACGGTTGCTAATTTGCTGTTCACGTCAAATATGATTTTTAAAATTGCAATCCTTCATACAATAAACCCAAACTACCGGTAGGCCTACATCAGACTATTGGTCCTATACGATTACCGGTACAACTATCAGCGCAGCAGGGGAAAGTTGTAAATTCGTGTACGGTTCACATACGGTACGAATGTTTTCATGTAAATTGCTGAATCTAGAAAACCTCTTCCTGTTGTTTTCCTACGAAAGATATGATTTAATGAAGTGACTCACGTGAATTCGATCCTTGATGCACCTTGCGATGATGCCCAACAGCTCAACGTCGATACTGCAGTTGTATAAATTCAAATAACGAAGGCCTTGACTCCTTGCTGCAAGCGATCCAACGACATGAGCTTCATCGCGACTCAACGAGATGTAAGATGCATCGATGACGTCAAGACCTTTCATGAGATCATCGTCGTCTGATTCATAGGCCGCTGTATAAAGTTCCATGCGAATGCGATTGCGGCCTTCGTCCTCATTCTTCTCGAGTTGAAGGCGAAGCGATCGAGCCAAGACATGTTTCTTCTCCTTTCCATCCGAGACTGTGACGCAACAAGCAATATCGTGGTGATCGTTGGCATTGCATATTTACGTAACAATTGGAAGATATACGCTACTACGACAACACAGGGTTAGAATGAAGCGATTAAACTATAGATAACTAAGGTAAACCGTAGATGCGACACTCGCGAGCATTACGTAACGTCACGCGTAACGTCACAAAAACTAACGCGTAACGTCACGCGTAACGTCACAAAAACTATGAGCTGCGCCCGTAAAGGCTGCTGCACACTGGCTTTGCGACACGACTAAAACAGGTAATTCCCCGATCGTGTCGCGCTCACGATCGCGGTAGTTGCGTTCTGCTGCACACTGGGACACCGAGTCGTACACTCGTAACGTAGGCCTATCTGTTCTGTACCAGCTTAATGATTTCGTAACAGTATAGGTTCTTGGTTATTACTTTTGAAGAACACATCAAGATACTTCCTACACACATATGTGTTTTTTATGTGTACTGAAAGCATTTTGCTGATGCTCCGAATTTTGATAAGGAATACACCATAATGCCACTAACATATTCTCAAATTCGAAAACTCAGTTTATTATTTCAACTCAAGACGCAGATGCCCAATATACAGTACCCAAGATACAAAGAATATAAACAAGAAGGTGTCTAATCGTGGATACGCCCCAACATACTCCATCAATCAGATATCTTTATAATACATGGGCCTACTCTTCTTGGCCTACCGGTACTTTCGTAATGTCAAGCATGTCAGTGGTATTGGCGGGCTAGCGGTCATGTTGTCTGTTATTCATCTTGTATTGTGAACATATCGTAATTTAATTATCAAATATATCTTCATTTCGTTCATCCATCTTCAAGTTATCAACTTGAGGTTGAATCATTCTTTTTCTGGGCTTGTTGGATATCATACAGCGCCCTGAGTCAATCCCAAGATAAATTACGCATCTGGTACATGTGTATGTTAAATTAGGAAGTTGAACGATTAGAAAAGATTGCAAAAGCACCGTCGTAATAAGAGCGCGTGCTTATTTTCTACGGCGGCTGAGCCCGCAACTCGCGACAAAGTTGGATTTTTTCAACTTTGTCGGCGAGTTGCGTAGCCCGCTCGCCGACGCTTTGTTGCGTAGTCTGGCGACGCGGTGTGCATGGTTTTGTCACAGACAGGCGCGATTCTCTCGTTTTGTCGTGTCGCGAGAGCCAGTGTGCAGCAGCCTTTAGGGCGCAGTATAGAGAAAGCGCGATGGATCCACCAAAGTTCTTGTTGGAGTTTTAATTGTAGATATGTCTTTAAATATATGATGAAAAACAAGACATTTGGTGTTTTAGCTAAAGGATCTTCCTCCGTAAGCTGTCATAGGCGGGCTTAACCCTACCGACAAAAATCCGAAGATTGGTATTTTGGGTAGATATAATGTAACATAAAATCTGGAAAAGTAGTGGATAAAAGGTAAGATGCAATTAAGAGAAGTAGTTGTAGTATAGATATATGAAGTAATAGATATTCAACAAAAAGATATATAGGTTCCATGTGGTACAGGATTAGAGTATGAAAATGCTGTTCGTTGCAAACAGATATATTTGTATGTATAAAAATGAAATAAAACAGGTATAAGATCGTGAAAACATAATATAAGCAGAGGGAATGAATATAGTAAAATGGATATTGACTCGTTCCAAAGCAACTCTACCATAGCACCTTACGTCGTCAGGGGTATAAAGATGTAGGTAGGGCCTTAGCCTCTCCTTTTCTGTCGCAAATAACCGGTAATGCTTACACCCGAAGGAGCAGTTGCGTATTTTTATATAATTTGGGAGTAATATCCATAGTGCTGTATTACGAAAAGGATATAAAATGATAAGATAGATAGAAGTAAAGTGCATATTTACATCATGCATATAAGGTGAGTATAACAGAAATTAATGTAAATAAAATATAATAACATAAAGTCATTTAATGATCAATTATTTGGGTAATGGGTAATAATAACGAACCTTGGATTTGTTGATATGATGGTTGGGATGGCGATAATGGTTGAGCGTAGCTGTAATTCGAAGCTGAAGGCGATGACAAGTAGAAGTAAAGTATAGTGATTTTTTGAATTTGTAAATCTTATGTTTACCGTAGTTGTTGACGACCGAATAATATGGTTGTGACGTCATAGTGCATTGTTTTATGTGTTCCAGAATATGGCTCATAGTAATTAGCGTATGTTATGCTTGGTTGGTTGAGTTTGTGGCACATGGAAGCGGTCTGATGGGAAATTCCTTTCTTTGATCGAGTTCTACAGCGGTGTATCTTTATCAATGGTGATATGTAAGTTAATTTGTTTTTATATATCCAAAATATAGATGTAATATAGGGTTTTGTATTAGGGCTATGGTTTGTGGTTGATATAATGAGATAGTGGGTTAGAGTAATGTTAAGGATATTATACTGTGTGGTAGGTTAGGGCAGTGAAATGAAGGTTGGGTATGCTATGCGGGTATGAGTTAGTGTTTGTGTATGGTGTATCAGTGTGAGCTCAATTGTTATTTAAATTACAGGAGATATAAAGAAAGAGTAAAACCAGGGGTGTTGGCAAAGAGATCTGCGGAAGAAGAAGACAGATATCTGTGTATGTGTGTGGGGAAAGTGCAGGAAGAAGATGGTGTGGAATCTTTTCTTGTCCTGTAGTAGAAGGTGAATTGGTTATGTGTATCAAGTGTGAAGTGATTAAGAAAATCAAAAACTTCATACAAACTGTGTTTATAGTGGACTTTCTATCTGTAAACGGTGTATATTCACAAGAAAGAGTCGACTCTGTGTATATAAACATATATTAAACAGAAAGAGTAACAATAATATTGTAAATAGTAATAGCTATAATATCTAAATTAGGGTTGCCATACGTCCGGAATTTCCCGGACATGTCCGGAATTTCACTGTTAAAACTGCGTCCGGGAGGAATTTCTAAAATATGCCTGAATGTCCGGAATTTTGAAGTAAGCTCAAAATTTTTCTTAAATCAACATAAACAATAATATTTTTGGGCAAATTTATGCCACATTAAATTTTTCTTCGCGCCTTGCGCGATTTAGTATTATGTATACTGGTTTTAATATGGGACTACCACCCTCCAAAACTGCGATCAACAATAAATAAAATTAACATTCAGTAACAGAAATGAGTCTAATTGTTATCGCAATTAGAAGATAACGGTATGTTCATAGAGTCGGTTTAGACCAGGGCGGGCAACATACGGCCCGCGACGGGATTTTGTCCGACCCGCGGACAGTTAGTTTCCCGTCTTACATGATAATGTGGCCACGGCCCCAGTCTGCCGAGCTTCCCCACTACTAGATTAAACGTCAGATGTTAGTGACCGTATGCCATAATATACGCGTGTGGGCAGTGTGCTCTGCCTGCGAGAGTGGAGCTTGCACGTAAGTTCGTCGAAGCGAGAAAAGACTTTCATTATCGGCATTTACGATGTACTAAACCCGAATGAATTGATATCTTGGTAAATTTCGGGTACCGGGCTCATCGAACGCCTTGGAATCTTATTTAAGGATTGCACCGCGTGTGTTAATCGATAAGAGAGAAGCAGTCATGGCGGCGCCTGTATGACAATGCTGTTCTCAAATCCACATTGTCTTCGTCATAGTCGGCGAGAAATGTCTTTGAAGTGACATTGCTCTCATTAAAATACATTTATTAAATACGATTTATTCCGTGTATATGTGGATGACTGGGCGAATAATTATCGATTCACCAATCCGGCCCGCCATGTACATAAATTTCCTATATCCGGCCCGCCAACTGGAGAAGTTGCCCGCCCCTGGTTTAGACCGTTTGGACATGACTTAACGATGTACAATTACGCTCCTTGCATTTTCGAAGTCATCATCCTCCACCAGCTCTACCACTAACTCTGATCATGTGGGCGGAGAGAGGATCAAATCATATAGTATTATATGGAAGAACCAATATTATTGACATAATTCATTCAAATCATTTAACGACCAGATTCATATGGAAACCAGATGCATATAGTAAGTCCCAGAAGTTGCATCGATTACGATGGGCTAACGATCACGGGAGGAAGCTGAAAAAATGTGGCTTCGGCCCTGGTTACAACGTACAAAACACAACCACATACTGTTGAACCGGATCGTGACCACCTCTAGTCGATAAACAAAGTATTGCTGGTGTGACGTCATATTGATCCACAATGTGCTCGTACCTCATTTTGAAATCCGCTAGTAGGCGCTAAAGAGCGTCCGGAATTTGGATTACAAAAATATGGCAACCCTAATCTAAATGTAAAGAAAAACAGATGTATAAGGGGTAAGATATAATATAGAATTAATAAGGTAATAAATATAGTCGTCCAAATTCAATTCTTTTTCCAAGGTGTTTTAAATTTCTTTTTTTTGGTAACTTTTTCTTTCCAAATCTTCATTTTACGATGTATCAGTTTGTTATTGGTCACAAATTGCTTTAGTTTTCTCCTAGATTTGAAACCGATGCGGAAAGGAAAAGGGTAGGTGGGATGGGTGATGCGCCGGATATGTTTCCTATGGTTAAAAGTTTTGGAGAAAGGGTAAGTGATGAAGGTCGAATTGGTAAGGGTGGATTTCTTCCGGGTATTTCTATTGGTGATTTTGTGTCCTAATCTAAAAAGTCGGTCGGGGTATCCTAATCTAGTAAGTCGTTTTTTAAATCGGTAAATGGTGTTTTGGAGATAGTGGGGGTTCGAATTGGTTCTTTGATAACGGGTTAGTTCAGTGGCAATAATTCCGGTGTAGGTGTGGGAGGGATGGTTGGAGTCGAAAGGGATATAAGTGTAAAGGGAGGCGGGTTTGAAGAAAGTATTGTAACCGATCAATCCCTTGGTAAAGGTTCTATGGTCTTCCTTAAATATTAATATTTTTACTTGTTTTCTCCTCGATATCACGTATAATCATTTGTAGAATCTGTTTCCGGGCCTCTCGCCGCCGCGAGATATAGTCACACATGGGGGAACTGGGGAAGGAACACAAATTAACCTCTGATGCTTCGGCTACAGGCGAGAATCGAAATAGGTCCGCCTGCGTAGATTACGTAACGGCTGAGAATTTAGATGCCATAAGTACTACCTGGCGGTTGTAAAATGAAGCACTCCTTCAAGTTTCGATGACATATTGTATTGATCATACCGTTTGCGCCATTTATTGATAAAACTCGTGTGTTTCAGTTCGTTTGCCTCTCGTTTCGCCAGACAGCATTGTTGCGTCACACTGCCAATCTCCTCAACAACGAATAATTTGGGGCTGATTGTGGGGGTTCCAGGGCCATGAGTGGAATAAAATTTATATTTTCGTAATCAGTGCAGAGTCAGCTTTCGATTGATACCCGATTCGTCAAATTTATTGCTCGACAAGCCGGTCAAAGATAACCGTCAAATTGCCTGTAGCCAAATAGAAATTGTGACGTGATACAATTTCATTGAACCGTGAGATTTGCTTGTGTCGACACCATATAGGACACTATGGTCTAACTATGGATAAGTTATCTACGACAAGGGCTGGGCACAATCTAAACGAGTACTCGAATGTATCAACTGGCCGACCGTGCGCAAACTTTAATCAAACCGTGCCTGAAGCTGACAGACACTCCATCCGAACATATGAATTGGAATCGCGCAACCGCATCGGAATGACTTTTCCGTTCATTTGATTGCTACGTTTACCGTGCCAGTAAGCGGCAGAAAGTATCGGAAATCGGGTTCCCTCTAAAGAATAGATGTCGTAGCTATAAAATCAATTTGTCGGTTGTCAGCACTGGAGTAAGTAGGCTACTCTTCAGCTGAAAAGTGTGAATTAAACGAGAGATTCACTACATTCACTACATTCAATTCCTTTGGGCCGCGAAGACAGAGATTGGTTCAGGGTAACGCCCAAAAGTTAAATCTTAATATCGAAATTATGTGCCTTGTATTGTATAAACCCAAGCAACAACAATGATTCCATTATTTTTACTTAGAGCTGTGGCGCTCTACCAGCCATGATTTTCAGTCAGATCGGATTTTGAATTTCAATGAAATTGTGGAACTAGGGCACCGGCTGAAGATTAGACAATAGTCGTATTTCGATTACGTTAGCATGAATCATGAATTACATAACATTTACGCGGCTAATCAGAATCAGTAATTAGCGCTCTTGAATACGACTATTACATAGTACCTAGGGGAATATTTATGCTCATGCATGGTATTTTTCTTCGCGCTGCGCGCGATTTGCCATCACATTTATTGGTTTTAATATGGGGACTACCAACCTCGCAAAAACTACCATATAAATATAAACAAAAACACCGTTCATTTACTGGAATAAGCCTAATTGTAATCGCAATTATAGGAGAACGGTATACTCCTAGAGATCGTTCAGACCGTTTAAATGCTTTATTCAAAGACAGTGGTTCCGAACGCGAATATGTTGAACGTAATCGGTCCGTGAGTAAGTCTGGCCAAAGGTGCTGACTTCTTTTAGCAATCAGCTCGTCAAATTTTTATCTGGGCCACGAAACATTTTCAAATTGGAGATGGACTCGTGGAGTCGTGACCATAAAAGGTTGGAAACCACTGGATGGGGGGTGTTTATTATGCTCCGTGGTGAGCACCGGCATAAGGCTGATAATCAATCTTATCGGTGGGACATGAACATGACTTAACGATGTACAACTATGTTCCCTTTATTTTCGAACTCGTCATCCTCCTCCAGCTCCACCGCTAACTCTGATGAGATGGCGCAGAGTACCGGTAGCAGCTATATAATAATATGTCAAACAACTGATATTATTGACAGACTTCATTCAAAAAATTTAACGACCAGAGAAACCAGATTCATGTAGCAAATCTTTGCTACTGTGATGTCATAACTCATTTTAAAATCCACTAGTGGCCGCTAAAGAGCGTCCGGAATTTGGGTCACATAAATATGGTAACCCTAGGTGGGCCAGATACAAGATACAAGGTATCTGGTAGACCGAATTCCGGAATAGATACATTATTCGCAGATTTATCCACCTATACAAGGAATATATCGTATTTAATGTAAATTTAAAGGTTATTGCAAGACCAAAATCAGTATTCAAAGAATTTATCATTGTAAATAAACTTCAATATCTGTTGAAGTCAATGAGACATCTGGGGTCGATCAAAACAATCAGCAAGTTCTCTGAACTCTGGACTTAGAAACCATCAGTCAGATTGGAACGCAGCTTTGCCTTGCTCCTATTCATGGTCGAAAATGTTTGCCTGCAAATGTACGCCTATGTAGACCGGAATAGAACAAGTGGTTTCATGGCCACCTTTCTGAGGTCGACAAACTTAGATTCACTCAGTGACGCAGAAACGCACAGCATAAAGAAAACTAAGAGCTATAGAATAACCAACAGTAACTATAGTTTGACGTAGTAAGTAAGTTGTAGCCGTTCGGTCGTAGTCCTCGCTATCTAACTGAATGCGGCTAAGTTACTTCAGGTTCGACTGGATCCAGAGACACATTGCAGATTCGACGGATATATTACAACAAAGGCAGGCACAATAAACACATCAATACTTCCAATCCAATCCAAGACTTAACACAGCAACAACTCCATACATAGACCAACTCCAATCCAATCCAACTCCTTACCAAACCCAACTACATACAAAAGACTAACTCCAATCACTTCCTCTTTTCCCCATCCCGCATGCTACCTTACGCATGACTGGTCTTGCAACCAGATAGTCCGGAGTCATTATGGCTCCGGAGCCGAGCGGTTACACATCCCCGTTCCCAAGTTGAGTGATCTAGTAGTAAAGATCACTCACAAGCGACAAGAGGGAGCACAAATCAAAAAAAGTATAAAAGTGGCAAGAATATGTACAAAGAAATATGATCATGTAAAACCAGTTACAACGTCCTACAACCGCCAGTAATACAAAATTTCACAATATCCTCCAACAACGTAAAGACAGCCACCCCAATATCTTCAAAAGTTCACTCAACTGTCAACAAAAAAAAATCCACCATCAACGTAAAAAAAAACAATTGCCACAGACAGCTCCCCAGAACATAACAACATGCACGAAACCAAGCCAACATCAGAATTCAAACACGAGGTACCAATACCCATAAACAATAGCAGGTCACTATCAAAGCAAGATCACAGTTCTAACATCTCAATATCAGGGGCGTAGTCCAAGTCCAGTTTCGAATCCCAATGACCCATCATATCACTCAAATATCTCTCGAAGTAAAAGCTTTACGGTGCGACGGCTCCTTTACATTCACATTGACACGTTCAATGACCATCTCACATTCCATCAACAACTCGAAAGTTCGAAGTATATCCGATACGTTCAGTTCTCTGCCAACAAACCCCTTGTTTCCAATTGACGAAGCCACTGTAGCACTTTCACCTCCACAATCCTCATCCAATTGTTCCTCCATCACAACTCTATCTTCATCATGGCCAACATCATTTGTCTCGTCACACAACTTCAATGGTACCATGACTACCATCCCTGATCCAATATCTTCAACAACTGGCGCAGTAATAGTCTCTTCAGAAACCGAATCCATTGTACTCTCATATGCCAACATATCATGAACGATTTCCTCTACATGCGGTTTTTCAAAATCCTCCTCTTCCAAGGTCACATCAACAACAGAGTTTCCAGACGAGCATACCGACACATGTTCCAAGCCACCACGTGCCACATTATCCATTTTCCCAACAGCACGAGTGTCCAATAACTTCACAATTTGCCGTGCTTCCTTCCCAAGCATTCCTTTTGCTAACTTGTTAAAAAACCGTAATAGCACAATTTCTTCTTTCCTCTTCAATAACTGTTCACCGCATCCGTCTCCTACTGCAAACGGCATCTCTATACCGGATCCAGCATCAGGGTGCGTGCTCGCCATTTGTAGCCGTTCGGTCGTAGTCCTCGCTATCTAACTGAATGCGGCTAAGTTACTTCAGGTTCGACTGGATCCAGAGACACATTGCAGATTCGACGGATATATTACAACAAAGGCAGGCACAATAAACACATCAATACTTCCAATCCAATCCAAGACTTAACACAGCAACAACTCCATACATAGACCAACTCCAATCCAATCCAACTCCTTACCAAACCCAACTACATACAAAAGACTAACTCCAATCACTTCCTCTTTTCCCCATCCCGCATGCTACCTTACGCATGACTGGTCTTGCAACCAGATAGTCCGGAGTCATTATGGCTCCGGAGCCGAGCGGTTACAAAGTACTAAGAGATTGAGGCAGACTGTGGCCGCGGGCCGCATTATCATGTACCACCGGAAACGGCGGGCCGCTCGAAATCCCGTCGCCTGCTATATGTTGGGTTGGGTTAGTGCAGACTGCAGACGAACACGGTCACTACAGCAGTACATACCCACCGCATGATCCGTCAGTGTCGTAGGTTTAGAGACGGCATAGGCCTCGGATGTCGTCAAGGATGAGTGAAGGAAAATTATGAAACATTCAATGGTTATCGGTGTCTTCTGTCGAGGTTTATGAATGACTACATTTTGAACATTTTTATTCTCAAATTCACGGAATTTTCATATTTATTATGGCCACCTTTCTGGCGTTGGCAAACTTGGATTCATTCAGTGATGCAGAAACGCACAACATAAAGAAAACAATGAGCTATAGAATAACCTACAGTCACTATAGCTTGACGTACTAAGCAAGTAGTGTGAGATTGCGGCAGACTGTGGCCGCGGGCCGCATTATCATGCAACACCGAATGCGGCGGGCCGCTCAAAATCCCGTCGCCGGCCATATGTTGCCCAACCTGTTTTGTTCAGTTCGTAATTATCATGTGATTCAAGTGATTCTTTGGTGTCTTTAGCCAAAAAACATACCTACATAACCAAGCAGCTGAGTAACATAAGAAAAAGCAGACCACGATATTTGCGTTTGTCAGAAATTTTGATATGCCATACATATTTCTGTTATGGTTGTAGGATCCACGAATGAAAACATTCTAGCGCAGGGAATCTCTCTTTTAGGGTGGGGTGGGGGGCGTTGAAGCATCTGAGGAGAGGCACGAAGCAGTCTGAGATAAATGTTGTTTCTTCACCTCGGAATGAGTTTAATAGGGATGGTGTGAACCTCATGACGTCACGTGACTTCATATTGCTAATTCCAACCCTACATTTCAGGGAATTGATATATTAATGTACACCTAGCCACGACTCGGGCCACAATGCCCCAATGCTGCAGTACATACTGACTTTTTAAACGTCGCCAAGTGTACAAATGGGGAAATCAAATGATTTAATAATTTCATAAAATCAATATTTTCCGTCGCTTTGCCAACCATTTTGACGATGACTTGCAAGGGATTATAAGCTTATGCCTTATCGGTCTAGGCAGGACAATGTATACGGCGTCTGAGAGTTGCTACGTTGATATTGAGCAGAGTGCGAATCGGGTTTCTATACTTGCTACAGATATTACGCCATTAACAAGTTATACCGCAGTAACCAATACCCCAATCACAGGGATTTTGTTATTATGATACAGTAATTATATGAAATCCAGATGGACTCCCAGGCGTCGAGTTACGGGGTGGCGAGGTGGCGCAGCTACCCCATGACACATTTATGGGGGGGGCCACCCCATACAATTAGATCAAACGCCCGCCGTCTGTGATTTTAAATCATCAGCGCTGTCAATCAACGAGTTCGTCATAGCGCGTAAATGCCAACTATTTAGCATTAACAGATACGCGCACGAATAATTGATTACGCTAAATCGTCGGCGACGACGAACTATAACGCCCAATAAGTTGTAATCCGTGATTAGTATTCAGACAATCGTAGCAACCTCGCTTACGACTTACGACGTCGATTTCGACACGCTTGCGCTGAGAAACAACACCTTCTCTCTCGACCAGAGGAGCGAATGCCCGTTCTCTTCTCCTAATTAAATTGTATTTGTGCCAATATTCGTTTAAAAAATACTTCGTTATAATGCACAAACGATTGTCGCGATGTCAGAGTTGGAAGTTCCAAGTTGAAAGCCCATTGTGCTGTACGCAAGTTGAGGAATTACTGATTAGATGCGCGCTTTCTCGTTTGCTATCATCTGTAGGCTACTAATTCTTGTCTGCTTTATACAATCGTATTCCATAGGTGTCACTTGTCAGTGTTTCATTTGTTATTAATACAGCGCATTGTGCAGTTCGCGGCGTTGAATTACATTGTCAAATATTGATGCAACACGAGCTTCTCGATGGCGCAAATTTTGAATTTATCCAATTAGTTTAAACGGGAACCTTCTATGTTCCAGTAAACTTCATTGCTGGCCGGACTCTATCTAGCCTTTAGACCGAACTCGTAATATACACATTTGCATTTGGATAATGATCTTGTTTCATCACATGAACAATATGTTCAGTGTTCACCCACGCGATAAAGCAAATCAGTACTCCACATTAGACGTGCAAATCTTTCTCACACTCATAATATTAACAGCAACTATACTGGGCGATATACTGCAGGTTTCGATGTGATCAGTAGACCAATAATAAATCGCGCATAGCACTCACATCAAAGCAATAATTGGCTTCAGGTGTTTGGTGGGTACGCCCATTTCATTACGACGGAAGAATGTGAACCGAATTTGCAGTCGTTATTGTCGGTGACCAAGCCGTAAAATATGGTCTTTCTCTGTGTGTGTGTGTACGACTGTGAAGCTACAATCTACGATATCATACCCATGCTTCACTTGTTAGGATTCGTGCTTAGCATTTTTCGAGATGCATGACGACTGAATTTGCAATCTCGCTCGTTTTACGCACCGGTATATACTTGTGTTGCGACAATGATCATTGGATGATCATGATCAAGCTTCGAAAATGGATAAACACGTGTTTTTTAGTTTATGTTAACAACTCACGAGTGTGCACTTGTCAGTTAGTTTGCTCACACGTCAATAATAGAGATTTTCGCGGCGCAGGGAAGATGTTGTTTAAATCTTTATAAACTAATTCACATGCCATACAATCCTTACCGCTTCGAACTCGGAAAGTCAATTTGGTAAACTCAATCACCAGATCTCGATAATCACCTGAAGCGATAAACCAAAACCGACGAACGAATAATATATAACTTCAGCTGTGCCTACATGTCGATACACCGTCAATACGAAAAGTTACAACGTGTATGATGTTACAAATTCCGCGTGTTCCACAGTGGCTGAGCTCATTCATACAAAGTATTTGAAGAAATTGTTGCTTGCGCAGTTATGGTGTGAAAACTGGATGTAAATAAAGCTTGATAGATTCTACCTCGTTCTGGGAGTATATTGATTCTATCATCATGTATGCTTGAGGTCACCGACAATAACACGAAACAATTGTAATTGTACAAATGTTTTACAGTCGAGAGTTTACTGTCTGTAATATTTACACAACTTTTATCAAAATACACCAACCAAAACTCTGTCAACAAAAGGAGTTCGTGTATCACCTAAAAATAGTACATTGAACGTTCTCTCATTCGAAATTTCATGCTGGTGACGTCATATTTTGTGATACGATTGTTGATATACAATGTTCTTTCCAATTCTCTACTAGTTGCTGACGATTACCCCTGACGAGTGTCAGCCGGAAATATTCGGGTTCATTTCAATATGAATATACTATTTAATTGTATATTGAAGTTCTGTACCTCCAAGAAGCTCTTTACACAAAAAGGTTGCAGCTCAAGCGATTACCGCATTGCCATGAGAGTTAATTATGATTTCACCGATGTTGTGCAACATAATATATTGAAAATTAATTTTCACGAGATCCAACCTTGCATTGCGAGATCAATAAAATCGATTTTGTAAATCCAATCTGGCGAATAGATGGCGGAAGACTCGTAGATCTACAACGCAACCTGTCATATTTGTCCATCTTGATACATCGTTATTCGAGCAAAGACTACTTTAACCACCTCTGACCGTAACTGCCGCATAACAAATCCCGAATGGGGTGGGGTGGGGGGGGGAGCGTGCTCGAAGGGGCCCAAAATTATTTTGTGAATTTATACAATTATAGTGTATTTTTCAATTGATGCAACTTTTACCATATTTCTGCGTTATGTGCGATTTAATGATGCTAAATATCTTGATGATTGGGCACCCTTCCCCCACGCCAAAAAAATACGCATGATATGTACAAATGAGTATTTCGGCGTCGGCCGCTACCGCGCCAGGACACACCGAGACATATGAAGTTTTAGGCCATGCGCCATGCGACTCGGAGAAGTTTGCCAGAACGATCGGCAGCGAGAAAATTTTGGCCTAGACGGACTGCCCTTCTGCTGACCGAAAATTTCGATGTATATACATATTTGTTTAATCGTCTACTATGCTTCCAAATAGCTCGCGCCGAATGTTCCTGTTATGGCAATCTGAACCTCAAGACAAATAAAATCCTACAGGGAAAAAATACCAATTTGAAACCGTGTACGTCAGGGGTGTCAAACTCAAATTGCGTCGCGGGCCGGATTCAAGCCTTCAAATCGCCCGCAGGCCGGACCGGTCAACTGATTCCAAACTGTTATGCTCGGGCCCTTGCTTTTCACTTGAATACTTTAATATCAAGCATATATAGATTATAGTACACGGCTCATAGGGGTTTATTCTATCAAGTCGCAACACCTTTATTCGCGAGCAATAGAATTAGCAAAAATACGATGAGTGGCCAGTTTAAGAAACGATAAAACACTGGCGATAACGACGATATGAGTCGACATATTTATATACTCGGTTTGCTGTAGTCGTAATCTGGCATTCGCCCAGCGTATATACGCTGTGTGAAATAAAAGATATTTACCTGGAAATGACGGCGTTAGAATTTGGGATATTATCATTAAATCGCAAGTCGGGTTTCTCTCAAGTCCGCGGAACTATATTGGTGGGAATCGAGATAGCAGTGATATAGATAGTTGAATTATAAATTTGTGTAACTAATATATATTTCCATGTGAACTGGATATAACTTATACGCATTTGCGTTTTCGCTTCTGTGAATAACTACTTGTTGGTCTATTTTTTCATAAAACTCTGAACTCAGTGTGAACTTTTGCCTTCTCGTTAGAGAGAGTAAAACTACAACGCCGTAGTCAGGTGGTTATAATATGGCCTATGAACATGCTCGACATTTGCTGTCTTGAGGGAATATTCAATGGAAGTATTTCCCGCTAAAAATCTCAACATTTGTTACAAATGTGCTGGATATTTTAAGAACTTCTCAATCTACTCAGAATAGCTTCGCGGGCCGGCTGAAATCGTCTGGCGGGCAGGATGTGGCCTGCGGACCGTATGTTTGACACCCCTGGTGTGCGTCTTTTAGTTTAGTACATTTGGGCGATTTCGATATCTTTTTATATAGCAGACATGAAATACCATCACGTAACGGAGTCATTGTACCAACGGGTTAGCCTTAAGAGTATTAATTATTATTTACGAGCCATCATTTTCCAATATAACACAACACCGAGATCTACCGGTAAATCTGATTATGTTAGCAAAAAGAGGATAAAATAAATTATTGCGATATCTATATGCAATTCCCGATCATATTGATCGATTCATTCATGAATTATACTACATTTTCGCGCTTCGCGCAGTTATGCTCGGCTGACGCAGGGGCGGGCAACATACGTCCCGCGAAAGGATTGTCTCCGGCCCGCGGACAGTTTTCCGTCTCTACATGATGGTGTTGTCCGCGGCCCCAGTCTTCCGAGATTCCCCACTACTTGCTTGCATACGTCAAATTTTAGTGATTGTATGTCATTATACACAGCAAGCGAGGGTGGAGCATACTCGTAAATTCGTCGAAGCGAGAAGACTTATTGCATTATCTGCATTTACGATGTACTCAACCTTGATGTCATTTGTGGTAAACATGATGTTTTTCGACTATAATGGTCATTTACATCAGGCCGATATTTCCTATTTTTGATTCCGTAACCGTCGACTTGTAGCACGGCACACTTCTAGGCTTCTGTAAGACACCGCTTATGCTAGAGGTCGCCAACTCAAAACGGATCGGGGGCCACTTTCAAATTTCGTGGAGGCCGCGGGCCACATGATTCAATTTCGAGATGAAATAGGCCACATAGTTATCTCGTCACCTACTAAACCCGAATGAATTGATATCTTGGTAATTTTTTTGTACCAGGCTTATCGAACGCCTTGAAATTTTAATTATGAATTGCACCGTATGTTGATTAATCAGAGAGAATCATACATGGTGATGCCTGCATGACGATGTTGTTCTCAAATTCACATTGTCCTTGTCATTATTGACAAAAATGGCTTTAAATTTGCATTGCTGTCGTTAAAATACATTCATTAAATACGATTTATTCCTTGTATATGAGGATAAATGGGCGAATAAGGTATCGATTCAGCAATCCGGCCGCCAACTTCCTAATTTTCCTATATCCGGCCCGACGACTGGAGAAATATCGCCCCTGCACTAAACAGTAGGCTACAACAAACCTCGCGGATAAGTAGTGACAAAAACGTTTGGTCCCCAACGAAGTGCTGTTTCGATCCTATATATGAATAAACTGTCCACAGAATATTACTCAGTAGGGTTGCACAAGTCTATAAAATAAAATATTATAACTATAATCTCAAAAATCTGCATCGACAGAAGCACAGCAGTTCCGCTTCACTGAATCATAGTCTTTATTTTGAAGATAGCTCTTCTTATACAGGAGTTTGGCAACTTGCGAACGTTCAAAACTACAAATAGGTGTTCAGATTTGCATCATTGCAGCGAAAACCGATTGTGCCATTAGTTTGTCATTCAATCACATCGTTTGGTTCTTGCGTCACGGCTCTTTTATCAAACCCATATACAGTCAACAGTTGATGATACACTATATCATTAGTGGATGGCTACTCCTACATATTTACCATCTTGATGATTTGCTGTTGATGTTGAGAACCAATTGAATATCTTGCTAACATTCCGCCGGATATATTCCCACCAACCTTCATTTTCCATTTTCCTCTCATCTGTCACAAAATGATACGCCACTCAATTAGAAACATGACATCTCACCCTAAAAATATCGGCGCTTCTTCGATATACGCCCGAGATCGAAAATGTGTTTCACGTAACATGAGCAAGTGCTTCCCATGAGCACGATACAATTTTATAAACGTCCAAATAAATTATTTTTTTTTTCCTTTGAAGTCACAGATATTAGGGTTGGAGGTGGGTTAGGGTCACAGTTTGGGTTATGGTATCCCAAGATTAGGGTTGGGGAGCGGTATTAAGGTTGGATGTGGGTTAGGGTCAAGGTTACGGTCAAAGTTGAGGTTAGGTTTTCCCAATATTACGGTTGGGGAATGGGGTTGGATGCAGCCATGGGGTGATTACTTCATGAATGTAATCGATTGCGATTACGACTACTTATGAATCACGCCTTTACGATTACGAATACGATTACAGAAAAATCCGCGAGTAGTCGATTACGATTACGATTACTTTGGAAAAGTAATCACGATTACTCACGATTACATTCATTTTGCTTCTGAGAAGTTATCTTTGGAAGACAACAATGCGATGAAAAGGCCTCATGAGAGAAGGTCTTTATTTTTAAATGAAATATAATGACGTCATTTCCTGTGTATGACATAATATACCATGACATGATTCACACAGAAATAGGCATTTCGGTGCCAGCCAATACCGCGCCACAACACTACAAGACATGCTACATTGGCCGGAACATTGTGTTTGACCATTGTCCATAGCCGCGCTGGATGGTCGCGAAGAATAGTCTTCTCAATCTCAGCCCCACAATACAAATGCCACCGGGGGCACTCACTGAGGAAAATGATGAACCACGTGCATAAATGACAATTTTTGGTGCGTCTCACAAAAGTTTTTCGTTTAGTTTTCTTTTTGTCCGCTACGTTTGGGCGACTCCAATATCTGCTGACTATATAGCAGACACGGGGTCACGAGTTAACAACATACAATAAATCTATAGTCGTAAATTATGTGCCTAAATATTCGCGCCTGACGCGACTTGACAGCAAATTCACAGCGGATCCATCGCATCAAATCGTGTTTTCCAGTTCTTGTGAAAAGCCCGGCCTTTAACGGGGTTCTGGGGGACTTCGCCCGCCACAAGCTTTATTGATCGCCTTATGGGGAGAACAAGATCACCATTTGTGAGAATGGCGGTGGCGAAGTGCTGTTTCGGTACTGATTCTAGCTGAAATCCACGCTAACATGGTGTGTAAGCGGATTGCTAGTTGCATATCCGAATGAGTATAAAATTGCGAAAGAACAATTTTTGCCAGTTTTAAAGGTCAACTATATCGACCGAAACAACTTGAGCTCATTCAGTAGAGTTTTACATGCCGATTCCAAAAATATACACCATACCTTCTAAAATTACGTATTTTCTGAGATATCGAGCAGCGAAAGTCGCAAAATGCCACCACAGACGAAAACGGTAGTAAAATCAATGAAGCATGTCGATGACGTACTACCATGAGGATTTCTGATGCTGCGGCTGTGGTGTATGTATCGAAGTGGGATAATGTCAACCTCTGAAGCTGTGGACTGAACTAATAGCTACACGGTGTCTAGCAAATCTGATTCCGACGCTATTGAGGAATTCCTGTATATAGGTAAGCCATTGAATGGTATATACAATCAGGCATTACTGGCCGACGAAAGTACCGTACCGTTTGGCCAAATGATTGGACTTGCGCGTCCAAAACAATTAGTGTAACGCATACATGTAAGATTGTGCGGTATGCTGACGATCTAAGCTTGAAGACCGATGCATATAACTAATACATATTGACTTTTCAGAGACGCTAGACCTGACTAGATTCACTCTAAGGAATTCAGCTCCGCCGCATGCACTGGATCCGAAGTATTCCGACGTCGCTGATCAGTTCTCACAGACTACTACTTCCACTTTATCTTTGTATGTAATAAAATGGCTTTACTCAAAAGCTTTTACTGGATTCTAATACATACAGAAAAGTCGAAAGCTTTTATTGGGTTCTAATAAATACAGAATCGCAAAAATTATAATATCATAGAATTGAATAGCATATTCATATTAAAATGAACCCGAATATTTTCGGCTGACACTCGTCAGGGGTAATCGTCAGCAACTAGTAGAGAATTCGAAAGAACAGCGTATATCAACAATCGTAGCACAAAATATGACGTCACCAGCACGAAATGTCGAATACGAGAGCGTTCAATGTACTATTTTTAGATGATACACGAACTCTTTTTGTTGACACAGCCTTGGCTGGTGTATTTTGATAAAAGTCGACTCCAAGGCGCACAAATGAAAGTGTGAGCGACCCTTTCCGAGTATGCGAAATCTGTCGTCTCGATAATTTTTCGCACAGGCGGGATTATCCAACAAGTGTTTGCCAATTGCAGAATTTATGGCCTTTGATTGGTCCGCATCAATCTTGAGCGGGTGAGTTAAGGGTGAGCTTTTCATCGAGCGTGTTCTAATGAATCTAGGGACATGCTGATTTATGCGTTCCTGCAAGCGCTTTGACGTTCTTCCCACGTAGCCACAATCACAGTGGCACTTAAATTCATAAACTACATTGCTTTGCTGAAGTGCGGGTAGCACGTCTTTACGTGTTGCGGGGAGCAGTTGCGTTGTCGTGAAAATCACGTTGGTCTTCACTGTGTCGTAACACTTATTGACCGCTGAAATCAATTGCTTTTCAAAGCGGGTGGAAATAGGCCCTATCCAAGGTAGATGGATGTAAACATCTTTGGTTGTTCGTTCGGTAGGCTCTGTTGACTTTTCTGCATTGAAATGTGTTACTTTCCTCTCTATGCCACGGTTGATGACATGTTCAGGGTAACCGTTATCAAGTAAGATTTTCCGGATATTGTCAAGTTCTGAGTTCAGTTTATTACCCGAACATATCATCAACGCTCTATGCACGAGGGTGCCTATGAGGTTGATTTTTCTGCGGCTAGGACTCACCCGCTCAAGATTGATGCGGACCAATCAAAGGCCATAAATTCTGCAATTGGCAAACACTTGTTGGATAATCCCGCCTGTGCGAAAAATTATCGAGACGACAGATTTCGCATACTCGGAAAGGGTCGCTCACACTTTCATTTGTGCGCCTTGGAGTCGACTTTTATCAAAATACACCAGCCAAGGCTGTGTCAACAAAAAGAGTTCGTGTATCATCTAAAAATAGTACATTGAACGCTCTCGTATTCGACATTTCGTGCTGGTGACGTCATATTTTGTGCTACGATTGTTGATATACGCTGTTCTTTCGAATTCTCTACTAGTTGCTGACGATTACCCCTGACGAGTGTCAGCCGAAAATATTCGGGTTCATTTTAATATGAATATGCTATTCAATTGTATATTGAAGTTCTGTACCTCAAAGAAGCTGTTCAAATATCATAGAAGGAAATTATCTCAATAAATATCTGTGAATAAGTGATATTCCCAGGATTCTTCGGCGAATTTTCTTTTTTTATGTTATGCTCCAGCATGATGCCCTCGACCACGATTGTCAATGTTTCTGAAATAACAATTTACAGCAGAAATTCAATCATATACACTCACTAGCACTCCATTTACTTTATTTTTATTGTAACACTGGTTCAATGTCTATATGAAAGCCAGCAGCAGGACAAGAGTTTTTTATGTAAGCCTATAGATCATGGGTGGTTGTTTGAATGTTACAAAACTCTGAATTTGTTGGGAAAAGTGAGGTTGAAATAATAATTACCTACCGTGACACGGCATCATCGTGATGTATGGCTTGATCTCGTTGCAATCTTGCACGTGCAGCAGCAAGGGGAGGGGGTTCTGGCCACACCTCGTGGTCAACTGGTCAATGATATGATTGAGTGACAGATGTGCCTCCAGAAGTCGTTCTTCACTATTGTACAGCATCCTTTGCGGTAGAGAAAGTGTGATGGCAAAGTGCTCCTACTCCGACTACAGCAGCTTATTGAAAAACACTGTACATAGGTGAGCACAGCAGCCTTCCTTATATTGGACTGCAAAAGGGTCTTTCCGGACTTGCTTTTCTTCTCCTCTTCGCATCTGTTTTCATTGAAGTGCGGGGCAGCTAGCCGTCCTCGTCCTTACCGAGGTGGCGTGTCCATGGAATCAATTAATGAGATGGGAACAGAACTGCTTGCCTTGAACGTGGGCTTCTGTACTTCCTCTACACAAGTCATCGCAAATTATAAGAACCTAAAGTACCATAAAATGAAGATTGAATAGTCCAGTCGGGCATGACGAATCAAAACAACGCAGCATCAGGTAATTTAGGCGAAGACAACAACCAACGATTGACTTAGACATCCCATTCAGTGTTCCATGTATCGGCAAAATCCTCATGGTAGTACGTCATCGACACGGTTGCTGATTTTACAGCCGTTTCCCAGAGGTCGGCAGTTTGCACTGCGATATCTCAGAAAATACGTAATTTTAGAAGTTAGGATGTATACTATTGGAATCAGCATAAAAAACTCTACAAAATGAGCCAAAGTTGTTTTGGTCGATATAGTTGACCTTTAAGTAGGGCCTTATGAGAATATGATAAGGTAAACATCAACTTCTGACTGCATTCCACTTAATACAAAAATTTCGATCTGCCGTTTTACTATAGTGACGGAAAATAAACGGCTCGGTTATGATTTTTATCAGCAGCCTGGTTTTTAATGCTTCGATGTAGAAATTGTCATGTTTAATTTGACGGGTACAAAATTTCGAATCGTTGTCCATTGTCTACGTAGCGCAACCACATCGCGGATCGAATTTCAAACCTTTGGGATATGTATTTCTATTGATGAGGTCACGGCATGCGCCCATAATTTTACGATCATATTCGACAGGCTGATATTAACCAGCGCGTTGTCGGCATTAAAACCCCAGGTGCGTAGCCCTAGCCAGGTAGTTTCTCATTTATAACTACAAATCCCGTCCTTTTGAAATGTCAATTCACGAAATCGTATTATCGATGCTGCGTACTGCAAATTAGCGAGAATCATTTATATGCGAAATTGGTCATCGGTATCTCATGTGCACTATCCGCGGCGGTTTGATTTAGCGCGTCCGCATGTAGGCTTGCTACCGTCCGCAGATACACTTTCGCCAAACAGTAACAATCCCTGAGTGCAATATTGTTTGTGTTTATGTATCTTTTTCATTAAAACCTATGCCCACGTCGGGACAAATTGTGCTCGTTGCCTATGCCTAATCTGGGTATCTAGGTATGACTATAGCACATCATGTAATTGTAATTATCGCAGGTTAGCGGCATGTCTGCAATTTTGTTATCAGCGCATCTTCTCGGCCGATTGAACATTCCAATGAAATTATTTACTACTATGTATTTCGCACAGCGTACTGAGGCTGATTTCAGCAAACTAACGATGTTTATTAGACGAACGAATTCGACCGCATCGTTAGAAACGTAGATTCGAATTACTATCGCGATTTGACGATCAAATATACGTTCACCTTTTACAAATTAAGGGGCATTATTTGCATTGATGAGGGCTGCAAGCTGCGTTTGAAGTATTTTGTGAACCATTTTTGTGACAAATATTCTCGGAGCGCAAAGTCGAACAGTGTTTAATTGTGTGTGCCTGCTAGTTATTCCAGTACCCATAATATTGATCCAATTATGCTTTGGGAACGTAAATCGGGAAATGCAGCAACGTAGTCAAAATCAATGTTTTAAATAGCAACCTATTTTCGCGATGCGAGCTACTCAATAGTAAGTAAAAACCCTTTGTGATGGCGGTAAGGGATAAGTACTGATTGGCCGCGCTCGTTTGTAATCATAATTCTTGTCTGTTTTTCGTGCTCTAGAATTGTCGCGCCGTGTTACTGCTCAGTCCAGCGACGAATGCCGAGCGCGCGGCAATCAATGACATAATTTTGCAGTCGCAATAATTTCGCAATGGTCGAGGCCCGCGTAACACTGATAATACGACTTGTTGAATTGCAACTGAATATTAGGGTCAGAATGGTCATTTCCAAAGGACGGGGTTTTGCATTTCCAAAGGGGTGTCGACACCTGGTTACGCGCCTGTCGCCACCCCATGCAAAAATAAAAGTCGGCGCCTATGGGACCCCGTACGCTAGATCTTTTACATCGGACAACGATATCAACTTCATTGGTTGGTTGAATAAGCATCATTCGCTGACTACGTGTAGTGTATTTCGTTCTTGATGCTGTGTGATTACGGGTCAAGCTTACAGCTGAGTGACACTAAATATTCACAAACGGAGAGCTGGATATTTCAAGCAAACTTTTGTAACCAAGAAAGTAAAATTATTAAGATTGTCAAGGTGCATGCTTGTGCACTGTTGATTTTCCTGCTGCCAGCGCGATGTATAGACTGACCCGCAGTTGAAATGCAATAAATTGTGACCAAGGATGTCATAATGACGTGAAAATTGTAATATATCAAAAAGGTTCACAGTGCACAACCGGGGCCTATCAAGGTTCGTTTGTGAACGTGAACCTCTAAATTTTAGAGGTTCACATATAGAACGCGAACGCGAACACGAACCTCACAAATCATAAACTGGAATTCTTTTTTGCGTTCCGCGCCACTTTCTTCCAGCTAGAATTTATTGTCTCTCTGTTCTTTCGTCTGACGTCACGTTAACGTTCATGATCCCCACAAAACTGTAGTATAGGCCTAATATACGAATCCGACATAGTGACTTTATGGTTAGGGTTCTGGTAAAAATCCTTTCGCCTCTGCTTAAATTCTCTTCTAATCGAAGCAATAAATAAAATCATGATTTTACTAATTATAAAACAATAAAAGAACATGGGATGAATGAGGACCATATCAATTAATATAATGGAACATATCGAATAAACTCAATAATTCGCAGTTCGGAGACACCATCCCATAGTTCAAATAGTTCAATCTCACTGGCAGAAATGGGTCGCCAGAATCGCCATTAACCTGTTTCCAGATATGTTGAGTAGGGCAGGTGCGGGGTTACAGGTCAGAAGGTTCTCAGTCACAAGTCAGTCTCACTTTCACAGTTTTTAATCGAGTCAGGTCGAGTCATTTTCAAATCACCACCGAGTGAAGTCCTAGTCGGAGTTGGATGTAGGACAGGCATTATATTTTTGTGGTTGCAAAAAGTGTACATTTTCTAATTTTTCTAGGTCAATGATACAGTTGTTATTTCAATAATGTGTGATACTCGAATATTCGACTAGACGCCAAATGCGCGATCCAGAATCGAATCCCTCAGGTAATCAATTTCGATCAGTGCAAATGTTGAGTCAAGTCTGAATTATCCATAACACTAGCCTATGTAGCATTAGTATCATTGATGATATCTGGAGTGATTTCTGGGTGCGAAAAACTATGTCCGGTTTATGTACAATGCACATGATTAATAAATAATAAGCCATATTCATACAACTCCCCAGAAAATGAAACAGCCGCAAAAATATATAAAGTCAGCGCGGAGGAATTAAATCGAATATCAAGGGTGAATACCTGATATAAATCGACCTGAATTAAATCTGCCTTATAAATTCAATATCGGAGTGAACGGGGCAATATTGAATAATTACCAAATACATAACATTTCTTTTAGTGCAACACGCTGTAGATTTTTCCATGGTAATGTGAGTAGGCCTACATTGCAGATTTATTGATATCACGATGACATTTTTTAAATCGGAAGAAATCCCGAAAACTTGAACAAAAATGACATTACGGATGGTCCCCACACATTTCCAGATGGTGACCCCTCAATTTCTGCACGCAAGTGGATAAAAATGCACATTAACAAACTAAATTAAACATAATATATCTGACCTTTGTAAAGATCGTTTTGTGATTTGGAGAAGACGACGCCTGCCACGAATCGTCGCACAACGGACCATCGTTCTTCATGGAGATGTTCTTCATCGAAGCGAGAGAACTCGTTGAGATTCATTTCTGCTATGAAAATCGCTGCCAGATATTCTTGAAGGCTTTGATGACAGAAAAACAATGTGAAATTTCCTTCCATCAAATGTCGGCTTAGTAAGTTGTTCCCCGGGACTTTAGTCATCAAATCTTGGACTTCATCTGCCGAAATTCCAAATTCCTTCAAGTCCGCCTCTTTAAACACGACCCGTCCTTCTCTCATGCCTCGAAATGCCAATGACTTCAGTTTGTTGACGATCGATAAGATTTGTTCCCGATTTCGAATGTTTTCGACGCTTTGTAGGGATGATATGATCCTGGTGTATAATTCTGTCACCGTTGTTGGAGGAGGTTTATCTGGATCCCTGCCCATCACAACTGCCGTTAGAACCAGAAAAACGGGCACAGAGATTAAATTGAGCAATCTTGGTGACATAGTCTCAATTTTCTGCCAGAGCTCCTCACCATTCTCTTTGAGTAAAAATGCAAATAGCCTATGCGCGTCATCATACGTAAGGCCATTCAGCGTGATGATGGTTTCCGGTCGCGCCATCGCCGGTAACTCTGAAACCTTGAACTCGCGCGAAGCTATGTAGACATTTACGCGACGTAGGATATTCCGGGATAAAATGTTGTACATGATTGTCCCGCAGCTTGCTTTTTCGTGCTTTTTCATTTTGCGTGGAGTTTTCTCAAAATCCCACCTTGCTTGATCAAGTCCGTCGAATATTAGGAGTGCATCGGATTGATGTTTATCCAGCCATTTAAATGCATGATCCTCTTCAAATTCATTTTCGAAGAGCCCTCCAAATAAAAATTTAGATGGTTTAATATCGCCCTTCACTTCGACGTCCTTCAACTCAATATAATGGACCATTGTTTTACCGTTAGAGTACAGATCTTCAACATGCTCAATGTTGGTGGATGCGCCAAGAGCTCGTCGAGCTATTCTGCGTGTAAGCGTGGATTTTCCCGATCCAGCAGATGCCACAATAGCGGTTATACCAACAATTCCTGATAAGCCTGATTTTTTCTTTTGCCACATGGATGCCACTACGTCCACGATCCCGATATCTTTCGCTCTAAGTGTGTCCTTACGCAGAAATCCAACTTCCTGTGTCAGCTGATTATGGCCATAGCGACCTTTGTAATAATCATCAACGTCAACTTGACGCATCTGCGGGTAAACTTGAAAGTCAGGTTGCTGAAGCTTTTCATGTCGGAAGTCATCAAGGATATCAATGGCCGTAACATTTATGGTATTTTCGTTGCAAATTTGTAACAACTTTTCGTTACTGATATCTGGAAATAAAATATGGAAATTATAGGTATGAAAGATAAAGAAAACTTGAAATCTTCATATAGATACAGTTTGTCGAGCTATCGTTCTCACACGGAAATTTGACTGCAGATGAACGCAAGTAGTAGTATAGATCGCTCGCGATTCGCCATTGTGGCTTATGGGTGCGGTCGCATGCGGCTGGGAAACTCGTGGTGGCATGCGGCTCTTATTTCTTATGGGTGCGGTCGCATGCGGCTATTGCGTCTTATGGGTGCGGTGGCAAGCGGCTCTTATTTCTTATGGCGGGGGTCGCAAGCGGCTGGGAAATCCGGGGTGGCATGCGGTTCTTTTGTCTTATGGCGGTGGTGGCATGCGGCTCTTTTGTCTTATGGCGGGGGCGGCATGCGGCTCTTTTGTCTTATGGCGGTGGTGGCAAGCGGCTATTGCGTCTTATGGGTGCGGCCGTGAATCGCCCTTTCGGGTATAGTCAACTCTTGCGCTGTGTTGAAGAAGTATCAGGAATAGTAAATAGTCACGTGATTGATTCTTAGTTAATGTGTATATTACAAATTATTAAATATGACCGATTCGAGTTAATCCCAGCGTTTACGGTAAGTACGACAATGATATAACGTTATTCTTATGGCGGTGGTGGCATGCGGCTATTGTATCGTGTTCTAACTCAAGTCTTTTCGCGCTGTGCCTATTGATTCCTACGTAACCTGAATAGCACGCCGACTTTCAGATCGGGTTATTCGCACCTTGTATACCGCTGTTTCGCACCTACAGAATAGTCTGCTGTTCACAGTCGTGACTTCACCGCGATAGCGCGATTTTCGAATCAGTCGCATGGTAATGTTTTGCTATTTAGTTTACCACAGAGCGGTGTAGACGACGATTCGAATACCAACAATAACCGCGTTCACATACTAACACTCCAAAAAGGTGTGAAATATTTCCTACGACCACTCACAAGATAGCACATCAGAATAGTCATCTCTCGTGGTTTGATGTTACAAAGATAGGAATCACGCACAAGTAATATTTTGGTAATAAGTTTGTCACATAACCGGCGTAGACGCTGATACCAACAATAGCCGCGTTCACAAACTAACACTTCAAAAAGGTGTGAATTAGGTTGCAAACCCCGCGATCGCTGACAAGATATTGTCTCGGACATAACCATCTTTCGCGACTTGCTGTTACATACATCCCAATCACTCACAAGATACTATTTTGGTACTTAGTTTGTCACAGAACCGGATTTCACTGGTAAAATTTAATAAGTAACGAATAACAGAGCCGGCGTAGACGGTGATTCGAATACCGACAAATTTTCACTTATTTCTGCCCCAACCTCTGTGAAGTTGACGCTTATTCAAAAAAGGTGTGAAATAATTGTAAAATCCTACGTCGGTGACGCGATAATGCATGAGACATAGCGATCTAGTTATAGTACGGTGTCGGAATCCAATCGCGAGATGTTCTATAGGTAAATTGAGATAATCCGAAACGAAATATTTTGACTTTGGCGTAGTGTGAATTGAAATAGGATTGACAAACATGACTATCAACTTTCCCACAGTCCCATATTGATATTATACGCACATTGATTTGAAACAAGTAATGGAACATTGCAACTCTATTCGCGATCCGACTTTTCGTTTGTCAAAGCGACATTTTAACATCTTACCATACTCAAAAGAATTATTTACAACATTAACAAGTGTTCAAAATCCAGTTTTCACTTACTTGATTATATCACTGCAACTCACAAATTTGAATTAATTCATCCTGGATGTATTCGTATGATCGGTCTTTTTTATTCAATTGTAAAGGTCGTTACTATTCTGAAGACAAAGTAAGCTATTTACTAATCGACACATGAATGACTTGACATAAACATATTATATTTTGAGTATACGAGATTTGAATGTCTGAACAATAACTGATAAATAATTTATCACAATAAAATACGTATATTACAGCGTAAAAGATGTTTGAATGTCAGCAACTCTGTACGGTCATAGTCACTACCACTAATTTACCCGACCAACTCGTCATGATCATTCCTGAAATCAACACAAATATGACCACTGACTTGAGTTAACCACAAAACAGCATCAAGTTTTAAATCCACTCGTAGCTTACGGATTATTTGAATGCTGGTTATGTTTTGTTGTAATTGAGCTAACGAAATAGTATTACGTCTCGACATCTTACCATCTTACCATATTCAAAGAATCAACCACGAAAACATTGTCAAGTAAATCCGTTAACCGACCAACTCAAACAGTATCAATACGAAAAACAACCAAACATACACGAATCCATACAATCACTAAAACCTAAAATCCATAACAAACCCGGTTGTATTCATATCCCAACGCATCTTTTTTATTCACTTGAATATTAAATTATTTGCGTTAATTAGATCTGCATTGTGGTAAATGTTATGACTGCAACAAACTTTTCAGAAACATTGTTATTAACATATTGATTTGTAAAACTATGCGTGTCTGAAATGTTTTTGATTTGAAAGATATTCCGTGTTTGTACAAATCACTTTACGTATTACGGATATCAGAAAATATTTTTACAAATGTAGTTGTTTCCAGTAACCAACACTAAAGATGGCACAACAATTTCGTTATCCAAACATTGAACACCCGATGCAAAATGCTTTATTGGTCAAATTCGTGACGGCTAATTGAAACGACTACGTATAGAGTCAGTATATTACAATTTCATGTCGTTACTATTGAATCCAGCAATTGATACAATTTGTTGTCGGAGTTGTGACAGCGCATTGAAACATACACAACTTACAGAGTGTGAAAATATCACTTTGGGTATCGAGTACCGTTTGAAGCGTGCGATCAATACATAATTCCGTTCGCACTCTCTAAGACGTTGTGAAGTCTACAGATTTACACTTCAAGACTTTGATCAACACATATGCAATTTGGAATATCTTTACTGGATGCATCCTATTCGACTAGACTTGAGTAATACACAAAACTCATAGCATTAACAAAATCGCAATAGGCGCTACACTGAAATCTACGAAATGTTTTTCTATTGTTGTTAGTGATCATAAATTATCATTTGAATAAGTAATTGTAATCATAAAACCAAACTTGCGAAAGTCATTACCATAACAAAAGAATATTGTAGGTTGCTTGCTAAATGTATGCCGGAAATATTTGTAGAACGCTCACGACCAAAGAAATTGGAAATTTTCCCATTGTCATTCGTCAAAGTAAATGTCGTCACAATAATCAGTCACTAAAATACCTTACTTGTATGTGATTGAATCGCCGACAATTAACTCGGTAAATCAAACCCCTGAGAAATTTCACTCAGTCATTGGATAGGAAACAGCGGCACTTAATCGGTGTGAGTCGTTTTTTCTAAATACTAATCATATCTGTCCACCCAAGAACAATTTTCACTCACTTGGGTAACGAAACCAGTGTCCAATATCAATACAAGATATTTTCGTCACACAAAAATAATCAACTTTACTCGATATTCCCGTACTACGAAACTGTACAATGGTTTCATATTTTTTGTGTGACATGGAATTAATACCGATCGAAGTAACCGTATTGGAAATAACTTTTAAACAAACACACTCTACGTGGTTAACATTCTCGTCGATTCTATTGTGATTAATGTATACTTCATGTGATCTGGATTCATTTCGATATGGCTAAACATTCAACCTCGACGGATACGAATTGTCACACACTCAAGTAATATCATACCAAATAGTTATTTACAAGACACAGAAAATTTGTTTGGGTCGTTTCGATTTTATTACTGGAGATACTCATCACTTCGCTTAATACAATCTAGATTTAAACTCCATCGAACCTTTGGTGTCTATCGTTTGCTGGATACGAATTATGTTAGTCTAAGAGTACACAATTTTCACTATCTTGGGTTATGAACTCAGTGTGTTAGCGATCATTCAATATTTTGTAGTATCAACTAGCTACCTCGTAGGATACGAATGATCATCCTCACAACTCTTACAAAAGTACGAAGGATATTTACATCACACAAAGTAATCGACTTTACTCGATATCCTCACACTACGAAACTGAATGATTGGTTTGACTCTACAAACTGTTCTGATGTCACAAGAACTTTTTCATACGAATGGTTACGTATCTAAATATTCAAATAATCCAACACACGACTATAGTACTTACAGAAATATCATAGTTCTTGTAACAAAGTTGTATAAGTATAATGTTTATCGTAAGTCCTACATAGCCATGATATCCGTCCGAGTTTGACTTTTAGAAAACATTATACCGACTTCGCGACATCTTTCAAAATTAAAACCATGGTGACTGCTTCAGAGACCTACCAATGATATTGTAGTAATACAGTTACTTCCACAAAAGAGTATGTATTCGACTTACTTACCACAAATCTAACGCACAAAACAATTTACTTTACTAGCGAGAAGCGCCGAGCCTCACATCCAAACAACTAGAAAGTTGAACTATATTAAAAAACGTCGCTAACCTTTGTGCACCAGCTGTAAATCACACAAGCAACATGTTTCAAGATTCTGGTTATTGAAAAACGTTAAAGTGTTTCTCCTGCACCAAGTCGTTATGTTGACGAAAGCGTATATTGTAATACCATGATCGATTTTCATTCGTTGGTCACAAACTGTCACTACTCTAAATAATTATTTTTCACTCAAACACAAAAGCATACTTGTCACCAATCGTTTTCATCAAGCACGAGTTCAAGAAGCTTACTTACTACGACATGAATTGTTATTTTTATGTTGTGTAAATAGGTAATAATTTATTTTAGTAACACTACATCAACATCATCGAGTTGTGCGAATAGATTTACATGTGGTTTTAATCGAAGTACACAGCACGAACTAACTGTAGACTCCTCTCTGTTGTACAGCTACTCGGTAATCGAAATGCATTAACATGTAAACAACGATCTTGTTTCGTCACACCAAAAATATGTTCACTGTCGCGATACTCCGCACAAGACGTGCATAGCCTTTTCACACTCGTAATAGTACACCAACGTCAAGCGATAACGTTTAACAAGACCAACGACACTGAAGCCAAGCCGTTTACCTATGTAAAATTACCACTTTCACTTGCCAGTCCATCGTTTACCTGACTAAACATATTATTTTTCTTTGGAGATCTGACGTTTACCCAGAGTAAGAAACCATTTTCACTTGTAAATATTTTTTTCCTCGGCTAACAAACCTTTTTTTCACTTGGAAATATATTTTTTCTCTGGTTAACAAACCTTTTTTCACTTGGAAATATATTTTTTCTCTGGTTAGCAAACCTTTTTCCCTGAGCAACACGCCATTTTGACTTGGTGGTCGTCGTTTACCCGAGTAAAAATATCATTTTCTTTTGGAGATCCGGCGTTTACCCAGTGTAACAATACATTTTCACTTGGAAAAACACTTTTGCCTAGAGTAACTAATCATTTCTCCTGGGTAACAAACCCTTTTCGTCTGGAAAACTATCATTTGCCTGAGTACCAATACAGTTTTCACTTGGAAATCTATCTTTCACCTGGGTAACAATACCATTTTCGTTTTGAAAACTGACAACCACACCGGTCAATTTGATATTTTTGTATATTGTTACAACGGACAGTGACAAAAATACACCAACAACGACTCCGATACATTTGTGTAATCGCATATTCACTTGTTCTGGTGCATCCCGTCAAAACCCTCAGTTACCCACATGTAATGCGCTATACATCGATGTGAATGTTTTGGAAAATTGGACAATAGGCTTCGATAGTTCTGTGATGTCCGGATTCGTGCTTTGGATTTTCCAGAGTCAAAATGTCTGAATAAAACACCTCCTTGACGATGGTTGGTATGTGGATAACGGTGTTCGGAAAACGGTTGGATTTATGTCACCCATCGCGATAACAACTCCAGGTCGAATTTTCCTCCCGCATGTTTACTATATTGTGTCTTTATTGGTCAATGTATGTCTCGACATTCAGTTTGAAATCGGAAACCCTGATAAAGTATGTAACCGGATCCGGATATCAACTGTGAATCGATAAACCAATGGACAATATTCAAAGTAAACATGTTACACCCTGTGTTTCCACGAAAAAATACCATCCAGACATACGTCGCGCTTGTTTTCCCACACCAGTATACGCGCAAATGGAGGTGTGTGACATTGCATGCAATGTGTTGGTATACAAACATCGATCCACAGACATTATCATAGCCGGTGGTTTTGATGTAGATCGAATGTCACCCGATAACAATACCAATAAGCCACATTGCAATGACTCTGAGTCAATCTGAAGCATGACATACAGACACACAAACATGGAACCGTAACATGGGTATTCACACGACGGTGAAAGTGAACTGTACAACATATATCAATATTGTGATCACAGTCGAATATGCGAACCATGCACAATCATATACCTTAGTTTTTGTTGGATATGTACGAAACCGATAAATCGATACATTTCTTTTCCTTCGATGTCAATAATACAACCGTCATTCTAATGTATCGCTCGAATGTAATGTTCGTCGGGTGTAAATGCCATGTCAAATAACACCAAAGTGTGCCTTCTGTGTTTTATTATTTCCACTGACGCTTCTTGCCTGTGTCGTAACACTATGGTGCTGGGACTTGAAAAACGGCAGATTGTGAAACAGATTGACATGACCAACTGAATCGACGTCAATAGCCTTGTGACGATGGCGTTTCAAAATGATACCGATCTCTTGTGGCGATGACCGTTTCGAAATGTCGCCGGACGAACTGGACCCTTATGATGATGTGTTTTATGATTGCGTGTGAAATCACGAGGTAGTGTTCTATTGTGGTGTACGATTGCAGATTCCACAGAAACACACCTTATTGGATCACAGTATCAGTCCGAGATTTTCAGAATCACTGTTCACGATATTTATCTGGAGTCGTTATGTGGGAGTAGCGACATCCCGTGATTTAGTGAAAGACTGATCGCAATCATTTCGAGCACCGTACTTCGATAGTTCGCATTGGTCAAACTTCGGTGTCGACAACACGCTGGATATTGACCGATCTGGGTGGTCTGTCTGGAGATAGGGTCATGACTATCTTGTAATGTTACAACGCGATAAAACCATCGAATAAATCAGTGAACGGTGTCGAAATATCGATGTAATAGCGCGGACTCAGAGTCATTGCATAGTGAACGGTGTCGAAATATCGATGTAATAGCGCGGACTCAGAGTCATTGCATAGTGAACGGTGTCGAAATATCGATGTAATAGCGCGGACTCAGAGTCATTGCAATGTGGCTTATTGGTATTGTTATCGGGTGACATTCGATCTACATCAAAACCACCGGCTATGATAATGTCTGTGGATCGATGTTTGTATACCAACACATTGCATGCAATGTCACACACCTCCATTTGCGCGTATACTGGTGTGGGAAAACAAGCGCGACGTATGTCTGGATGGTATTTTTTCGTGGAAACACAGGGTGTAACATGTTTACTTTGAATATTGTCCATTGGTTTATCGATTCACAGTTGATATCCGGATCCGGTTACATACTTTATCAGGGTTTCCGATTTCAAACTGAATGTCGAGACATACATTGACCAATAAAGACACAATATAGTAAACATGCGGGAGGAAAATTCGACCTGGAGTTGTTATCGCGATGGGTGACATAAATCCAACCGTTTTCCGAACACCGTTATCCACATACCAACCATCGTCAAGGAGGTGTTTTATTCAGACATTTTGACTCTGGAAAATCCAAAGCACGAATCCGGACATCACAGAACTATCGAAGCCTATTGTCCAATTTTCCAAAACATTCACATCGATGTATAGCGCATTACATGTGGGTAACTGAGGGTTTTGACGGGATGCACCAGAACAAGTGAATATGCGATTACACAAATGTATCGGAGTCGTTGTTGGTGTATTTTTGTCACTGTCCGTTGTAACAATATACAAAAATATCAAATTGACCGGTGTGGTTGTCAGTTTTCAAAACGAAAATGGTATTGTTACCCAGGTGAAAGATAGATTTCCAAGTGAAAACTGTATTGGTACTCAGGCAAATGATAGTTTTCCAGACGAAAAGGGTTTGTTACCCAGGAGAAATGATTAGTTACTCTAGGCAAAAGTGTTTTTCCAAGTGAAAATGTATTGTTACACTGGGTAAACGCCGGATCTCCAAAAGAAAATGATATTTTTACTCGGGTAAACGACGACCACCAAGTCAAAATGGCGTGTTGCTCAGGGAAAAAGGTTTGCTAACCAGAGAAAAAATATATTTCCAAGTGAAAAAAGGTTTGTTAACCAGAGAAAAAATATATTTCCAAGTGAAAAAAAGGTTTGTTAGCCGAGGAAAAAAATATTTACAAGTGAAAATGGTTTCTTACTCTGGGTAAACGTCAGATCTCCAAAGAAAAATAATATGTTTAGTCAGGTAAACGATGGACTGGCAAGTGAAAGTGGTAATTTTACATAGGTAAACGGCTTGGCTTCAGTGTCGTTGGTCTTGTTAAACGTTATCGCTTGACGTTGGTGTACTATTACGAGTGTGAAAAGGCTATGCACGTCTTGTGCGGAGTATCGCGACAGTGAACATATTTTTGGTGTGACGAAACAAGATCGTTGTTTACATGTTAATGCATTTCGATTACCGAGTAGCTGTACAACAGAGAGGAGTCTACAGTTAGTTCGTGCTGTGTACTTCGATTAAAACCACATGTAAATCTATTCGCACAACTCGATGATGTTGATGTAGTGTTACTAAAATAAATTATTACCTATTTACACAACATAAAAATAACAATTCATGTCGTAGTAAGTAAGCTTCTTGAACTCGTGCTTGATGAAAACGATTGGTGACAAGTATGCTTTTGTGTTTGAGTGAAAAATAATTATTTAGAGTAGTGACAGTTTGTGACCAACGAATGAAAATCGATCATGGTATTACAATATACGCTTTCGTCAACATAACGACTTGGTGCAGGAGAAACACTTTAACGTTTTTCAATAACCAGAATCTTGAAACATGTTGCTTGTGTGATTTACAGCTGGTGCACAAAGGTTAGCGACGTTTTTTAATATAGTTCAACTTTCTAGTTGTTTGGATGTGAGGCTCGGCGCTTCTCGCTAGTAAAGTAAATTGTTTTGTGCGTTAGATTTGTGGTAAGTAAGTCGAATACATACTCTTTTGTGGAAGTAACTGTATTACTACAATATCATTGGTAGGTCTCTGAAGCAGTCACCATGGTTTTAATTTTGAAAGATGTCGCGAAGTCGGTATAATGTTTTCTAAAAGTCAAACTCGGACGGATATCATGGCTATGTAGGACTTACGATAAACATTATACTTATACAACTTTGTTACAAGAACTATGATATTTCTGTAAGTACTATAGTCGTGTGTTGGATTATTTGAATATTTAGATACGTAACCATTCGTATGAAAAAGTTCTTGTGACATCAGAACAGTTTGTAGAGTCAAACCAATCATTCAGTTTCGTAGTGTGAGGATATCGAGTAAAGTCGATTACTTTGTGTGATGTAAATATCCTTCGTACTTTTGTAAGAGTTGTGAGGATGATCATTCGTATCCTACGAGGTAGCTAGTTGATACTACAAAATATTGAATGATCGCTAACACACTGAGTTCATAACCCAAGATAGTGAAAATTGTGTACTCTTAGACTAACATAATTCGTATCCAGCAAACGATAGACACCAAAGGTTCGATGGAGTTTAAATCTAGATTGTATTAAGCGAAGTGATGAGTATCTCCAGTAATAAAATCGAAACGACCCAAACAAATTTTCTGTGTCTTGTAAATAACTATTTGGTATGATATTACTTGAGTGTGTGACAATTCGTATCCGTCGAGGTTGAATGTTTAGCCATATCGAAATGAATCCAGATCACATGAAGTATACATTAATCACAATAGAATCGACGAGAATGTTAACCACGTAGAGTGTGTTTGTTTAAAAGTTATTTCCAATACGGTTACTTCGATCGGTATTAATTCCATGTCACACAAAAAATATGAAACCATTGTACAGTTTCGTAGTACGGGAATATCGAGTAAAGTTGATTATTTTTGTGTGACGAAAATATCTTGTATTGATATTGGACACTGGTTTCGTTACCCAAGTGAGTGAAAATTGTTCTTGGGTGGACAGATATGATTAGTATTTAGAAAAAACGACTCACACCGATTAAGTGCCGCTGTTTCCTATCCAATGACTGAGTGAAATTTCTCAGGGGTTTGATTTACCGAGTTAATTGTCGGCGATTCAATCACATACAAGTAAGGTATTTTAGTGACTGATTATTGTGACGACATTTACTTTGACGAATGACAATGGGAAAATTTCCAATTTCTTTGGTCGTGAGCGTTCTACAAATATTTCCGGCATACATTTAGCAAGCAACCTACAATATTCTTTTGTTATGGTAATGAC